>NC_137899.1:85737307-86413398 GCF_963455335.1 Martes martes
CTGGACGTATATTACCCAAGCCTGCACTATGGAGAACTGGGACGGTAATGAGGGCACCTCAGCTTTTCACGTGCCTGAGTGGATGGTGAGTTCTTTGGTCTCTTTGCTTTTCCTTCTGTTTCTTGGTATTGAGGCAACCATTTCTGACAGGTGACAGGGGTCAACACAAGTCCTTACCAAGATCTGTGGTTGGGAGAACAGTTACTCCTCTAATTTCTGATGAGTTCCTGTGTCCTGGATCACCCCTGTTTCTTAATTGCGAGTGAAGCTGAGGAAGGTCTGAGAGGTGCCTGGCCAGAGTCACCTTATTATCTGGTTGTCTGTGCTGGCCTGGTCTTCCCCCAACTGCCGCCGGTATACTGCGTGGATTGTATTCTCCTGTGATTGCTTCGCACTCTCTTTGCAAGCTGATGCTTACTTTATTTCTCACGGGAGTAAAGAAAATGAATAGTGGGGGAGGGGGGAACAGAATTTGTGGAAATGGTGGTCTCTCAAGTCTATGAGAAGATGTAAGATATTTCTTGCCTACCTGCCCATTTTTTCTCTCCAGTCAAAACATTTCCCCAAATATTCTTTATGTGTTTTATTTCTAAAGGGCAGGAACTATAGCTTTCTTGGTACTGTTCTTCAAAATGTCACATTTGCCTGATAGATATTTCTGATATAATTTAAATGTAAGGACTTATTCGTTGATAAGAACTACATAAAACCTAGTACTTTAGATCTAGTTTCAACTTCTGATTTAAAAACAGCAACTATCCTCATGTTCCTGTCTGGTCTCTTCTAGGTTTAGCCCGAGTTCTTATAGTCTATATCAGCTCTGTGTGTGTGTGTGTGTGTGTATGTATTTCCCTATGGAAAACTGGCTAGACTATTTATATACAACATATTCCAAGTTCTTTTCAGTGTTTATGGAATTATGGACTTAAATAAACATCTATAACGAGATTGAGTATAGTAGGCCTGACAAAGGCCCAACTGAAGAGCCCACATTTCAACTCTCACTGTCATAACTATTGTTTATTATTTCTTTTGGGGTTATTGTTTTTTTTTTTTATCTTGTTTAGGAACCTTGTGCTCAGTTTTAAAATGTTTGATGGAAAGAAATCCTATCCATTCACAGGCTTATTTCAAATAATGTAGTGTTTTAAAATTGATAGAAAGGATTCACATAATAATTCTATTTGGATTGTAAGTTTGTTTTTGAATCTCTAGCCACTCACTAATAAACAAGAAGGGGGAGCAACAGTTTTTGTTCTCTTAAGGGAGGGACCACGTTAAGATAGTAAACTTTGGTGTTTTTTTTGTTTGTTTGTTTGTTTGTTTTTACTTTGGTACATTGATAAAGGAGTATTACAGAAGAATTCCACAGAACATTAGTGTGTCAACTCAGAATCAATAAAAGTTTTATGGTAACTCTTACTCTCTTGCTAGTCCTCCCTGTTTTATCTGCTCAGCAGTACTCTCCAGAGGAGCTCCTACTGAACCTTTACTACTTCTTTTTATTTACGGGAACAAGAAAATTGTCTTACAAGTTAGTGACCATTGCTTAAGGGATATCATCTAGGACTTCCCAACTTCTAGAAAACATTCTTTAATGAAGTGCAACTCTGCTTTGTTTTCAATATAGCATTCTTACTTAGAGATTTCTTTGCCCTTCTTGCTCAAAAACCAGGAAGATACTTTTGATCAGCAAAAATTTTTTAACAACAGCAAGAAAGAGTAGGGCGGAGCTTGTCTTCATTAACTCAGTTTTTTATCTATCTTTTCCTTGCCAAAGATTAACCTCTTGAGGCTTTCTTTCAGATACCACATAAGTCATTAATTTCTGATCTGATCTAGAAGTGCTTCATTAGGCTGCCACTGATACCCACTTACCCAGCAAACTGAGTCATCAAGGACCCTCTATGGTATATTGCCTACAGACTTTACCTATGAAGTATTAGAGTGCTTTTTAATATCCGAGAGAAAACCCTGGAGCCATCTCCCACAGTGGGGCCAAAATTTCAATTGAAGAAGATTTTAGCCAAATATCTGACTTATGTTCCAGTTTATACAGTAATGTAATTAAGTTTCCACCAAGACTATCCTTGCCTCCAAAGGAAACATTACAAGACTCTCAAACCTTCTTTCAAGAGGAAAATTTAGCAGGAGAGCTGCATTATAAGATGTCCTTCTTTGTTAATGATCAACAGCAATAAGGGACTTGCATACTCCTTAGAGAATAGGACTCAGACCACACACAGCAGCTGACAGTACTCACATCTCTGATTCCCAGCAGGGAAATAAGCCAGGACAAGGTTTGAAGACTCCCCATCTTGAGAATTGATGAGGTAGACCTTCAAGTTAATATTCCATCAGTCACTGGAAAACTTCTGGAGCTTCTGCTCCTTAGCTGTTTTCATGTGAAGGATTTTTTAGCCTTGTTCAGGGATTTTATAGCTAAAAGGTTGAGGAACATATCCTTTTAAAGACTGTCCTTATTAATGTTTTTACTTCCCTTGAGAAATCTTTAGTCTCTACTGGTAGGTGAATTACCTCCTCTTACGTGCATGGAGAGCAGCAGTAACTTTTTTTTTTTTTCTTAAGTTTTTACATTTTGATATTTCCTCCTCCCATCCAAGCTGTCTGTAGTACTCAGTACTTTTCCATAGGAAATCTGATTGACTTTCCTTAATACCCAGCCAGCTGGTTACCCAATTTTCTTTTGGCTAGAAATAATCTCTTTTATAGGTGAAGAATCTGTTCAGGCAACTCATTTAGCTTGGGAGAAAGAGATGTGTGTAAGAATGCTTGAACCATGTCTGCTTGGAAGTAAAAGTAAAATCTTTAACGGATCTGGTAAATGGTGGTAGAGGTAACCTGACTGTAACTCTGGGTCTGGATTGACACTTCAAAGCAGAGACCCATTTAGGAAACTGAGGAAAACTATGGGCCCTCTGCCCAGGAAAATATATACATATGCAGAATTTTGCATTCTATGTTGGGGGTAGGTCTAGACATCCATGGACTCTGGTGAAGAACTTTTGACCTAAAAGAACAGAAATGCTAATATTTTTTACTTATGTATCATCACATAGTCTCCAAAGCCTTCTTATACACATCATTTTAAAAATTTCCTCAGTGCACATTTGAGATAGGCAAAGGAGCTTTTACTATTCCCATTTTACAAATGAGAATTACCAGTGTTAAGTTCTGAAATGTTAAGAAATGGAGAGAGAGAAAACCACTTGTGATCATCCTTTGTAGTATGACTTTATGTACTTGAAAAGGAATTGTTTTCTCTTGGCCTGATCCTCTGTAGGATAAATAGATCTTCTGTCCTCCCCATGAGTCCTATTTTTCTTAATATATTAACCATCTGCTCTTAACAGCCTTCAATTGTGAAAATCAGATTTAGGCCCAGTTCTCTTTATATCCTATGTTGCATATAAAGGATCACTTCATTCTACTCTCAGACCTTCCAAATAAACTTTTCTGCCTATGAATATGCCTCCATGGTTGTAGTCACAGATAGGATAAAATGGTTGGCTAAGGAGAGAGAGTGGAGAGCATTAAGGCTGCTTTATTCATGCTTGGAGTAAGTGATAGACCAGAGGTTCTCTGAAGCGTAGTCTTCAGACTAGCAGCATCAAATCACCTGGGAGCTTGTTGGAAATGCAAAATCTTTAGCCACATCCAGATTTGCTAAACCAGAAACTCTGGGGATAGGGGTTAGCAATGCCTTTTAATAAGCTCTGTGGATGATTTCGATGCATCTGAAGTTTGAGAACTACTTTGTTAGATAAACTTGTTAAGTAGTAAGTCTTTTCTGTTTTAATAGTGTCCTTAAATGTCTTCTAGTTGGATTTGGTATAGATCTGTTGTTCCCTCTGGCCCAGGTCTGTCTTGTCAGTGAAGCCTTGGACCAACAAGTTCCTTTTCATCTGAGTGAGGAAAATCCAGAACCAGCTGAGAGTGTAGTAGGAAGGGCAGAAATTTAGTGATTCACTCTGCAAGCAGAAAAAGACTGATATGTCTTATTTTGTGAAATTATGAGTAGGAGATCAGGATTGTTATGGGTGATGGTGAATCATATTTGAGTTCAGTTAATTTCTGTTTTAATTTTTGGTAGTGGCATTGGGCAAAGTTGCCAGTTAGAGAGCTGTTAGAGGGGTGCCTGGGTGGCTCAGATGGTTGAGCATCTGCCTTCAGCTCGGGTCATGATCCCAGGGTCCAGGGATAGAGCTCTGCGTCAGGCTTCTTGCTCAACAGAGAGCCTACTTCTCTCTCTCTCTCTGCCTGCTGTTCTCCTGCTTGTGTCCTCTCTCTCTTTCTGTGTCAAATAAATAAATAAAAATCTAAAAAAAAAAAAAAGCTGTTAGATTTCAGTCTATGAGTAGTCATTTTAGAATTGTTTGATTAGAGCCCCAAGACCATCTGGGCTGATATCATTTCTGAGACCCAATGTGATAAAAAAAGTAAATTTAGGGACGCCTGGGTGGCTCAGTTGGTTAAGCTGCTGCCTTCTGCTCAGGTCATGATCCCAGGGTCCTGGGATCCAGCCCCACATCGGGCTCCTTGCTCAGCAGGGAGTCTGCTTCTCTCTCTGCCTCTGCCTGCCACTCTGCCTGCTTGGTCTCTCTCTCTCTCTCTCTCTCTCTCTGACAAATAAATAACTAAATAAAATCTTTAAAAAAAATAAATTTAAAGCATAATTTTATTTATTTATTTATTTAAGTGTAATTTAAAATCAAATAATTTTAAAGATAAATTAAGAGGAATAGGGTGGGGCTAGTGTACCTAGGATTAGGACCAGGGGACTTTTTTCATCTTCTGATTAATATCATAAGGTGTGGTGTGGTAGAAAGAACTTTGGCTCTGTCATAAACACAGGCTCCTGTTCCAGTCCCATCACTGATTTGCTGTGAGACATCCAGCAAATCATTTGTTTTCTAATCTAATTCTATGATTAAGATAAATTCTTCCCTAATTTGTCAGTTGGGAATAATGATGCCTACTTTGTAAGATTCTTATACTGATTAATAGAAGCAACATATATGCAGGGCTATGCGTACATAGTAGGAACTTAATAAATATCAGCTCTCTTCCCTTTATTCCATTCTTCCGAGATCTTTTCTCTCAAGGTAAAGATTATCCTAAAAAAAAAAAAAAAATCTACCATTTACGTTCTTTCTTGTGCTCAACAACCAGTCTTTTTTTTTTCTTAAAGGAAGAATTCAAATCACATTCCCACTCCTGTCTCTGTAACATACAGCCGAATGTAGCTTTCCTATTTACTGGGCCCCTTCCAGAAGTCAGCAAATAAATAATGTGATTCTTTGCCCTTTCATTTGACTCTTTATTTGATATGTAACAAGGCCATTGTGATTCTGGGGACTCTGAGGAAATAGGAAATTCTCCTTTGTAGTCAAACTTCCCACAAAACACACAGTTTTTGAAAAACTTTGGAAACAACAGAGTTACTCACCATCTAATCAGCAACAATCTTGAGATGGGACTGTGGAACCATATGTCAAAACCTGTGTAAAAGAGGCACAATTAAAAGTAAAGAAATGGGCTGAGAGAGTTGATTTCCTTGGTGACAGAGCTAAAACCAGTGTCCGCAGCCTGACAAACCCAAGGACACGGTGTAGCGTAGAGAGGCTGCCTCAGCATTTGACACCGTTTTTTTCTTACCTTCTTAATAAATTCCCTCATTGTTTTAGTGACTCTGTAGTTAATTTACTTCTAATGAGACTAGGTTAACTAAAATCATCTGACATGGAAAAGGAGGAGGTAAGGTTAAAAAGGAACCTAATTAGCAAGTTAATTATAGCAGGCAAAAAAGTGAACGGGTTATATAAATAAGCTATTGTTATGCGCCTGCAAGTTGGGCCTTGTCAAGGGACTTGTTAAGGTTTAGAGGTCAGAGGATCCGTGTAATTAGGTGTTTAGGAAAAAAAAAAAAAATAAAAGCAAAACAGCTACCAGAATTAGGAATGGTTGATGAGCCACTAACAGAAATGCCTTATTAAGTTGGGCTCTACTGCTGAAGGGGTTGTTGGAGCTGCTTCAGGGATTCCAGGGAAGGGCAGCACCCCCCCCCCAAAAAAACCTAGCTGGAACCATAGCCAACAGAATTGCTGATGAGGAAAGTTTAAAGGCCTAGCCACGAGGGTCCCTGGACCAGAGAAGTGGCAGTAGGGCTGGTAATGTCACTATGCTGGGCAACAGGAAGAAATACATTGTCAATGGCAACTCTGGGATTAAAGCCCAGGTGAGGCTAAGCTCTTATTTAACCAGGCTTGCTGCCGCGATAACCATTATTGTAATAGGCCAGCTGCTTTTCCCTCCTTTGCTGCTTTCATCCCTGCTTCTGGCATAAGGTGAGCTGCCCCTCTCCTAACACTCTTTCCCTCCCTTGCCTGTTGGAATTAGGCAGTTCTCTCTAAAATGGTAAAAGAGGGTTAACTTAAAGGACTCTGATTTCACACAAGGTGGAAAAGATAGGGGTGGAATGGACCAGAGTAGTTTGCCTGGGCGGGAGGGGTGGGGGGAATGATTGTATTATGAGTTGAAGAATGTAATGACATTTAGGAGAATTGAGAATTGGGCAACAGAGATGACCTACTTAAGCCATGTGTTCTGGTCGTCAGTAAAACATTAACATTTATTTCTTGGGAAAAGTATATATAAAAGTATATATAACTAATTCTAGTTATATAACTAGACTGAATTCTAATTCAGTCTCCTAATAGTCTTCTCTTTTAAATTTGAGGTCAGCATCTAATGCGTAAATAAGACTTAGAACCCTATGTTTTCAAGTGGAGAAAGCTAGCGTAGCATAGTCGTCTTTAGTGCCAAAAGACCTGGTGGGAGGAATTACTGTAATGGAGAAGACTGGAGAAAAGAGAGCTTAGTTTAGGGAAACTGGATTAAGATGAGCAGCCAGATAGCTCCACGGGTTAGCGTGATTGGGGTAAAATGGTGTGCACCCACCCACTCCTGATCCTACATATCTAGAGAGGCATTGTGGCTGGCCCCCTCTAGTGGTGTATGGGTTGGGGGGAAGCATATCTGAGGCAGGGTTGATCTGTTACTTTTTTTTTTCAAAGTAAGTACTACTGAAGTTAGTGACTCATCCTGGCCTTTGGAAGTCAATTACTACTCCTTTTCCTAGACGGGCCTCTTAAAAAAATAATAATAATTGTCTTGAACAGGGGTGGTGAAATGAAAGCCAGAGTTTTCAGCTTGACTGCTGTCCCTCCTCCCCGTCTTCTCACCCACCTTCCCCTGCCTACCTTTTTTTTTTTTTGCCCCCAGAATGCTTTTAACTTTAGATTTGGGTTCTGCTTACCATATTTCCTTAATATTCAACCAAGTACAGACAGTGAAGCTAGAATAGGCTACTTCAGATTCATTGTTTGAGTGTGTGATTGCCTACCGTGTGTCAGGCATTTGTGCCTGAGGATAGAAGGGTGAATAAGATGCATGGCTCCTGTCTTTATGGAGGATACAGGTAGATACTCATATTCAGTGTGAGAATGCTGTGCTAGGAGAAGTACCTGGAAGTTCATGTATATCCCGTGGGAATGCATAGAAAGAGCACTGTATCTTTTTTGAAATAAATTGCTACTTTAGCAAAATAGTCAATTTTGCCAATTTTTCACTTTGCAAAGAGCTTTTGGCCAATGAATTTTCCTATTACTGAAAACAATTTGCAAACTCTAAAGTACTAACACAGGCTTCATTTGTTGTTACAGCTATGAAAATGCTATGAATTCCCCTAAAAGGCGTGCTAAGCTAATGCAGTTTGGTATGAGTCTCCTCTTCTCAATATTCAAATGACTCACTAGTTTCCTCTAACTGCAGGAATCAGAGCCGTCAGTTGCTTTCATTCTGCTAGGCTGTGTCTGTGTTCTGCCCACCAAGGAACCATCTTTTTGACATGAAAGGTAGTTGTCAGATCTTTGATCCTTCCTGCCTCCATGCTCCCTTGGATCCAGAATAACTGAAGCAATTATACAGACATTCAATTAGGGAGAAAGAAAAACGTCATTTGTTGAATAAATTATATGAGCTTTGCTTCGTAAAGTGGTGGAAACTCCAACAGTAGGAGAGATAAAATTAATAAGAAAATTATCAGATATTGGTCCAAAATGCAACCTCCAGGGGCACCTGGGTGGCTCAGTGGGTTAAAGCCTCTGCCTTCGGCTCAGGTCATGATCCCAGGGTCCTGGGATCGAGCCTCGCATCGGCAGGGAGCCTGCTTCCTCCTCTCTCTCTGCCTGCCTCTCTGCCTACTTGTGATCTCTGTCTGTCAAATAAATAAATAAAATCTTAAAAAAAAAAAATGCAACCTCCAGAGTATTGCTGTCTATACATAGTCAGTCCAGTCCTCTATCTACTCATTCTACATCTGTTATGTTATAGTTAACAGATAATCAGTCTTGTGATTTTTTTGGTATTTTATGATACCAAACATTTAAAATAATAAGTAAATGTTTACTATAAGAACACTGAATTGTAGGAGTGGGAGTCAGGGATAGATTTACTCAATCTATTGCAATGTTTTACAGTTTACATGTTTCACTTAAACCTCTCTAAAACTTGTGAGGTAAATACTTTTGTCTTTGCTGTATTTATGAGAAAGAATCACAAAAGCCCCTTGACTAACATTACATAGCTAATGAGTGGCATTGTCAGGATTTGAATGCAGTTTCAGAAAGTTCTGAGTGGAAAGCCTATCTTTTTTTTCATTATACCATCCCATTTCCTGAGATTTTTAAAATCTGTAGACAAGTCACTTTACCTTTCTGTACCTTGCAGTTTTCTCGTCTAGATATGTGAATATTAGGATAAATAGGCTCAAAGATTCTTTCCAGCTTTAATTTTCAGCAAAAGTATAGAAAGGAATATGACTCAGCTTTCTAAAAATTGATTTTTACCGGAACAACCCATTCTCCTTTTTTGTTGCAATTCTATTGTAAAAGTTATATAGCCAGAGTTGATTAAAGATTTAAATTTGATAGAAATATAATGGGTAAAGAATTTTTAAAAATCATTCTCTCCAAAAAGTCTTAACATTCCCAATATGGGCTGGTACAATCAGATCAACTGCAAAGGAAGGTAAGATCCTATAATGTAAGCCTTCAACGGCTTTCTCAAAATGAAGGTTATTTTCCTTTATATAACTAGAGTTCTTTTTCTTAGCAGATCCAATTTGCTGACCAGAAGCAAGAATTCAACAAACGTCCCACCAAAATTGGACGTCGCTCTCTGTCTCGTTCCATTTCTCAGTCATCTACCGACAGCTACAGCTCAGGTGGGTACTGAGCTGCTGTGGACCCACCTGTGGAGGCTAATTAAGTGTGATCAGTGGACCCTCCTGTCCGTTTAAGCACCATCCAACCTGTGCTGTGAAATAGACACTTTGATTCTCAATCAAAATTTAGACCAAAATTCTAGATGGAATCTTTAGATTCCTTGAGGATTCAAAGTGGAACTGAATAGAGATCTCTTCTTCCAGTAAAGGCAGAAGAAGATGATCAACAAACCTGATTTCTAATTTATTCAGAGGGTGGGCATATGTAACTTATTGATGACCTTCATTGAACAGCATGTATAAAGACCTGTGTTGTTTTCCATTCTTTGAAAATAAAAGAGGAATTTCCCATCCCTCCATTCAGAACTTGCAAATTAATGGGGAAAGCTTAATTGCACCAAGAAACAATGGAAACATTCAAGTGGGTCCTAGTTCAAGGGATCCCTTTGCTTTCTCTTCCAAGCTGTGATGTTATAATGCTTGTCACTCCTTCCTTCCTTTGCAGTGGCATTAATTCAAATATATGGGCTCTGAAGCTATCATTTAATGCCAGATGAGCTGTCACCACACAGCACCCTTAAAGACATTGACCATTTGTGCAGCAATGCCTGCTATGTAGCTGATCTCATATGGGGCTATTTTATTTTGCTCTTACGTTGGAATATCATAGGAAGCTGAATGTTTGCCCTAGTTATCTCTTCACATTATAAATAGTAATCATCTTCAGAAATTTTTCATCGTGACAAAAAATTTTGTTTGTTCTTCACACAAATAGGAAAGTAGTATCTGTTATATAAAGTTGTAGAAAGCTTGTTTGGGAAGCTGTAACTTTTAGGTTGGGTGAATTATTATTTACACTTGTTATATTTCTCTTTTTACTCCTCCTTTCCCCCAAAACAGAATGATGTAAATCCCTATGGATTTCTGTGTAAAGATAAGTGTAAAAATTGTGTACCTATCTTACTCCGCTAAAATAACCAGAGTTGAGCATTCATGAAGCAGTTGATATAACTCTGGAAGCCATAATAATTGTGAAAATGGGCATTGTAAAATGATGTGTAACATTTTAGACTGTGAGTTTATACATATTATATAAAGATTGATACAAACAGTAACTGTACTAAGTTTTAAGGCCAGCTCAGTCTTCTCCCTGCACACTAGATTTGTATTTCTAGTTGCATTCCTGCACAGAAAACCAATGCCTGCCTTCCTAATGAACCCTTACATGTAGGGAGGGCACTTATAAAATATTTATTTAATAAGAAAGTATGACTTATGCCCTTGGTTTCTAACTGAACACATATTTGCCTGCTATAGTTCATTGGTAAGTGGTATTGACTGATGTCACTCACCCTGGAAAACTTGGACCTTTTAGGTTGAACTACATGAAGTTGCCATTTTTATAGTAAAAAATTGTCAACCTTCTATATCCATTTAAGAATATTAAGTTCAGGGGCGCCTGGGTGGCTCAGTGGGTTAAGCCGCTGCCTTCGGCTCAGGTCATGATCTCAGGGTCCTGGGATCGAGTCCCGCATCGGACTCTCTGCTCAGCAGAGAGCCTGCTCCCCTCTCCCTCTCTCTGCCTGCCTCTCTGCCTACTTGTGATCTCTCTCTGTCAAATAAATAAATAAAATCTTTAAAAAAAAAAAAAAAAAAGAATATTAAGTTCAGGGGCGCCTGGGTGGCTCAGTGGGTTAAAGCCTCTGCCTTTGGCTCAGGTCATGATCCCAGGGTCCTGGGATCGAGCCCCACATCGGGCTCTCTGCTCCATGGAGAGCCTGCTTCCTCCTCTCTCTCCCTGCCTGCCTCTCTTGCCTACTTGTAATCTGTCTGTCAAATAAATAAATAAAATCTTTAAAAAAAATAAAAATTAAAACAAAAAAAAAAGAATATTAAGTTCAGGGCACCTGGATGGCTCAGTGGGTTAAGCCTCTGCCTTCTGCTCAGGTCATGATCTCAGGGACCTGGGATCGAGTCCCGCATTGGGCTCTCTGCTTGGCAGGGAACCTGCTTCCTCCTCTCTCTCTGCCTGCCTTTCTGCCTACTTGTGTTCTCTCTCTGTCAAATAAATAAAATCCTTAAAAAAAAAAAAAGAATATTAAGTTCAAGAGCATGGAGTCAAACCATTCTGGAAATAGAAAATAACTTAAGATCAATTACTCAGCTTCCCACTGCATGCTGGAATTACCTTGTTGGTGTCCCTGACAAATGGCCATCTGGTTTCTTTGGGAGCATTCTAGATGATAGGGCGATTCTTGCTTTATCTAGTTATGAGAGCTCTATCAGCTCTCATATAATCCCTGGAATTTAATGATTTTACATAGAAATTTTAAAAATCACCATTTTCAGGGCATCCCACTGTCCTGGTTATCCTCATCTGGATAAATTAAAGGTTAAGTGTCCTTTAAAAAATATGTCTATGGCTCTAATATTCCATTTACAGTCTGAAATAATTTATAGGAAGTGTTAGTTCCATAAACTCAATGCTTTTAAAATGAAATGTAAGATGATGTTTGCTCCTTTTTTTTTTTTATTTTTTTTTTTATTTTAGAGAGAGAGAAAGAGAGTGGGGGTGAGTGAGGGGCAGAGGGAGAGGAAGAGGATTTCAGGCAGACTCCCCGCTGAGCACAGAACCCAATCCCTCAGACCCCAAGATCATAACCTGAGGCGAAATCAAGAGCCAGATGCTTAACCGACTGAGCCACCCAGGCGCCCGGATGTTTGCTTCTTTTGCAGCTATTTCATAAACTCCGTTACCTCACTTTGTTTTTGGTTTTTGTTTTTTTTTTCATATGAACAATGGGCAGGGCCTGGTGTGGGAGTTAGGAGAGACCTACTTTCTAGGCTTTGATCCGTGTGTGATGTGTTTATGTGGTCTTGAAAACCTCTTTCTGCCTGTGGTGTTCATAAGCAAGAGTTAAAATGAGAAGTTAACATGAGGTGAGACAGAAAATGCCCTATATCGATCAAATGAAAAGCCAGGAATATGGAATTGACTTACAGCTTTCTAAATACAGGAAGATATGCAAATGCATGTCAATAAAAACTTGGAACCCATTTTCAGCATACATTATCATTTAAGTGACTACAGAAAGTAGTAGCATTGGAGAGCCTCAAGACTGATTCTTGGATCTCCTCTCTGTTTATATTCCCCCTACATGAGTTCATGCAGCCTCGTAGTTTTAATTACTATGTATTGACGTCTGAGCCTCAGCTTTTGTCTCTGCCTCAGATCTCTCCCCTACACACTAGATCCATATATCCAATTACCTGCTCAGTCCTTTCACTTGGATGTTTTATAGGCATCTCCAATGTCTTAAAAACTGAGCTCCTGAGTTCCAAGCTTGCCCCGCTTTAGTTTATTCACAGCACTACAGCCAGATTCATTCTCTTGAAATAAGTCAGGTCACATCAGTTCTTCCCTCCAAACCTTCTCTGATGCTTCCCAGTTTCACTCAGAGTAAAGGCTAAAGTTCTTACAGTGGCCTACACAGCCCTATATCATCCCATTACGTTTCTAATCGCGTTTCTACCTTCCCAGACTTCCCTCCTCTTCCAGCTAGATGTTTCACTCCAGCCATACTAGGCTCCTTACTGCTGTTTTGTTATTTCAAAACATGCCAGGCACTCTCCTGCATTAAGGTCCTTGCATTTGCTATTTCCTTTGCCTGGGATGCTCTGAGATAGCCTAGCTGGGTATCCTACCTGCTTCAGTTCTTAACTAAAGATTACATTCTCATTGAGGCCTATCCTGGTTCTCAAAATTGTACAAATACCCCACCCAACATTCCCTATCAAAGTTTCCTCCTTTATTTTTCTCCATAGCACTTATTATCATACAACATACTATGTATTTTACTAATTTATTATTGTTTCTCCCCTTACTTGAATAAGAGATCCATGAGAACAGAGATTTGTCTGTTTTGTACTTTTCTATTACCAACCTTTAGAAATGCTTGACACATAAGAGGTGCTTGATAACTAAATATTGGCAAAAGGTGTCCAGGCCTTTACTTCATATTTTGTTGAGGTCTCTGATATACTCTGTATGTGAACAGCTAGAAGAAGGTTTATGACCTTTCAAAAAAAGGTACCTCCCTATCCAGAATGTTTGTTTTGCTGAAGTTACTTGGAGGTTTGGATAGTCTGTGGCCTGTTCTCTCTGCCTAAAGATCCTGGTGCTAAGTTTTGCTATGCTTTCATTTAGAAGCCTGTATCAATCTTTCTCATCAGAATCACAGAACACAGAAAAGAACTGGAGACGTTGTTTTCTCAGTTCTCTGAAGGATGATTCATCACTAGCACCCTTTCAGATGGATAGGAGAGAATTTAATTTAATTTAATTTTAATAATTTAATTAATAATTTAATTTAATAATTTAATAATCTGTATTCTATGGATGCTTCAAGGCATTAAGGCTTAATTCTAGTGGAACCCAGGTTGAAAAGAGCTACATTAATTCCTAAAATTTCTGCATTGTTCCTGAAATTGTTTATAAGAAACAAACTTCTGAAAACTCTTTCCTAAAGCACAGAACCTCATAAAAACAAATGAGCAGAAGAGACTTCTTCAAAGTCAAATCATTCTCAGTGTTATATTTCTAAAAAAGCTGCCTATGCAGTGAGTTAATTGGTTAAAGGTAAGAAAGGAAGACTGAAGTCCCTTCGTTCATAATTGGTTCTTATAAAACTTTAAAAATTACTTTCAGATTTTTCCAAATACCAAAGTTTTGTTTGTGTTTTGGTTGCTAGCTTTTCACATATTTCTAGAGCGTTATTCATCAGTGAAATCTGCTGTACATTGACACACACGTCCCTACTGTTATTTCCATTGCCAAATGAATAGATTGGGCCTAAGAGGAATTGTCTGACTTAAAGTAGTGTAATAGGACTAATTCATCTGGGAGTCTGACTACTTCTCCTAGCAGTAACCCATAATATCACAGCTGCTAGGAGGTAAGGCTTCATCAGGCTTGAGCCATAGAACATATGTTTGCATGTTCTATGGGATAGATTACGGATTAGTGATTCAAGAGTTATATTTTGATTCTGGGTTATCATGAAACAAGAGAACACCACATGTGAAGTTATATTTTACTTTATATTACTTTTCTGCCTAGAAATTGAACCCTTTTTGTACTCTCATTTATTCATGAGATTTTTGTGGTGGAGATAGTTAGGAGAAAGAAAGAGCATGGGAGAGAGATCCGTCACACTCCCAATTTTACAATTGGATAAACTGAAAATTGGTCACAACCAATTAGAGGTAAAGCTAGAGCTCATGCTGTACTTCAGTTGGTTATTGCCTTGATTATCAGTTGTTCATTTTTAATTGAATTATGGCTCTGGGCTTCAGAGTGTGACAGCTGTAAACATTTTGGAAACTATGCAAGCATGTGTATATATTATATATGTGTTGGGTTTCTCTAAATTTTCTTAGGAAAAAACCTTTGATGCTATCTCAGATAGTTTCATGAATGTGCTACTTTAAATATAGTGACAGAAATAAATATGGATTAAAAAAGCAAATGTCATGCTAGTTCAGGAATAATCTTTCCATTGTGTTTGCAGAAATACCCTCTCTTGGGTTGGGTCTATCAGCCATTTTGCATTCACATATTAGTACAATCTAGACAACTGATACTTTTATTTCCCACCTGATAACATGTCTGCACAAAGGACTCTTTGAAAACAAATCTCTTGTGGCTCAAATAAAAACATTGAGCTAACTATAATCAGTTGACTACTATGAAAAAAATAAAATACTGTATTTGGGGAGGTTTTTTTTAGAGTAGGGAGGTGGTATAATAATTTCTTCTTGAGAGAGAAAAAAAACAACTCAAGCCAAAAATTGGAGTGCTTTTTCAAAGAGGAAATTTGGGTGGTTATTTTTGTTGTTGTTGTTTGTGTGTGTGTGGTTGTTTTTTTTTTTTTTACCTTGACTCATCCTTAGAAGCTGGAGAGGCATAGGAGAGGAATGCTATTCTGGGTAGATTTAGGACTCCAGTCTCAACCTTTTTCCTCCCTGCCAGCCAGCCACCTGCTGCTTGGTTTGGTTAGTAGATGATGGAGGTAGAAAAAAAAGAAACTGCTAAATAATATTGTATGCATGTCATTCCTTTCCCATTCAAAATCCTGACGCTGAGTAAGAACCTTTAAAAATGTTGTATCTGGTATTAAATTAAAAATATTCGCAAAAGCCAACAATAATATCAGGTGTCATTTATTGAGTGCTTAATTACTTTATACCAAGCATTGCACTAAGCTCTATACTTACATTATCTTATTTAATCTTCTCAACAACTTGACTCTGAAAGTTACGTCTTCTTATTTTACAGTCAGCTTCGTAGCACATATTACAACCATAGGAAAAGAAAATCTCCAATTAATTTTGTAATTATTTCATGTCTGACTTACCTATTAGACTGAAAACTCCATGAAGATAAAAGCAATCCGTATTTGCTCTCTATACTCAGTACTTAGACTCTGCCTGGTATACAGTAGACACAAAATAAAAATTTGTTGAATGAACAACTGAATGTGTGAATGACTGGATTCATGAAGGAATTAATACTTCTATTAATCAGGTTCTGGAACACCTTTTCTATACCCAGAAACAGAGACTGAGACTTCAAAGTCTGTCTGACTCCAGGACACATATCCACTATATTTAAATGGCCTTTGGAGAACATAGAAATCATTATGCCTCTAGAAAAGGATTTGAAATTTCAGGATATTCTGAATGTAAACACTTTCTTCAAAAGCAATTATGCTATAAATTATGGTCAAGATTAGGGATGGCCATTATCTTTCTTCCCTCAGGTGGTAGAAGCATGGTTCCCCTAAGCCTCCAGCATATAAGCTATTTCTGAGTATTGATTAGTGAAACAGATGACTGCCCAGGAAGCTGTTTCTGGGCTCTGTTGCCAAAGGTACTTTGAACTCTTGCTCACCCTAGGAGGGAGAACCACAGACTCTTTATACAGATTAATTCCTTTCAAGAACAAAAGTCCTTTTGGGGATTTACTAATTCCTTCACCTCCCTTGGTGCCCGTGTTCATTCTTGCTGCCTCGTGTTAGGACTTTGCTCTAGGGCAGTTTTCCAGCTCCAGGAGAGACACTCAGCCCCTGCTGCCCAAACATTTTGTAGTGCCATGCCCGATTAACTGGGCAAGGTCAGACTTGCCTTTTACAGCTCTCCCAGATATAGATCCTTTGCTAAGAAATCCCAGAAATGCCTTAATTCTCCGGATGTAAGTAGATCAGAGCACCATAGACCTTAGGAGATCTGAGTGTTTACAGCTTTTCCCCCCTAAATGTGATGGAAGTACTTCTTATCCCATTGAGAGATATGTAGTGCCTTTATATCCCCCAACCTCCCCGGCCCCTCAAAAAATTAAAAAAAATTTTTTTTAAACAATTTAAAAAACAAAACAAAAAACCCTACAACAAACTTTGAGGACTACTTAGGAAGAAACTATCCTCCAAAATTTAAATATAAACCATGGAAGGAAATTAAAACATCCAGCAAATGATTAACATCTACAGAATTGTATGAAGACTGAAAAGATCTCAGCTAAACATGTGAGTAGCAGCAGTTGCCCGTTAGCCACCATCACAAGTCTGAGACCTTCCACCTTCTAGCGTATATTGCTAAATGGATTAATCATGAGGACATTTTAGTATACCAAAGGAGGATTTATGCACTTCTTTGGGAACCTAAAATGCCTATTGCTGGGCCTACTGAGGCCAGCAAGAAGGGAGAGCACACTGAATACCTCATTGTCAATATCTAATTGGGTCTGCAGGCATAGTTCAGCCTCATCAGAGCCAGTCTTCAAAAGAAGGCTCTGTTATGTCAGACAAACACTTTTTGTGCAGTTCTTAATTACTTTCCCATGGGTTCTCTAGGTCTTATCTGTTCAGTTATTGTGCTAAAACACAAATTACAAGAGGCACCTAAGCAGCAGACAGAGAAGGGTAGCTTGGATCCGAGAATCCCATAGGTTAATGACCATGATCTTGCACTAAGAACTTTAATCTATTGCTATTGTGGTGTAACCTCTTTCTTTTTGCATATTCAGGGAGCTCTCACGTTCTGAAGATTGCTAGCCCCAGATTCCAAGTTAATGCTAGGGGGAATGTCTTTGGCAACCTCTCTGGCTTCCTCTTTCTTTCTTTTTTTTTTTTTTAAAGATTTTATTTATTTATTTGAGAGAGAATGAGTGAGAGAGAGCATGAGAGAAGAGAAGGCCGGAGGGAGAAGCAGACTCCCCAAGGAGCTGGGAGCCCGATGCTGGACTCGATCCTGGAAGTCCGGGATCATGACTTGAGCAGAAGGCAGTCACTCAACCAGCTGAGCCACCCAGGCGCCCTCTGGCTGCCTCTTTCTGACCTGTGGCTAGCACTTTCCACAGGAGGTGTTTGAGGCAGCTCCAGACTGCCATGTTACGTGTTAGGTGTCTGCCATCAAGGTGTACACCTGTGTGGTGGTGGATGAGCCAAGAGGCCTCAGTTCACTCCATGGTTTGGTATTTTAGAGGAAGCTGTTCTTCTCCCTGAGGGTTTTTTATTCTGTCATTTCAGCGGCTTCCTATACAGATAGCTCTGATGATGAGACTTCTCCCAGGGATAAGCAGCAAAAGAACTCTAAGGGAAGCAGTGACTTCTGTGTCAAGAACATCAAACAGGCAGAGTTTGGACGAAGAGAAATTGAAATTGCCGAACAAGGTAAAGAAAGCCAGCACTTTTTCCTTCTCAAGTTGCCTAGGTCTTTTTGTCCATGTTAATCCCTTTTTATGTCCTGGGGTCTGGTCGCTTGTGAAATTTAAGTGTGGTTTTACTACAAAAGAAATCTGAACTTAGGAAACACTGTGGAGAGGGAGTGAACTCTGGTGGGTCTACAAGGAGATCCTCCTATACCAGGAAAAGGGAAAGAGTAGATGAGGAGGACTGGGATATAGGGCATCCGAACTCTGGAGCATTTGCCTCTGCAAGCCTCTTAGAATGAAAAATCAGGTTCAATGTCTTGATCCCTTGAGAAGCCCAATCTAACAAAGAACCTGATTAGGGGAAGAATCTTCTCTTAAGAGAGTAAGTTCTTCTGTTTATTCTTTCTGTCTCATTCCCTCCTCTCTAATAGTGCTGTGTTATGTTTTGTGCCTTTTCAGAAATGCCTGCACTGATGGCTTTGAGGAAGAGAGCTCAAGGAGAAAAACCTTTGGCTGGAGCCAAAATTGTGGGTTGCACACACATCACTGCTCAGACTGCTGTGAGTCCTTTTTCCTTCTCCACATAATAATAGTTAATAATAGCCACCAGCTGTTGAGTGCTTGCAGCATGCCAAGCAGCGGGTTAAGAACTTACTAAGTATTAGTTTATTAATCCTCAAAATGGCCAGGTAAAGCAGGTATTCCTGTTGCTACTTTACAAATGAGGAAGCTAGGGCTCAGAGTGTTTTAAGTAATTTGTCCAAGGTTATACAGCTAGTAAATCATAGAGTTAGGATTTGAACTTCAATATATGAGTCCCAAGTTTATGCTTTCTCTGTGCTGCACTGCTTTCCCCTTATCTTCCCTTCCAGTGTCATTTCTTTCTTTATTTCTTTTTTTTAAAGATTTTATTTATTTATTTAACAGAGAGATCATAAGTAGGCAGAGAGGCAGGTGGCGGGGGTGGGGGGGGAGCTGCTGAGCAGTGAGCCTGATGCAGCACTCGATCCCAGGACCCTGGGATCATGACCTGAGCCAAAGGCATAGGCTTAACCCACTGAGCCACCCAGGTGCCCCGCCGGTGTCATTTCTATGAGGCAGCTCTCTTTGGTTGCTTTCAGCTGTGAGAGAAAACCTGATTCAACCTGGCTCAGACATAAAGGAATTTATTATATTCCATAGCTAGAAGTCCAGAGGTAAGGTGGACTTTAGATGTGGGATCTCAGGGCTCCAGTTTCATCTGTCTGATTCTCTTAGAGCTGCCTTGTCACTGCTTATTTCATCCTCAGGTTCATAGCAAGATGATTACAGCTCTTTGAGCTATCACAAATTAACATGAAGAATAAGGATCATTTCTTCCTCTTCCCCAAGAGCAAGATATTCCATCATGTGTCATTGAACTGGGTCACATGCCTATGGCCCACCAGTCCTGCTGAGAGGACCAGGGTTATCATGATTCATTTAGACCAGTGATTCTCACCCCTATCAGATTCAGTGTCTCCTTTTTATAAAAATATTAAAAATATTTTTGCAATGCCCCGTATTATCTTAGAATAAAATTCAAATAAAACATACCTCGGTACATATTTTTTAAAATTAATATAAAATCTTAACTGGAATTTGAAGGAGGAATAAAAGAAAAGTAATTTATAATGAAAAAAAATGTGTTTTTTGATATGTAAATGCTTGGGCACAAGCATAGTGAAATACTTGGATATTTGTACTTCCTCATAACATTATTTAGATGAGAATGCCACAGATGTGGATGGGGATACTGGTTACTGCTTACTGCTTACTGGTTCTAGAGTGTCAGATTGGCATTGCCAAATTATATGATTTTCTGAATCATAATAAACTGTAAACAACTTTTTAAATTTCTAAACAACAACAAAAAGTGTGTGTTTTCTCTTAATTTACACACTTGTTGCATTCCTGGAAAAGTTATTATTATTTTGTATTAAAACTACAAAAACATTTTTCGTTAACATGTGAAGTGGAATAAGGTTCTAAACTTAGATAATTATAAATAGGTTTCTCACGCATGTGAGAACATTTGAAAACTACTTAATGTGTTGTGGTTTTTGTTGGTTTTGTTGTAAGAGACTGTCTCTGTACTTTCAAAATATCAAAACCTTTGGTCCTGATCACTAAATGCCAGGGGCATTCCCCTCCCCTTGTAACAATCAGAAATGCCCCCACAGTTTTCCAGCGCTCCTCTGTTGAGAACCACTGACTCAGAGCCCTCATCAAAGATGTAAGAGATATTGAATTGCCAACCATAATGAGACCAGTACAGGAAATTGATGTATCGAGAATTCATCTGAAATCTTTTGTATGATTTATAAGACTCAGGTCAACTGTATGGTTAGATCAACTTTCAAAAGATTATCTCCTGAAGCATAACACTTATTTATATAGCCACATTCCTGATTAAGTACAGCAGAGAGTCCTTAAGACCCAGACAGCTACTGTGAACATCTTTACCATGAGACTTTCTGGATTACGTGTTCTCTAAGGGAAAAAAATACCTTGACTGCCCAAAATTAATATAATAAATTGAAAAGCTGTCTCTTTTTGGAGCCACAGACTAATGAATCAAGGCAGAAACTCTCTTGGAATCTTTTTTGGGCTTCCCCAGTCAGGGACATGAGACTTAAGTGTGGCAGCTTAAAATAGTAAGTGCTCTGTACTGTCTCATGTTGCTAAATTATATCTAGTTTCTTTTTTACCCCCTGGCTCACCAAACATTACCACCTTTCAAGGTTCCCTTTTATTTTCTCTTGAATGGAGTAATGAAAATTAGTTTACCAATTTTCAATATTATTTTGTTCTTTCCTCCCCACATTTTTTCTTTTTCCTTTAAAAAATAATTACAGAGGAATTTTGCTTTGTTTTTAATCTCGACTTTCTTTTTCTGATTACAAAAGTAGTTCATATTCATTTTATAATACTCAGTCATTACCACAGTCATTAGCATAAAAGGCAATCTCCTATAATCCCATGTTCCAGAAGTAACTATCATAGTTAATGGTTTCCCATCCATGTTTCTAATGGACTTGGATCTATTTATATTTTTAGGCGTGTTTCCATAGTTCCTTCTAATAACCAGATTTCTTTGCTATTCCCTCTAAATAGTGATGATTGAAAGTTGGGTTAAACCAGCTTCTAAGCTCTTTCCTCCTTCCACTTCTACCTGCATTCACTTCTGCTTGAGCCCTAACAGCCAGCAGTCTTGACTTAGAATTCTTTGAACCGTTCTTATATTCTTGGCCCCAGTCATTTTTCTTTTCTAGTTAATTTATATTGCTAGTTAAATTATATTGCTGTAGGTGAGTCTCAGTATCCTTCTTTTGTTTGACAAATTTGAGAATCCTAGCTATATGAATTCAGAAATTCTTTAAGGTGAAAAATAAAATGAGAGGGGAAAAATATGGTATCAAGTGTTGAAAGGTAGTAAGGAGGGGTGCCTGCGTGGCTCAGTGGGTTAAAGCCTCTGCCTTCGGCTCAGGTCATGATCCCAGGGCATTGGACTGTCTGCTCAGCGGGGAGCCTGCTTCCCTGAGTCCCACACCCGCCCCCGCCGCCCCCCCCCCCCCGCCGCCTGCCTCTCTGCCTACTTGTGATCTCTCTCTGTCAAATAAATAAATAAAATCTTAAAGAAATTAAAAAAAAGAAAGGTAGTATGGACTAGAAATTAAGACATATGGGTATTTCTGCTATTAACTTACTATGTGGCCTTGGACAAATTACTTTAGGGGGTTAGCCTAAATTAGTGGAGTTGTTTGCAAGTTTTTTTTTAATTAGAACATAATTAGAATTTTTATTTAGCATAGAAATATTAGAAAATACAAGTTTGACAACATGAAAAGTACCAGTACTCAGAGTTAACTACTGTCAGGAAATTTTAAAACAAGTTTTTTAACCAAAGCTTTATTCTTGTTAAAATAGTTTATAATCAAAGCAGTAGGTGGAGGGGGGCACCTGGGTGGCTCAGTCAGTTAAGCTTCTGACTTGGGCTCAAGGTCATGATCTCAGAGTCCTGGGATCAAGCCCTGTGTTGGGCTCCCTGCTCAGTGGGGAGTCTTCTTGTCCCTCTGCCCCTTCCCCTGTTCATGTTCTGTCTCTCACTTGGTCTCTCTCACCCTTTCTCTCTCTCTCTCTTTTAAATAAATTAAATAAATAAATAAATAACTTCTTAAAAAAAGAAAAGCAGTAGATGGTATACTACCTTCTTTAAAAGAATCCTACCTCTATCTTATATAATGAAGTAAAAGTAAGTCAGGTTCTAGGGGTGCCTGGGGGTCTCAGTCAGTTAAGCATCTGCCTTTGGCTCAGGTCATTAGGACTGAGCCCTGTGTTGGGCTCCCTGCTCAGCAGGGAGTCTGCTTCTCCCTCTCCCTCTGCTGCTCCCCCTGCTTATGCTTTCTCTCACTCTCTTTCCTGCTCTCTGCCAAATAAATAAAAATGTTAAAAAAAAACAATCAACCAACCAACTAAGGATCAGATCAGTGGAGTATTTTTTTTTATAATTTTTTTCTTTTTTTTTAAATTTTATTTATTTATTTGACAGAGATTACAAGTAGGCAGAGAGACAGGCAGAGAGAGGTGGGAGGGAAGCAGGCTCCTGCTGAACAGGGAACCCGATGTGGGGCTCAATCCCAGGACCCTGAGATCATGACCTGAGCCGAAAGCAGAGGCTTGACCCACTGAGCCACCCAGGCGCCCCATTTTTTAAAATAATTTTTAAAAATAATTAAAAAAATATTTTTGGGGGGTGCCTGGGTGGCTTGGCAGGTCAAGCCTCTGCTTTCGGCTCAGGTCATGATCTCAGGGTCCTGGGATCGAGGCCCACATCAGGCTCTCTGCAGCGGGGAGCTTGCTTCCCCCTTTCTCTCTGCCTGCTGCTCTGCCTACTTGTGATTTCTCTCTCTCTCTCTCTCTGTCAAATAAATAAATAAGTACAATCTTTAAAAAAAATTTTTTTTCTTATGGGGAGCCTGGGTGGCTCAGCCGGTTAAGCATCTGTCTTTGGGTCAGGTCATGATCCCAAGTTGGGCTCCCTGCTCAGCGGGGAGCCTCCTTCTCTCTCCTTACCTCCCCACCCCCACCCCTGGACTCTCTGTCTCTTCAAGTAAATAAAATTTTTAAAAACAAAAAGTGGTTAAAATTAAAGTAATAAAATATTTTTAAATTTGAAATTAACATGGATTTATAGATAAGTTGCAAGTATAGTGTGGATCACTTTTTTCTCAGACATTTGGGAGTAAGTTGCCAATCTGATGCTCCGTCACCCACAAATACTTCAGTGCATACTTTCTACAAACAAGGACATTCTCTCATTCAACCAGTACAGCTATTCAAAATCAGGAAATTAACATTGACTTATATTACCATCTAATCCTCAGACCTCATGTATCTCATTAATTGTCATCCCTTTTAGTCTCCTTTAGTCTGGAATAGGTCATCAGTCTTTCTTTGACTTTCATGGCCTTGATACTTTTGAAAATTGCAAATGAATTATTCTGTAGAATGTGCTCAGTTCTGCTTTTCCTGATGCTCCCTTATTATTAAATTCAGGCCATGAGTTTTTGTTAGGAAGTGATACTGCATTTTTTTCATTGAATCTTATCAGGTGACACATTGATCTAGACTTGATATATCATTTGTCAAAATGATGTTCATTTGGATCCTTTGCTTGAGGTAGTGTCTGCTAGATTTTTCACTGTAGAAGTTATTTTCCCCCTTTGTGATTAAAAGGTATTTCGTGAGGTAGTAATATGAAACTATGTAAATATCCCGTTCTTCATCGAACTTTGAATTTTTTCATTTATTTACTTACTTTTATTTGTATGAATCATTGTTTCCTATTTTATTTAATGGATTATAACCCATTACTATCACTATTTATCGTGATGCTCAAATTGTTCCAAACTTGTCCCAGAGGAACCTTTTTCATCTTGCTTCTGTGACTTCTTTGTCTTTTGACACATCCTCTCATTCTTTAAGTACTTACTTGCTTCTGGTATATGATTATCTAAGCTTATCTTGTACATTCTTTGCCCTAACTCTGGAATCAGACATTTCTCCAAGGAGCCTGGTTCCTTTTTTTTTTTTTTTAAAGATTTTATTTATTTATTTATTTGTCAGAGAGAGAGAGAGAGAACACAAGCAGGGACAGCAGCAGGCAGAGAGAGGGGGAAGCAGGCTTCCCGCTGAGCAGGGAGCCTGATAGGGGGCTCGATCCCAGGACCCTGAGACCATGACCTGAGCCAAAGGCAGACACTTCACCAACTGAACCACCCAGCTGTCCCCCAATACACTTTCTTATTGTCAGAAACTTAATTTCCTTGACCAAATGTTTGGCTAGCTTTGTTTATCTCCTGCTTTCTGTTTAATACAGGTGCTTATGGAAACTCTGGGTGCGCTGGGGGCACAGTGCCGATGGGCAGCCTGCAACATCTATTCCACTCTCAATGAAGTGGCTGCTGCTCTAGCAGAAAGTGGTAAGATCTTTTGCTTGTCTTCTGTCTTCGGCTAAAGTAAGTCTCCGAAAAGTTCCATGGATTCAGTATAAATCTTTAAGAGAGTGACATTTAAGGATCTGTCTTGGGGGAATGGATCCCTATTCTTGTGAGTTTGCTCTCCTTTTGTGCTTCTCTTATTAAGTATGATGTAGGTAACTCTGTTTTACAGTTGGCAAACACCTTCTTATGTCTAATATTATTTTCTTAGTTAATGCTTTGCCCTGACTTGCTAATATTAGACCACCAGTGAACACTACATGTTGTCTAAGGTAATACAGATTAGAAAATAAAGTGCTTCAGGCGTAGTTTTGTGGTCCTGCTGGTTTTTCAGCAGTTTGCCCCGATTTAATGTTTGGTGTTTCTGCTTCAGCAGTAAAAAGGACTTGACTTGGCAGATTAATATTTGATCACAATGGCTACTGACACAGGAAGGACAAAATAAAGAGAGATTTGGACTTTGCCAGTTTCTTGTCTTTCCTCTGTGGCAACACAGCACAGATCCGGGTACCAAATGCTTATTGCTTCAGAGCTCTTACAAAATGCTGGGAAAGCTCTGTGGTATATGTATGTCTCTCCTTTTGCTAGCACTTTAGTATTTCATTTGTTTTTCGTTTATATTTATTATAAAATTTTTATTAATATATAAAATATGTATATAAAAGGGCACAAGTATTAAATATATAGCCCAATGAATTGTACATATACATTCTTTTTTTTTCCCAACAAATGTTTAATGGCCTAATCTTAAGAGATATAAGAACAAATGAGACCATGTCTTTGCCCTAAGAATCTTATATTGTGATTGAGGAGAAAAGACATAATATATAAATAATGATAATATAAGGACATATATGATAAATGCCACGACAGATCACAAATCTGCATTTAGTGCACAAGCAAGCAGCTTATAAAAGTTCAGATTCCATGAAAAATCACTTGCAGTTAATCAGGCTCCGTTAGGAACACAAAACTTAACTGGGCTATGACAACATTTTAACCGACGGAGAAGAGCATAGGGGTTCTCCTGATGAAGAAGGTGGGATGACCAAAGTGTAGACACAAGAAAGATCAGAGTGTAGTTGAGAAATGGTGAGACTTCCAGTTTGACTGGATCAAGATGTACTCATTTTTGATTTCTTCTTTTTTTCCCTTTAATCTTACTTGTAGCATCCATCATACTCTTGTCCCTTTTCTTTGTCTTTTTTGTTGTCTCAAGAGCAAAATGACCACCAAAGACAAAGAAGTGCACGAAGAGGCTGAAGACAGGGTTAATCAGTGAGGAAAGTCAGTTCAAGGAGTAGAGCAGAATGAGAGAATGGGAATTGGGGAAAGCCAGTATCTTGTCAAAATTTAGGGGCAGCCCTTCTTTCAGGCTTTAACAATTTCTCTTTGTTCCCCTTTTCAGGATTCCCTGTCTTTGCCTGGAAAGGAGAGTCAGAAGATGACTTTTGGTGGTGCATTGATAGATGTGTGAATGTGGAGGGCTGGCAGCCAAACATGGTGGGTTAGATTTCTGCTAGCACAATTCGAGAGGAATTTGGTGGGGACAGAGTGGGGGCCTGTGGCCTGGGAGAGGGTGTCCCAACAGGAAGGAAGGAAAATGCTTCCTTTTCTATTTTATCTGGGCTTCCAGCAGAACTGGATGCTTATGTTTAGGGTACCCTAAGAACTTTGAACTTAGCCTCAAAGTGCTAAAATTACTGGTGCTGATCTTAAGAAACATTTATATTCATCAGCAGCATTAAATACTGCTCAGGGTTCACACATGGCTGGTTCAAGGTTAATGAGTTACCATCCCCTACCCACCTCCCCCCTCTAACAACAATAATGAAAATGCACACACAAACACACATCCATATACAGCTCCTGTGGTACTTAGCTTTTCTCTAGAATCATGGGCTAAATTTATAGTAAATATGAGGAGATCCAGGTTCAAATTTCTTCTCTTTATTTTCCACTTTAAGAAAGATGCCTAAGCAAAAAGTTTTGGGTTTTTTATTTTGCTTCATTTAATTTTGGTTCATTTTTGAAAAGACCAAGTTCTCGAAGGCTGATAGCAGCTTAGAGTCACAGAGAAGCAAAAAGCTGCACAAAGTATGAAGCACTCCTTTTTCACAAACATTTTGCATATGAAGGAGACGAGAAACTAGGGAATCAACTGAAAAAAGGGTCCTTGAAGCTCCAGTCCAGCTATTGCTTGCGGCTAAAAATTGCAGAGTAGGCCTCACTTGGTACACAAAGAGGGAAGCAACCTCTTTCTGGATTCTGTGATGCAGGTTACATTGCACCACATGCTGGCTTCAGGAAGCTGGGTTAATACCCTGAAAGGGAGGGAGGAGTCAACTGTGAGATGAGTCAGCTCATTCCCACAGAGTTTAACAGTGACTGAAGAAGTATGACTGACAAGACCTAAAGGAGATGGGCCAGGGGGTTTCTGTGGGGAATAAAACATCAATTTTAGAGTCAAGAACATGGGAAGGACATGGGATTGCAACCGGAGAGCATTTACAGACTATAGGGCCAGCACAAACTGCTGGAACAGCTGATGAAGAAAATAAGACAAGGATAAAAACCATTGTCACCCCAGAAAATAGAGCCCATTCCACTTGGGATCCTGTCAAGATCTAATACTTTTACTTGCTTTCCAGCCTCAGGAAGATTCCCTGGTGGCAAGAATTTCTGTAATAGAATAACATGGTGGTGAGAATTATGGGTTACATTCATTAAATTAATATTAGGGATAGCAATTACCTGCCTGTGTTAGATACCTCTGTTAAAAGAGAAAAGCAAACAAGAATAGTGGGACTTAAGACCAGAGTTTCCAGTTGCTCAGTATTTTTTATCTCTGACTTTTTTATGTGACTAGGGATCAGAGGCTGCAAAGGAGAACTCTAGGAAGGATTCCATACATGCAGAAAGGGAGAGAGAAACTCTGAGAAGCCTTTTCATTTCTCAGGGCATCTGTTCTGAGGGTTCCTACTGGGAGAAAAGGGAGCATTAACTTATAGAATGGAGCCAATGTGTTTTAATGAGTCTTGGATCCCTGCTCTCAAATAAACTTCAGTTGAGTCAGAGAAAAGAGGTCATGAGCAAGAGTAGGAGCAAAAAAGAGATGAAGTGGCAGACACGAGGTAGGGGATTTTGTGTACGTAGGGGTCCAGGATGGCATTTTGGCAACTTGTAGTAGAGTTGGTATTTGATGAGAGGGTGCATGCCAGTAGGGAGCAACTCAGTTCTGTGGGGACTTCCCAGGGATCATCATTTGGAAAGTCCTGCTGAGCATTTCTGACAGCTAGGTGAAGGGCTGAAGTGCCACAGCCTAGTGCCCAAGAGCATTCCAAGCTGGTCTTTCTTTAGCTTATTTATAATTCAAAAACTTTCCTCTGCTGATGAAAGCTCCAGTGGGCACAGCATTGTGTTTATCTTTAATCCCAACCTGAAATAGTGATGAGCTGTTCAGAGGCAAGCTTGCACACCTACATGCTGCACAGTTCCCTAGTTATTTTTAATTTGGTTTATAGAGAGTGTGAGGTTTCGCTAGGCAAAACCCTTCAGTGCTGCCTGATATTTTGGGTGGGAGAGTGCCTATGCTTTAGGAGAAGTGAAGGATTAACGAATACAGTTTTATAACCCATTGTTCTGGGAGGGAGACTAATTATCTGGCTTCATTTAAACTAAGCCTTGACTGAATATATTTGAAGTCCTGAATATAACTGGTTAGAAATATGCTAATTTCAAGGTCAGGCTTTCTGATTATCCACAGTGCATTCAAGAACTAGTTGTCTAGATAGCCACTTAAGCTATTAGTTCAGAAGAAAAATCCTCATTTGTTGCTGTGTGTTTTGATATAGTAGATGGGCTATGTGGGAAGGTGATTTGGCTGTGAGAATTACAATTTGGCTTTTCACCTCTTGTTGTATTTTACTTCAGTGTAATGATTGGTCATTATATATTGGCTTTAAGTAACTTCCCATAACCATATGGGAAATTTGAAATATCTATAAATTGGCAGTTAGAAATTGGGATAAAAGACCCAGAGCAACCTGGAAACCCTGAGCCTTTGGTAAAATAAATGGTATTATTGATGCTTATTTTTGCAGATATTGGATGATGGAGGGGATCTTACTCACTGGATTTATAAGAAGTATCCTAATATGTTCAAGAAAATCAAGGGCATAGTAGAGGAGAGTGTTACTGGAGTCCATAGGTAAGATTGGACATAGACGTACCTGGTTTTATGCAGCCTAGATATATATTCTGATAATCACATACCTATAGAATACAATATGTTAAAAATCGGAACCTTCTCTGAGGTATTGAGATCTGAGTCTGCACACTTGTGGTTTTTGTTTTTTTTTAACAATGCAAATAACAAACCTAAAATTGGGAGTTGGGGACAGGTAAGGGAACAAGTGTGGTCCTCGTATTTTCTAGTCATTGTAATGAATTGACTGCTTGTCCTTTTTAGATGAATTTATTCATTCCATAGATACTTATTTAACTTCTACAATGAGCCAGGAACTTCTAGCAGCTGTGCTAGGGATCTAGCTGTGGGCAAAACGGACAAAAACTTGGGTCCTCATAGAGCTTACATTTTTACTTAGAGAACAAGGATTTGGGGTTCTGTTTCTCAAATGAGCAGTAATTCCCTCGGTAAAATTGAAATAATTTCTGTTTACTGTTATTCACTCATCAAGAACTGAAAGTATGAAATGGAAGTTTTAGAGAAGTAAATTCTGAATAAGCCACCATCACTGCTTCAAGATAGTGTGATCTTTTTGAATATACCATACCTTTAGACTCTTAGAAGGGGATGAATTTTGAATAAAATACCTGGTTCTAAGCTTTAGTTGATTCAACTTAAAATGAAACTCCTGTATGTAGATACATGTATTTATATGATGTATATGTATTGAGATTATAAAATTGAGACTATTTGAAAGTTAAAATTGTTGCATTAGAGTGGTAGGATTCAAATAGTACTTAAAGTTACTCTTTGTATAATGTAAAAGGGGAATAAAATTAATAAGCAATTTAAAATTTTACATTTTAATTCTTCAAATTTGGAAGTGGGTCAGAGATTTTTTCCCCACATGCCTTGTAATTAAGATCTTCATTTCTCAGCTGTATACAAACTTTAGAAAGGTAACCTTTATTTCTCTAGATACACCTAATGGGATGAAACTAGCATGTCTCATGCTCTCATGCCCATACAACATATTTCTGTAATTTGTTATGAAACTGACAGTAGGTTGTAGTATCTCACTGTTTTGCGTTCTTCGTGATTTCCCTCATCCTCAGGCTGTACCAGCTATCCAAGGCTGGGAAGCTGTGTGTTCCGGCCATGAACGTCAATGACTCGGTCACCAAACAGAAATTTGATAACCTCTACTGCTGCCGTGAATCAATTCTAGATGGGTAATATTTTGTTGTCTTTGGAATGAACTTAGTTGTTGAATTGAGGTTCTGAGTTTTTTGGTTTTGGTTATTTCTAGAAGTCATTCATGTAGCACCTCTGGATCTATCACTACATCATACTCAGTATTTTATAACCCAGATCTACCATTGCTATCCCTATGACAAAGCACATCTATTTCACTTAAAAAATCAGACTAGCCTCTATCTATTGATGGCAAAATTTTTACTTTGTGACCCTATCAGGCCTGCAAGTCAGTAATTAAAGTCATAAACAGCTAAGAATCTTTGATGATTTGGGAAGAGGTTCCTGGTGTTCCTGTTCTAAGTAATGTTACTAGTTTTTAAATTCCAACCAGCATATAATTCTCTGGCCATCTGGAAAGTTGTGGTGAGCAAAAAGTCAATCCCAGAGGCATTTCTAGTCTTTTAAATCTGTAAGGACTTAAGGCTGACAAAAGCTACTTAGGTGTATACCAAATACTATGTTCTTCTAATGCCCACTTTCTGTTTCTACACTTGTATCCAGATAATCCTTCATCCTTGTTCAGAAGTCAGTAATTCCCTCCATGAAACCATGAAGTCGATTTAGAATATTGCTAAGCCAAATGGTTTCCATCATGTTTAGGTTAATGGAAAAGCTAAGAGTGGGCCTGTGGGGCACATTACTAATGAGTCTGGACCGTAGGCAGTTTGCAACACCACAGGTATTAGAGCCAGAAGGCCTGGTTTGACTGTTGGCTCTATCATTTAGGTCTTGGAATAGTTATTTAGCCTCTCTGCACCTATTCCCTCATCTGTAAAATGGTGACAATAAGTCCTACATCATAGAATTATTGTGAGGATTAAGTAAGATAAGGTAAGAACCTGGTGTTCAACATTAGTTCCCTTGTCCTTCTTTCTAGAATGAAATAAGTTCTGGATTGAATTAGATTTTAAGGGAAGCTTTTTACTTTAAAATCTTTTTGGAGGGAGGCAGATATTCTTTTTTTTTTTTTTTAAAGATTTTATTTATTTATTTGACAGACAGAGATCACAAGTAGGCAGAGAGGCAGGCAGAGAGAGAGGGAGAGGGGGAGAAGCAGGCTCCCTGCTGAGCAGAGAGCCCGACGTGGGACTCGATCCCAGAACTCTGGGATCATGACCCGAGCCGAAGGCAGCGGCTTAACCCACTGAGCCACCCAGGCGCCCGGGAGGCAGATATTCAATGTAAATTCAGTTTATTGCTAATTATTATTTCTATAGAGTCAATAGTATTATCAGACAGATTGTACATATAAATGAATTCTCAATCCATCAGTCTGTTTATAGACTGTGCCTTGTTTTGGTTACATAAAAGTGTTATAGCTTACGTGAATAGCTTTGATGAATAGCTTTGCACCTGATATCCCTTGAGGAAGAGAGGCAGAAAAGCTCAAGAGTAAAGCAACGGAAGCTCATAAATAAAATCTGTTGATTTTCTTTGCTGTGATAACCATTCCAGGACCATTCTCTTACACCATGACTTTCGAGTATGATAGTAACCCAGCTAGACTTATTCTCTTCACTCAACAAGAAAAGCCTCTGCACTTAATTGATATATTTTTAAAATTTAATTAATTAATTTATTTATTTATTTATGTTAACATACACTGTTACATTACTTTCAGGTGTACAATATAGTGATTCAGCAATTCCATACATCACTTGGTGTTCATCCCAAGTGCTCTCCTTAATTCTTATGACTTGTTTCACCCATCTTTCCACCCTCCTTCCCTCTGGTAACTTATCAATTTGTTCTCTATAGTTATGAGTCTTTATCTTTTCTTTTCTTTTTTTTATTTTTACTTTTATTTTTTATTTTATTTTTTTTCAATCTTCTAAAATTCATTTTTTATGCAGCACACCCAGTGCTCCATGCAATACGTGCCCTCCATAATACCCACCACCAGGCTCACCCAACCCCTCACCTCCCACCCTCCAAAACCCTCAGTTTGTTTCTCAGAGTCTACAGTCTCTCATGGTTTGTCTCCCCCTCTAATCTCCCCCAACTCACTTCTCCTCTCCATCTCCCAATGTCCTCCGTGTTATTCCTTATGCTCCACAAGTAAGTGAAACCATATGGTAATTGACTCTCTCTGCTTGACTTCTTTCACTCAGCATAATCTCTTCCAGTTCCGTCCATGTTGATACCAAAGTTGGGTATTCATCCTTTCTGATGGAGACATAATACTCCATTGTATATATGGACCATATCTTCTTTATCCATTCGTCCGTTGGAGGGCATCTTGGTTCTTTCCACAGTTTGGTGACTGTGGCCATTGCTGCCAAGAACATTGGGGTACAGATGGCCCTTCTTTTCACTACATCTGTACCTTTGGGTAAATACCCAGTAGTGCAATTGCAGGGTCATAGGGAAGCTCTATTTGTAATTTCTTAAGGAATCTCCAAACTGTTTTCCAAAGTGACTGCACTAACTTGCATTCTGTTTCTTTAAAAAAAAAGAAGAAGAAGAAGAAGAAGGAGAAGTTCTGTTTCTAGACATCTCATTCACTTTCTCTCTCTCTCTCTCTTTTTTTCCTGTGCTCATTTGTTTTGTTTCTTAAATTCCACATATGAGTGAGACTGTATAGTATTTGTTTTTTCCCGACTGGCTTATGTCACTTAGCATTATGCTCTTTAGCTCCATCCATGTCGTTGAAAATGGCAAGATTTCATTCTTTTTGGTGGCTGAATAGTATTTGCTATTTACTGAGTTTCACTGAGGCTCATGGAGTTCTACTTGTTCCTACTGAGGAGTTGTCAAATCATTAAAAAGACAGGATTCCTACTCTTATAGACTGTTTTCAACAGGAGAGGTAAACAGATAAGTGAACAGAAAGAGTCACAAATATTTGTAGGAACTGTCTATCTCAGAATAGGCTGGTTTGAGTTGAGAACTTTCTTCTGCCTAATGAGGGATTCCTAGAGAAGGGACACTAGCTCAACCCAAAGAGAAGCCAGAACCTACTGCTACAGGTTCTTCCAAGAGACTCTAAAAACAATAAGGACATTTATTCTAGCTTCATAGAGAATCAGAGACAAAAAAGTAGAGCAGGTCTGAGAAAGAATCAGCCCCAGAAAGCGCACTCTCTCATGCAGTCAGTATTGTGCATGTCCAAGCTCTTCTCCCTCTTGCCACCCATTACCCTCTGTGTGGAATTAATGAGGGACCCGTTGTCCCTTCTGACGCTGCTAAATGTAGCACTCATTTATCAGGGTTATCTTCTACGTTTCTGTCTCATTAAATAAGACAGAATAATGTTTCCATTAAGCTAGAGCTTTGTCTCCTAAATAAAAAATGTTACTTTTATTCTATTTCCAAAAATTATATGATAAATATATACTGCTTTTTGTTTAAAAGTTACTTTGCAGTCTACAGCTTCTTGCCTTCTGCACCACTCCCAAGACAAGAGGAAAAAAGAAAAAAAACCCTCGCCTGTAGCTGGAATTGATCGGATAGCATGGAGTGAGAAAATACATATTTTATTCAACCTTTCTTTCTAGTCATTGGTTAGCACAGAAACCAGGCTTTCTTTCAGAATGGAACAAACAAACAAACATGAAATCAAAGGTACCCATTCTAGTCTTAAAGGAGAAATGAGAGAAGATTTTTCTGATTTAATGGTTTTTCTTCCCCTAGACTTAAAAGGACAACAGACATGATGTTTGGTGGAAAGCAGGTGGTGGTGTGTGGCTATGGAGAGGTAAAGCATAACTTTTCACTTACTAGGTGTATAAAATATGATTTTGGTGAAACATACCAGATTCTTTTATTTTAGGGATGTGAGAATACATTCACTCACCACTCTAGATAGGAAAAAAAGTAACTTCAGAGGCCCTCTGGTTTCTTTTTTCCTTTGCATTTTTGCCATTTTTTTCTCAAGTTGATTTTCTGACTTGTTCCAGCACCCTGTTTATGATGTTCTCGTAGCTTGTGTTTTGATTATAAATCGTGAGTGTGGGTGTTCTTATGTACATGCACGTGCTGAACGGGAGTTAGGAGTTTGTTTATGAACCGCATTCATTTATTTGTTTTTTCTTGTTTTTCCCCAAGCATGAGTCTATTCAGTGAAATTGCTTTTGGGGGCGGAAAATGGGATACAGTTCACCAGAAGCTTTGAGATGTTGTTTTCTCACTGACTTTCCTTATTATTGTACTCTCTCCCCTCTTCAGGTGGGGAAGGGGTGCTGTGCTGCCCTAAAAGCCATGGGCTCTATTGTGTATGTAACTGAGATTGACCCCATCTGTGCTCTTCAAGCCTGGTAAGCATGCAAAATGAAACTTGCTTTTTCCTTTGTGCCACCATCTATTGGGATCTTGTAACTGTCACCAAAGAATGGTGATAAAATGCCACATTTTATCTTAGAGGGGCCCAGATCCTGAGAGATGCTGCTGTTAACCATAAGCTTCCCTCTTCCAAAGATCAAGTAGCTCTCTCCAAGAAAGCAGAGATTATCAGAGAAACTAAAATTTTGAATTCCTGTGGAAATCATTAGAGGGAATGACTTGAGCCAAAGAACAAGTAACTCCTTACCTTCTCCATATATAATCCTCCCCCTTTTTTTTTTTTTAAGTAAGCTCTATGCCCAATGTGAGGCTTGAGCTCATGACCCCAAGATCAAGAGTTGCATGTTCCACCAGCTGAGCTATCCAGGCACCACAACCCTCTCCCTTTGAAAACAGTGATCAAAAAAGAAATAAGTTGGCATCAGATCCTTTCTGATGTGATGTACCGAGAACACTTCTGTGATACTCTTTTCCTAAATGTATGACCTGAATCTCCTCAGGAGGAAACATCAGGCAAATCCAAATAAAATCTGCTGTCTCTGAGTGAAGGGTATAGGGGGGTTTGTACTATTTTTATAATTCTTAAGTTTGAAACTATTTCTAAATTAAAGGTTAAAAAATAGTTCCTGTCTCATCCATAATTTCCCCAGTAGATTTGTTGGCTTTCTCTGAATCAGGGTTCATTAACATGTTTTAATACTGATTGAGACATTGATTCAGATTCTCTTATAGACATGAACTGATCACTTACTATATAATAGGTATTGTGCTCTGTGCTTAGGATGAATAAGATGAATATATGAATGAGGCAAGGTCCTGCTTTTAGAAGTACACAAAAAAACACTGTGAGTGGAATAAGTGCTCTGATGGGGGTAAACAGTACATAGTCCTATAGGAGCCAAAGGAGAAGCACCTAACTAAAGAACAAAGAGGCAGGGTAGGAAGAGATGTCAATAGAGCTGAGTCTTGAAACTTGTATAAGTCATGTCTTAGTTTGGACGTAAGTTCCAGGTATAAGGAACATGTCACAAGGAGCATAGCCACTGAGGAAGGAGAGAACGTGGCACATTTAAGAAGATCGAAATACTTTAATGTAGCAGGCAGAGAGGATAAATTTGGGAGAGTGGTAATATCTAAGGTAGGAATCCTATGTGAAAATGATCATGTATCTGATAAACATTAGGTCTTATCCTGAGAACAGGCAATCTCACTGAAATATTTCAAGCAAGGAAGTGTCTTGATCTAAATTGCATGTAGGGAAATTACTCTGCAAAGTAAATTAGAGAGACATAAACCTAGAGATGATGACATCGGGCCAGGGGCCACTGTAGGAATCCAGGCAAGAGGTAATAAGACCCGAGCATACACAAGACCAGCATGTATGGAGAGCAGGGTACCGATTCAGATTTTAAAGAGTTAAGGAAAAACAACCAGATTTGGTGACAACTTCAATTGGGGAGAAGAGGACATTCTAGTTTATCTGGCTCATACACTTGGGTGAACAGTAATGCTGTTGATCAAGAAGAAAATACAAAAGAGGAAATAGGGTTTAGGAGTACAGAAAAGATAATGAGGTTTTGTTCAAACCCAATAAATTTGATATTCTTATGGGACATCCAGGAGAAGCTATCCAATACATAATTTGATCCAAGGCTCTGAAGCTTCAGAGAGCACTAACCTAAAGATAGATTTGTGCAAATCAGCCATCAAGAAGAGTCATTTGCAGCCAAGGGAAGGGTATGGATAAATACTGAAAGAATAAAGAAGAGTCAGGGCAGAAATGTACAGAGTACCAGCTTTTAAAGACCAAGTAAGACTGAAAAGGAATAATCAGAAAAGTGGGAGGAAAACCAGGAGAGAACAGTATCATGGACTCTAAGGAGTATAGTTTTAAGAAGGTAAATAATGTTTAATGCAGGAAATTAAGTGATGTAAGAGTCTAAGATTTGTTTATTTATTTATTTGTTATCCAGAAGATTGTTGATGATCTTGGGGAGAGTAGTTTCAATGGGGTAGGATTCAGTGGCTAAATTGCACTTTCTACGAACTCAGTTTAGGAATCTCATGGTAACCCCTGGGTCTCTGTTTTCAGGAAGAATTAAGTTGCAGTGATGCAAAGAAACCTTTACTTCTGTCCTGTATGAACTTAAGGAGATGGTTTGAATTTTTCCCTGCTAAGAATAATCTAGCTATATCAAGAAATGACATTGTAGGTACTGAAGGAACTTAGTGATAGCTTTTGAGGTTCTGTGGCAAAAGCCTCCCAATTGCCTTTGTTAATTGATCGTGCTTTATTTTTACAGTATGGATGGATTTCGACTGGTGAAATTAAATGAGGTCATCCGGCAAGTGGATATTGTTATTACCTGTACAGGTATGATTTTGACACGTACAGTGGAATGGCACTTGGGAATGCTTTCATGGAACAAGTGAAAAATGACCAGAAATGTTCTGAATAAACCAAAACTCGAAAAGCCAGATACAGAGGTCTACAAAACCAGTCAGTCTTTCACATTCTTTCCACCTCTTTAGAACTCTGACCAAAAGTATATACCATCTAGGTCATCCCTAGAGGAAAGTTTCTCTTTAACTGTTCTGTAATTACCACGAAGATGGCTAGAGATAAGTTTTATTTGGGAAACCAGATCTTATATTTGTAAATTTGATTTTTTATTTTACTTCCAAAAGTAAAGTATATTTCTCTCTAGTCTCTGTAATTAAAGCAGGCCTACAGCAAAATTCATAGTTAGAGAAAGTGGGAAAGGTAGTTGTATTAATTCCCAAGGAGGTAAATTGGAGTTTTAGAGAGAAATATGCAGAAATGGCTAGTTTCCTTGGGCTGAGATACTTTGTCTTTATGGTGGGACCATAAATGCTAGAACACTGGTTTTTATTTGTAATTATATTTTAGAGGAGGAAAATGAGAATATTTAAGAATAAAAATATATTTGTAGCCTCAGGGTGAGATGGGGGCAGAGAAGAGGGACCATAAGAAACTGTTCTGGCTTCACATCAACCCACTTATGTCTTTTTTTATAGCTTTATTGAGATATGATTCAGAAACCATACATTTCACTTATTTTAAGTGTACCTTTCAGTATTTTCTAGCAAATTCACAGGGTAATACAACCATCACCACAATCTAATTTTTTTATTGAGATAATTCACATACCATAAAATTTACCCTTTAAAGTATATAGTTCAGTGGTTTTTTAGTGAAGTTGTAGAATGTCTGATTCCAGAAACTACACCACCCCCCAAAAGAAATCTCATACCATTAGTAGTCAGTCCGCATTCTTTCACTCTACCTTTCTTGAGCCCTATGCAACCATTAATTTCTCTGTTTTTATAGATTTGTCTATTTCATATCAATGGAATCATACAGTATGTGATCTCTTATGACTAGCTTTTTTTTAACTTAGCATAGTGTTTTCGAGTTTCATCCATATGATAGTATGTGTTGATATTTCGTTCCTTTTTATTGGTGAATTATATTCCATTTTAAGGATATACAACATTTTGTTTATCAGTTCATTGGTTGGTGGGCATTTGGGTTGTTTTCACTTTTTGGCTATTTTGAATAATGTTACTATGAACATTGTGTACTATGTTTTCCTGCAGACATTTTTTCCATCCTCGTGAATATTTACCTGCCTGTATATACCTAGGAATTGCTGGATCATATGATGATAACTCTACTTTTAATATTTTGAGGAATTGCCAAGCTTTTCCAAATAGGTGGCACCATTACACTCCCACTGAGAATGCATGGGGGTTACAATTTCTCCACATCCTTGCCAACACTTGTTATTATCTGTTGTTTTTACTATAGCCATCCTAGTAGGTGTGAAATGGTGTTTTATTGTGGTTTTGTTTTTTAAGTATTTTTATCCAAGTAATCTCTACACCCAGTATGGGGCTCAAACTCACAACCTCAAGATCCAGAGTCACACACTCCACAGACTGAGCCACAACACCCCTCATTGTGGTTTTTTACTTGCACTCCTATAATGAGTAATAATGTTGAACATCTTTTCATGTGCATATTGACACATTTTCTTTTGTACTTCTTTTGAGAAATGTCTGTTCAGATCCTTTGCTCATTTTTTATTTGGGTTGGTTGCCTTTTTATTATTGAGTTGTAAGAGTTCTTAATAAATTTTAGATACAAGTCCCTTACCAGTTATATGCTTTATAAATATTTTGTCCCATTTGTGTGTTGTCTTTTCAGTTTCTTAATGATATCATTTGCAGCACAAGTTTATTTTTTCTTTGGTGGCTTGTACTTTAGGTGTTATATCTAAGAAACTGTTGCCTAACCCAAGACCACAAAGATTTATTCCTTTGTTCTACTGAGAGTTTTATAGTTTTAGTTCTTACATATAGGTCAAGTAAAATTTCATATATGGTGTGAGGTAGGGGTCCAACTTCATTTCTTTTCGTGTGGATATCTCTTCTATTTTTAAGGTAACAAGAATGTGGTAACCAGAGAGCACTTGGACCGTATGAAGAATAGCTGTATCGTTTGTAACATGGGACATTCCAACACAGAGATTGATGTGGTAAGATTAAGAAACTCGTTACTGGGGGCTTTTTTTTCTCTCATTCCCAAGAAATATAAACTGGAAGAGGAAAGAGAAGAGTCACCAGCCATCCTAAACATGACTGTCCTAGCAGAGCTGTCCTCAGTCTGTTCACTTACTAGCCCTATGACCTGTGCTTGTGGATACCATAAAGCTTCTTCATCTCAGTCATTTCAAAAGATTATTTTCTTCCACCCAGCTTGATACCTGCTTAAACTCTAAGCCATTTTATCTCTCACTTTGGTTCTCTGATTTGATTATATTCACCCTAAAATTATCCAATCCAACATAACATTCGGTCCTACTACATCACCCAAGTAATAGTTAAGAGAAGCGTTATTTCTTTCTTTTCAGACTTACCAAAGTATCTTGCAGTGTGACTTTCACTCTGGTTTTAAATTTTCATGGCATTTTTCTGGCTCAGCTGTATTTCTCTCTGGGTAAATGGCTCAAGCAAAGCATGCTTTCATCTGCCCTGAGGGCTGCTCTGATTGAGCTTCAGCACTGCCAGGTAAGGATCAGTTGATATATTGAGAGTCTGTTGGATAATATCTATTTTAAATGGTTTCTCTTTTTAACTCTGCTCTATTCCTCTGTTATTAAAAATAGCTGGAAAAACAACCTAGCAAAGCCTGTTCCTACCCTTGAGGTTTCTGAGTGGCATGGCTCCATTACTCTTGTCTTATCAGGTTATTTTGCTTACAATGAATAATTTTGAGTAATTTCTTTTTTCAATATTGAAATTTAAATACTGAATGGTTCTTTTGTTGTTGTTAAGTTTCATTTATGTGACATACTGCCCTTTTACTAAATAGTCAAAGATATTAGTATTTCTAAAACTATCTAGCACATGATTATCCTTTTCTCAATTAATCTGCTTAGAGAGCCCCAAAACAGGAAAAACTTAAGGAAACTAGTCATGCTCTGATATCTAAAGAGAAATCTTCTGAGTAAGAGAAGGGGGAAGGAGTTTTCTTTCCTAAACCCTCCAGCTCTTAAATAAAAACAATTCCAAATATAATCATGTAATTTTTATATTTTTACCTTATCTCATTTCGTCCTCTTGACTGTCCCACAGGCATTATTCTTTTCCCTGATTTTCAATCAGAAAACTAGAACTTAAGTCCATTGTTCAGTCAGTGATTCAAAAATTAAATGGGAGCACAAAATTCAGGCTTTTTTTTACTTCTTGTCCAGTTTTTGTTTTGTTTTGGTTTCCTGTACATTGTACTATTGCCTCCTCATGATTTCTAGGTAAGCTTCGATTTGTGATGGCTCTCTCTCCTCTAAAGCCATCCAGACATAAGTAATCCCAGGATAAAGGCCAGGACATTATACCTTCAGTCATAAATATTTATTGTGTGATTGCTGTATGCCAAGTGCTGTTCTAGATTCGTGGAGTCAATGAACAGAACAGGCAAAAATTCCTGCCCTCAAAGAGCGTGCATTTTGGAGGAACTTGAGTAGCCATGTGGATTTTTAGGTGAAGAACATTTTGTGAACAGCCAAAGCAAATGCCCTGAGGCAAGAGTGTGCCTAGTCTGTTTGAGGATCAACAACGAGACCAGTGTGGTTGGAGCAGAATGAGTATGGGGCAGATTAAGAGTGGAAGGTGAGGTCAAAGAAGGAATGGACCAGATCTTATGGGGTCTCAGAGGCCATTATAAGAACTCCTGATTATATTCTGAGAGAAATAGGGTACCATTGTCAGATTTATAATAGTATGACTTCCATTTTAAAAGGATGACTTTTATTTTAAAAGCAAAAGGATCACCCTGGCTGCTATGTTGGTACTAGATAGACCTAGTTTTGCAGGTATTCTAGGTAGCTCCTGGTATCTAGCACCGACACTAGCCAAGGGACATGTCTTAATTCTCTTTGTGCTCTTTTTTTTTTTTTTAAGATTTTATTTATTTATTTGACAGACAGAGATCACAAGTAGGCAGAAAGGCAGGCAGAGAGGGAGGGGGGAAGCAGGCTCCCCGCTGAGCAGAGAGCCGGATGCGGGGCTCGATCCCAGGACCCTGAGATCGTGACCTGAGCCGAAGGCAGAGGCTTCAACCCACTGAGCCACCCAGGTGCCCCTCTTTGTGCTCTTCTTAGCAGAAGGTATATGACTAAACTAAATGGTCCAGAAAGGGAGAGGCTCAGAAGGCTTCAGAAAAGTTAAGTTACTCAACCTTTGATGGTAGTGTCACAGGACATAGAAAATGAAATTTAAGGAAATAGCAAACTCAACTAATAAGTGAAACCACAATGTTCATTCACTGTTTAATTTGTATTGAATAATTGCTCTGTTCTGTGCTGAGTATTTATTGGCTGAAGAAATAGTGAAGAACGTCCCTGCTCTTGTGGCACTTAGATTCTAGTGCAGGACACAGACAATAAACAGATAGTTTCATCAGTTAGTGCCTAGGATTGAAGAAAAACAGCAAGGTGGGGACATTGAGAATGATATTTTAGCTAAGGTGATCAAAGAAGGTCTCTTTGAGACCTTCTCAAAGGTCTCAAATGAGATAACATTTGAACAAAAACCTGAATGAATTGAAGGAATAAGCCATCCAAGCATTTTACTCAGGGAGAATGGTGTGTAAAAGATGCTGAGGTAGAAAATGCTTGATGTTTGAGGAATAGAAAAGAGGACATTGTGGCAGGAACAGAATGGGCACAGGGATGAGAACAGCGGCAGCTGAAGGAGGGTAGTGGGTTATGTAGTTCTTTGTAGGTCACAAAAGGACTTCAGATTTTTTTCTGGTTACCGGGGAAGCTGTTGGAAGCCATTCCACGGGTGCCCGGCTGGCTCAGTCAGTAGAGCATGCGACTCTTGATTTCAGTCATGAGTTTGAGCCCCACGTTGGGTATAGAGATTACTTAAAAAAAAAAAAAAAAAAAAAAAAAGGAAGCCATTCCAATGGGAAAGTTTTGACCAGGTGACTGACAAAATCTGGTTTGTTTTAACAGATTACTCTGGCTGTGATATAAAGAAAACACTTCTGGACTTGAGTAGTGATAGGGACAATAATAGGAGGCCCTTTCCATATTTCCAGTGATAGAGAGTGGTAGCTCAGATGACATGGATAAGCCGTGGAGATGATGTGTTGTGAAGGTAGGACAGTTGGGATTTGCTAAATGGCTTGGATGTAGAGAGTGAAAAGAGAAGAAAGTCTCTATAAGTTATCTCAGTGAAACAGTAAAGGAGAGTGATTCAGTATATTTTTCCATATATTTTTAGCAATCAAAAATGTAAGGGTTTTTATTTTGGGGGGTTGGGTGTGTGTGTGTGTGTGTGTGTGTGAATTTATAGTTTTATCTAACCTTGAGATGTTGACTGCTGCATTTCTAGGAAGGAACCGCTCATCAAAACAGTTGGTCATTTAGAAAACTGCATTTTTTCTGAGAGATATTAATGCTGTAACACTAGCAAACCTGTGATAGGGTTTGTGCTCTGAGCTGCCTTTTGGCGATGTCTTTCTTTCACATGTTTCCTTTTCTCTTGAAAACAGACTTGCTTACCCATATTGCATCACCTAGATGGCCGGTGTGATTGTAAGCTTCACAATTCAAGTGGCTAAACCATTATGTACACATACTTTAAAAGTTTTTACCAGAAAGAATTAGAACCTGAGACTTGCTATTGATTCTGCACTTTGCAGGACTAGAACCACGGTTGTTCTCCCTGAAAAAAAAACTGATATGCACTGTCCACAATCATATACTAAGAGTTTGTGCAAGCTAATAATTTACTGTGAGATGTATACCTTGTTTGGGAACATAGTCTCCATAAGGAACCTTTTTCCTGGTAGATTGCTTAGTGATTATAAATCAACAGAAAAGACATTGGGATGTTTTTAGAGAAATTTTTTTTTAAGATTCATTTATTTTGTTGAGAGAGAGAGAGGATATGTGTACCGTGGGGGGGGGGGGCAGAGGGAGAAAGAATCTCAAGCAGACTCCGTGTGGAGCTGGATTTGGGGCTCAATCTTATGACCCTGAGATCATGACCTGAGCCAAAATCAAGGATCAGGCGCTTAACTGACTGAGCCACCGAGGCACCCCCTTTAAGAGAAATTCTTTTTTTTTTTTTTAAAGATTTTATTTATTTATTTGACAGACAGAGATCACAGGTAGGCAGAGAGAGAAGAAGGGAAGCAGGCTCCCTGCTGAGCAGAGAGCCCGAAGCGGGGCTCGATCCTAGGACCCTGGGATCATGACCTGAGCGGAAGGCAGAGGTTTTAACCCACTGAGTCACCCAGTTTCCCTCTAGGTGGAAACTCTTATAACACTCTGCTGGTCATAGGAAGTCCTTCTTTCAAGGAGTGTAACTGTCCAATAAACTTACTAGGTTATAGAAGCTGCCTGGACAGTGCTAGAGATAATGTAACTTAGTTTCTCTTCAAACCCTGTTTTAATTGACCTCATGTCTTTTGCTAGCACCGCAGCCATTCCAGTGCTCCAACAAAGCATAGGTCATTTTATGATGCTCACAAAGTGTCCCTTCTTTGATTCCACAGTATCTTTTTCTCCCAGGGAAGACTTCCTAAAACAGGAGACTCCATGATAAAAGTATCATGATGTCACCTCTTTACTCCCAATCACCAAGATTGCATGTCCTCTGGAAGATTAAGAGTATGATACACTGGGACGCCTGGGTGGCTCAGTTGGTTAAGCGGCTGCCTTCGGCTCAGGTCATGATCCCAGCGTCCTGGGATCAAGTCCCGCATCGGGCTCCTTGCTCCTCGGGGAGCCTGCTTCTCCCTCTGCCACTCTGTCTGCCTGTGCTCTCTCTCTCTCTCTCTGACAAGTAAATAAATAAAATCTTTAAAAAAAAAAAAAAAGAGTATGATACACTAAGAACTTGAACTACTTTAAAGTCCATCATCTCCATAAAAAAAAATACCAGTGTCACCAAACACTATCTTTTGGCTCTACATGGTTATTGCCCTCCATGTTGTTATTTCTAAAGGCTAAGGGATTTACCTTGTATATCCTTAACTTCCCAAAGTGGTCTGTTCGCTCAAATTCTTTTTAACCTCTATTTACAGTGTTTATTTATAAAAAAAAAAAGTTGAATTCTAACTTTAATATTTACTTAGTATAAAAATTTGAGCAAGATAAATATGTTTAAGGAAAGAAGTAAAACATTTACAGAATTGGGGTACTAGTATACTGTTCTGCAACTTTATTTTTTCATGTAACAATGATGAATGGTTTTCATGTTAACACACATAGATCTACTTTTTTATATAAGAATTTCCTAATATTCCATTGTATGAGATTATCTGGATTTACTTAGCCATTCCCTTATTAAATTACATTTTTTGCTATTATAAATAACACTGGATTGAACATTCTTGGGCACTTATATTTCTGAACTTGAGCAAGTATTTCTATAGGATGGAGCTCTAAAGATGAAGCTAATTGTCAGAGATTAGGTACATACAAAATTTCATTAGCTACTACAAAATTGCTCTTTAGATAAAGATTGTACTAAATTATGAAACTTGACATCTCAAGACATTTTATATTTCTCATTGCCTAATAAAGAAATGGTCTAAAAAATGGTCTAGATCATTAATGTAGTCCTAAATATACTGAAATATAATTATATCTGTCTTTCCCACTGATTGGTAAGGAAAAGTTGATACAGTCCTTGTCCATAAAGAGCTCACAGTCTAGTCGAGGAGTCCACATTCTCATCTGTAATAGTGTCCTTTACTGCATTGCCTGGAATATAGGATGTACTCAGCAAATGATCATTATATAACTAAAGTGTTTCTCTGTTTGTCTGAAAACTACTGTTTGACAGAACCTCTCAATTTTAACCAACTGAGCCAATGGATGGTTTCAGAATATGGACTCCTTTTCTATTTTAGGCATGGCCTATTGGAAGAAGGAAGTTGTTATCTTAAGTCTAAACCCTGTGACTGTTACTTGATTGCTGCTGTTAATAAACTTAACATTTCTTCTCTTGTTCTCGGAATATATACAGAAATGGAAGGAGGGTGAGCTGTTGGAAGCTTTACTCTGCCCTTAAACATTTCTCTAAAGCCTACCTCCTCACATTTGCACTTAGGTCACAAAGCTTCTGTAACTTTAGGGTGAACCACGGTCATTGAGAAGGTGGAACCTGGGACACGAGGACATGAAGGCAGAACCTTGGGCCCCAGTATGCTATATTTAGGACAACCAGCCTTCTCTAACAAATCCCACTTAGCTCTGATCCTCCTTTTTTCTGTTTCTCTTCAGCACTTACGTATTCTGTTTGTTCTGTATTAATTTGCACTTGTTTGCATGTTGCTTTATAAGTATTTTTGAAGGCTTTTCCCCCTCACATATGCATTGTTTTGTGTCCCCAGCTAAAGTAGGAGCTTTTTGAAGGCAGAAACCATGTGTGTGGTTTCTTTTGTATTTCCCATAGCACCTTTTACTGTGCTCAGCAGAGAGTGGGCAAACACTTTATGTTTTGGAATGACATCCTGAGTGATCCCTCCCCGGCTGGGCCTTAAGATTAAATTCCCTGACATGGAACAGTCCTAACCAACCTGGGACAGGTATTCTCCATCTGGCATGTTGGTTGCTCCTTTCAACTTGCTATTTGAAATGGCTCCCTTCAACATCTTTCCGTCCATGAAGTGGGACAAGTCATGGCTGATGATATGTTTGCTGTATGTGTTCCAGGCGAGTCTGCGGACCCCAGAACTGACCTGGGAGCGAGTGAGATCCCAAGTTGACCATGTAATATGGCCTGATGGCAAGAGGATAGTATTGCTGGCAGAGGTAAGACCTGAGACTGGTAAGAGAAATTCACCCCTGACAGGAGAGACTGTAATATCCAGGTTCCCTCCTCCACATGTTCTCTTACATTTTCAACTCTTCTTTGGTACAAGCTCAACTACTTTACCATTGGATTTTATATCTAATTGTGAAATGTCTTTTCATTCAGCAATTAAGAAACTATTTTGGTTCCTTACTTTTTACCAATTATCCTGTCTCTCTCTGTCACTCTACAGATTGAGTCAGATAGTGACTATTACTGTGGAAGAATTAACAGATAGAACCAGTGCCACTTTGAGTGATGCTTACAAAGAGATAATGTCATTTGTGGGATGGGTTAATCAGTAAGCACAAAGCAGATGTTCCTGATGGTTACTAAACCACCTTCGGCAAGCTCTGGGAAGGTCATGTCTTTGGTGATAGATTCCAGGTTTTTGAGTGACCCTTCCTCTGAATTGAGCCAGATGTGTAGTAGGTACCCAGCTATATATTGGTTGTGTGATTAATACTTCCCTGTCTGGGCTTCTTCTGGCTCACACTTATTCTTCACTTTCATTCCGCTTAGCCTTCCATGTCAATGTTTGGCCACTTTTCCTCTCTTGAAAACTTCTCTTCCCTAGTCTTAGATTCCTGACAGCAATATTGATGTGCCCTCCTGTTCTGACCTTGACAGTTTCTCTTCTTCAGAGAAAGATACCAAAATAACAAGGAGGATAATAATACTTTTCTTGAGTTTTGATATTCTGTCAGTTTTCTTTCCTTTTTTTAAATTAAAGAAACTGAATATGAAAATATGAAAGATAATACTGTCTTCACCTAGGGACCCTTAAATTTATGTTTGAATATCCTCCCTGTTCTCTTTACCTTTTTCCACCTTATCCCACCTTCTCAAATACTTTAGGGCATCTGTAAAGGGACTGGATTATTTCTTCACAAGAAAGGAGTGTGTGCCAGGGAAGGGATGGACAGGTTGTTAAATATTCATTAATTGCTTTGATATCAGCCAGCTATCTGGTGACTTAGTTCCAGTTGCCCTGGGAGGTCCCATCTAGTAATTTTAGTGACAAAAGCAAGCACCACAGTTGGTTTTGGCTACTGTGTTTGAGCAAAAAATGTGGTCAGTCTTCCTGGGAAACAAAATAGGATAGGATAGCATTCTCCAGTAGTCTCTACCTCTTGTATTCTCTGAGTCACCCAGTAGAAATACGAGGCTACTCTTGAATTCAGGAGAACCAGACTAAGGAAGAAGCACAGAAATCATCACTGCTTCCTAAATCCAAAAGTATCTCCTCTGACAACATGGAGAGGTTGCCCTTGGATTTGACTACATCCTTGTTTACAACAATCTTTCAAAGGAATGCCAGTATCTCAGGAGGAGGATATTCTGTTGCAGAAAGTAGAAAATTCAAGAGAAATATGCCCTTCCTTGGCATAAGCCTCAGTATCATGTGACTATCTCTATCCTTTTTGACATAATCCCAGAGATCTTTTATCTATTACTTTCCATCATATTTTCCAGAATTTTTAAATTTCACTTAAATGTCAGTCAGTTCATTTCTATTTATTGAACACCTGCTTTTTAATCTAGCAATGGTAGTTGGGAGGTATTTGGAAAATGGCAGTTATGCTCGTCCCTCACTCCTGAAAGGCTAGAGACTTTGTCCTAACCCATCTGTGTCTTAACCCTTGCTCTCTAGGGCCGTCTGCTGAACCTAAGCTGCTCCACAGTGCCTACATTTGTGCTCTCAATCACCGCTACTACTCAGGTAGGGCCACCAGATGGGAAAGCAGTGGGCTGGAGAGGGTCATTCATTAGACCATCAGTGTTTCACTTGATATGGCACGTCAGCATCCATCTCTCTGCTTTTCTAGGCTCTTGCCTTGATAGAGCTTTACAATGCTCCTGAGGGTCGTTATAAGCAGGATGTCTACCTGTTGCCCAAGAAAATGGGTAAGCATGTGCTCTTCCATCCCCATCCTTACCAAGGTAGTTCAGAGTCAGAGCTAAATGAACTTCATGGCACTAAATTTCTTATGGATGGGGGGAAAAATGATGTCTGTATCTTGCAGAGTAGGAGCTAGGATTCCTAGGTTCCCTTCCTAATTGATTTATCACATTTTCCATGTGAGTTGCCCTATTGAAGTCATTACATTTTGCTATGATTTGGTGTACCTGTCTGTGAATTTTAAGGATTTTCTGTCTTAAAGTATCTTATATGCAAGTCTCAAAGGAGAAAAAAAATCTTCCCCTAACAAAGAGGACTCATCTTCTACCTTGTGACATCTGACTTACTCCATTTCTAGGCTACATAGCCCCTTTTAGATTCTCCTCAGACCAAGAAGACTTCTCATACTACATCTTCTCACATGGACCTCATTGTCCCAGGCCAAAGGAAGGACTGAATAGCTTCTGTTAAGACTAGTTATGTGGGTGTTTCATATAAGAGAAACATTAAACTGTCTTGAATTTTTAAAGAACCTGCCTCAAGCACCTGAACTGCTAGAGTGTGTTTATAAACTCCTGAGGCAAAGATCAGGGAATAAATCAGCTTCTAGTTTGCTTTGCTTTAGCCTGAGATGCATAGCGACTGTTAGAAGTTGACATATTTTCCCTTTAATATATCCTTTGGGAGGATATAAAAAAAATAGGACAGTCAATGTTTTGACTGAATGTATAATGAAGTTAGGAAGACCAAACAAGTACTTGGAAAATTACATAAAATTCTGAATAATATGTATTCAAGTAATAGAATGTAAATAGAAACCCATAAAAACTAAGGATCCTAAAAGCAAAGCAAACAGTGTAATATCATTATTAGATATTCCTTTCCAACATCCTCAGGTGTTCATTTTTCTGAGTAACCCAAAGTACAGAGTTTAAGGTAGAAGTAAAGTTTGAGTTTCCCATTTTTTAGTCCCCTTCTATCCTATCCTTTCTTTTAGACACTAAGGACTATTGCTTCTTTCACATTTCCCTTACCCTTCTGGGGAGAGGGAAGCTTCAAGGACGAGACAGCTAGCAAGAAAGAAATGTTTGGACTTTAAAAAATACTTGGCTGGAAACCGAAGCAGCTACTCCGTAGAATTCTGGGCCCATGAACCAGTTGAGCATTTTTCTTTCAGTTCTGGGAATTAGAAGGTGTCTTCCAACTTTTTAAGGCCTAGCCTGGAGAGAACAGCAAGACAAGAGGTATGAATGTTTATACCAGGGCTTCTGTGTCTCTTCCAGATGAGTATGTGGCGAGCCTACACCTGCCCACCTTTGATGCCCACCTGACAGAGCTGACGGATGAACAGGCCAAGTATCTGGGACTCAACAAGAATGGGCCCTTCAAGCCTAATTATTACAGGTGCCTTGCCTGCCCCCCCCCCGCCCCCGCCAGAAGACAGGGAAGCCCGGGTAGAAAAGAGCTTTCTACACTGGAATTGGTCTTTGCATCTTTCACATTTACGTGAACTCAGAAAAAGAAACCTACTCCCCTTCATTGCCACCCCCAAGGGATTCTTTGAGGCCTTCTTCAGACATTAAATAGTGTTCCCTTTTCTGAATTTGCCTTTCTCCATTTCATCTTCTTGATACAATTTTTACCTCTTTATGGAGAAATACTGGGCATCACCAAGTATCTGCCCTCATCATACACTCCAGAGAAGTCCCTGCCTCCTTGCTGCTCTATCCCTTTAGGTGGGCTCTTCATGTCCCAGCATTCTCCCAAACTGATAACATCACAGTCTCATCTTTCTTTCTCCCTCTAGGTATTAAGTTCCTGTAATTCAAGCCAGAAGAAATTTTAAGGAATAGAACTCCAAGTCTTTTCTCCACTCCTATACAGGAAAGAACCCAGCAAACTGCTTCTCCAATCAGCTGCCCGCCGTGCTCACCCTATATGTTAGGTTATTTATTTATTAAAATCTAGAATCCTGTGCCTGTTGCCTTGGCCCAGAGTGTGGTTACTGCCCCGAGGGCTGTGAAAGCCACAAAGGACAGGCTGAGGAAGGAAAGCTGTGGGGTAATCCTTCCCAGTGCATCTTCTGCATCTTTCCCCATTGACTTGGAATCCTCAGCAATGGCCATTTGTCTCTTGTCCAAGTTCAGGAGTTAGTCCAGGGATTCCAGACTCCTTGTTCCCTGGGGTTTTCTGGAATAAATTTCAGCAGCTGCCTTTCTCAGCTTTGGCCCTTCCCCAGGTGAGGCCTTTTGGAAGCCACTGAATTAACATGGCCTGGGTTCCCAGCCTTGACCATCACTATCACTGCCTTCTTTATAAAATGACTAGGAAGGAAGGAATGTTATGGCTTTGGCAAGCTACACCAAGAACTTAGCTATGCCTGTGCTTACTGGGAGTCTCCTTCCTTACTGAAGACCCCTTTCTTCCTTGAATATTCACGTGTGTTTTAACACTTTCTGGTTCCAAGAGGAATGTGCCTCCATTATTTCCTCAGCAGCTCTGGTGTTTGTCAGACATTGTTTTTGCCATCTTTGTAACCCAAGTAACCTTTGCCCAGGAAGTGAGGGCCAGCCCCACTGGGATCCATAGTTTTACTTGTTCTTTAACTGAACAGTTTCCTGGGAGGTTCCCTCTAGACTGGCACTGTCTCAGAAAAGGAGAGCTTGTTGTGAAACTCTGCTTCCTGAAATTTTCTCTTATTGTCTAAAACTGCTTTTGAAATGGAACAGGGAAAGATGTACTTTCCAATGGATTTGGGGGTGGGAGGTGTAGGGCTTTGGAAGTGGAACCAACCATTCAGGCCCGCAGCCTGACACTCTAAAGAAGTAGAATGTGTTTGTCTCCTGGGAAGGGCTTTGCAGCTTACCTGGCTAAGCTATACAGAGATGACGCTACAAACTGTGTCCAGATGATTAAAGCTAGTTTGACTAGTTTGAACCTCCTCAGACATTCATTTCTTTGGCTGTTGCCATTGATGAAACTGAGATCTGGTATCTCTATGACTTAGTTTGTGGTTTTTCTTCTCTACTGGGGTATATTTTTATGTTCCTGCCTCTTCCATCTTAGGATTCTATATTTCAGAGGTGGTTTCTTGAGTAACTCCAGCATTACAAAAAACTAGTAATGTGAGCAGCGTGAAAATTTATGTCTCACATGAGAGTTGGATACCTTTTGGAGACTGACCTGTTGGTCTTAAGGGTTTCATTGGCACCAGACTGAAACTGTTTCTAAGAGTCAGTTTGGGGTGCCCCTAGAAATCTTGAATGAAGTGAGTCCCTTTCCCACCTGACCACCTTCTTTAACACTCTCAGGTCTGTTTGCTTGCTTGTATGTTTTCCCATTTTTTTTTTCCTTCCCTGGTCTGCCTCATAGTCTCAAGACCAAGGTGACTCAAGGAAACACCACCAGGCCACCCAGCATCATCCCACCCTGATTCTCCTCTCCTGCCTCCACCTTCTTCAGCTTCTCCTGGTCTTCACATATACTTTCAGAGCTAGTGACCTTCCTTTTGTAGGTAGAGAGGTGGGCTTTGGGTAAATGGCTATTTGCCTCATTAAGTAGTATATAGCCTCAGCCCATAATGCCTGGTCCCTCAGAGGCTGTATGTTTTAGCACATAGTGGAAAGGTGCCACATACATGGCTTTATTCTTTCATGAGGAAGATTGTAAATGCTGAAAATTCCACGAGGCCACTCAATTCTTCTTTCGCCTACCCAGTTCTGAGTTTTGTATTAATTAATTGGATCTCTTTCATATTAATTAATTGGATACAGATCTTCATAACTCATCTTATATCAAGGGCAGATTCCATTAGGCAGATATCTGGACTCTAGCCTGTTATGTTCTTGAACCAAAAAATCATAACCTGCTGTTTCTCAGTAAAACCTGGCTCTCTGGAGCAGTATTACTACGTACTGATCATGACAGAGCCTACCTGCCTTGCTATAGTAAAGAGACCCATGGCAAATAAAAAAGGAGACACCTAAGTTGCCAGTATTGTTGCCCATGATGAGATATTGAGATATTTGCCTCTGAGTTTCGGATGACCTCTTTTCCTTTCTCTCTGGGGACCCTATGTTAGCAACCGTTAAGAAGTAGGAGGCCCAGGCCTCTTGAGTATTTGGGTTCTATCTTAATGTTGGAATTTGGTCATTCCCTCTACCCTTGGAACCAGAACAAATCTATCTTCTTCCCTCAAGCTCTCACCTGAGATGCATCTTAGGGAAAGAAGACTAATTTGTTTGTTTATGGCCCTGGCAGGTGGGGATACTTACCATTTTCTCTACGATGAACTTGTACTAGTTTTCAAGGTCTTTTTTGCCTTCTTAATGGAAAATCAGGGTTTGGGGTCTTTTTTTTTTTTTTCTCATTAAAAAAGAAAAAAGGTATCTGGTCTACCTTCTCTGTCTGCCCTCCTACCTCCTCATCCTACCCTCCTGTATGAGCACGGCTCCCCATGGCCACATACTCCTGCAGAGCTTTTTTGCTGCTTGGCTTTTCTCTGAACAGATCTGAAACTGCTGCTCCTGTGGTTTTCTCAAAATTAACTTTGTCATGGTTTTAAAAAAAAGAAATCAAAATGCATTGTTGCATTATGCTTTTTTAATAAAGGAAAATTATGGAAAGAAAATAGGCAACACCAGCAAATTATACGTAGACGATAAACTAAACTATATATATAATATATATATATTATATATATAATCATCTAGTTCTCATTGTCATCTTACTGAAAGGAAATAAAACCTCTAAGGATCGCCATTTCTGAGAGGCTCTTGGAAATCTATGTCTAAGTGATTGTATTAGATCAGCAATAATGACTATGTAATCTCAAAAGATAAATAAAATATTCTTAAAATGGATTCTTGTCTTGAGAGTGTTCCTTGCTTCTGCGAACTATGAATTCAGAGTGAGAGATGTTTCTAGGCAATGGGCTGGAGAGCCTGCTGCAGGACAAGGATGTAAAAAAGCATCTTACCAATAGGCTACCAATAATGTTTAAATGTTTAAACATTTAAATGTTTAAATGGCCTTAGCCTTGGGTCCTTATTCCATGAGGGGCCTTTGCACTAATATCTCCCCCTCAACCTGCCCCCTGGTTATGTGTGTAAAGAACCTGCTTTCTGGGGCACCTAGGTGGCTCAGTCATTAAGCGTCTGCCTTTGGCTTAGGTCATGATCCCAGGGTCCTGGGATCTAGCCCCAGATAGGGCTCCCTGCTCAGCGGGAAGCCTGCTTCTCTCTCTCCCTCTGCCCCTCTCTGACCCCCTGTTCATGCTCTCTTTCTCTCTGTCCACACCCCACCACATGCACACAACACTCTCTCAAATAAATAAATAAAATCTTTAAAAAAAGAAATAAAAGAACCATCACCCTGGGGAGTTGAGAAGTGTAGGCCTAAGGCAGAGAAATATCTGGTTCTAGGTTCCCCCAAATCCTCTGTGTGCTGCCCTTAACTGGAGAGCACAGGAAGCCAGCCAGCATCCATGGTTTGGGATTAAAAGGCCCTGACACCCAGAACCTGACTACATCCAACCTAAGGGAAGAAATAATCCGGCGGGGATTTGTCTCCAAGTCAGCTTTTGCCTGACTAAATCAGTAACTAGAAGATTAAATCCAACTGTCTCTTCTTTCTAAACTGCCAGTAGAGGGGCCATTTTTGAGTAGCTTTCTGATAGCCACCTTTCTTAGTTGACGACCTAACCTAGTTCTTCCTGTAGGCAAGATGTTTTCTTCCCTCTCAGAATCTTCTGTTACTTTTGACTTGTGTTTATCTAAACTAAGAGCTAAAATAGTCTGGGCAGTTGGTAATGGCTCAAAGCTGGTGCCATGCCAGTTGAGGAGAAAGAGAAAGCAGCGGCTAGCAATGAAGCCTGTGAGCCAGCTGGCAGGTTCACCCCCTTAGAGCAGGGCTTGAGTCCTCTTCTGTAAAAGATGGGACTTGGGTGCCTGGGTCTTAGTTTCAAACTCATAGGGTAAGCCCTGACCGCCCACTGCTGTGCAATTTCTCTAGCTTGTGGTCTGTATGGAAAGAGATTAGACTTTGAGTCAGGCCCACTTGACTAGCTTTTCCATTTATATGGAATTTATATGTATAATTTATGTCTATAATATAACCACTCGGAGCCTTAGTTTTCCTGCCTATGAAATGGTTAATCCTTGTCTCCTAGGGTAAGGATTTAAACACCTGATTTAATTGTTTAAATGCTGCTTAAAAACCTGGCACACACCATGTGCTACATAAACATCAATTCCCCATCTCAGTCTAGGGTCGGTCCCACAGCCTCTGTTGCCTGTGCCATTGATAGGAGAGGAAGATACTCTGTCCTTTTTCTACTACATCATACTGGCTGCCCAATGTCATCCAAAATTGAGTATTGTAAGACTTTCTGCATCTTATTTTTAAGCTCCCTCTGTAACAGGTGCTATCTATTTAATCTAGTATCTGACCTCCATGGATTAAAGTCGAGCACCTATATAGGGAAGAGGATATGTTCAGTCCTTGTAACTATACCTATTTATACCTCCAACCCTCTGCCAGCAGCCCCCAAATGCCCAAGTTTTGGGACAAGGAAAAGTGGTAGAGTTGATTTAAAAATAACAGCATTGGAGCCATCTCTGCAACGTGGAAAAACTTGTAGACTAGCCCCTCATTAGCTCCCAGCTATATATGTGAATGCCTCTGTGGTCGTTAGTTATTGATGACTACCACATCTTTGTTGACAAATAAGCTTAAAGAAGTTCGATGTGTGCTAAGTCCATGGCCTATAGTTTCAAAGTTCTTAGTTAATCCGTGGTTTCTTGTTACTTATTCCAGGAATTGTTTTCCAGATATCTTCTTCCTTATGACAAGCTCTGAAAGTCTGGGCCTATAAGGAACAGACAAATGTCTGATCTCTACTGTTTCCCATTCCACTGAGGTGTGGAAAAGATAACGGACCCAGGTCTCTTGTGTTGATTCTTTGCAATCTCCCTAACACCAGTTTTTCAAACCCCTTCTCTGAAAATGAAGCCAGATGGAGCTCCAGGCTCAGCAATTGGCTTTGCATCGAGGCCAGAGGGGACTTGAAAGCTGTCCTCAGTCCTACTCCTTATTGAAGCCAGTTTGAGGCTTTGCTCCTTTGCCCAAGGGATAGACTGGAAAAGGAACAAAGCCTCAAAACTGGCCACTCCTATCTGCCACCCCTATTTGAGAATCCTGCTGATTGACTGAGCGTACAAAAGAACTATGAAGTTCTGGGCCTGTCAATCCTAGAACTCTAACTGCTTAGGAGAACAGGAATTGGGAAGAGGAAGACAGAATAATTAATTCTTTTATTAAGAAACGCCAATGGGCTGTGCTGTGGCAGGTTTACCACATTGCAGCAGTGATGAGCTAGGCGTGGGCTGTGAATTTTAAAGCAGAGTGTGAATCTTAGAGTTTAACAAATTATACCCTGAAAAAAATTCCAAAATCAAATAGTTTAGGTCTTGAGCCATGGACTTCCTTGGAAATTCATATCAATTCAATTATGTTAAACCAGCAGGTCTCAACTGCAGAAGATTTTGTTCCTCAAAGAACATTTGCAGTATCTGGAGACACTTTTGGTTGTCACAACTTGAGGGAGGGTACTAATACTGACAACTAGTATGGAGAGGCCAGGGATTCTGCTAAACATCCTACAATGCATGGGACAGCTCCCTACAACAAATAATTTTTCAGTCAGTATTACAGAAACCCTGTGTTAAACATACCTATATGAGGTATACAAAATGAACAGAACTTGGCCTTACTTTGAAGGAACTTATATTCAGGTTGGGGAGGAATGGGAGAGGAAAGGGAAGATGATTGGGTGGACACAGTAAGGAGATGTTGGGGATAGGAAAGAAAGGAACTGAGAAAGCTCCAAGGAGTTCTCTCTTTTAACTCTGCCGTGATCTGTCACCTACCAACTTGCAGAAGAAAGTACGAGGGGGAGATATGGTTAAGAAAGAAAAAGAGTTGGGGTGCCTGGCTGGCTCAGTTGGTGGTGCATGCAACTCTTGGTCTCAGGATTGTAAATTTGAGCTCCACGTTAGGTGTAGAGATTACTTAAAAATAAAATTTTTAAAAAAGAATTATTAAGAAAAGAGATTTGCCCCTAAGATATAGGAAGGCAGAAATTCCTTTGAGCCTCTTACTTTGAGGATATAGTAGAAAATATAAGAATTTTGAATCCAAGCAGACTTAATGTGACACAATAGAGCCTGAGTGGGTTGAAAGGGTCAAAGGAAGGCTTTCTGGAAGCAGAGGTAATAACGAAATAGAATCTTCATGGAACAATAGAAGTTAGCCAAGAAGAGCAGAAAGTTTTTTCCAGAGAGAAAGAACTGCAAAGACACTGAGACAAGATAGAATATGATACCTTGGGAACTGCAAGGAATAATCTCTGAGTCCTGGTTTTCTCAACAGTAATACAGGATTAATGAAAACAGCCTGTCAGAGTGAAGTACCATATGATATCTGGAAAGTGTCTAGTGCCATGCCTGGAACAAAGTGGCAGCTCAACAATTCCCCCAATCCCACCCATATTGTTCCACCCATTCCCCTCAGGCTGCTTGTTTGGGACTTCTAATTACCAACACAGACAGACTAAATATTTACTATAAACCGTTTTTTATATAAATCGAGAGCGGCAGACGACACAGCCTCCTTTGTATGGAGCCCTTAGGAAGGATCTTAGAGAAATGAAGGAAAGGACTGGGGAGCAGGTGGGAGCTTGCTTTCCATTCAACATTTCTCCCCAGCTAACACCTGAGGAAGGTGTCCCACTTCAGAGGAGAAAGACAGATGACCAGGAGCAGCTCTGAAGGGCTCCAGCAATTTCAGTGAAGCCTCACCCCACCCCTCAACCCACCATCTCCCAGCCAAGCCCTCGCTCCGGGCGGGGTGAATTCTCGAGAAATCTGAGAGAGAGCGGGTCCCTGGTTTCCTGCGGTGTCCCTGGCCACCGAGCAGTGCCATGCCTCCCCTGCAGCTGACACCGGACTTGGGGCGTAATGCGGGAGCCGGGAGAGAGGTCCGTGGTAATAGGGAAAGGGAGACTGCAGTGGAGCAGGAGGCGGAGACTAGATCTCCCCAAAAAGGTCGCTATTTAGGAGGCGGTGAGTGCTGAGTGAGAAGCAAAAAGATAACCTGCCAGGACTCAAGGCCCAGAATTCGGGAGGTGGAGCGGGGAGCCAACCCCGGAGCCTACCTAAGGCTACCAACAACTCCGCAGGACTTAAAAAAAAAAAAAGGAGGGGGGTGAAATCCCGTGAATGAGCCCCCCCACCTCTTTCAAGTCCCGCTTGGAGCCGTCGAACAACCAATTGCGCTGCGGGGCGGGGCTGCGGGGCGCGATCGCGGCCAATAGCTGTGGAGGGGGCGGGGCCTGGCTCCCGGCGCGCGGCGGCGGGGTCGCCCCGGGCAGAGAGCGCGGAGCGGCTGAGGGGAGAAGCTGACAAGGGCCGCATGGAGGACCCCGTGGCGCCCGGGGCCGGGAGCTCGTCTGCCAATAGCAACGGCAACGGCGGCGGCAAAGGGAAGCAGGCGGCACCCAAGGGCCGGGAAGCGTTCAGAAGCCAGCGGCGGGAGTCGGAGGTGAGGAACCCGTAAAGCTTCAGTTGGGGCCGGGAGACGCCCGCGGGCGGGAAGCGGTGGCTGAGGTGATTCGGCCGGGTCCCCCTCCCCTTCCGGAGCCCCCGGTGCTCTAGGGGCGGCCTCTCGGGGCGGGCCCCTGCGGGGTCCTCCGCAGCCTGGTCTCCGGGCTCTGCAGCCCCTGATCTCTCTCTGCCCGTCTCCTGCCGGGTCGGGGGCTTCTGAGCCCCTCTGGACTCTCCTCTGGGGGCGCGAAGATGGAGCGCGATAGTGAGCATACTAATACTTCTCAAATACGTATCTCACTTAATCTCTGCAGCCCCTTGAAGTGGGGATTCGTGTTTTAGATTTACAGAGGAAACGGGAGCGGAGAGATGGGGGCCCCGAGGGATGGGGTGGGCAGAGCTGCGCCGCAGAGGAGAGGGCGGGCGTGTGGGCGAGCCGCCCCACACACCCCTCCAGCCCCGGGCTAGCGAGCCGATCCAGATGTGTCCAGTGACTTCTGCACTTTGCGGTCCCACGAGTGTTGGCAGGCTCTTTAGGGAGTGCCTTCCACGGACATCAGGACCCCTACAAGGAAGAGTTAATGAGACAGGATTCAGGCAGGGGCTGTACAAGAGGGAGTGGATGGAACTGTCCAGGATACAAACCCACAGATAGGAATATGAATGTTTGGGTCACTTCTTCTGGGGAAAAAAAAAATGTTAACTAGGAGGATTAAAGAAGTGAATTATTAGTCCCCTACCCCGTTCATCTAGCCAGTTTGGATGTGAGTGGGGACCAGGAGAATAGATCACACACACACACACACACACACACACACACACACACAGAATAGACCACAAAATGTCAGATGTGGAAGGATCCGTAGAGATCATCTGGTTTAGCCCCTTGTTTTACAGAAGTAAGAGATAAAAGTAACTTGCCCAGGAACATGCATCTGGCATAGTGGCCAGGAGCACCAGGCTTTGGGATCAATAAGACCCAGTTTTGAATCCTAGCCCTATCATTTATTCTGTGTGGCTTTTGGCAAATTGCTAAACCTCTCTGAGCTCCATTTTCTTCATCTGTAAAATGAGGTTAATACTATCTACCTCAGAAGGTTGTGATAAAGCCAAATGAGATAATTGAATGTCAGATGTTTAATTCAGTTCAGGGACAAGACATGTAATTGGTCAGTACATAGTAGCTCATAGGGCCAGAGCTGGCACTAGAAGCCAGGTCTTGCTTGTCTCAGCAGTGGTTTACCATTTGAATAGTATATTACAGTTTCCAAAGGGATTTCATATATGTTTTCCATTTTGATACAGTCAAGTAGGAATCCATTCCATTTTCTTAAAAAAGAGAAGTGGAGGAGATGAAAAGACTGATCCTAAGTCACACCACCTTTCAGAGGCAGAGCTTAGCCTTACTGTCTTGCTAGCTAGATCAGGGTTCTATCCACATCATCTCCCTCCCTGCATCACTGGGAATCTGGCCTTTTTAAAAATTGTATTTTATATATTTATTAAAGATTCATTTATTTATTTCAGAGAGAGAGAATCCTCAAGCAGACTCCCTGCTGAGCATGGAGCCCCATGCAGGGATCTATCTCATAACACATGAGATGACCCCTGGAGAGGAACCCAAGAATTGGATGCTCAACCCGAGCACCTCTGAATCTGGCCTTTTAAGGCACCCTGTACCTCATTCCCCCATAGAGATATTGTTCTTTCTTAAATGTATTTTGGGGGGAGAGGGTAGGTCGTTCATTGATTCAAAAGTCACTGGGGTGCCTGGGTGGCTCAGTGGGTTAATTAAGCCTCTGCCTTTGGCTCAGTTCATGGTCTCAGGGTCCTGGGATTGAGCCCTGCATCAGGGCTCTGCTCACCGGCGAGCCTGCTTCCTCCTCTCTCTCTGCCTGCCTTTCTGCCTCCTTGTGATCCCCTTCTCTCTGTCAAATAAATAAATAAAATCTTAAAAAAAAAAAAATTACTGAGCCCTTCCTACATGCCCAGCACTGTTTAGGTGTTAGGAATACAGTGGTGAACAAGACAAGGTCTTTGCTCTGTGGAGCAAACATTCTAGTCAGGGTGGAGAGACAAGACAATATGCAAGTAAGTAATTGGTTTCAGAATGATATGTTCTTTGGGGGAATTAGAACTGAAATAGGAGGAGTGCCTGGGTGGCTCAGATGGTTGAGAGGCTGCCTTCCGCTTGGATTGTGATCTCAGGTCCTGGGATCCAGCCCCATGCGGTCTCCCAGCTCAGCAGGGAACCCACTTCTCCCTCTCCCTTAGCCTCTCCTCTTGCTTGTGCTCTCTTTGTCTCTCTCTCTCTCTCTCTCTCAAACGAATAAATAAAATTGTAAAACCAAAACAAAACAAAACTGAACTAGGAGGCCTTTTCCCTGCCTATCAAGTCTTCCTTCAGGAAAAGGGCTCTGATAGTACTTTCCTTTTACCAGTGAGTTCAGTATCCAGAGACTCAGAGCTTTCCACCTGCCCCACAGTTTTACCTCCTGGTTGTCTGCAGCTGCACTTTTTATGCTTGGAAATGGACAACTGCAGTGATCCTCTCCATCTGGGCTTGTTGCCTGCCAAAAGGCTGGCTGAAAAGATTAGCTTTCCTCCACCTTCCACTGCAGCAGGAAAGCTGCTTTTTACCTATCAGTATATTCCCTATCACCACAGCACTCAGGTGCCAGACTTAGATGCCTATCTGCCTTTCCTTCCTTCCTTTTGCTTTCCTGTGGAAGACAGTCCTCAGAGGAGACGGTTTTGTTTTTGTCTTTTCTCCCTTCTTTTGTGCTTCTAAAGGATTACTGGAAGAGAATTACTGTTAGCACAATTCAAGAGAGCCCCCTCATCCATCACTGTGTTTGTAGGGGCCACTAGCTGACCTACCCTCTCCAAATGGCTTAGTGTATGAACATCCCTAGGAAAATAGGAAGCTAGAGAATAATTATTTGCTTAGTAAGAATTTTTTTTAAAGATTTATCTATTTATTTTTGAGAGAGGGAGACGCAGAGAGGGAGAGAATGAGCACACACGGGCGAGCACACACGAGTGGCAGAGGCAGAGGGAGACGGGCAGAGGGGGAAGGAGAGAGAAAATCCACAAGCCAACTTCCCACTGAGTACAGAGCCTGACGCAGGGCTCCACATGGGACTGGATCCCAGGACCCTGAGATCATGACCTGCGCCGAAACCGTGAGTTGGTTGTTTAACCACCTGAGCCACCCAAACACCCCTTAATATGAAGATTCTTTTTTTTTTTTTTTTAAGATTTTATTTATTTATTTGACAGATAGAGATCACAAGTAGGCAGAGAGGCAGGCAGAGAGAGAGGGGGAAGCAGACTCCCTGCTGAGCAGAGAGCCCGATGCGGGGCTTGATCCCAGGACCCTGAGATCACGACCTGAGCCGAAGGCAGAGGCCCAACCCACTAAGCCACCCAGGCGCCCCTTAATATGAAGATTCTTAACGAAATGATTCACCTCAGGCCTTGTTAGCCAGATCCCTCATTGACAAAGTTTTACTAGTTTGTGCCAAAATGAGGAAAATTCAGGGCATGGAAGTGAGTTTTTCATAAAATGTAGTTCAATATAATAAATTTAAAGGATGTATGCAATTTGGGGTGTCTGGTTGGCTTAGTTGGTAGAGCATGGAACTCTTGATCTCTGGGTCATTAGTTCAAGTCCCATGATGGGTGTAGGGCTTACTTAATAAATAAATAAAGGATTATGCAATTTTTTTTTTTTACTAAACTTTTTACTTAGGAGTGATTTTAGGTTTACAAAGACATTGCAGAAATGGTACAGAGGGCTCTTGTACCCCTTGCTCAGTTTCCCCTGTTGCCGGTCACTCAGGTTTCCACAGTACCTTTGTCCAAACCATGGAAGCAAAATTGGTCCTTTGACTGATGTAAGGTTGTGTCCCTTGGGCGTACTTCTCAGGCCTCAGTTATTTTGAGCCTGCTGTGGGCTGTGTGAATTTCTCAGTGAGCCTCATTCAAGGTCTGTTTGATGTAAGGTGAGATTCTGGGCTTCCAGGTACAAGATCACAAAGGTGACTATCCTTCTGGTCACATCATAGCAGGGGACATATGACATCTTGTCACTGGGATGCTGGCTCTTGGCCCTGCTGCAGGATGCATGCAATTTAAAATGGTGTTTTTCAAACTGTAGGGGTAATCTATGAGTTGATACCAACATTTTTTTAAAGAAATAGAATAATAGAAAATATCTCCATCACATATAGTGATAGTGATACTATTTTGTTAAACTTTTGTTCCAGTTTGTGTGTGTGTGTGTGTGTATGTGTGTTGGGACATTGATGTAAAGTTTATTTATTCTTTAATTTACAATCAAAAAACTTTCAAAAACATACTGTTAATGACTCTTTTATTCTAATATTGTGTCCTTATTTTGGGAGTATTAAACTATCCTTTTTTGAAATATATTTTTTAAAAAGGTTTTTAAGTCTCTACTTATCAAAACTACCTAATGTAATTCCCACTCTCCACCTTTTTTTTGGCGGGGGGGGGGGGTCTTTGTAACCCAGAAGTATTTGGAAATCTTTGCTATAGTAGATTTAAATATGATTTGCATTGATGGCAGTGTAAATTGATAAAGTGGTTTTGGAAAAAAACTTGTCATATACAAAGAACCATACAAGTATTCATAAGGTTTGATGCATTCATTTCCTTTGCAAGAATCTATCTTCAGTTGAAAAAAAAAGAATCTATCCTTGGGAAAGTTCCTAAATATGAAAAAATTATACGTGTATTACAGCTTCATGCATATAATACAAAAAATTAAAGACAACTTAAATGTTCAATAATAGAGAACTGGTTAAGCAAACCAGTTGTACAATTAGCTGCTTAAAATGATAGTCATGGGGCGCCTGGGTGGTTCAGTTGGTTGGGTGACTGCCTTCGGCTCAGGTCATGATCCCAGAGTCCTGGGATCGAGTCCCACATCGGGCTCCCTGCTCCACTGGGAGTCTGCTTCTCCCTCTGATCGTCTCCCTTCTCATGCTCTCTCTCACTGTCTCTCTCTCTCAAATAAATAAATAAAATTAAAAATAAAATCAAATGATAGTCATAATAATATGAGAAAAATGACTTTATAATACAATGTTAAAACTGTAAGCACAGGGATGCCTGGGTGGCTCCGTGGGTTAAGCCACTGCTTTCGGCTCAGGTCATGATCCCAGGGTCCTGGGATCGAGTCCCACATTGGGCTTCTTGCTGGGCAGGGAGCCTGCTTCTCCCTCTGCCTCTGCCTGCCACTCTGCCTGCTTGTGCGCTCGCTCTCTCTTTTTCTCTCTCTGACAAATAAATAAATAAAGTCTTAAAACAAAACAAAACAAAAAAAAACCTGTAAGCACAGTAAGTAAAATTTAAAGTAGTATAACCGGGCGCCTGGGTGGCTCAGTCAGTTAAATGTCTGCCTCCAGCTCAGGTCATAATCCCAGGACCCTGGGATCCGTCTCACATCGGCTTCCCTGTTCAGCAAGGACTCTACCTCTCCCTCTCCCTCTATCCTTCCCCTCTGCTCCAGCTCTCTCTCTCTCTCAAATAAGTAAATAAAATCTAAAAAAAAAACCAAACAAACAACAAAGTAGTATAACCATCTACATAGTGCTATCAAGTGCTGGGTAGTGTGCTAAATGCTTTTTCTCTATTAACTCATCTAGTCCTTATAATGACCCTATGAATTATCTTCATTTTACAGATAAGAAAACTGAGCACTTCATTTTCCAGTAATTCCCTGACACCAATTCAGTTCTGACACTGACTGTAGTTAGCATAGGCCCCATAAGTTAAGAGCTCAGTCTCACAAGACTGTCGCCACTTCAGATGCCAGCCATACCTGGGGCTCCCAGACTATATGCACTTCAACCTGGCCAACTGTAAATTCAGAGGTTCTGTGACCACTCCCACACCTAACCCCACCATCTCCAGATTCCATCATTTGCTACAATGACTCACAGAATTTAAAAAACTGTTCTGCTTATGATTACAATTTTATTATAAAGAATACAACTCAAGAATACCCAAATGATGGCATGCCTGGGTGGCTCAGTGAGTTAAGCCTCTGCCTTCAGCTCAGGTCATGATCTCAGAGTCCTGAGATCAGGCTCTCTGCTCAGCAGGGAGTCTGCTCCCCACCCCCCCTCTCTGCCTGCCTCTTTGCCTACTTGTAATCTCTGTCTGTCAAATAAACAAATAAAATCTTTAAAAAAAAGAAAAAGAAGAGCCAAATGATGAAAGACAAAGGAGAAGGATGGGGGTGGGATGGTACAGAGCTTCCACGCCCTCTAGGTTTCACCCTTCTATCACTTTGGTGTACCCAGACCTCATTGTTTTAGGGCTTTTGTGGAGTTTCATTACCTAGGCATGGTTGATTAAACCATTGGCCACTGGTTGAACTCAATCTTCAGCCTCCTTCTCTCTCTGTGATTGGGGCCAGCCCTGAAATTTTTAAAGGCTCACCAGGAGTCACCTCGTTAGCATAAATTCAAGTATCGTTGACTGGAGCTTATGAATTACACTTATCAGGAAATTTCAGAGGTCTTAGGAGCTCTGTGCTTGGAACAACGTTCAAAGACCAAATACATTTTTTAAACACAGAGAGCTTAAGTGACTTGCTTAAGATCTCAATATGAAATGACTGAGATTCAAAAATTTTTAAATTTATACATACTAATATATACTGGTAGGAAATAACTCCAAAATACTTAAAGAAGTTTGGGGGTGGGATCACATTAAAAAATCTTTTTTTTAAAGATTTTATTTATTTATTTGACAGACAGAGATCACAAGTAGGCAGAGAGGCAGGCAGAGTGTGTGGGGGAGAAGCAGGCTCCCTGCTGAGCAGAGAGCCCGAGGTGGGGCCCGATCCCAGGACCCTGGGATCATGACCTGAGCTGAAGGCAGAGGCTTTAACCCACTGAGCCACCCAGGCGCCCCCACATTAAAATATTTTTATATAAGATTATAAATTTAGGGATGCCTGGGTGGCTCAGTGGGTTAAGCGTTTGCCTTCAGTTCAGGTCATGATCCCAGGGTTCTGGGATGGAGTCCCACATCAGGCTCCTTGCTCAGTGGGGAGCCTGCTTCTCCCTCTGCCTGCTGTTCTCTCTGCTTGTGCTTTCTCTCTTTCTCTGACAAATAAATAAAATCTTTTAAAAAAATTATAAATGTATACATATGACATCATAGGAAATCTAGTTTTAAGATAACTTGGAGTAGAAATACTACCTATCCAACAATCCTAAAGTTGTGGAACGCTAGAGCTGGAGAGCTTTTTTTTTTTTATATAAATGAAGAACTATGATCCAAAAAGTGAGATTTGCCCAAAATCATACAGTGGGTTAATGACATAGCTGAAATTATCTCTTAAGCTTTAAGTTTAAGCTGAAAAAAACCTCTTTTGTTTTAGTTCATCTCATTGTTCCAAAAATCAGCTACATGCTCTTCTGGTCCGTGTTTATGTAGGTCAGACACAGGCACAGATTGCGTAGCTTTCATATCTATTCACAATCCTAACCCTTTACTCAGAGTTTCTGATTTTATATAAGAACCTTCAGCCCTGCCCGGCACTGAGTCTCAGATGTTGGCTAGGAGGAGGGTACCTCTTGTATTAAAGGCCCAGATGGGACTCTCCTAGCTGCCTCCTCGATCTAAACTTGGCCTCTGAGAGAAGCAGATGATTAAATGAGAGTATAATCTCCTTTTTCATCCCTTTTCCCAAGTTACTGCAAAGACTTCTTTATTACAGGGCTCTGTGGACTGTCCCACTCTGGAATTTGAGTATGGAGATGCAGATGGGCACGCCGCAGAGTTGTCAGGTATGAGGTAGAGATGGTCTGTGGAGAGTGGAAGGATAGCCAGGAGGAGAAGGCAGGGGTCTGTGATTTCCCCTGGCAGCTTGTCTGTTCTCCACATTCCTTCTTCTGTCCAACCTCCAGCAGTAAATATCTGTTTGCTTTTACATTTCTTTCTGTGAATTCTCCTTTGGCAACAGTATTCTCCACTTTTATTCTATCACCCTTTTCTGCGCATCCTCCTTTATTCTCTTTTGGTACACTCTCAAATCTGTTTTCTCTCCACCTTTTCCCCATTCCTCCTGTTTCTTTTCCCATATTCACTCATATCTCTGCACGAATGTCCCCTTCTTTCTGCCATCCTCTCCCTCTCTATCTTTGTCTGGATTTTAGCTTGAGTTAAGTGTGATCTCCTCACATCAAGAGCCTCCATGTTACACGTGCTATGAATGCCAGTTATTAATAAATGAGCTTTGGGGAGAGATGGTGTGAAAATTAAATATTCTGTCACATGGAAGTGACACTTTGAGACATGCTTTTTCAGAGAAAAGAGACAAGGACTTTTAAAGAAGTTCTTGTGAATAAGCACAGGGAATAAATTTGTGATGAGTGACAGAAAGACAGAGCTGAGTTTGATAACCAACAAAGGATTAGAATTCCTAATAATATAAATATATTTCATATATGTATACATGTAAGTGTAAATATGTGTGTGTGGAGAGAGAAGAGAAGAGAGATGAGCAACCCAATAAATTGTCAAAGAATATGAATAGGAATTCAGAGAATAGAAAACCATATTATCAATAAATATATGAAAAGATATTCAACTACATTAGTAAATGAGGAAAAGCAAATTAAAATAATGCTATATTATTTCACATTCATCAGATTGCAAAACTTAAAAGCCTGAAGTTGGTGAGGGTGCAGCGAAATTAGTACTTTTATACATTGTTTGGCATGAGGGAGCAGAGTACAAAATTGGAAAGCAATTTGGTCATATCTAACAAAGTTGAAGATGCATGCATATTATAACCCAGTGATTCTAGATGTACACTTTAAAGAACATTTGGGCCCAAGAAAACATGTATAAAGATGTTTATTATGGCCATTGTGAAAAATTTAAAACCACTTAGGGGAATGGATAAACTGTAGCATTCCAATATAGCAGGCTACCATATAACCATTAGAATAATTGATCTATATCAATATGTTCCAATATCAATAAATGTTAAAAACAGTATTGAGAGTGAAAGAAACAGTGACAAAATAATTTATGCATGGATCCAAAAAACTGCTTAAACACACAAACCTGAAAGATATTTCTGAGAAGTCTAGTTGCACACTTGATTGAGAACAGTGTCGGTTAAGTAAACGGATGTGTTCATTACAGTCATGTAAAAAAAACTATTGAAAGACATACTAAGAATTATTTCAAGAGAAATATATAATATCCTGTTTGGATAAAAACTTTCAAATGCAACTTCATGTTGTTTACAGATATATACATATGCCGCAGAAGTACAAAAACAGGCATGTGAAGGATACACATCAATTTCATTAAAATGGTTAACACTAGAGAAGGGACTAAGATACACTGGGGAGGGAAAGGGGACTTTAGATGTCTGAAGTAAATATAACAAGTGTAAATATTTGTTTAATCTGGGTAGAAGATACACAGGTATTTTATGTATTCTATATTTATCTGTCTCTGGAAGTTCATGATCTAAAATTTAAAAGTAAAAACAAGAAGTTTAGTACCTAACAGCCTTGTTCCCTTTTCTGACTGGGTTTATGCTGTGCTCTTAAAAAACATATATGCCCGCTATCCACTGAGCACGAAGAGTATCAGAATCAGAGATGGATTTGCTTCTGGTCAATCCAGGATTCTGGAACTCAGGACTCAAAAGCCCTGGCTCCCAGACAAGGTGTTTCTCAACCATTAGACAGCTGGCTGGAACATAAGTGAATTTCTCTTTGTGAATTATCTGTGACCTAGTTAAATTTCCAGCAAGGGTCTCAGGGAACAGAGTTTTGAGGAAATCTGTTCTGTCACCTATTGACTTCTCAACTTCAATTCTTCATCCTCTGTAAGATGAAGGTACTTCCTGGTATAATGTTCTGGAGTGTGTGTGTAGGAAAGGGCATTTTTATTTCTCATAAACTCTCTGCATTTTGTATTCAGAGGCTATTGTTAACAAAGTTAGATTTTCTTGGGCATAAGCAGCCCTTTGACATCAACAGCTGCTTCTGTGTGGTTTGATGCTGTCTCTACCTGGGTGGTCATGGCCAGGAACCTAAACTTCTATACCCTTTGAGGAAATTCAGCAGGGAGAGAATGAACTGGCTTCAACCCCAAAGGGCCATATAACACATACTCTCCAGCCTTTACTCTGGTTCCTTGAATAACACAAGCATCTTGCCTCTAAATTTCAGACACTGTGTTGCACCTCTCTTCCCTAGAGACAGGTTAGTCTCAGTCTGGGTTGACAAGCAGAAGGGGTTGCAACCCTAAGAAACAGGAGTGATGACAGTAAGCCCTCTCTGCTCCAACCCTCCCTGGCCCTCACCAAGTGTTGAAGACTGCCTTCTCTGCTGTAGCAGCCAGCTGGCAGGAGGAGGACAGGTTTGATGGTTTAATCACCCAGGGACACAAGTGGCTATTTTTAACTGCTCCGAAAGGGAGGAAGCTGGCACTGGATTGAATTGGACACAGGAATGTGTTGGAAGCTTTAGCTCTTTCATGCCACCCTCTCCACCCCAGGCCCCTTCTATAAGGGTCTGCTGAATGTTTATGACTCTGTCCTATCTTTCCTAACACAGAATTATATAGCTACACTGAAAACCTGGAATTCACCACTAACAGGAGGTGCTTTGAAGAAGATTTCAAGACTCAAGGTGATCCCAGATTCTTATTCATAGAGACCTGCTTTTCTTCCCCACCCCCCATGATATCCTAGCCTGATCTAGAAAAAGCCCAAAACAAAGTATGATTCTTCTTCATCCTCTCCATTACCACTTCTCTATCCCTTCTTGCATATGGGATATTTCCTTTATCTCAAGTGGAGAGGCCATGGAATGGGAGCAGGAGAAGCCTGAGCTTGGTCGGTTTCACTTATATAAGAGGCACAGAGAGCAGAGGGATGGGGACTGGGCTGGTGCCCTGCTGCCTGGTTGAACTCTGTGCCTAGAGTAGTCCTTGACTTTAACATTCAATCCCTCCCTCCAACTCTGCCTCACTCCTAATAGCATCTAATAATAATTTCATGTGTCCACACTGATCGTCTCAGACCTCCATTTCCTTACTTGGTCAGTGAATTCAGTTTGCAACTCAAGAAGACGTGTGGTGAGTACCGTTTTGTGCAAGATGCAGGGGGCAGGGGTGAGGGTGAATTTGCAGAATCTTCAAAGAGATTATAGTCCAGTGGCAGAGGGGAAGTGTGTACATCACAAAACTAACTGAGGACAAAAGGAAAGTGGTAAGTATCGGAAAAGAAATAAAAGGTATCTTGGGGGAATTGGAGGGGAGAAATATCTTGGGAGACAGATCTTCTGGCTGGAGCATTAGTGGGAAAGAGGTAATTTAGTATTGGACCTGTAATGATGAATAGGAATTGGATATATAGGGAGAAAGGGAACTCCTTGAAAAGGCAGAGAGATAGGACAGAATAGGTAGGCTTTGTGTGGAGAATAAAGGGGATATGGGGAAAGATGGACTGCGGAGTGGGTTTAGCCGGAACTTTGGGGTTTCTTTACTTTTCCAATCTCTTATTCTTTCTCAGCTAAATAAGGAAATCTTTTGAAGAGAAGAATTTGTTGGGGGCTGGGATCAGAGGTGGATATGTTATCAGGAGCCTTTCTAGGAAGGGGAGGCAAAAGGTGACACTGGATCTGTATGGCCTTCTTTCCCCAGTGCAGGGCAAGGAGTGGCTGGAATTGGAGGAAGATGCCCAGAAGGCCTATGTGATGGGACTCCTGGACCGACTGGAGGTGGTCAGTAGGGAACGGCGACTGAAGGTGGCCCGGGCTGTTCTGTACCTGGCCCAAGGCAAGTGGCCACCTTTGCCAGCTTGAGATAGGTGAAAACTAGGGAGAGAAATGTTATCAGGACTAAGATGAGACAAGCCATGCTAAGAAAGCAAGGTCGCTGCCTCCCAGGGACAGATCTTGTCAAGTGCTAGGAGTAACCTGATGCTTATAAGGAAGTTAAGGAGATGGTGGTGGGTACTATTCTGGATCCCTTGGAACTGGCCTTTATCTTACCAGGCATGGCAAGATTTCTTATAAAGTTCTTTTTTCCTGCATGTGGGCTATAATCATATGTGGAGACTTAGTAAGAGAGTCAGTGTGGCTAGAGTTAGTGTACCACCAGCTGAGCACGGAGGCTTACTTCCTTCAGCTATGGCTCTAACCTCCACTGAGGGGAGGTAGTGGAGTGCCACATACTCACACATGGACCCTCTGCATTATTTCTCATTGACATTTAGAGGGTTCAAATCAGCATAGCAGCAGGAATGGATGCAGTGGGTAATTGGGATCAGAACTCGGTGTGATTAATTGCAAAAACCTTCCCAGAAGAGACCTAACAGCCAGGTATTCGAAAGAGAAATGAGATAACCTAACTGGAATAGTAAAAGTACACCTTGAGATCATAAAAAGAGGACTATTGATAGAACCAACTAGCTGGGAGCTAAAAAAAAAAACCAACAAAACAAAATCAAAACTATTAAAGAAAATAATAAATGGTAGGAGAATGGTAAAGGGAAGACTGTAGCAAACAAGGCAGTACCTAACCATATCTCTTGGGTCTGGTGCTCTGGCCAACTTCCAACTGCTAGTACCTTTAACTTTTTACCTAAGGGCTTTCTCTGTAGTCCATATAGGGTAGGCAGGAAGTGCTAGGGAATTAATGTGCTCCTCTAGTCCAGTAGCACTGATCAGTGAATGGCAGGAATTAGTGGATGAATAGCCCAACTACCTCACCCTTCTTGGGTGGGATGATTCTGAGGGGTATAAAACATACACTGTTTCCCAGAGCTTCCCCCAACCTGGATTTCAGCTCTTTAGCTGCCTTTTCTTCCCTCTCTCACTTCCCCACTTTCCTATTAATGGTTCCTGAGATCATCTCCCAAATAAACTACTTGCATTTTGAATCCTTCTCTCTGGATCTGCTTCCCAGGGAACTCAAACTTAAGACAGGCCAGTGATAAGCACATTGGACCTGACTCTGGACACTGCTTCTCCTCTTTCCTGCCTTATTCAGGGAAGTTCTGGAGGGCCCTTGCCCTACCTTTGTCAGCCTAATTGTTGGGCAAGTTGTTGGAAGATAGTCTTAAGATCATGGGGAAGGGTGGAAAGAATTGGATATCCCTCTCACCTCAACCCCATATGACACTGTCTGGTTCTTTAGGCACTTTTGGGGAATGTGATTCAGAGGTCGATGTACTACACTGGTCCAGGTACAACTGCTTCCTGCTCTATCAGATGGGGACCTTCTCGGCCTTCTTGGAGCTACTCCACATGGAAATCGAGTGAGAAACCTTAGGGAAGAACTGGCCTAGACAACCCCCTTCCTTGGAGCGTGCCTCATGTCCTATGCTGATTCCCTCACTATAGAGACCTCTGTGGGAGCAGGGGTTCTTCACACCTCAGCCCAAAGCTTCCTGACAGTTCCCCTCTATCCAGCCATGCTCTCTGATATTCTGTCCTCCCTGAGGTTGGACTCATCAACAGCTTTTGCCCCACTTACAGCTTCAGTCCTGGGCTTTAGGGTCCTATCCTAGGTGGGTGCCCTTCTCAACTCAGCCTAACTCTGGAATCCACGAAGGAGACTGTTCGACCTGAGAACATGACCGAAGAGGGATAGGACCAGTTTCTGTTGCTATGCCCAATTCTTCCCTTGTGGGTCATAGCTCTAGAGATGGCCTTATCTGCCGCTATCACTATAGGGATCCCTCGTTTTATCTCGTGCCTATTACCCAGGAGTTTAAAGAGGGCAGATTGAAAGGGTTGCTTAACATCTATTTTGTGTTCAGCACAGTGCTAGGCACAGCGTGGATTATAAGAGGAGGGGTTGTCACAGACCCTGCCCTTGTCTGTCGTCACCACAGATGAAGGTTTACTGAAATGGCAGAGGAATTTGGTGGGTTCCTTTACCTTAGACCAATTTCTTTTAGCTACATAGCCAGGGAATAGCAGGTACTCACATTTGTGTATATAATAAGTAGGGACACAGGGTGTAAAGAGGCCTTATGAGTTCCTGTTCTCTCTTCCTTCCCACTGCAGCAACAGTCAGGCCTGTAGCAGTGCTCTTCGGAAACCAGCCATCTCCATTGCTGATAGCACAGAGCTCAGGTAAATGGAGCTGGCCCTAGGTTTGGAACTGGGGATAGTTAGCAATGGGTTACTCTTTGTCCGAGTCCCAGATGCACCCAGACTACTAGTAGCTGCTAATTCCACTGGGTTGGGCTCCTACAGAGATCATCCCTGAGGTCTCTGACTTCAGGCTGGGCGCTGCTTTGGGAACCTCTTGCAACCCTTCTATAACCCCAGGGTGCTGCTGAGTGTCATGTACCTATTGGTGGAAAATATTCGCCTGGAGCGAGAGACAGACTCCTGCCGTTGGAGGACAGCACGGGAGACCTTCCGCACCGAATTGAGTAAGAAGTGGTACTTGAGGAAGGGTAGGGATGAGATGCTGATTGTGGAGGGGAAGCATAGCATCTGCGCAGAGAAGAAACAGATAGCTTTCCTTCCTTCCTCCCTTCTTTCCTTCCCCCTTCCTATTTCCTAATTAGCATCCATTCTTTTAGGGCAGAGATACTATGTGGCAGGCATGAGGACCTGGCTTGACTTCCCTTGTGTCTATGAGTTAGTACCAATCGTGTCATTTCTATGCCTTGGTTTCCTTGGTTATAAAATAGAAATAGCCATCCATCTCGCATTTCATCATCAATCTCACATGGAAAAATGAGTTGAATCACCTTGAAAATATTGATGATGTCATCAGACAGGGATAAGATATGAAGGCCTATGGGATTTTTAAAATATATTAGACTGATGTGGGAAAGTGAGTTGTAATCAATGAAATGCTTTGAGTCCTTCAGCCAAAAAGCAACATCTTTATTACATTACTTCTAGTTTGGTATCCACCCTCAATCTTGGGAGCTAAGCCATTTTACCTCCATGGCCTCCCTTCCTGCCCTTCCCCCTGGGGCCTTTCTAAGCCTCCTTTTAAGGAACAAGTACTCAAATTTGGAGGAGGTGAGAGCCTTCCTCATTGTGTCCAGAAGCAGGTTAAAAGGACAGGGTTTCAGCATTCTTATCCTCACTTTCTCACTTCTCTCTCTCCTCTTCCCCAGGCTTCTCCATGCATAATGAGGAACCTTTTGCCCTTCTGCTTTTCTCCATGGTTACCAAGTTCTGCAGTGGCCTGGCTCCCCACTTCCCCATAAAGAAGGTCCTGCTTTTGCTCTGGAAGGTGGTTATGGTAAGTGGCTGATCCACCACCCCCCTCCACTCCCATCTCCTCAGATCAGCAGTGCCCTCTGCCACCTCACTTTCTTCTAGTCTGATTCCAGGAGGCTGGAGCTAGGCAGAAGAATAGGGCAGCTGTTAGCCTAAGGGGGGAAATCATATGTTCTGTGTCAGAGCAGGTTACCTGTTTCTATTGGACTGACAGGAGATGTCACTCTGTGAGTTGGGGTGTCATTGTACCTTCCCATGGTAGAACTGACATTTCATGGAAAGAATACTAGTTGAGAGCTGGGAGATCTAGACTCTGCTTGTACTGAGCGACATCAGGCAACTGTCTGTGCCTCAGTTTTTCTAGCTACAAAATATGGGGTTTATTGCCTGTCCTCCATCCAGATAAAAAGAGGATTTGCTTTAAAAAAAAAAAAATGAAGTCCTAGGGCATCTAGATGGCTCAGTTAAGTGTCCAACTCTTAATTTTGGCTCAGGTCATGAGCTCAGGTTCGTGGGATCGAGCCTAGCATTGGACTCCAGGCTCAGTGGAGTATCTGCTTCTCTCCCTCTTTTTCTCTCCTTCTGCCCCTCCCCCTGCTCACATTATCTCTCTAAAATAAATAGATAAATCTTAAGAAAATGAATTTTTACAAGTATATGGTTACAGCTTTGTTGCTAATTATTAAATCTGATCCTTCATCTCTGGCTCCCACTCCACAGGACTGCCTGAACAACATACCCTCCAGAGCAAGCTTCATAGGGTGGAATCACCTTTTGACTGCAGGAGAAATTGAGTGACTTGGGCTTTATAGCATCTGGTTGTGCTCCTTAAAAGGGGGACACAATTTCCTTTTTTTTTTTCCACTGGAAGCCCCCAGGAGTCCCTTTCCTAATTTCTGGTGATGTTTCCAGCCCTGAGTCAGTAAATAATGCTTTATCCTGACCCCTGAGATCCTAAGACTGGGAATAATAACTACATTTGCCCCTTCCTGTTTTATTACTTCTTAGTTAAGAAGGGGGCCCAACGGGACTGGAGATTGTGGCTCTTCCTCTCCATCCACATTTCCCTGATCTTGTTTCTTCTGACTTCCCTCTTTTCCTCTCCTCTGCCCCTTTCCTGTTTATGCTATAGTTTACCCTCGGTGGATTTGAGCATCTACAGGTGCTCAAAGTACAGAAGCGGGCAGAACTGGGACTGCCTCCACTGGCTGAAGATAGTATCCAGGTGGTGAAGAGCATGCGTGCCGCCTCCCCACCCTCTTACACCCTCGACCTGGGGGAGTCTCAGCTGGCACCACCACCATCTAAGCTGCGAGGCCGCCGTGGTTCTCGAAGGGTAAGAACTAAAAGCAGATAGTGGTGTTTTGATACTAGTTGGCCAAAAATTAAGATTCTGAGCTATTCTGGATGAGGTAGGAAAGGGCAGTAAATGACGAGGCTCATCCTGCCTCTAATTGCCCGGTAACCAACCTGAAACCTTGGAGTCTGTACTTTGGCCTCTGTCTCGCGGCTCCACAGGCTCCTGGGCTATCATGAGGTAACACTGTGATCTTACCTCATAGATCCATATCTTAATACAGGGTCATTGGCCCAGACCTGGTATGCCTGGAGTTATCCCCGACACCAGTTAGGGCATGATCCTGAAGATAGGGACCCAGATCACCTGAACAGGGCTCCCAGCAAATCCACATGCCCGGGGTGAAGCACGTGTCATTTTATTGACAGCAAGGTTTACTCTGAGCCAGCCATGCTCTTGTCTGGCCCTGGAGCCAGAGGCTTACATTTAGGAGGTGACTGATAAGTGTTCCAGGTATAGTCCACATGCCTGGGAAGATCAGAATGATTGGTTGCACTGAGACTTGGCCATGTACCCACAAACTAACCTCCCTGAAGTACCTGAGTTCACCAGTTACAGGTGACAGGTCAGTCATGTTCAGTAATCCAGTCTACACAATCAGCAATGTAATTTTTTTCAACCTTTATTTTTTGTTTTGTAAAGCAATACTCCTTGTACAAAATTTGGAAGAAATATAAAAATGTGAAGAATGGAGGAAAAAAGAAAATCACCCATAAGCTTAACAAACCAGAGGCAGTCACTGTTAACTTTTTGGCCTATTTCTGTCCAATCATTTTTTCTTCAACAAGGTTTAAAATTCCAAACTTGCTTCCCTCTGCCTAGCAGCAAGCCTCTGTCCTCCTCTTCCTCAGTCAGCCAGCTGGTATAAGCTCACAGAAGGCAAACTAATTGAATGTTCACCTAAGCAGAACATAGTTAGGAAGTAAAGTGCTGGGGGGAAAAAATCCATGCTTTCTGAAAGCTAAGTAACTGACTTTGGGATTATGTATGCTTTGTTCCCCAGTCAATGACTTGGTTGCCTGAGAGGTGCTTGTCCTGGGATTGGGCCTGGTGGATAGATTAAGTGGGGAAGGGGATATTCTTAAAAAGGCTGGGTTGTTACCCCACGTATCCTGAAGTCTAGTAGCTTATGGGTAGAGGGTGACGTCAAACAAAGATGCTCAGAGTAAGACCTCTGTACATGTTCTCTCTACCATCCCAACCCCCGCCCAGCAACTCCTCACTAAGCAGGACAGCCTGGACATCTACAATGAAAGAGATCTCTTTAAGACGGAGGAGCCAGCCACAGAGGAGGAAGAGGACTCTGCTGGTGATGGAGAGCGAACCTTGGATGGAGAATTAGACTTGCTAGAGCAAGACCCTCTGGTGCCACCTCCACCCTCACAGGCATCCCTTTCTGCTGAGCGGGTGGCCTTTCCCAAGGGCCTACCCTGGGCCCCAAAGGTCAGGTAGGTTTGATAACTCTGGGGACCCCAAGTTTTCGAACTAGAATCACTGAAGTCCTAGGGTGCAGTGGTCTATGTGTTCAAGCCTCCATAAGCTGGGCTAGAAGTCAGAACTCCTGGTTTGAAGTTTTCTCTGTTAGCTGCTATCTTCCCCCACTGCTCTAATCCTCCTCAAAGGGTTAGGAGCTCAGAAACATTCTGTCTCTCAAGGTTTGCCTTTTTTTTTTCCTTTTCTGGGAATTGTCTCTCCACTGTCCTCTCAGACAGAAGGACATTGAGCACTTCTTGGAGATGAGCAGGAACAAATTCATCGGATTCACTCTGGGGCAGTAAGTGACTAGATGGTCAAAACTGGCTATAAAGTGGTTCTTAAGGGGCCAGAGGAGTGGGTGGCTGGAAAAAGAGATGTTGCCTGCTAGTTGTGGTGTAACCTAGAGACACTATGGACATCTCCTAATGACTTTGGCCTGGTGCAATGGAATTTTTTTCCTTCCAGTTTCCTAGAAGAACTCTTATGTTCTTACCTAGGTGTAGGACCTTGAGTGACAAGTCATTTCCCTCTTGGGCTTCAATTTCCTCATGAGAGTGTTGTCCCTAGGGGTCCTTCCTGTTTTAATGGGCCAGAATTCTGTGAAGAAGCAATATGGTCAGAATAGATCCAGTCTTCCCTCATATCTCCTCCCCCATGAATTCCTCACACTGGCTGAGCTCTACAAAATGGAGAAGGCCTTGTTTCTGCCCTTTTAAGGAACCTACCACTCCCTGACAAAGTAAATGCCCAAAAGACTATACAAAAATCCTAATTTTCAGGAACATTTCTATGTGGCGTTTTTCTTTTTGTGTCCTGAAACAATAATGGGGGGCCTGGAAGCTTGAAGAGAAAAATCCAGAATACCACATGTTGAAAGTGGTATGGTCCATGTAACTCCGGGGGATATCAGTGGTTCTCTATGTTCTTTTTTTTTTTTTTTTCCAATTTAAATTCAATTAATTAACATATAATGTGTTATTAGTTTCAGAGGTAGAGGTCAGTGATGCATCAGTAGTTCTCTAAAGTTTTGATAGTTATGATCTGGTATATCTCACATTTCACAGGGACACAGATACCTTGGTTGGATTACCCAGGCCCATCCACGAGAGTGTGAAGACTCTAAAGCAGGTGACCAGGGTGGGCTCTCAGTCTTCAGGGATAGGGAGCCATCAAGGCAAGTTTGATTACCAACATCCTAGTTATTGGCTTTTCTACCAGACACATTCTGTATTTCTCCTTCAGGCATTCTGGCCAAAGAGGAGGAAATTAAGTCTCTTCCTACTTAACCATACATAACCTACTTAACCATTCAGATAGATAAAAAAAGTTATCCTTTCTTCCTCTCATGCCTTTTCCCTCCTCCCACCCTTCTTTCTCTCTTCCTCTTCCTCGCTTCCTTTCCTCTCACTTCTTTCTTCCTATAGGGCCACTAATTCCCAAAGGCTAGGATTAGTAGCAGTCTGTTCTGCATCCAAAGTATATATGAGTGCAAAGAGTAAAAAGAGTCATCTCTTGCACAGACCTTGAACTCTCCCTCACTCCATCATCACTCCATATACATGCACAAAAGCATATTCACACGCAGAAAAACTCTCAGGGTAGTGGTCCAGGGGCATGGGACTCTTCTTTACTTCCCTTTGCCCTTTGGTTGAAGATATTTCTGCTCTTCAACAAATATAGGAACATAGTATTTCTGCTCTTCAACAAATATAGGAACATAGAATAAACACAGACACTGTATATAAGCACTGGACTCAATGTTAAGACTCCTACCTTCAAAGTTTATGTTCTATTTGGGGTGACAACCCATAAACAAGACATTTCCTTATCATTGAGGAAGTTAAGCAAGAGGCTGGTACATACATGATTGGGGCCCTCAGTATCTTTTTTTTTTTTTTTTTTTAAGTAATCTCTGCACTCAACACAGGGTTCAAACTCACAACCTCAAGACCAAAAGTCATACATTCTTCAGACTGAGCCAGCTAGGCACCCTCCCTTTTTTTTAAATTAAAAAGAAAAATTTTTTTAGTAACCTCAGACTCTTAATTGATGTCTTTTCTTCCCCAGCACAAGTACATCTCCATTGCAGATGTTCAGATCAAGAATGAGGAGGATCTAGAGAAGTGCCCCATGTCTTTGGTAAGTCAAGGGGGTCCTGTGCAGGACAAAGGCAGGAGGAAATCTGTCTGCAGTTTTGTCACAGAGCATATGTGCATACTGTTGGGCTCTTACTATGTGCCAAGCAAGGCAAAGAAGCAAGGCAAAGGTCCCTACTTTCATGATACATTAAAGTTAGAGAAAAAAGAAAATAAGTAATTAAGGAAACAAGACAATTAAGAATGGGAGAGACAATGAAGAAAATTTAAATAGGATGACATGATAGAGGCATCTGTCATGTAGGAGACTACCTTCAATTAGGAAGTCAGGATAGGTAGACTTCTGAGAAGGTGACAGTTAAGCTAAAATATGACGTACAAGAAGGACCTGGCCATAGGACTATCAGGGGAAAGAGCATTCTAGGCAAAGAGAATAGCCTTAATAAGGATGAGAGCAACTTCAGAGTATTCGGGGTAGTGAATGGAGGCCTATGGCTGGAACACAGGGGTGAGGGATGGGGTTGTATGAGATGGAGTCAGGGAGGTGATCTGCGGCCACTTTATAAAGGACCTGTAAGCAAAGATAGGGATTGCGAAGTTGTTTCACAATATAGAAGTAAGCTCTTGGAGATTTCAAGCAGGGGAATGACATAATCTGATTTACATTGTCTAAAACCATTGGCTGTTGTGTAAAGACTTTACCAGAAAAGAGTAGAAGCAGGATGAAACATGGGGGGTTCTGTTTCATCAAGAAATAAATTTGGGAGCTCTTGACTTAATGGATAGTGTTAGAAGCCATAGTACTGACTGAGATAACCCAGGGAGGGAATAGAGATAGAGGATGGGATCCTGGACAAAGTCTTGGGGCACACCAGTTGTGTTGCGGGTGGGATGAGTCAGGAAAGGAGCCAAAAAAGAAGAGTAAGAAAAACACTCAGTGAGGTGGGAGAGAATGTGGGAGACTGTGATACTATAAAAGCTAAGAAAAAATTTTTCAAGAAGGGAGTGATCAGCTGTGTCAAGTGCTGCTGATAAATGGGTAAGATCTGAGGTGCTCATTGGATCAGGCAACATGAAAATAACTGGTGACCTTGATAAGAGCAACCTCAAATGAAGAGATGGGGCTTGTAGCCTAGTTGGAGTGTGTTGAAAAAGGAATGTAAAGAAAGGAGGTAGATGGTCAACACAGACAACATAGTTTTATTGTAGAGAGGATAGAAATGGAATGGTGGCTGAAGGAGGATGTGGGGTCAGAGGAAAGTGTTTTAAAGTTAGAAGACACTGGAATATGTTTATGTCCTAAAAGAGATGATCTGGAAGAGAAGAGACAGTTGCAGAACTGATCCATTTGACAAAGCAGAAGGGTTGAGAGATCCCCAGCCCAAGTGGTGGGTCGGCCTTTAACAGAACAAACGTGGTTCACACTTCATGTCAGGAAGGAAGGCAGAGGGGCGCCTGGGTGGCTCAGTGGGTTAAGCCTCTGCCTTCAGCTCAGGTCATGATCTCAGGGTCCTGGGATTGAGCCCCGCATCAGGCTCTCTGCTCAGCAGGGAGCCTGATTCCCCTTCTCTCTCTGCCTGCCTCTCTGCCTACTTGTGATCTCTCTCTCTCTGTCAAATAAATAAATAAAATCTTAAAAAAAAAAAAAGGAAGAAGAAGGAAGGTAGAGACCCTAGTATATTTGGTGTTGAGAAAATGAACCGTCTGATTGCCTCTGTTTTCTCTATGAAGTATGAGGCTGGGTTAGCAACTATTGAGGGGTTGGGGGGTGAGGGGATTGGTTCGAGGACAGGGCAGAAGAGAAGGTAGGAAATAGATTTTTGGAAGAGCAGGAAGGCAACCTGCTCTCCTAAAGATCTATTGCCTGAGTTTATTGAATGCCCATTTAACCAGCAGTTGAGTTATATGGGATGGCAGGGGCCAGGTCATTCCTCCCTACCTCAGGGTCTCAAGGCAGTGACCCTTGCTCTGGAAAAGAGGTACCTTGTGGGAGGAGGAACTGAACTGGCCAAAGATGACGATGACCTGAGTAGCCCCACAAATACCCGAGGCCCCGGTCCTCCTGCTCTGATAAAAAGGTTTAGATGGGGTCATCAAAGGACAAAGAGAGTTGTGGACAAGGGGGCTGGTCATACAGGAGGAAGAGATGTAGTAGGGGCTACTGGAGAAGGAAAGAAAATGGTTTCTACTTAAAAGCTTCCCTCCTAATATTCCTTCCTGGCTCTTCTGGCCATGGGCTACCCAATATTATCAGCCTTCTCTGCTGAGTTACCTACCTCTCACTTCCAAATATTCCAGAGCTCTTGGATGGCCTCAGAGTGACACCATAGGAAGTGCTTCTATGTGGGGTGTCCCAGGCATATGTGCACCCTGACTTAAGCCCACGTGTGGCCAGAAAAGCAGTGGTTTGAGCCAACTCCTAGGTAGGTGTTCTGACTCCTGATCCAACATGTGATGGGGAAAGAAGAATTCTGTATTGATTCCAGATAACGGGAAAACCAGAATTATAGATTGTCAGGACTGGAAGAGCCCTCAGAGGATATCAGACCATCCCAGTGATCCTAAAGTAGAGGAAACTAAGACCCCGAGAGGAAGTAAACTTACCTAAGGTGATACTATGAGTCGTTAACACAGCTAGATAGGAACCTAGATCTGACTCCCAGCTTAGCTGTCTTTTCATGTCACCCTTCACAACTAAGAAAACGTAGCCTATGGTCAACTGGAAAATGACCTGGACAAAACTGTATTTCCTGCCGTAGGGGGAAGAGGTGGTACCAGAAACGCCATGTGAAATCCTCTACCAGGGCATGCTCTACAGCCTCCCTCAGTACATGGTAAGGAGACAGCCGGGCCAGAGCTGCCCTTCTCTACCCCAGGAACAGACAGCTGAGAACCATTTCAAGCTGACCTGTCCATTATTTGAGCTTGTTCCCTGAGCCTTCACCCCTGAGGGAAAGCATTCTCTAGCACATTAGAATTCTGAGCTTTCCTCAAGGCTTCTCCAAGAGGAAGGAAGATCTGGCTATAATTCCAAGTCCTTCTTTGGAAAAGGTGGAGAGTAATTTGGGGTCCATGCAGGATGTACTGGGGGCCCTCCTTCTAAGTAAGTACCCTAGTCCCTCTAAGGCCATGGTCTGTCATGTCCTAGATAGCGTCAGACTGAGTGGTGAGGATGCTGATGGTCAGGGTCAGAGGAAGGAAAGTGTTAGAGAAGGTGAGATTGTGTTTATATCTCTCACCTTATTTCTAGGTATTGCCTCTCTATTCCTCAAGAGCAGTCTTGAAGCAGGACAGCGTATAGCTCCTTTCTGGTTCCTCAGTGTCACAGGCAGGTCTCTCAGGACTGGGCACCTGTTTGCCCTTCTGGAGGCTGGGGATATTTGGTTACTGAAGAATGAATAGAAGAAGGCGTTAAAACACTTCTCATAAGGCTTTTGAGGTGTGGAAAAATAGCCTTGTTGAATGGGATGGACAGAGATGGATCTCCTCATTTTCTACTTCCTAGATTGCTCTACTTAAGATTCTGCTGGCTGCAGCCCCCACCTCCAAAGCTAAGACAGACTCTATCAATATCCTGGCAGATGTCCTGCCTGAGGAGATGCCGTGAGTGCTTCAACTGGGTTGGCTGCTGAATGCTAGCTGTTTTGTCTACAGCATCTCTCTATTCCCCACCCCACCTTGTTAACACTCATAGGGATTATCTCCAAAGAGGTCTCTTCCCTTTCCACTGCAATGCTCTCTGTTGGGTTCCTTTTTAGCTCAAAACCAAGGGTCTGCAGGGCAACATCAGTGCCAGTGACTGGTTGCATAGGTACGTGGGTGGATGTTGCCACGTGATGAACCCTTGCCAAAAGAGCAAAGGAGCTCGTAAGTGGGAACTCTGGAGGTTTCCCTAGCACAGAAATTCAGATCGCCCAAGTTCTGGCTTTTTTGTATATGTTGTCTCTGACTCGAATACCTGGGTCCTTGTAGGCCTCTCTCTAAGCCTCTCTTTGCACTGACTCCTCCTCTCCCCATTGTAGCATCACTGTTCTCCAGAGCATGAAGTTGGGCATCGATGTGAACAGACACAAGGAGATCATTGTAAAGAGTATTTCTGCCCTGCTCCTGCTCCTCCTCAAACACTTCAAACTGAACCATATCTACCAGGTGAGCAGCTAACAGCACTTCTCCGCAGGTCTCAGGTGTTCTCCAGGCCCTGTGTCCCAAAGAGGGGATATAGGGGCCTTTATGGTCCAGTTGAACATCTTTCAGCCTCTGCTTTGTCCTCCTCGGGAATTGTTATACCTGTTGCACAAGCTTGTGTAGGGGTATGGAGTGGGATGTGAGGAACTGTCCTAGACAGGTGCAGATGTCTGTGTCCTTTGAACATTATCCAGGGGTTGTGGGTAGGAATCCTTGGCTTCTTAGGAATGTGCCCAGCCAGCTTTGAAGCAGTGCAAGACAGGATTCAAGTATTCCACCAAAAAAAAAAAAAAAAAAAAAAAAAAAGTGGGGAAAAACTATGTAGAAAAACTTTTCTATATGTGAAGCCCTTTTTTTTTTTTTTTTAAACATTTGAGATATAATCCTGAATAACGCACAGTTTCGGCTCTTAAGGGCTTTGAGGTCTTATAATATAAATAGCTAATTATGGAATGATAAGTGTATGATACAGGTAAGCTCTGGCTGGTAATCCAACCAATGATAGAGAAGTAGTGACTTCTAACCTGAGTCCTAAAGAAACAGATGTTAGTCAGGATATGGGAGGTATCAGGGAAAGAAGATAGGAAGCATTTCGAGCAGAAATGTTAATCTATGGAAGGCCAGAGGAGAGAGAGAAAATACCTTGGGAAACTGGTTAAATGTTGCTAGAGTTCTCCCTGGAGCAGGGGGAGATGGGGAGGCCTGGTGATACATGGAGCTGGAGAGGATAGCAGGGAGCAGATCATAATACGTATGATAGTATACAGTTACTGAGTACTTATAATGTGCCCAACACTCTGTTAAGTTTGTATGGCATTTCATTTTATTCTCTTAATCCTATGAGGTAGGTCTTATTTTATCCCTGTTTTATAAATGAAGCCAAGCGTAAGAAAGTTAAGAAGCTGCTTCCCCACGAAGGCATTGTTTACCATGCTGAGGAGTTTGGATTTGGTACTGTGGGCATTGCCAAGATATCAGAAAACCTGAGGGCAGGGAATGGATGGTCTCTGTGGTGAGAACATGGGGAGGAGAAGAGGTACCTCATGACTGCTCAGTGTCTTTGCCCCACTTTCCTCCTAAGAAGTCAGAACCAAGCTTGCTGTTAGAACAGCAGGTTCTCAGAGTGCACAGAGCCTCCTGCAGGGTCTGTATCCATGCAGGTTTGCCTATATAATAATCAGGGTATTTCTCTACTCTAGTACATTCAGAGACATCTTTGGGTGTGTTATAGGTGTCCTGGGTTCTCGCACTTCTTCTGCCAGTGTTTGCTGAGCAACAGCAGGGCTGGGAGGAGTAGGGGTGGGAGGGAGATAGTGTTCCTAGTAGAAAGAACAGAGAACCATAGACATGTTTTTTCTGTCTGCTTCTCTTGGTGGGCAGTATGTGGATCAACAGCCAGACAGGTGGGTGGCTTGATGGTCCTTGCCAGTGTGTGTCAGTGTTGGTGAATCCCAACAAGGCTACAGACACATCTCAAATTGAAAAACATTTTCCATAACTTCATAGCGGGTATGTATTGGCTGCTCCATCTGGAGCTTTGGAAAATACCCCAGGTCGGCTGCCAGGGAGAAAATATTTGAGCAGAAGAGAGAAATGGGCAGCACAAGCTTACTCCCCTCCTCTAACCACACACGCACAGGGGCAGAGGGCAGCTTGGCTTGATGCCAAGGCTACTTCTTGGTGATCAAGAAAAGCTACAGGATTTAAAGCACCACAATTTTTTGCTTTTCAACCCAGTTTCTGTACTGTCCCAGTGTTTGGGTTCTGGATCTGGAAGAAAACTGTGTCTGATGTTCCTCAGTGCATCACGGGTAACATCCAGGTGATACAACTCCAGGATACTGCCCACTAGGTCCTCCCAGACACAGACCCCATCCAAATTCAAGAGAGCAAAATGGAATCCCTATTTCTGGTGTTTATCCCATCAAAGAGATCTTGGGATTAGCCCATCAGAGAGATCTTGAACTTATTCTCAGTACAGTATCTGTTGACCGAAGAGCTCTTGTTAATCCATTCATTAAAATACTGACAAAAGTCCAGGGATAATATGGTGAACCAGACAGACTCATGCTGGAGCCCACATTCCAGTGGTTCACTTGGTTACTGTGTGCCATATCCATCCTGTCTGAATGATGCCAGCAGTTGCTGGGAGTAAACTGCACCTGTTCCTGCTCTATCAATCACTGTCGAAACACTATGAACCAGAGGTTTGGTATGGAAGACAGCTCCCAGAGGGAGTCTTCCTTTCTTGTTGAGCTTAGGAACAAATATTGCAGCAATTCCTTCTATTTATCTGGAGTGGGATTTTCTTTTTGGCTTGTTTATATTTTGTGCTTTTGGTCAGGTGCTGGCTACATACACACACTGCAGATTGTCCCCCTCCATGCAGGATGAGCTGGCTAGATGATGCTGCTCCCCACTTCTCAGACAGGAGGACTGATAACACAAGTGGACAGTAGATATTCTTAGGAATGGATATTAGAGTTGTGCTTGCCCATCCTATTTTTCGTATATACCTTCTATTATCCCACAAATAAGCAGCCCTTTCTGCTTTGATCTTTTAATCCAGTTTGAATATGTGTCACAACATTTGGTATTTGCCAACTGCATTCCATTGATCCTGAAGTTCTTCAATCAAAATATCTTGTCGTACATCACTGCCAAAAACAGGTATGGGCTCTGGACAGGTTTATTTCTAAGTTCTGTTTAGGTATGGGTTGAAAAATATACATCATCTCTGAGCCTTTCAGTTCTCTTTTTGCCCCTAGTCCCTTTTCTTTTAGAGCTTAAATTTAATTTCCTTGAAGTGTTAGTTGATGTGGTATATGATTTGGCCTCTTCACAGAGCTATTTGTATTTTAATAGTTTTGAAAACTAAAAAAAATGTCATAACTCAAATAAATAAAACTGCAACAATGAAATTTTAGCCCTATGGCAGAAGGATTGGAAGTTTTTGGGTTTTTTTGTTTTTGGTGAAACAACCTTCTTATCTGGCCAGCCCTGATCTTAGTTTAAATCATTAGTTGGAACAATTATACCACTTTGTAAACTGTAGTGTTATGCAGAATTTGTAACTGAAAATAAATAACACACCCTTACTTAGATCAGTTTGTAATAAAACATATATATGGTATTTTATTTAATCTCCTCAGTAATGGTTAAAGTATTACAACAAGTTTTATTCTCATTTCACCAATTAGTAAACAAATTCGGTAAGTTTAATCGACTTGCTCAAGATTAATATGCTAGTGAGACAACTTAAGTAAGCAGTAGAGGCCGGATCAAAACAAAAATTGTTTTCTGGTCACAATTGTTATGAATACAAATTGCTTTTCACTCCTCCAGTCAAGTGGGGACTTGGGGTTTACAGAGTAAATCCTTGTTCTTTAGTTTGCTACTTCCACAAGAACTAGAAGCATATTAGAGTTTACCAGAGGATGAGTTCCCAAAGTAGAAGTAAGAAGGCTGATCTGAGGGCGCCTGGGTGGCTCAGTTGGTTAGGGCGACTGCCTTCAGCTCAGGTCATGATCTTGGGGTCCTGGGATCGAATCCAGCATCGGGCTCCCTGCTCAGCTGGGATCCTGCTTCTCCTTCTTCCACTCTCCCTTCTTGTGCTCAATCTCTCTCTCTCTCTCTGTCAAATAAATAAATAAAATCTTAAAAAAAAAAAAAAAAGAAGGCTGATCTGATTACTTGGGGTGACTAGAGAGGGCCAGGAAACCGTGCCTCACCAATCTTGTACTGCCTGAAAGTCCACCATGGAGAGGCAGCCTACTTATATGTAGTTTAAAGTACACAGAGGCACCTGGGTGGATCAGTAGGTTGAGTGTCTGACTCTTAATTTCAGCTCAGGTCATGAGCTCAAGGTCCTGGGATTGAGACCCGCATGGGGCTCCTCACTCAGCAAGGAGACTGCTGGAGATTCTTTCTCTCCCTCTCCCTCCCCATCCCCTACACTTGTTCTCTCTCTCTCTCAAAGTTTTTTAAAGATTTTATTTTTTTTTTATGTGAGAGAGAGAGAGAATGAGCAGGGAAAGGAGCAGAGGAAGAGGGAGAAGCAGTTTCCCAGCTGAGCAGGGAGCCCCATGTGGGGCTTGATCCCAGGACCCTAGGATCATGACCTGAACAGAAGGCAGATGTATAACTGAATGAGCCACCCAGGTGCCCTTAAATAAATAAATATTTTAAAAAATAAAATAAAAATAAAATACACATATACACATAGAACTTTCTGAAGTCATGAGACTTGCCATTTGCTAGCTATGTAATCTCAAGTAAGGACCCTGGTTTTTTTGAGCCACAGTATTTTCATGTTAAAATTAAAATAATTCGCTGGGTGCCTGGGTGGCTCAGTGGGTTAAAGCCTCTGCCTTGGGCTCAGGTCATGATCCCAGAGTCCTGGGATCGAGCCCCACATCACATCAGGCTCTCTGCTTAGCAGGGAGCCTGCTTCCTCCTCTCACTCTGCCTGCTTCTCTGCCTACTTGTGATCTCTGTCTGTCAAATAAATAAATAAAATCTTTTAAAAATTTTTAAAACAATTCATTCCCTGACTATATCTTAGAGCTTTTGTATAAGTATCAGTTAAGATAAACATACGAGAGCCCTGCTCCACATTTCCAGTAAGAGGTCCACCCCTGGATCAATCGAGTGTGGCAGGGGCTCAGGAATTAAATACCAACCCCTACCATGGGCCTGGAAGGGGAGGGTAAATAATCTGATAGGTGTACATCAGGTTCTATTTGGAATTGGAAGAATGGTAGTGCCAGACTAATCAATAACTAAGTTTGGCCAGGATAAGGTGGTCCTCTTCTACACCACCTATAAACTTTACTGTGGCATGATCCCTGAGAACTTGGAGCGGCCATAACCCCTTCTTGGACAGTTTCCTCATGGCTTTTACAATCTAGACAGATATTCCAGAAACTTGTAACTTTATTTTTTGCCCCCTGAGGCTAGAATTCAGTTCGCAGAGGATGGCACAAATCTATCTTTGATTTCCTGCCCCCATTTCCTGGTTGCCAGCATCTACTTTGCCATGGGGCTTTGTGGGAAGTGGGTAGATAAGTGGATAAGCCAGCCAAGAATATTTATACTAATGGAGCAGTAAGTACAGAACTGGCAACCCTTGGAGAATCCAGAAGAGTGATTAAGATGATGAACAATGTTATAGGTAGACCCACTGCCCTCTCTTCTCCTACCTTGGTTCCCCTAGGTTATCATTATGGGTTTCTTGGACAAAGGTAAACATTTCTAGGTAAATAAATTGTTGCCTTTTGCTTGGATAGAGTTTTGACTTTCGAAATATGGAGACAAGTCCAAGAAACCCACACTCCTCGGGGCGCCTGGGTGGCTCAGTGGGTTAAAGCCTCTGCCTTCGGCTCAGGTCATGATCCCAGGGTCCTGGGATCGAGCCCCACGGCAGGCTCTCTGCTCGGCAGGGAGCCTGCTACCCCTCTCTATCTGCCTGCCTCTCTGCCTACTTGTGATCTCTGTCTGTCAAATAGATAAATAAAATCTTAAAAAAAAAAAAGGTAAAAAAAAAGAGAGAGAGAAACCCACACTCCTCTTTATGGCCCTTGCATTGCCCGCATCCTTTATCTACTTCCAATTGCGCTAGTTCAAATAGATTGGTTATAAACCTTAGGGAATGTCAGAATCAGAAGGAGCATTAGAGATGAGTTAAATCCTGCATTGTACCAATGAAGAAGAGAGAAAATGAAAGAAAAAACTATAATTTTGAGTAACCATGTCCCTGTCGTAATGCAGTGCATCATTTCCCATACCTACTCATTCGTGCTTCCCTGGGCTCACCGCAGAGCCTCTAGCTCCCTTATAGTCCCCCACTGTCAGTTCTGGGGGCAGATACTGTTATCATTCCCCCCCCCCTTTTTTTTAGAACATACATGGTGTAAGTGGGGCTGGGGAAGGGTGGGCAGAGGGAGAGAGAGAAAGAGAGAGAGAATCTTAAGCAGGTTCCATGCCCAGCACAGAGCCTGATATGGGGCTTGATCTCATAACTCTGAGATCATGACCTGAAGTGAGATCTAGTTGGACTGGAAACTTAATTGACCGAGCCACCCAGATGCCCCAATGCTATTACCATTCTTGAGCTACTAGATTGGCCCTGCTGAGGGAAGCTGCCTTTGGCTTAAGCTTCCTTCAAGAATGGCTTCCACGGGGGCGCCTGGGTGGCTCAGTGGGTTAAAGCCTCTGCCTTCAGCTCAGGTCATGATTCCAGGGTCCTGGGATCAAGCCCCCATCGGGCTCTCTGCTCGGCAGGGAGCCTGCTTCCCCCCCTCTCTCTGCCTGCCTCTCTGCCTACTTGTGATCTCTGTCTGTCAAATAAAGAAATAAAATCCTAAAAAAAAAAAAAAAAAAAGAATGGCTTCCACGATCATTTCCCAGAGCTCCTGGCTTTCAGAAACATCTGGTAAAGGACATAGGAAAGGTCTTCATTTCACCCTATGTCCACAGGTTGTTACTAAGTGGGTTAAGTTTGGGCAGCATCTCTGGGAACACAGTTGACACATACACATAAGCATACACTTAAATGCAAAAACGGAAGTGTCCTTACTCTTTAAAGAAGAGAGGAGAGAGGTGGCTATACCAGAGGCTCTCTTGCTGCCTTCTTTTCCATCTGCTAGATGGAGACTGGCTTGAAGGAACTCTGTGGGTTCTTCTCATGACTAGAGCTGGAGTTGCCTGTCACCACAACCCTCAGTTTCAGCTGAGGTCACTAAGTAATTTGGGAAATAGATTGGGCCTGCTGGAGAGAAATAATTCCTGCCATTTCAGAATTAGCCATTTCCTGCCATTGCTATTTCCCTAAAGCCTGCCCTTTCTCTGCATTTTGCAGCATTTCGGTCCTGGATTACCCTTGCTGTACCATTCAGGATTTGCCGGAGCTTACTACAGAGAGTCTGGTAAGCAGAGGGAGATTTGGTAGCTTTTGAAATTACCAAATGGCAGAAGCTGGTATTTGCTCTTCCATTTCTTCTCCAGTTCCATAATGTGCTGGTTTGGGTGTCTCAGATCAATAAATGTATATTGGCAAGAGCACAGTGTCAGTGGGGGTTTAGAGCTGCTGACTCAGCTGAGAAAATTTTGGAAAAACTGAGCATAGCAATTTGCAGAGAAGAGAAAAGATCAGTGACAAACACTAAGGAGGAGAGGGAATTTAGAAAGATAATGGGACCGAAATTGAATGTGAACATCTGTGCTAAATGGCAGGAGAAGCTCTACTGGTCTATTCCAAACAAAGATCTGTCTCCTTTCCACTATGCTATAGACTACTCACTTTTCATTTTCATATAGATTATAAAACCCAGGAGTGTGTACTTCAGAAAATACCTTGCCTAGATCTCTTTAAACCAAAAGTTGATAATACCCACAGAAGAATGACCCAGAAATTTCTTCACCATGGAAACAACTTTAAGCAAATCAGAAAAGTCCCTCAGGGGGCGCCTGGGTGGCTCAGTGGGTTAAAGCCTCTGCCTTTGGCTCAGGTCATGATCCCAGGGTCCTGGAATCGAGCCCCGCATCAGGCTCTCTGGTCCGTGGAAAGCCTGCTTTCTCCTCTCTCTCTGCCTGCCTCTCTGCCTACTTGTGATCTCTGTCTGTCAAATAAATTAAAAAAAAAAAAATCTAAAAAAAAAAAAAAAAGAAAAGTCCCTCAGAATTACTTTAATTTCATTAAACTGATCAACAGCATCCTGAAGATTAACTGTCTGCCTCATATAAATACACTTCCTTAGATACACTCAGTCCACACCCTCACTCTGTTGCATGGTACTTGGTTATCTATATCTGTTTCTCCACTTGACTGAAAACTCCCTGAAGGAAGAGATGGGATGATATCATCTTCATTTTATATCCCCAGAGTCTAGCACTGTGTTTGGTACCTGAAAGGAGCTCAAATGCTGAATGTTGGATCGTAGCACCCATTGTCCCACAACCCTTTGCCTCCCAACTTAAATACTTGCAAAATGTTGCATTAGAAAAGTGTACTATGCACAAATAGAATGATACCCTCTGTGGAACAGGTTTTATAGAAACAGGATTCTTGGCTGGAGGTGACCTGAGAGCCATTTAGCCCAATCCCCTATTTCAAAGATGAGGAACCAGAAGGCCCAGTGGATGAAGTGACTTGTCATAGTGATAGATCCTGAATTAGAAAAAGACCTGTGTTTTAAGATACTATGTCTAGCACCCATTTTAGCATCAGGGCAAAGATTTCCTGTCTCACTTAGATGCGACTTCAGTGGCCAAGGAAGCTGAGAACTTCTTATCCCTGCAGAGAGAAGCAATAAGTTGTCTAATAACCCTGTTTATGCACATGATATTATTCAGTCTTTAAAATAACTGTGTAAGCTTGGTATTACTATTTCATAGATGGAAGCTTACTGCCAAAACCTTACAGTTAGAAGTCGCAGAGCCAGGGTAGAGACTTACATCTCTGTTGTTTAGAGTTAGAATGAAGAATGCACGTTCTCACAGAAAACAGTGATAAACAGCATTAAAATGCTACTATAAGTGGGGTATTTCAAAACGTAAAGTCAGGTTTTATGGCTGAAATCTATTTCTTGATACAATATGTTCTCTTTTTTCAATCCCATATGTAGGAAATTGATGGGAACTATAACTTCAAATCTCTTCTGATTTACCTTTTGGGATATGAGCATAAAATTATTGAAATAATTGTTCTGCCTCTGAAAAGATTTTATTGTTATCCATGCGCAGGTTAAAAGCACGTACCTATTCTAAAGAAACCAATTGGTGCTAGGTATTCCTCTTCTTTCTGTAAAGCAACAGTGGCACCTGGTGGTTTCGATTGGTAACCACAGATTTTTTTGTTGTTGGCTTAAATTTACGGTGTATGTCCCCCTGAGCCTAATGATGGGCTTAAGTAACGAGCAAGTTTATGCCACATAGGTCCTCAGTATAATGGTTTGTTTATCTAAACTGATGGCTTCTGTACTCAGAAAAGACTAATGTTTATATGAGTAAAATGCATCTCTTTTCCAGGTGTAGTGAATTAATTATAAACAGAAAATGTATTGATTTTTTTATAAATGTAGAGGATTTTCTTTAAATAATATTTCAAGTTTTTTTTCCTGCTTATAATATCAGTATATACTATTGCAGAAAATTAGATAAATACAGAAAAATATGGGGAAGAAAACAAAAATACCTTATTATACTACCTACATATAACCAGCTAATATTTTCCTATACTCATTTATATGTATACTATAGTATCCTATAGTACACTATATGTACTTATTAATTCATATATATACACACATACCTTATTTAAGAAAATAAGGACTTTGCACATGTTTTAATCCACCTAATAAAATTTAAATATTCACAATATGACTTCGAACATATTTAAGAACATGATTTTTAATAGCTATACATAATATTCCACTCCTTAATTTTTTCATATGATTTTAAAATTTTTTATTAGCATGTAATGTATTGTTAGCCCCAGGGGTACAGGTCTGTGAATTTCCAGGTTTGCACACTTCACAGCACTCACCATAGCACATACCTTCCCCAATATCCATAACCCCACCACTCCACTCCTTAATTTTTTGAAAATGATTGCTTTCTACTACTGTTGGGCATTTATTTCAATATTCCCTGTATAACTCCAAATTCTAAATTCTTCCCATTTTGTCAAAATACTTAGCTCTACAACAGGCCATACTTACCAATGTACTACCCACCTGGTATAGGAAGGCTTACAGTTTCTGTATCTCCAAATGTCTGTATTCAAATTCAACCCACTAAAGTAGGAAAACATAAGACATAAGAGGCTAGTGACTATATGGTCATGTGGAAGAAAGGTATGGTCTTTGGAAGGAGACTGCTAGAAAAGGCAGTGGAAAAATAAACTGAGAGCTGCTGGAGGGTGAGGGGGGTAAGGATAGGGTGGCTGGGTTATGGACATTGGGGAGGGTATGGGCTATGGTAAGTGCTGTGAAATGTGTAAGCCTGATGATTCACAGACCTGTACCCCTGGGGCAAATAATACATTATATGTTAATAAAAATAATTTTTTTAAAAAAGGAAAGGCAGTGGATATGGCTTCAGCAAGTATTGTAGAATGCTCAGTATTTTGATGGTTGTTTAGGGCAGTGGAATTAAAAAGTAAAGTGTGCAAGATGATGCTTTGGAGGATGGAAAATTTTGATCTTTTGTGTGTATAAATATCATTTTGTCTTTCTATAAGTGTGTATTAGAACATACATAGTATCATTACAATAGTGCATTTCTATCTTAGAAGTAAACATGTATATTTATGAGTACAACAAAAGTTATTTACTGAGAGATATGTGCAGTAAAAAAAATCTTAAAACCACTGCTTTCAGAGTATATTGAAATGAGGGTAAGATTGTAGGCCTGCTTTCTTTGTGGGCCTGTTGGTCCTAAAGAGAAATCATACAGATTACATCCCATTCTCCTTTCCTCTCCTTACAGAGATGTGGACCAAAAAAAAAAAATATGGAGAGTTCTGTGTAAATCTATTGTCGCTGCTGCAAAGCCAACCCAGAGTTCAAAATACTTGTTTTTTCCTACAGAATATGATTTAGTAACAGCAGCTTCACGTACAAAGAAGGGCATATTTTGAACAATGTAAATGCTCAAATAGGCCTATAAATTAAGAATAGAGGAATGAGAAAAAGTAGTATTTATGGAATCACTGAGTATCAGAGCTATAAGTTTCTTTGTATCTTGCTAAATCCCATCCTTTACTGATGAGGAAATGGGTAGAGTGGTAAAGTGTTGTCCAAAACCTAATAGCTAGGTAGAGCCAAAACAGTGAGTCAGAATTTGCATGACCTAGCCATTTGCAAAGAAACATTTGGCATTTCCTTTTAGATATATGCAAGTGAAATTATTAAGTTAATTTTTGAATAAAGTCTTCTGACATTCAAAAGTCATCACTATTTATAGCCAATATTGCCTTTAGCATTATTGTTTCTCTGTTCTAGATATAATGTGAGCACATCATAAGGTATTTATCCATTTTCTATGAGGTATATTTATATAGAGGAAGGACCATGGATAAATGTTTTTTAACTGACTTAGCTGACTTACCTGTTAAGTCACCATTTCTGTAATGGGTAATAGAGGAGATTAGAATCTCTGGAATTCTTTTTCTTTTTTTCTTTTAAGATTTATTTATTTATTTGAAAGAGAGCGCGCATGTGCACACACCAGCACACACAAGTGAGAAGAAAAGCAGAGAGGAACAGAGAATCTCAAGCAGGCTCCATGCCGAGCACAGAGCCTTATTTGGGGCTCCATCTCACAACTGAGATCACTACCTGAGCAGAAACCAAGAGTCTGGAGGCTCAACTGACTGCCACACCCAGACACCCCTCTGGAATGATTTTTCAAACTCATTTGCCCAGATCCCTCTCCAGGGCACAAATAGTTTGCTAAAGCTCCCCAGATGATTTTGAGATTTTCTCTTCTTCCTTTTTCACTCACACCACTTAAGAATTGCAGCTCTCTTTTATGTATTTGGGTTCTTTTTTTTAAAGTTTTAATTTAATTTAATTTAACGTAATTTATTTGACAGAGAGAGACACAGTGAGAGAGGAAATACAAGCAGGGGGTGGGGGGGGGTTGGGTAGAAGAAAGCCTCCTGCTGGGCAGGGAGCCCAATGTGGGGCCTGATCCTAGGACCCTGGGATCATGGCCTGAGCTGAAGGCAGACCCTTAATGACTGAGCCACCCAGGTGCCCCAGATATCTGGGTTCTTAATCTAGCAGTAACTTAATTGTCAGAAATCCATATGACAAAGGAATTATTCTATAATGATTTGGGAAAAGAAAGTCTAAGCTAAAAATATGAATTCATTTTCAATTGTGTGAACCGTAATAATGGAATGAATCAAAAGAATCGTTTACTAAGAAATGGTTATTATTGGAGTTTTCAGTCAGTAAGTGTTAAAACCTAGCAAATGTTTTTTCAAATAGGTTCAGATAAATGCAGGGCTGACATGGCATGAAAAACCTGAAGCCTAAAGCGAAGAAATAGACTAGTTTGTAAGTATAGAAAAGGCAGACAGAACTACAGCTCTAAGTTATCTTGAGCAAGTTTCCTGTAGGGTATAGGAGTTCCACCTATAAAAGGAAGAGGTTGGGCCATCAGATGACCATAATCTTTTCCAAAACTCCCATGGATTCATTACATAACAACCAAGCTAATATTAATAATTCTGATTTTCGATGAAGAGCTGGTTTTCAGTATGAGAATAATAATCACTAGGAACTTTAATAAGCTGAGAAGGTTTGAGATGTGTTAGACTTAACACTTAGCAGCACTTCTTTTTTTTTTTTTTTTTTTTTTTTTTTAGTTTTTATTTATTTATTTAAGTACTATCTACCTCCAACATGGGGCTGGAATTCACCCTGAGATCAAGAATCACATGCTCTTCCAACTGAGCCAGCCATGCACCCCTAGAAGCACTTCGTTAAAGGCTCAGTCTGGTTATAGGCTGACCAAACTCAGTCACACTCTCCCCTTTAATACAGGAAACCTCACTATTTTCGTTGTTGTTTCTGGAAACTGTTATCTCCTACTTGCTTGAAATAAAGACAGAGTGTATTAAAATTCAGTGAATTACTGGAGATAGAGGTTCAGGCCCTGGTTGGGCACTTATGTGACCTTAAGCAAGCCCTTCCTTTCCCTGAGCCTCAGGTTTTGCTTCTGTGAATGACAGAATTGGACGAGACTTATTAGCCAAGTCTAAAAGCTAAGTCTCTTCTAGTGCTCAGATTCTAACCAATCTGATTTCCTCAGTACAAGAGGAAGAAACACTCTGTTCTTTCAGCAGTCGTGTGAGTTAATTATCCATCTAACTGGAGTAAGCCTCTGTTTTTATTTGGCTTGGCTCACACAGCTGGGCTAAGATGGATTTTTAGAACAGAACCCTCATAGTACTTTAGAAACTATGAAGGGTAGGTTGTGATCCCTGAACTGAATTTTTAGACACAAGGTGTGTGTAAACAATTTTTTTAAGTTTTTAATTTTAATTCCAGTATAGTTATCATGCCGTGTTATATTCATTTCAGGTATACAATGTAGTGATTCAGCAATTCTATAACATTACTCAGTACTAATCATACATGTACTCTTTAACCCCCTTCACCTATTTTCCCCCTACCCACCTACCCTCTGGTAACCATCAGTTTGTTCTCTATAGTTAAGAGTCTCTTGGTTTGTCTTTCTCTCTCTCTCTTTTTTTTCCTTTACCCATTTGTTTTGTTTCTTAAATTCCACATATGAGTGAAATCATATGGTATTTATCTTTTTCTGACTTATTTCACTTATTATTGTACTCTAACTTCATCCATGTTGTTGCAAATGGCAAGATTTCATTCCATTTGGGGCGCCTGGGTGGCTCAGTGGCTTAAGCCTCTGCCTTTGGCTCAGGTCATGATCTCAGGGTTCTGGGATCGAGCCCCACATTGGGCTCCCTGCTCAGTGGGGAGCCTGCCTTCCGCCCACCCCCACCTACTTGTGATCTCTGTCTGTCAAATAAATAAATAAATAAAATCTTTTTTTAAAAAAAGATTTCATTCCTTTTTATGACTGAAAAATATTTCATTATATTTATATACCACATTTTCTTTATCCATTCTTCTATCAATGCACACTTGGGCTGCTTCCATATCTTGGCTGTTGTAAATAATGTTGCAATAAACATAGGGGTGCATGTATTCCTTTGAATTAGGGTTTTTGTGTTTTTGTGGGAGTAAATGCCAAGTAGTGCAATCACTGGAAAATAGGGTAGTTCTATTTTTAACTTTTTGAGGAACCAGTTTGCATTTCCACCAACAGTGCAAGAGAGTTCCTTATTCTCCATGTCCTCACCAAAATTTGTTGTTTCCTGTGTTTTCTATTTTAGCCATTCTGATTGGTGTGAGGTAACACCTCATTGTAGTTTTGATTTTCATTTCCCTGGTGATGAGTGACATTGAACATCTTTTCATGTGTCTGTTGGGCATCTGGATGTCTTCTTTGGAGAAGTGTCTGTTCATGTCTTCTGCCCATTTTTAAATGGGATTATTTGTTTTTGGGGTGTTGTATCAGTTCTTTATATATTTTAGATACTAATCCTTTGTGGGATATGTCATTTGCAAATATCTTCTCCCATTCCATAGGTCTCCTTTTAGTTGTGATTGTTTCCTTTGCTGTGTAGAAGCTTTTTATTTTGATGTAGTCCCAATAGTTTACTTTTGCTTTAATTTCCCTTGCCTCAGGAGATATATCTAGAAAAATAGATGTTGCTATGGCCTGATGTCAGAGAAATTACTGCCTGTTCTCTCTTCTAGGATTTTTATGGTTTCAGGTCTCAGATGGAGGTCATTTTCCATTTTGAGTTTTTCTGTATCGGTGAAAGAAAATACATTCTTTTGCATGTAGCGCTCCAGTTTTCCCAATACCATTTGTTGAAGAGACTATCTTTTTCCCAATGTATATTCTTTCCTCCTTTGTCAAAGATTAATTGACCATATAATTGTGGATTTCTTTCTGGGTTTTCTATTCTGTTCTATTGATCTATATGTCTGTTTTGTACCAGAGCCATACTATTTTGCTTACTACAGCTTTGTAATATAACTTGAAGCCTGAAATTGTGATAACCTTCAGATTTGCCTTTCTTTGTCAAAATTTCCTCACTATTCAGGATCTTGTGATTTCATGCAAATTTTAGTATTGTTTGCTCTCGTTCTGTGAAAAATGTTGGGTTTTTTATAGGGATTGCATTAAATCTGTAGATTGCTTTGGGTAGCATAGACATTTTAATAATATTCTTTCAATCCACGAGCATGGAATGCCTTTCCATTTCTTTGTGTCCTCTTTAATTTCTTCCATCAGTGTTTTATACTCTTTAGGGTAGAGGTCTTTCATCTCTTTGGTTAAGTTTATTCATAGTTTTTTGTTTTGGGGGGGGTTTGGGGGGGTACAGTTGTAAATGGGATTGGTTTTTTTTGTTTGTTTGCTTGCTTTGTTTTGTTTTAATTTATTTATTTGACACACACAGAGAGAAATCACAAGTAGGCAGAGAGGCAGGCAGAGAGAGAGGAGGAAGCAGGCTCTCCGCTGAGCAGAGAGCCCGATGCGGGACTCGATCCCAGGACCTTGAGATCACGACCTGAGCCGAAGGCGGAGGCTCAACCTACTGAGCCACCCAGGCGCCCGTAAATGGGATTGTTTTTGTGAATAAATGTTTGTGTATGCAAGTGGAACATGTGCAAATGTTTCCTTCTCTCAGCTTTTGCTGGTAGAAAGTGAGTGGGTGAAGGTCTTGATTTGGCTAGTATAAAGTATCAGAAACAAGGGAATACGGCCAAATGCTGCTGCTCACAAAATATTAACCCCCCCCCCCGAAGTTTACATTTTACTCAATATGCTAAGTCCTGCCTCCCAAAAAAGAGAAAGCAGGCCATTTGCCCTAAATGAACATAAGCAAATAAACAAACCCTCAAGTCTGGCAAATCTAGAAAGGCACCCCATGGAGCTAAAGGTCTTCTGGAAAATGATTATCTGTTGTGTTTGAAGAAGGCAGAAGGCTTGAGCAGGGCTCCATGTCAAGCTTGTTGCTGCAAACAGACAAATCTGGGATCTGCTATCCTGAGGTAGCCATGAATTAGCGTGTGTTCTCTCAGTGCCAACTTCAGGCAACATCTGGTGATGCAGGAATTGGAGGTAGTTTTAGTCGGTGGGGAACCATTATCAGAAAAAAAAGAGAGCAAGACCCTGGGCAGATGAGACTATCTTCAGGAGGGAACTAGGGTATCTTTCCTGGGACTCTTGAGACTGAGCTTTGAGGAAAAAGCAGCCACGATCAGCTTACTTTCACTTAAAACTTCACTTTTTAAGTGAAGTTTTTATTCATTATTTATATTATTAAATGATCAGAGGTGAAAGAATCTTAAAGATGATCTAATTCAACCTCTTACAAGAAACAGGGAAATGGCTTATCTACTATCATACATCCAGGGTCAAAGCCATAATCCAGGTATCCTAGTGTCTACTCCAGGGCTGCTTCCACAAGCCATACCCCTACTCCCATTTGTTTGTTTGTTTGTTTTAAGGTGAGCTCATACAACTAACATGCAGCTTGAACTCAGACCCTGAGATCAAGAGTCACATGCTCTACCAGCTGAGCCAGTCAGGCATAACTCCCATATTTTTTGAGGTGCTAAGGAATGCAAGGCTGTTTATGCTGCTATCATATTAGAAGTCAGGATAAAGGAAGCTCACAGTGGAGATATACATGGCCTCCCCTATATGTTCTCTATTTCCCCTGCTTCTTAAACACACACACACACACACACACACACACACACATACATACACATACATTTAAGAGTCCATTCCTCTGTTAGCCACACAAGATGGAACATCTGTAGAACCTCTCTGTTTTGGACAAGCCAACTAGCTGATGCACTAGAGTGGAAACTCCCATGGAATTTTCTCTTAGAAGGAAACAAATGGTTCTCCAGGGACTAGTTCTAAAAACAATATTGAACATTTACTGCAGGAAGGAGAACATTTTTTCTAAATAATATGTCTAAAAAGTTTCCCTGAAACTTTTTGGCCCTTACTCTTATTTATTTCTTAGTAGAGCCTAATACTCTCAAAAATCCTGCATGTTCCTTCTACATTAGATGTATGTCTATCTTGCTTACTTTGGATTAATTTGGGAAAGGAGGGGGTATTTTCCATTCTTTAGACAACAGCTCATTTCTACACCTTGTCTCCTACTCTTACATCCTCCTATCAAATTGTAGGCGTTAAGAATTTCCAAGATGTTAGTTCGGCCACCATGCATGCTCATTGATTCATATAGCTTCTGACATCAGTATATTTACAGGCCCCTGAATCTAGAAGCGCTCTTATTTTGTCCCTGAAAAATGTTTCTGTAAGTAGATACCTGTTTCTAATCTGACATCCATCTGTTATCTCTGGTTGGGTGCTCACAAGCTATCAATAAACATATAAGAGAAACACCTGGTTAGAATTTACCATCTGCCATTTTTCTTCCATGCTGGAGAATTAAGCAATTTACTGCAATAGGGTTTGATAAAGGAGGGTGTAGGATGATTTTAAAAATTCAAACGTAATGAACATCAGATCCATCTAACATAGTTTGAAATCTACCAGAATAGGGCACCTGACTGGCTCAATCAGTAGAGCATGTGACTGGATCTCAGGATCATAAGTTCAAGCCCCACATTGGGTTTAGAGCCTACTTAAAAAAGGAAGAAAGGAAGAAAAGGAAAGAAGGGAAGGGAAGGGAAAGAAGGAAGGAATCTACCAGAATAACTCCCAGCAGTTACAAAAACAGTTTATGTAAGAGCAAAGTTTATAGGGGTAAAGTTCTTTCATTTCTTTTCTGATTCTAAAGGAGGAAGTTACACAAGAAACCTGAGTGGCGTTCTTATGTTCATGTATCCTCTTTCTATTCAGTACTTGCTCTAGGTATAGCCTTCCAGGATTGGCAGCTGTGTGTTTTCAGATAAAGAATATTGCATGCTTTGAGACCTTAGTGTATGAAGAACAGAATGGTGAGGAGGTAGCATTTCATAAGGAAGGCCTCACCTACACTTACCAGTGGTGACTTCCAGGCTTCTGTGGGAATGAAAGCCTTATAAGTGTTGAGGTAATGGTGGGCGTGCTTTATTACAGGAAGCTGGAGACAACAACCAATTCTGTTGGAGAAACCTCTTTTCCTGCATCAACCTTCTGAGGTTGCTCAACAAACTGACCAAATGGAAGCATTCCAGAACCATGGTGAGTGGGGCTTCAGATCATAGAGGTGTCCATCTGACTGAATTTTTTTAATCTTAAATATTTATGGACTTCCTGCTTTGTGAGCTCTATAGGGAGATACTGAATGCTACATAACGTGAACACCTAATTCTGGGCATTTATTCCACATGAGATAATTATTCACCAGTCCATTTCTTTACAAGGAGCTGAATACGGACCCTTCACCAGGGCAGCTCTGGTTGGAAAGTTAGCATTGTTATATGGATTTATATTGGATTATAAGCACATATCCCAAATGATGCAAGTCTAAGATTATTCATTACAGCATGAATCATGAAAGACCGGAAACAATCTAAAGCCTATTAATACAGGACCAACTGGTATATCCTTATAATAGAATATTATCCAACCATTAAAAAGAATGAGGCAGGAAAAAAAAGGAATGAGGCAGTTCAATATTGATATGGAGTAATTTTCAAGATATATTTTTAAATAAGAAGCAAGGTATGGAACAATGTGACAGGATATATAGTTGGCTGTGGTTTTTGTTAATAAAAATAATATGTGTACATAGAATTATGTATCCAGAAGATACAAAAGAAACTGGTAAGAGTAGAAATGGAATGTGTAGCTGATGAAATTATATTGTTCTTTATATCACATACTTTGAATATTAGAAACTTTGAATTGTGACATATAAATGGAGTGGTTCCTCTATGTTCTTGAAGACTAAATATAAATAGAACCTAGACCACAGATTCCCAAAAGCTCCCCCAGGGTTCTGAGACCAGTCAAGTTTGGCTTAATTGTTTGTGAGTTGGAAGTTCCAAGACACTTTAGATCCTTACCTGCCTTTCTTCACTCCTACCCCTCTTTAAATGGGTAGATGCTGGTGGTATTCAAATCAGCTCCAATCTTAAAGCGGGCCCTCAAGGTCAAACAGGCCATGCTGCAACTTTATGTTCTGAAGCTGCTAAAAATACAGACCAAGTACCTGGGGCGCCAGTGGAGGAAAAGTAACATGAAAACCATGTCAGCCATCTATCAGAAAGTACGCCACCGCATGAATGATGACTGGGCTTATGGGAATGGTGAGTATTCTCAGAGCTCTTGACCTCCAGGAGTTTCCCAGGGTTTAATCAAAATTAAATAAGTGGTTCCTGGGTGGCTCAGTCGGTTAAGTGTCTGCCTTCAGCTCCAGTCATGATCTCAGGATCCTAGGATCAAGCCCCCCCACCCCTGTCAGGCTCTATGCTCATTGGGGAGTCTGCTTCTCCCTCTCCCTTTGCCCTTCTCTCCCCACCTCTCATGCTGTCTATCTCTCAAGTAAAAAAATAAAATCCTTAAAAAAGAAACTAAGTAAACAGTTATCTTTACTCTTTGGTATGAATTGTTACATAGTTTGGATAAGAAAGTTGTAATTATAGTCAGGTGCTGATATAACAAACATTAGGGTTACTGCCCCCAAATTCTAGCATGTGCCCAGGTCCTATATTAACTATAAAAATCCATTTTAGGGGCACCTGGGTGGCTCAGTTGCTTAAGCAGCCAACTCTTGGTTTTGGGTCAGGTCATGATCTTACGGTCATGGGATCAAGCCCCATGTGGGGCTCCAGGCTCAGTAGAGAATCTGCTTGAGATTCTCGCCCTCTGCCCCTCCCCCCACTTGTGCATACATGCTTTCATAGAACCCTGGGATCATGACCTGAGCCAAAGGCAGATGCTTAGCTGACTGAGCCACTCAGGTGCCCCAAAAATAAAATCTTTTAAGAAAAAGAGATAAACCATTGCATGTGGGACATGAGAAATCTGGGAAAGATGTATCTCTAGCCCTGAAATAAGTGTCTGAGTGGGGTAAATAAGGAAGAAAGCAGATTATCTGTTTTCTGTTTTTACCTTCATGGAAGATTTTACCTCATAATTTTAACATATGCTGACACATACATTTATCATATGCTGGGAGAGGTCACAGGGAAGCAATCAGTAAATTCTTCAGTAATTGGTCCATTCTGATTATCCTTGTTGTACCTCTTCCTGCCTCTTTCCATTCCTTGAGAGCTGGTGATTCCATTCAAATGGGTAACTCCCATACCCTAGGAAAGCTCAATAAAGGGAATTGAGTTGCCTTTTTGGAAAATATAATATATACACCTAGTAAGAAAATAAAATAATGAAAAGAAAGTACAGGTTAAAAAAAAATGTCCACTCTCTCAGGGACCTTATTTCCTTCTCAGTGGTAATCACTGTTAGCTGTTTCTAGACTACCCTTCCAAAGATAGTCTCTGCATATACATGTGTATTTTTTAAACTGGAGTGACAGCATATTATACACTTAGTACATTGCCCTCCACAAAAAGGAAATTCTGAGTTTAATTGTTCTTATCCCATAGACCATAAACTCTATGGTACGAGGAGCAGAATCCTGAGTTGTATACATGTTCTTCTTCTTTCCCCAACACAGACATCGATGCCAGGCCATGGGACTTCCAAGCAGAAGAATGCACCTTGAGAGCCAACATTGAGGCTTTTAACAGCCGCCGGTATGACAAACCCCAGGACTCTGAATTTTCACCTGTGGATAACTGCTTGCAGAGTGTGCTGGGGCAGAGGTTGGATCTGCCTGAGGATTTCCACTATTCATATGAGCTCTGGCTGGAGAGAGAGGTGTTTTCACAGCCCATCTGTTGGGAGGAGCTGCTCCAGAGTCACTGAGCTCTTAGGAACAAAACATCTGATAGATGGGGTTTAGCTCCAATAAATGGTGCTCTGCCTACCCTGCCCATTCGGCCTTTGTTTCCAGCTCTGAGAGTGCTTGTCCAGGGGAAAGCTGGCCTAGCCCAAGGACATCCAGTGTAGTGCAGGGCCATTCTGGGGGCTTTGGGCCTGGAGATAGTACAAGGCTAGGATCCTGAGTCACAACAGATTGGTCAACTTGCATTGGGGTCAGTTGGGTGCCAAGTTGGCCTTGAAAATCTGCTGGATCAGTCCTGGATAGGCTCTTTTGTGGGACTGCTCCCTGCTTTAGTCTTGCCCAGAACCAGGACCAGGCCAGCCTTTGCTGGCCCCAAGAATGAGAATAAGTTTATCATGGTATTTGACCCATGACATTCATCATAGGTAATGGGAGAGGCAAGTCATAAAATAGGGAGAACATTTCCTTCTTGCTTATCCTGGATTCCTAGGACCTATAAGAAGTTTGGCAAAACCAACTTTGAAATTGTGTATTTTAAATTAAAAATTTTGACACCTCTCTCTAAAATGATTAGCTCAAAGATGATTTTAGAGAACCTGCACCTTCTTTTAAAGGATGATGATTTACTGTTACCTAAATACTGCATGTTATAGTACGGTATATCATGTAAAGTGTTTTTTTCTTTACTCCTGAAGAGATCTATGTTCAATCTGAAAATTATTTCTCTGTGTATTGTATATGGGGCATGGAGTGCTTTGCTACAGCTAGTCGGAAATAGACCTCCTCTAAGGATGTTTCATGTTTTTCTGAAGCTACGTCAGTCTTCAAATGACTGGTACACTGTAAAAAATTATCCCTTTAATCCAATTCATTTTTTTAGTGACAAGTAATTACAGGAGGTTTTATTTACTGAGATGGCTATGTCCATTTGTGCTCATGATCGATTTATTTTTTAATTGAATGGAATAGCAAGAGCATTACAGCTAACCATTTTTCTTCTATGTTGATTAGTGATTTTTTTTTTCCTTTTTACTGTGAGTGCTTTCAAAGTGTCATATGGAGATTTAGTAATACTGTTCCTACCTAAAAGTATTGCACACTTCTTTGAAAATACAGGGCTTGATGTACCAACCTCTTTAAACTTCTTTTGAGGGCAGTTAACATCTGTCAGTTAAACATCTGCCTTCGGCTCAGGTCATGATCCCAGAGTCTTGGATCAAGTCCTGCTTCGGGCTCCCTGCTGAGCAGGAGCCTGCTTCTCCCTCTGCCTGCTGCTCTCTCTGACAACTAAAATCTTGGAGGAAAAAAATTTCTACTGAAGTTTGAATCACATACTTGTCAGAGCGCCTGGATGGCTCAGTTAGTTAAATGTCTGACTCTTGATTTTGACCTGAGTCATGATCCTCAGGGTCATGGGATCAATCCCCACATCCTGTGAGGCTCCGCACTCAGTGAGGAGTCTGCTTGAGGAGTCTTTCTCTGCCCACCCCCCCTCCACACACACACACAAACACACTCTCTCAAATAAATAAATCTTTAAAAAAAAAATCACATACTTCTCAGCAGAAATGAGGTTTTTAGAAAAACTTCTGATTTGCTCAGGATCATTTTTTTTTCCCTCTTCTATTCCCACAACTATGTCATCTATATTTTCAAGTTTTGTTGTTTTTTTTTTTAATGCTCTCCCCTCTGACATGGACACTACTAAAACTTTTTTATGATAGCATCAGGCCACTTTAATTGTGCCAGGAGGTCTTGTAAGAAATGGCTTATTTATTCTGTCAACCACAGTCTCATTTGGAAGTCATGATACAGTTATTGACAATATCCAAAGGAACTAGACCAGAACTCCAACTAAAGCTTGGATTTTAGCTTTTTTTTTTTTTTTTAAGATTTTATTTATTTATTTGACAGAGATCACAAGTAGGCAGAGGCAGGCAGATAGGGGGAAGCAGGCTCCCTGCTGAGCAGAAAGCCTGATGTGGGGCTTGATCCCAGGACCCTGTGATCATGACCCAAGCCAAAGGCAGAGACTTTAACCCACTGAGCCACCCAGGCGCCCCAGATTTTAGCTTTTTGAGCTTTAGGATAGCAGGACTTCTCTTTTTATGGAAAGGTAATGAAGAATGTAAGTATGTAATAGATGACACTTCTTAAAATACTTGGTAAATTTTACCTGAGTAGGACAGCTGTCCTCATCACAATCAAAGTAATTCACTAAGCATATAGTTTATGAATCCTATTAATCTATTTTAATGTGGTTTAACTGAAAAGGCAATTTTCAAGGAAAGAGCAGTCATCAATCTATTTCTCTTAAAGCCATATAGTATTTAATTTGTGTCAAGAACAAATAAGTTGCCTTTTTAAAAATATGCGCATGAATGCTTTCTGAGGCATAGAAGTATGCTAAGCTTTAACATTTCATACTTTTTTACAAGTCTTCTCTTAAGGGAAGATTAATTCTCAGTGCAGATGGAGAAACTGAGATACCAAGAAAAGTGATTAGTTTCAAATCACAACATTTTTTTGCTGACTTGCTGGGATAGCATTCAGGTATTGACAGCCAGCCCCATATGTTAAAGTAACTGAATCTTCCAATTTGAGAACCCATGTGCGTGGTTAGGAATAAATTCAGATTAACCAACGTCCAATGGTGATTACTGTTACTGTTTAGAAGAACATTACCTGAGTGATTTATAGATGATTTTTATTTGTGAATATCTCAGTAAAGTTCGTGTTGATTGCTATTAACATGGTTTATCTACTGAAAGCACTTTAATAAAGAGAAATTGAACTAGAGTTAGAAATTTGGTCTTTAATTCAACATAAAAGAATCTTAAAGACAGGTATATGTAAAATCTTGCGTAGTATTCCCTGGGTGTAGACTAATACAAACACAACTGCAAAATCTCAATGGTTTAAGACACACCTTTATTTCTTGTTTCTGGGTCTGGGGATCAGCTGCAGCTCTGCTCCACTCAAGTTAACTTGCTAGATTTAGCTCTGCTCCACACATCATCTTATTCTGGCATGAGGCTGATGGACTAGTCCTGGCTGGGACATACTGTTCTCATGGTAAGGGGCAGAAGCAAGCACCTAACCATACCATGCAAGAACCTGGAGGGTGCTTAAAGCTCCTCCTTGGATGGGGCATAAGTCAAATTGCTCATATTCCACTGGCAAAAAGCAGTTCATCTGGGGCAAGCCTAACATTGGGCCAGAGAAGTACATTCTACCTATGGAAGGCAGTTGCAACCAGGCATATGGGTAGGGAGTGAGTCACACAGCAGCTTCTCAGTGAGCTTTTGAGATTGGTGGTAGGGCTTCCTGAGAGATTCTTGAGAATTTCCATAGCTTTCCGGTGAGCATTTGAAACCATGCATTTCAGTGCTTTATGCTGATATTTTCAGTTGTGACTTTCTTGACCTTTTGTGTCCATAGTTCCTCCAGCTCTTCACCTAACAATAATCTTGGTTATATAAAGGCAGTTCTATAAGTGAATGAATGTTTTAATGGTCTCTTTTTGTCCCACAAGTAGTTGTGATGAGTCTGGATTCTTTCTCTCTAGGCCTTCTAGCAATGACCTATATTTGCAATAAAACTAGCTGAGACTAAAAATGCCGCTGCAAGTCTGGAATAAAAATGACGCTGGCATATACAACCATCAGACTTGTGACCTTGATCTCACATATGCTATTATTGATGAGCTAAGTAACCACCTTAATATTCAGGCTAGGTCAAGTATGAACTTGGCAACTCTTTGGTACTCTGCCAAGGTGCTAAGTGTGTTTAAGGTCATTTGCAGAGGCAAAGAAAGTCCTGCCACTATCTCAGAAATACTGGGCATGACCAATTAACATCTGCTTTACCCATGCTATAATTTCAGGCCCGACTTTTCTGTAAGGCTATGACAAAATGTTTTCTGTAATGAAAATGTTTTACAAAATATTATGGAATTTATAAACAACTTTTGTGGTTTTAGAGCAGCTACTGCTATTCTTACATGTGTTTAATACTAATACATATTTTAATGGATATTTTATATGGCGCTTTTCAACATGAAAGACATCAAATACATACATAAATACATACATAAAATATATTTTAGAATAAAAATATCTACAGCATGATTTTATTATCTATACATTACACAAAACTTTTGTCTGCTCATTTTTTCTCAACCAAAAAAGAAAAGAAAAAAGAATATAGTGATAGTGAAGAAAATTACCTCCTATATAACCTCACTACTCAACAAGTGTGCTATATATAGGGTGGCAGCTTAACAATATAAGAAAAATGTGTAATCTCTAAAATAGGGTAGAACAAGGGGAGAGATCAAAGCTCTGTCTATATTGGCAGAGCATTTTGTACAGCAACATGGAAAATACTTTTGGGAAATGTCGGCATGGGTGAGTCCTATTGGTGATTTTTGAGAAAGCACGTGAGTTTTTTTCCCACTAATGAATTTTCAGTGACCTCTGGTATTCCTTCGGAAGTACTGGTATGGAAAGTTTATAGAAGGTAAGTCCTGAGTTCCTTATACTTTCAAACACATTTCCAGGTGAATGCATTTTCTAAATGTTTGGCTATTCTAATTTTAGCCTTAAAATGTTAAACCTCGGGAGAGTGTGGTGGGGAAATGGACATTGGGGAGGGTATGTGCTATGATGAGTGCTGTGAAATGTGTAAACCTGGCGATTCACAGACCTGTACCCCTGGGGATAAAAATATATTATATGTTTATTAAAATAAAAAAATAAATAAATTTTAAAAAAATGTTAAACCTCAATATTTGGAGGATTTTTACAGAAATGTATTCTTGAGTTGAAGCGATCAGAGATCATCTAGGACAATCTCCATCCAACACAAGAATTCCTTTAATTAGTATCGGCTATGTGTTTATCTAGCCTCTAATCTTTTCACTGACAGAAATCTCACTATGTCATAGAGTCAGTAGTAATAACTGAAATGTCTACGAAAGAATTAGCTACCTCAAAATACAATCGACTTATGGTATTATTTGAGCCAGAAGAAATATGAATACATTTATGGAATCCAAACAACTAATATTAGCTATTGTACTTTCTTCCCCACTATATCAGTTTCCCAGGAGTGCTGTAACAAGTTACCAGAAACTGGGTGGCTTAAAATAAGAAAAATTACTCTCTCACAGTTACAGGGGCCAGAAGTCTGAAATCAAGGTGTCAGCAGGACTCCCCCTTCAAAGGTACTAATCATTTCCTTGCCTCTTCTAACTTCTGGTAGCTTCTAGCTTCATGTCACTCCAATTTCTGCTTCTGTCGTCACATTGCTTCCTCTTCTCCCAAAAGTCCCTCTGCCTCTCTCTCTCTTCTAAGGATACCTCTGATTGAATTTAAGGCCCATCAGGATAATCTTCTTTTCTCAAGATCCTTCATTACACCTTTGCCATATAAGGTTAAGATTCATTCTTTTGCAATAAGGTAGTATTCACAGTTTTTGAGGATAAGGACCTGGACATACCTTTTGGGAGGCCACAATTCAACCCACTACACCCACTAACACCCATCAGACATGTAGTAGCAAAACTGATTAATTTACTCTTCCTTTCTATCATTATTAGAGGTGTAAGGCAAGACCTGAAGGAAGTTATTTTTATTTGAAAGATGCTTGCAGCTATTGATGGAGTCAAAGAAGGTTCAAGTAAGGAAAGTTTCAGGTTGGGGTGCCTGGGTGGCTCAGTTGGTTAAGCGACTGCCTTCAGCTCAGGTCATGATCCTGGAGTCCCAGGATCGAGTCCCGGGATCCAGTCCTACACTGGGCTCCCTGCTCTGCAGGGAGTCTGCTTCTCCCTCTGACACTCCCCCATCTCATGCTCTCTGCCTCTCTCAAATAAATAAATAAATAAAATCTTTTAAAAAAAAAAGAAAGAAAGTAAGTTTCAGGCTTAGGTAGAGGATTGGACATAAGGAAGCAAGTGTAAAAGTGAAGAATACATTTAGGTATTTATTGGTATTTTTGTTAAGAAGATACATGTAAAAGATTCAAGTAATTTTTCAGAGCACACAATGAAAAATGTAACTTCCCACCTTAGATTCCTATCTCTATCCCCAGAAGTAATCACTGTAAATATTTTTCTATTTTTTTATCCTTTCAGAAAATTCCCATGATAACACCCATCTCTTCCCCACCAATATATATTTTTTAAAAGATTTATTTGACACAAAGAGAGAGACAGCGAGAAGGAAAACACAAGCAGGGGGTGAGAGAAAGGAAGAAGCAGGCTTCCTGCCGAGCAGAGAGCCTGATGTAGGGCTCGAACCCAGGACCCTGGGATCATGACCTGAGCCAAAGGCAGATGCTTAACGACTAAGCCACCCAATCGCCCCCAATATTTTTTTTTTCATACATGGGAGCACAACATATTCTGTCCTATTCTTATTTTTATCATATTTATCCCAGAAATCTATTTTTCTATATTAATATTTTCTTGAATAACTATAACTTTAATATATTTAATAATTAAATCATTTTCCCTAATACTGCTTTAAAGTATGTTTCAGTTAAGAAGAAAAGGTATAGGTGGAAAGAATGGTGTGTACGCCCACACATGCATGCATATGTGTGTGTGCTGATGGGGATGAGGTCAAGGGAGATTTACTCAGTTCTCATAGCAATAGGCCAAAGCAATTTGAAATATAATTTCCTACCAGCAGCTCTGGACATTCAGACTCCCAGATCCTGTAAATGTAATGAGATTGTGCCTGAGTGGGCTATGGGGAGGTTTTTAGGCTGTTTGCTCCTTACTAATTAGCCAGATTTAAATTTCAAAAAGCAGGAACTTTAAATTTTTACTTTTGCATATTTTATGGAAAATAACCAAAGTCTTTCTAAGGAACTACAAGAATACAAAAGTCACCCCATCTCTGCTCAAACACCTTTGGTGACAGTGACTTCCTTACTAAATATGACAATACCATCTGTCCCTTTCCCTCCAAATGGAAACATTAGTTTGAACATTCTGTAACTTTTTGTTCAAATGCTTAATGGAGCTGGCAGGACAAAGATCCTCCATGTGGATGCCTGTGAAAATATGTCTTCATGGTAAAATGTGGATAGTTTACCCAGAAAGGCCATGCAGCATAATGGCTCAGATTGAGGGCTCTTAACCCAACTTGGTGAGCTACTCTATGCAGGCTCTGTATCTATTGGCTTTGTGAAGAAGGACATGTTCTTTCCCCTCTCTCTGCCTCAGATTCCCCATCTGTAAAGCAGGGATAATACTTTACCTACCTTCTAGGATTGTAAGGATTAAATGAATCGATGTGCATATAGTGTTTAGAATAATGCTTGCTAAATGTAAGCATTGAATCATTGTTGATTACTGTTATTCCCCACTCATTCTCTGCCCCCCACCTCCATCAAAGAATACCCCAGCAAGAATAATTAATAGCATTTTAATTCTCTAGACCAGTAACCAGCAAACTATAGCCCCGGGGCCGAATCTGGTCCACTGACAGGTTTTATACATACAGCCCATGAGCTAAGAAAGAATGGTTTTTACGTTCTTAAATAGTTGGGGGAAAAAATCCGTGGAAGAAAAATATTTTATGACACATGGAAATTCTATGAAATTCACATTTCAGTTTCTGTGATAGTTTTACTGGGACACAGCCATGCTCACTGGTTTACATGTTGTCTATAAATGCTTTCATTCTACATCAGCAGAGTAGTTGCAAAAGAACACATAAGGCCTGTAAAGCCTAAAATAGTTACTAAGTTTGCCGACCCCTGCTCTAGATAATTTTGTCTCCTGTCCATTCCAGCTGGTCTTTACTGTTCCCCAAAGTTCTCACTGCTGGGACCCTAGGGGCTGGCCAGAGGAAATTACCTACAAAGAACAATTTATTTTTTCTGTAACTTCCTCTACAATATTAGAGCTATAAAGGATGGAGTGCAGTGCTATATTATTGAACTTAATGAGATATAAAAAAAAAAAAAAGGAAGAGAGGGAGGGAGTAGAAAGGAGGAAATTGGAATTTTTAAATGCAACTTCTAAGAAAGATAATGATAGAATATTCTAAGTTTGGATGTTCTAAGAATGCATGCTTCAATTCTGGCAATGTTATTTTTTTTAAAGAACAGCACAGTTTGTATTACTATTTATAAAGGAGACATAAGGATGTATATTCATAAACAGATAAAATTAAGTAGTACTATTCTTTTCTTTTTCAAGTTTTTTTTTTTTTAAGTAATCTCTACACGCAACATGGGGCCCAAACTCAATGACCCCAAGATCAAGAATACATGCTCTTCTGACTGAGCCAGCCAGGCTCCCCACCAGTGTAAATTCTAATGTGAGTTTGAATAGTTATTTAAATTTAACTCAGCTTCCAGTTTACACAGGAAAATTTGTTCAGTTCTTACAGAATAAACAGATCTTAACTCCTAAATATTAAACGATTCTTAAGTGGACTGGTATTTAAGAAAAATGCATGCGTTGCCAATGACTTTTTTTTAATTCTGACAGCAACCTGCGCTGTGTTATATAACAAAGTCTGTCTTTCAGCCCCACCTCAGCAGCCCTCCTCCCCTTCCTGCAGGTCAGTGTGAAGCCTTTCTCTAGTGCAAAGGCTGAAGATCCCCTTGGGTCAATGGAAAATGGTGACGCCACTGAAGTTGTTCCAATTGTCACTAGACAACTTATGTTCTGCCTGTCTACTGACAAAGCAGCTATCTTGTGCTTTATAGCTTTTTTTTTCAGGTTTATTGGGGTATAACTGACAAAACTGTAATATATTTAAACTGTACATGTGATTATTTGGCACACGTACATACATTGTGAAAGGATTACCACAATTAACACATTCATCACCTCACTTTTATGTATGAGTGCCGCCTCCTGATGGCGTGGGAGAAGAATGAGACACAAACAAGTCAGCTGCAAGAGAATGGGAACGGGGGTGGGGGGTGGGGGGGGTGGTTTGGGCGACAGTAGAAAAGACTGCTACTTATTCCCTCTGACCTCGAGCAAACTGGAGAACATAATGGGAACTATATCACACTAGAATGTAGGGAAGTAATGACGCCATGATGTGTGCAAAGTGTTCAGTAAGGTGCTTGACATCAGCGCTCCTTCAGTGTGAACTCCTATCTGCAATAAGAAATGAACGTCTAGTTTAGAATGATGAAAATGTCAAGGGGGAGGATCCATAAGGGAATTTACAAGGAATACTCGGGCCTTGGACTCTTCATTGGAGAGAGGAGTTAGAGATGACGGAGGGCCAAGAGACTGGGAGAGCAGTGTTGCCATTGACAACCAACTGAGCCACTAACAGGGAGAGATGCCCTAAGTCCAGAGAATAGTGCCACCTGAAGACTGGAGCTCAGCTGGAGGCCATTCTTTCTGCTGGCGGCTGTGTCCTCCAGAGAGGTAGTCACTGACATTATCAGATGACCCATCAGTGAGGAGACACTGAGGCACAGCAGCAGAGAGCTAAGGACTGGACTTTGAGATCAGCCAACACTTGAAGTGCACCAGGAGGCAGACATGAGATGATGTGACATGAGTGATGCCGGGATAAGCAAGGGGCATAATGCACATACCAGAAGCAAGAGAGGAGACTTAGAGGAGGAGGGGAAGGGGTGAGCAACATTAACTTAGGCTCAAACATCAAGGAGAAGGAAGAAGGGGCCAGGCTAGCTAGAATGAAGGGGGAACTTCTACTGAATCATGGCCATTAATCCATTAGCGTCTCTTACACTGCTGCGACATAAAAAAATGAGTCTAAAAAAGGCTGCACACTGTGGATAACACAAGTAAACATCTATTGGGTTGAACTCACAAGGTCGGAAGCAGAACCGCCCCTATTGTGTAGACTTACTTAGGGCCAAAGAACATTTTTCAGGCCTTTACTCTCTTGGCGCCTGTACCAGGGTCTATATGAACACTTCCCCCTATTTTTCTCACTTCATCCCTCAAAGGCTGCATGTCATTTTCCAAAAAAGTTTCTGGAATCTTCGATGACTTCTCCAAGGTCAGCCAGTGAGTGGCGGGGCTCCTAGGGCGGAACCCGTCTACTCCAAAGCCAAGTACCACACCCGCCCGAGCTCCGCCCGGTCCAGGCTCCCAGCGCGAGGCTGAGCTTCTCGGCACTCGCTGCCGTCGCGCGAGGTGAAGTGACCCAGCTAGCGCGGTGAGGCCAGCAGGGGACTGCGGACGGACTGCCCCGCCGGGCCCAACCGCTGGGCTCCCGGCCCCGGTTTCCTAGCAACAGGTAAACACCGCGCGGCCGCGCGGCCCCGCCCCCCGCGGCGCGCGCAGCCCGGCGTTTGTGCGCGCGGCCCTGCCGGCGCCCGCTAGCCCGGCGCCCCTCAGACTCCGGGGCGTGCTGGCCGTGAGTCACGCGGTTCGCGGCCTCGGTTCGGTGGGTGCCCAGGCTCCGCGCGGCGGCGGCTGGGTGGCTGGCTGCCCCCTAACCCCGCCGGGCTCCCCTGAGCGTCTGGGGCTCCCGAGAAGCGTGGCGAAGTCCCGGGCCTGCGACGGTTCGCGGGCCAGTGCGGAGGCAGCCGGGTAGGCGGCAGGGATGGGCGCGGGGGCGCCGCCCCCAGGCGATGCGGAGAACTGGGCTCTCTCTCTATTTCAGGATTGGGAACCCATGCCACACTCACCTGCTCGACTGAGGAATTACCATGGTAATACATGGCTTATTTAAGTATAAGAAGTTCCGAGGTTTGCGCTAAATAAGTTTAATACCGTTCTGCCGCGTCGAGGCACGCTTTACCAAGATTTGTTACCCACACGCCACGAGATGGGCACCTCCGTCTCCTGTCGTTGTGGGGGGTGTCCACCCTAGTGATCTGACACGGGGTATAAAGATGGCGGGGGAGAGGGGTTGCCCAGGTGGTCTGCGCGCGCCAAAGGGGACAGAATCAGGCTGAGCGCTCTTTTTGTGAGTTGGTTTGTTTTCGTTCCTTAGTTCTGTTGAGCCACCTTCATAACCATGTGTGTGGGAAATAAGGAGAGGCGGGTACCGGGGTGTGAAACCCCACAGTGCCAGCACGGGTCAACAGCGACTGGCCCAGGCACTTACCTTCTGCTGCCGCTGTCCTGGGTCCTGTGCAGGATTCTCCTCTAGGGATTAGAGGCAGAAAGTGAGTGCTGTTGCGACCCAGATGGCAGGTTCTAACGAGTGATTCTCTCTTCCAACCCTTAAAGAAGGGCTTTGGAGGAAATCTTTTGTGCAGGGTATTCTTGAATTTTATGCCCAGGAAGGCTTGCAACTTCCTTAAACTTCCATCTCACCTCTGAGTCGTTGGCTCACAGAGCTCCATCTTAAGCCAAACCACTCCCAACTTCCCACTGAATCTTTCCACCAGAGAACATCTCCGAACTGTGTTCAAAATCCAGATCTTTAAAACTTTTTTTTAAAAATTATTTTTTTAATTTGACAGACAGAGATCACAAGTAGGCAGAGAGAGAGGAGGAAGCAGGCTCCCCGCTGAGCAGAGAGCCCGATGCGGGGCTGGATCCCAGGACTCTGGGATCATGACCCCAGCCGAAGGCAGAGCCTTTAACCCACTGAGCCACCCAGGTGCCCCAAAATCCAGATCTTTTAATCACTACCTTCTCTGCACTTTCCAATGGCATGTTTTTTCTCCTGGCCTGGAACTCATAAGCACTACTGTTCCTCAGCCTTCATTCAGTCCCTTGGAAGTGCTTCCTACCCTCACTGCCACCAACGGGTCAAGTCCTGCCCTCCTTACCATCTGCCTGGACTCTGGCCCTATTCTACTACCTCTGTCCAGGGGCTCTCCAACTCTTTTGTCCTCCTCCTCCACCAGTTTGATGGTCCCAGAATGGCTATGACCTTGTAGCCCCCACCCCAGGACCTTGGGAATTTCCAGTCTGCTCAACTAAGTATCGCTGGGAGCCCAGGGTCACGGGGCCTCAGCCTCTTGAGCTTTATTTACCATATTAACTTCTCTACTTTAAACAAAATGAAACAAAGACACATCCCACGCTAGACCCACATTCTTCTTGAAGCCTCCTGCACCCACCCCATCTCAAGCTATTAATCTACTTTTTTGCAAGATGGGCCCAGCTCAGAAGTACCCCCTGCTGCCGTATTGCTCCCCAAGCCCCCATGACCTTCTACACCTCACTTCCAGAGCTTCACCTATTTCACCTTGGAGAACCTCACTCCTCATCCCCGTTTGTCTCTAGTTGGAGGGGCGCCTGGGTGGCTCAGTGGGTTAAGCTTCTGCCTTTAGCTCAGGTCATGATCCCAGGGTTCTGGAATCGAGCCCTGCATCGGGCTCTCCGCTCAGCAGGGAGCCTGCTTCCCGTCCTCTCTTTCTGCCTGCCTCTCTGCCTATTTGTGATCTCTGTCTGTCAAATAAATAAAATCTTAAAAAAAAAAAAAAAGAAGAAGAAGAAATGTGTTTGGGATGGGATGCCTGGGTGGCTCAGTGGATTAAGCATCTGCCTTTGGCTCAGGTCATGGTCTCAGAGTCCTGGGATCAAGCCCCACATCGGTCTGTCTGCTTAGTGGAGAGCCTGCTTCCCCCTCTCTCTCTGCCTGCCTCTCTGCCTACTTGTAATCTCTCTGTCAAATAAATAAAATCTTAAAAGAAAAAAAAAAGAAATAAATGTGCTTGGTAAATCTGTGTTCCTCCTACTTCATATAAAAGCACTAGATAGATGTCTCTTGATTTAAATTGTGGCATTCCCTGGGTTACTGTGCATGGTTGGTATTGTCATTTTCGTTCAGAGCCCAGGGAACTGAAGTGAAATGGCTTAATAAAGACATTTAAGCTAATGGATTCCCACTGACCCTTGGGTAAAAGTTAAACATCTTAGCTTCCAAGGCCTGCAGGCCAGAGTTGCACACTGCCTACCTTCCCAGCCTAAACTCCTCTCACTCTGTGCCCCCGCCATGGTCTCTTGGTGTGGCCTCAGCCACACTGATCTTTTTTAAGAGGTCCCTTCAATTTGGCATGTTCCCTCCAGTCTCAGAGCCTTTGCACAAGCTGTTTGCCTGGGAATTCCCTGCCTTGCAGCACACAGGAACCCTTCTTCCTTCCTATCCTGAACTAGGTCACTCCCTGTCCAACCTGTGTCACTATAATGCCAGGTACCCTGGGCTCTCACTCACAGTAGAGTGAGTAAATCTGTGTGTAATTCCTCCCTCACTGGTCTGTAAGCCTCATGAAGACAGGAGTCCGGAACTGCAGGTCCTGGTGCTCAGTAGATAATCTGTTAAATATTTATCAAATGAATGAAGGAGGCATCTTAAAATTCAGAAAAGCAGATATCTACCTTTGGTTTCTAAATCCTGGGACTGAATTGCATCTGAGTTGCAATGTATTCTATCCAGCAAATATCTTTTCTTACCTACGAACGTGCTAGACACTGGTCTAGGCCCTGGGAATTCAGTGCTGACCTCACAGACAAACTTCTGGCTAGGAAACAAACAATAAACACAGGAACAAAATAGCACGATTAAATAGTGGAGTGTGCTTGGGGTCAGAAGCTGGAAGGTGACAGGGCTGAGAGGGGTGTTGGGAAACCATCCGTACCCCCCAACCTCCACTGCTTGCCTGGAACAGTCCCAATTTATGTCTGTTAAAGTGTCTTGATTTGGACAATAAGTTATATGGTCACCCCAGTAATAGAATATAGACGCAGTATCTGCGAAGGTTTTCCAACTTGAGCAGAGCCCCGCACAAAGAGAAGTAACCAGTGATTTCCCTGTGAAGGTCTGTGGGAAGAGGTGGGAGCAAGGAGCCACTGAGTGGGTTCGGGAACTAGAAGAGAGGACAGTGTGGCAGGAGCCAGTGGTCTTCATTAAGGAGTTTGGAGATTTTCAAGTCAGGAGCCATGGAGTTGTGTTGAACCGACCCAACCCGCTAAGAAACTGAAAGTTTTCACTCACAAAAATTTCTTAACAGATTTATTGAAGTATAAGTGATGTACAATAAATTGGACATATTTTAATGTACTATTTGATAAGCGTGGCATCTGGATGCTCCCATTAAGCCATCACGGCAATCAGGGTGACAAACACGTTGATCACCCCCCAGAAGTCCTTGTGCTCCTCTGGACTCAGTCCTTTTCTCTTGCTTCTCTGTGTATCACTCCCCTCTAAACCTCCCATCTGGGGCAGCCGCTGATCTGCCCTGCTTGTGTGGATTAGTTTGTAAAGTGTAGGAATTTTTATATATGGAATTATACAGTGTGTATGGGGATTTTTTGGTCTGGCTTCTTTCACTTGTACTAATATTATTTAAGATTTTATTTTTTTAAGTAACCTCAACACCCAGCGTGGGGCTTGGACCCAAAACCCAAGAATCCCACACTCCACTGACTGAGCCAGACAGGCATGTTGTAGCTGTAGCATGCATCAGCAGTCATTTTTATTGCTGAATGGTATTCCAGTGTATGGTTATACCACAGTCTGTTTATTTGTTCACTCACTGATGGACTTTTGGGCTGTTTCCAGTTTCTAGCTAGCACAAACTTACTATGAACATCGCCTATACAAGTCTTAGAACAGATACACACTTTAATTGGCTGGATCACATGGTAGGTATGTTTTTAACCTTTTAAAGAAACTGCCAAACCGTTTTCCAGAGTGGCTCTTTTGTTTTAGATTCCCACCAGCAGTGTAAGTATAAGAGTACCAACACTTGGTAGGTCAGTCTCCGTAGCCTGAGCCATTCTAGTGAGTGGGTGCTGGTATCTCATTGTGGTTTTAATTTTAAGGACTTGATGTTGAGTATCTTTTGTATCTTTTCATGTGCCTGTTGGCAGTTTGTGTATCTTCTTTGGGAAAGTATCCATTCAAATCTTCGACCATGTTTTATTGTTTTTTTGTTTTCTGTTTTATTACCGTGTGTTGAGAGTCCTTTATCCATTCTGGATATAAGGGCTTTATCAGATATATGATTTGAAAATATTTTCTCCCAGTCTGCTTTTCATTTTCTTAACAATACCTTTGGAAGAGCACAAGTTTTTCATTTTGTTGATGAATATATCAATTTGTCCTTTTATGGAGTGTGCTTTGGTGTCAGATCCAAGAACTCTTTGTCTAACCTAAGGTCATAAAGGTTTTCTCCTATATTTTCTTCTAGGACTTTTATACTTTTTGATTTTGGATTGAGTTTCATCTTTTTGGAAATGGATATGCATTGTTCCAGCCCCGTTTCCTGAAAAAAAATTATTATTGCTGGATTGTTGAGCATGATGGTCAAGAAAGACGTTTTAGGTGCAATTTAATAAGTTTAAGTAGCACAGGGACAGGACCCATGGGCAGAAATTGCTGCAGATTTGTTGTACAAAGCTGGTGGTTCTATGCTTAGTGCTCAGGAGGGAGGCACGATGTGTGGGGAGTATTAGATCATAAATGTTTTCTTTGAATTCCTACTCATAAGACCACTTTCACAAGATTTCTCTGGCACTTATCATTCAGCTCAATATGAACTATCAGTGAGAGTTATGGGCAGTCATGAGACCCTTCAAGGATGTAGCAACCAGTGTGTATTTGATCCTCATTGGAACCATGCAGGCTACAGGTCAGCATTCTGGGCTGAAGAACAATTTTCTGCTTCTATCCCTCATCAATCATCCTTGCTCTATGGAATTCTTTTGCACTTTTGTTGAAAAGCAGTTGTTCGCTATGTGTGGACCTATTTTTGGACTCTTTATTCTGTTCCATTGATCTATTTGTCTGTCTTGACACCAATACCATACTGTCCGGATACTGTAGCTGTATGATAATTTTTTTTAAAGATTTTATTTATTTATTTGAGAGAGAATGAGAGAGAGAGAGAGAGCGAGCGCATGAGCGGGGTGGAGGGAGGGCCAGAGGGAGAAGCAGACTCCCGGCTGAGCAGGGAAGCCAATGCAGTACTCCATCCTGGGACCCCAGGATCATGACCTGGGTCGAAGGCAGTCGCTTAACCAACTGAGCCACCCAGGTGCCCCCCCCCAATAATTCTTGAAATAAGGTAGCATTCGTCCTTTAACTTTGCTCTTTCATAAGATTTTATTTATTTGACAGAGAGAGAGACAGTGAGAGAGGGAACACAAGCAGGGGGAGTGGGAGCGGGAGAAGCAGGCTCTCTGCCGAGCAGGGAGCCCGACGTAGGGCTCGATCCCAGGACCCTGGCATGACCCGAGCCAAAGGCAGCGGCTTAACCCACTGAGCCACCCAGGCATCCCTAGAAGAAACCTTTCTTAATAATACACGTCCATCTGTTACTTTATGGGTGGGTCATAGGATATAGAGAAGTCAACTCAGCTTTGTGCAGCTCTAGCAAAACTTCAGATAGTTCATTCCCATGTTAGGATGGTACCCATTCCTTTTCCCAAAAGGCACTGGCCTGGCAGCATGGTCATGGCCAGAGACAGGGTGATAACGGACGCTGGCGGACGCTGGCTTGCATGGTGACCTTGTGGAGCCTCCACTCTTCCATTTTTAAACAGGCATAATGCCTCTCTCCCTCAAAACACAGCTTGGAGGATTAGTGGTGATAAAGTGATGGGGACAATCACTTATTGTTTCCTTCAGGTCTGACACTATACTAAGTGCCTTGTATTTGTCTCAACCCTCATGACTGCTTAATGAGATAGTGACTGCAACATAACAAAGGCCAAAATGTGTGTCGGCATCCGATTATCTAATGTTTTTATTTAAATTTTTATTATAAAAGTTTCTATACACACACAGAAATAGAGTAGTATAATGAATCCTCATTTTTCCATTTCTCAGACTCTGAAACTGTCAGGATTTGGCCACATTTGCATCATCTGTCTTTTGGGGGGAAGTTGGGGAGCTGCAGTATTTTAAAACAAATCTGAGACCTTCTTGCAGATTTTAGTGTGCATCTCTGAAATGTGTAAACATTTTCTTCCATGACCCAATGCCATTATCACATCTAACAGAATTAATAATTCCTTCATAATGCCAAATGTCCCCGATCGCCTAAAAATGTCTTTTTGCAGTTTGTTCAAATCAATGCAAACAACGTCCACACGACCATTAGATTAGGTTGGGTCTCTTTTGATCTGGGTGCTTAATACACATTCGTTGAATTAGATCGCATGTGACTTCTCTCACGCCATGCAAAAATTTTTTGCTATTGTTACAGTTTTTTCTCCTCAGGAGTCACTTTTCTTATGTTCAATAGGAAATGCTTGAGATTATTTCAGGGTTATTAAAAACTAACTTATGCCGTGTATCTACTTATCTTTGAAAGCCAGGTAAAGGGAAACGAGGAAAAGGCCGAGGCAAGTCTCGCGGGAAGAAACAGAAGAAACCGGAAGTGGACATCCTCAGCCCAGCCGCCATGCTGAACCTCTACTACATCGCCCACAACGTTGCCGACTGCCTGCAGCTGCGAGGCTTCCGCTGGCCAGGTGCTCCCAAATCAAAGAAAGGGAAAAACAAGACTTAATAGCATTTCACAGAGAGCAGAACATGGGGACAAGAAATCAGGATAACACAACTACTGCAAGCAAAATAGACTTTACTGAAGACAATTTGAGATGCAAGCTAAGTGTGCTTTTCTGTGTAGTTAGTGATAAAGAAATGCATTTTACTTCCCAGCTAAATTCAGCTAGAGTTAGCCAGTTTGCTTTTTCAGAAGTCAAGGGGGAAAAAAGTCTGAGTAATTCCTACCGAGCGTGGTGGAATTGAAAGGACTTTAAAAATTATTATAATTCTGGGTCAGAATAAACTTTGTTCTCAAAGGCAGTTCTAGCCTGCATGTATTTTATTTTGCCTAAACGGGTTTGTTATGTAGAAAAGGCATGCCTGGGGCACCTGGGTAGCTCAGTTGGTTGAGTGCTGGACTCTCCATTTGGACTCAAGCCTTGATCTCAGGGTGGTGAGTTCAAGCCCCTGTCCTGGGCTCCATGGGCTCCATGCTGGGCGTGGAGCCTACTTTGGGGGGGAAAAAAAAAAGGCATGGCAAAAAGCACAGGATTTGCTTCTGAACCTTCTCTTGGGCACTATTTGCTTTCCCCATCTCTTTCAGGAAAAATAATGCCTACTTTGTTTCTAGAATTTTCTTCTCAGCAGTCTGACTCTTGGCTGATTTTAATGAGCCAGGGATGCCAGTGGACACGATCATCAGTCCTGCTCTGACCTGGGTAGGGCGAATAAACAGATGACTCAAAGGAGCTGACAGGGGACCATGTCCCGTTGCCGGGGAAGGGAGCAAATCGGCATACATCTCTCCCCTCTTTCCATTTCACTGGACTCTCCTCCACACTTTTCCTCCACGCTTACATCTTCCTTCCACCTTCGGCAGGCTTCCTTTTAAATGTGGCTGAGCCTGAGTTACGGACCTGGTGCTAGAAACTTGCTGTGGGCATTCTGCTGCTCTTCCATGATCTCCCCAGTCTCTGGGAGACACGTCAGAGATGAAACAGCAGTTCTTTCTCTTCAGTCCAAAAGGCCTAAAAGCCCCAAATGTGAAACTTGGAAGCAAAGACATTTTGAAGTATAAACACCATCTCTGAATCACTTAGCATACAGAACACCGTTTCTGTTCTGTGTTCCTGGCATGCGGCACCACGTTCCCAGCACGGACACCTGCACCGTGGTCTCCAGTCGCAGCTGGGAGCCCGAAGCCGGTTTCTCTTAACGCAGCACCTGTCCGGGGAGGATCAGCTTGCCTGAATTACTTCTAATGACACTGCGGCTTGCTTCGTGAGGACCTCACAGGCTCGTGGAGCGCGCTAAGAAAGGTTGCAACCGAAGACTCAGGATCTCATAAGCCTCAGAGGAGAAAAGGCAATCACTCGAATCCTTGTACTGGAGAAGTGGGGCGCTCGCACCGCACGTGGATTTGTTGGAAATGACATTCCTGTAGCTGTCCCATCTGTGCGGACTCTGAGACCCTGACTAGTTGCCAAAGGGGCCCTGGCTCGCTCAGGTAAAGGTTGGTGCTGCTCTTAACCTGGAGGGGGGCCCGCTCCGTTCTCTGTGGACAAGCTTTGGGAAGGGAACACCCTGCCACTCTTCTAGACACTGCTGGGACCAATGCAAGTGGTTTCTGTTTGGGAACACACTAACTCCAGTTCAGCCCTTCTCAAACTTGAGCATGCTGCACGGTGGCTGGGGCCGAGGGTGGGGCGGTCAAAGGGCGGAAGGGTGGAGGTGGAAAGTGGCCTTCCTGCTCACAGCACCCCCCCCCCGCCCCAGGTGCAGCTGCTGGACCACGCCTGGGGAGGAGCTCCGCTCTAGTTACTGTGGCCTAACTAGGTGCCAAAATGCTTGTTGAGTCTTTCAGCTTGTAAGAGGTCTCATGCCCTTCTCCCCCGTGCTTGGTTCCAGAGCTGGTATCTGAACCCTGATGCTTACTGGAACGCTGGGGAGGTGGGATTTGCAGAGCTGTTTCTGATCTTGTCCCCAGCATGGATGACGTTATCCAGGGAGACGTACCAGGCAGCAGACATTCAAATAAAGGCTAAGGAGATCATCTGGAAGTGGATTTCTTCTCTTGAGTTTGTTAAATGATGAGCTGAAGGGCTAGTGAGCACTGGAATAGAGGAAGTACTAATCTGATCAGCTGGGGCACGGTTTATACCTAGCGAAGGAGGCTGATGCATGGGTCCCATCATGACGGAGGGCAGTCTGTGTCTGTTTCCCCTTCGATGGAGTGTCTGCTGTGTTCTCATGACAGAGACACTGCGGACCAAAAATCCACAAAGAACATTACTGGGAACTTGAGGAAAAAATGAATATAGGCTTTAAAGTAATACCGTATTGATGTGGATTTCTTGGTCATAATAATCTTATTGTGGTTATATGCCAGAATGATCTTATCCTCAGAAACTAAAGTGTTTAGGGGGAAGGATACTGATGTATGCAACTTACTTTGAAATGTTTCAGGAAAAAAGTGTGTGTGCGTGTGTGTGTGTGTGTATAAAATATATATTTTAATATGTTGCCACATTTGTACTCTATGTAAAATACACATATATGCATATATAATATCTATACTTGTATAATATGCTAGAGAGCCACATATTAACATTTGCTCACTATGATTACATGTATATAGGAAATATTTATGTGTGTTTACATATGGTACATGTATATATACACTGTGTTTGCACATGCAAATATGACAAAAGTTTCCTGAATCTAGGTCAGTGGTTCTCCCCGGGGGGCTATTTTACCTCCTAAAGGACATTTGGTGATGTTGGAGATATTTTCGGTTGCCCCAGTTGAGGGGATGCCCCCAGCATCTGTTGGTGGAGGTCAGGGAAAGCTGCTGAAGACCTCACAGTGCTCTGGACAGGCTTCCGCAACAGCAGATTCTCCAGCCCCAAACGTTATGGCATCAAGGTTGAGAACCCCGGTCTACATAAAGGGTCTGTGTGTTCACTGTACTTTCTTTCAACCTTTCTATAGGCTTGAGATTTAAAAAAAATGCAAAAGTGGTATTTGAGAAAAAAAAAGGTGAGAGAGAAAAGATGTGTGACAGAAAGGTGAGGAAGTGAAGAAAAAACATAAGCAAATTCTTTCCAGGATCTCGTCTATAAGGGGATGAATCACAGCAAGGGGAGAAGAAAGCACTCCCGTCAACCATGCTAACCCTAACCACCACCCCCCCAATCCCATGAAGAATTATCCTGGGTGTTCACGTTTAGTAATACCTGACCAGTAACACCAGTGCCGTCCCTAAGGCACAGCTGGTTGGACCAGCAGGAGGCTCCTGACCCCTGAAAACTCATCCACTGGCTGCTACGAGGGAGCCTGGTCTATTCCAGGACCAGTGGGTCCATCCGAGTCTCTGTCCTGTAAAGACCCAGAGGACCAGGCACGTAGGAAGCTGACACTTGAAGGAAGCATAGAAAGAGACCACGAAAGAGCTGGAGCCGCAGGGGTCCCCAACAAGCTGAAGTTGCAGAAAAGCAGAAACCTATGGTCAGCAGAACTCGGGCAGCAGAGGAGACATGTGCAGAGCCCAGAGGGAGGACACGGCTGTGGCCTGGACCACTTCTCCCCTTCCCACTCCCCCCTCCTCAGCCTCAGCGGCTGCACCAGACACAAACAACTGGCTGTAAACCACAAGCGAGGTGAAGGGGACCTCTTCCCTGGGAGACCAGGGAATTTGGGACTAGGGCTCAGATGGATCGGCTGGCCAGGAGTGTAGGTTTAGACGTATTCCAGGCAAGCTCATGGTTGGAACCAGGGACTGGTCAGTTGTAGAAATAAGAAAGCTGCGCTGAGTCAGGAGCCATGGGGACAGTCTCCTTTCATGGGACAGAAGGAAGAGGAGGGACTGTCCGAGATAGAGGAAGAGGGCGAGAAGGGTGAGGAGATCTGGAGAAAAGGGGGGTCTGCGGGGCCACATGCTGCACAGATGTCCGTGAGGGTGAGAGAATGGGAACAGGGATCATGGTCTGTTGGATGAGGCTCCTGCGTCGGTCTTCTCTATAAAATAGGGGAGGAACATGAACACGGAAGCTTTGGCTGCTGGTGCACAAACCCAAACCTCCTGTCAGAATGCAGGTCTGCCCCTGGCCCCGCAGTGCGTTCCTTATCTCCACCCTGGTGGTGGAAGGATGTAGCGTGCATCCCTGCGTCTCTGTGAGAACCCAGAGATGCCCCAGCTTGAAGCGCGTTCACCCAGGTGGCCAGATGCTCCCAGGGGCTGGCAGTCATGCACGCAGCGCCACCTGCTGTTGGCTTTGGGGGCTGCATCATGTTTTGTCCTGCGGGTCAAAGGCAACTTGGGACTGATTTTCTCCTCACTAGACCTTCCTTACCTTAATAATCCCATATTGGCAGCTGCCCTCTAAAAATATGGTATGATCATGTGACCCTTCTGCCTCAAACATTCCCGTGGTGACCCACTGCTCTTGGGATGCGACGAGATTTCCCACCAAGGTCCCCAAGCACTGACTGGACAGGTGGCTGCGTCCTCCCCACCTCCCAGCACGTTTTCACCCTCTTCTTGGCATTCCCGCCGCTCCAGCTCCTTTCTGCCTCAGACATTTTGCTCATATTGTTCCCTCTGTGTTAAACACAACTCTCCCTTTCCCCTGGCTAACTCCCGGCCCCCTTTTAGATCCCAGCTTTGCATCTTCCAAGAGAAGTCTCCCTGACCCAGGGCCAAAGCAGGTCGCGTGCCCTATGCACTCTGCAGGGCTCCATATGTCTCCATACTCTTATAGTTAAGTGGCTGATTGATTAGTGGTTCTCTTCCCTCCTAAAATGTAGTGCTCTGATAGCAGGCCTTGCCGGCTTGCCCGTTGTGCTTAAGGGCACAAGCAGGGGAGCAGCAGCAGGAGAGGGAGAAGCAGACTCCCCGCCGAGCAGGGAGCCGGATGTGGGGCTCGATTCCAGGACCCTGAGATCACGACCTGAGCTGAAGGCAGATGCTTAACTGACCAAGCCATCCAGGTGCCCCTTTTGAAGCTATTTATGCTACAGTAACAATCCCAAAATCTCAATGGCTTAAAACAACAAAGGTTTATTTCTTTTTTTTTTTTTTAAGATTTTTATTTCTTTATTTGACAGAGATCACAAGTAGGCAGAGAGGCAGGCAGAGAGACAGAGGAGGAAGCAGGCTCCCTGCTGAGCAAATAGCCCGATGCTGGGCTTGATCCCAGGACCCTGAGATCATGACCTGAGCCGAAGGCAGAGGCCCAACCCACTGAGCTACCCAGGCGCCCAAAGGTTTATTTCTTATTAAAACTCCAGTTCCTGGAGGGCTGACCCAAAGGTTTATTTCTCCCTCAGGCTCCATGTCCACTGAGGGTGGGCTGGGGGCTTGCCCCGTATCACCCTCACTCGGGGGCCTGGGCTTACAGAGCAGCCTGTGTGTGGGGTGTTGTAGGTTGCGGCAGAGAGAAGGAAAGAAAGAAATATACATTGCACACGAATTCTTGAAGTTCCCACCCAGAAGTGACAGATCACTTCCCATTTTACTGGCTAAAACAAGCCACATGGCCACAGCTAACTTTAAGGGAGTGGGGAAATGAGATGCCACACATGCCCCACAGGGGAACCAGAAATATTTGCTGGACAGCGTTAATAACTATCTGAAGCATGCATTGCTTCTGTAATAAAAAAGACTCAGAGGGGCACCTGGGTGGCTCAGTGGGTTAAAGTCTCTGCCTTCCGCTCGGGTCATGATCTCAGGGTCTTGGGATCAAGCCCTGCATCGGGCTCTCTGCTCAGCAGGGAGCCTGCTTCCCTCTCTCTCTCTGCCTACTTGTGATCTCTGTCTGTCAAATGAATAAATAAAATCTTTAAAAAAAAAAAAACAATTCAGAAAACGAGAAAGGAAACACAATAAAAAAGGCTGAGAAACAAGTGGTAGAGAGAGGCAGCTTCAGAAAGAAATGCACCCGCAGGAAGCTGCATCTGTGCTCTTGTGTTCTGTTTATTGAGTCACCTGTAGAGGTGACCCAGGGGTCAGGATACCTGAGCAAAGCAGAGGCTTGGTTTGGTTTTGTCTTAATATTTATTTATTTGAGAGAGCATGAGCACAAGCAGGAGAGGGGCAGAGGGGGAGAGAGACTCTCAGCAGACTGCAGTGAGTGTGAAGTCTGATGTGGGGCCCGATCCCAGAATCCTGAGTTCATGACTTGAGCTGAAACCAAGAGTCTGACACTCAACCAACTGAGCCACCCAGGCGCCCCTAAAGCAGAGTTTTGTTTTGTTTTGTTTTTTTAAAGAATTTATTTATTTGACAGAGAGAGATCATAAGTAGGCAGAGAGGCAGGCAGAGAGAGAGAGGAAGGGAAGCAGGCTCCCTGCCGAGCAGAGAGCCTGATGAGGAACTCGATCCCAGGACCCTGAGATCATGACCTGAGCCCAAGGCAGAGGCTTTAACCCATTGAGCCACCCAGGCAGCCCCTAAAGCAGAGTTTTAAGTCTCAAACCTCTTCTTACCTCTGACCACATTTTCTTCTCCCAGTTTCTAGAGAAACCATTCAAATAAGATCATGGTTCTTAAATATTTTATTTTGATTGATTTTTAAATTTATCACAATGAAACTCATAATCTGGCAATTACACTACTATTTGTATTGAGACTGTATGCTTCCTGATTTCCTGTGTAAAAAAGAAAGCCCAAGATTTTATCAGTTGCCAAAAAAAACCCCAAAAACCAGACACCCCAAAACTGAGCTGAACCTTTCCATTTGTTTAAGAGAGAAGCAAATGAGAGTCCCATAAAGCATGAGTTCCTGCTCTGTGCTGTCTTCTCAGTGACCTCCCCTAGTCATGCAGCCTTAGCGATTACCCACCCCAGGAGCCCTCTCTACAACCTGCTCTCAGAGCAGCATTTAGCCAGAGCTGGTCTCCTGGTGGATCTCACCCGCTCTCCCCTTCTACCTCCATGGCTACGAAAAGGTCCATTCGCTCTGCCGCGTGGCAGCCTTACACACTGAGAGACAGTTCTCGGGGAGGACACCTGTTCTGCTCCAGGCCAAACACTCCAGTTCCTTCAACTACTTTTTACTTAACATGACTCCTCCTGGTCACCCTGTTCTGGAGTCTCCAGTGTGTCCTGTCTCCTCCAGCTAGGATGGGGCACCCACATTTCACATCCCAGGGAGGCCCTGGCCTCCTGAACTCTAGAACTCTAGAACATCTCTCCAGTCCAGGCTGACCTGAGGCTTTTGGAATAGATTCTCCATATAAATAGCTTAAGGCTTGGTGCGGCCATTGTAGAAAAGTTTGGTGATTCCTCCAAAAGTTAAACGTAGAGTTACCCTACGACCCAGCAATCCCACTACTAGGTATATACTCCAAAGAACAGAAAGCAGGGTCCAAACAGATACGTGTATACCAGCATTCACAGCAGCCAAAAGGTGGAAGCAACCTAGGTGTCCATCAACAAGTGAGCGGATAAACAAAAACAAAACGCGGATAAACAAAACGTGGTCTGTATAGACGATGGAATATATTCAGCCTGAAAACAAGAAGGGAGTTTTTACACAGGCTGCAACATGGATGAACCTTGAAAATGTTATGCTACGTGAACTAAGCCACATTCAAAAGGATAAATACCATATGACACGTGAGTTCTCTCGAATAGGTACATTCATAGAGCTGGAATGTGGACTAGTGGTTGCCATGGGCCGAGGCGAGGGCATAAAGGGATGCTGTTGTTTAATGAGTTTCTGTCTGAGATGATGAAAAAATTTAAATGGACAGTGATGGGGGCACCTGCGTGGCTCAGTCGGTTGGGTATCTTGACTCTTGATTTTGGCTCAGGTCACGATCTCAGGGTTGTGAGATAGAGGCCCCATCAGGCCCTGCGCTGGGCATGAAGCCTGCTTGGGATTCTCCCTCTCCCTCTGCCCCCTGCCCCCTCCTCTAAAAAACTTTTAAAAATGGACAATGATGATGGTTGTACAACATTGTGAATGTACCTAATGCCACTAAACCAGTTACTTAGAAATGGTTAAAGTGACCCATTTTTTTATTGCGTATATTTTACCACAATAAGAAAACACAGAATCAACCAAGTCTCTTTGTTCTCTACCTGGGAGGGAAGGGACAGCTTATACAGCAGAGACTTCCCACAAGAAGCTTTCTCTCTGCAGCTGAGCGGTGGGCGGCGGGGTGGGGGGGGGGGAAGCAGATGTGATCCTCCTTCCCCCAGGGCTCCCTCCCCACCCGGCTCCCTCCCTCTGCACACAGCCTTATGTCTCCTCCTTTTCTTGTGACTCAGAGAAACCAAGGCATTCTTTCTGGCCTCCTGCACAACTCCACTCGAGGCCCCTGAAGCACGCCGCATGCCACTGCCCACTTGACCCTCTAACTGCTTGGCCTATTTCCCCACAGAAAACACTTCATCCCTGGCCTCACTTGACATTCCCTGGTTCAGAGTCTGTACTTCCTACCCGCTAATTCACACCTTGGATCTGTGACTCTGTGAACAGCCTCCCCTAGTTACACCAGCCCTCTGTTTTCACTCTTGGATGAGGAGGTAAAATGCATTCACAATCAATGAGGCAGAGAAGCTGTCACCGAGAGGTCAGGCTCCTGGCAGGCTTGGCACGAGCAGGTGTGTAGGAATCTGAAGGCTGGGCAGACTCAGGCGGGCCAGCTCATCAGCCTCATGCCCTTGGCCAGCGGGTGACCCTCAGACAGTGGCTTCTTGGATCTCCTGGTCCCTGGCTTCTGGGGCACTAGTCACCATTATATGGACCATGGTCATATTTGCCACACATGGTCACCGGGAGAGCTGTGAACAGCAGTGTCCTCCCGTATGGCCCCCCCGTGGGCTATGGGTGTTGAATCACCCAGTGCCATTTGGTCCCTTCTCTGTCTCCAAGCGTCCATCAGCCTTGACTTCTTTGGCAGTCTGCCCCCAGATGTGTGCAGCCCATGGTCTTCTGTAAGACCCGCTGAGCTCCATCCACATCGCTGAAATCACCCTCCGAGGCTCTATCAAAGAGGGCAGCCCGTTGCTCTGTGTGTGTGTGTGTGTGTGTGTGTGTACATTTTCCTTATCCATTTGTCTACTGATAGACACTGAGGTTGCTTCCATACTTTGGCTATTGTAAATAATGCTGCCATAATCATAGGAGTGTGTATCTCTTTTTGAATTTGTGTTTTCATTTTCTTTGGGTAAATACCCACTAATGAAATTGTTAGATCATAGGGGATTTCTATTTTTAATTTTTTGAAGAACTTCCATATTGTTTTCCACGGTGGCTGTACCAATTTACATCCCTACCAACACTGTCTGAGGGTTCCTTTTTCTCCACATCCTCATCAACACTTGTTTTTTCTTATCATTCTGATGTTAGCCATTCTTACTGGTGTGAGGTGATATTTCATTGTGGTTTTGGTTTGAATTTCCTGATGATGAGTGATGTTGAGCATCTTTTCATGTGTCTGTTGGCCATCTTATTATAAACTAATTTCTTTAAAAAGCATTGTCATAGTCTTAGTGAAGGGTAATTTTCAGATGCTGAACTGAATGTTTATGGAATTATAATCTTTTTAACGTCTGGTTTCATTGTCTTCACAGCTGTGTGTTAATAGCTGTGTGGTGTTCCATTCAATGGATGTATCATAGTCTACCTGAGGATCCATGACACTGGGAGGTTTATATGGCTGCCAATTTTTGCAGTTATGTGTAATGCTGAATGAATGCCTTTTTGTGTATAGATTTGTTTTCTATTATTTTCTTAGAATAAATTCCCATGACTGGGATTATGGGGTCAAAAAGTAAAATTTTTTGTGGGCCACGCTGTTTTCCGGAGGACCAGGAACTGATGGACGGGGCCACTGGCAATGACTTGATTCTCATCTCTGCACTTGAGCCGAGCTCCCTTTTGCTGGTGAAGGCACAGCAGCGCACTAATGCTCAGGGACAGAACTCAGGCTGTGTGACCTGTTAAAACACGGTCCCCGTGCTGCCGTCTCCCTCTCCAGTTTGCACAGATGTACAAAGCCCATCCCACTGACCCTGGATGGAGAATGTCTTTGTGAAAGGTAGGTTTACTTAGCTTGGAGGTCAAGTGCTTGGGTTGTGGAGCAAGATGCTGGTGATCAAATCTTAGTGTCTTAGGTGTGTGACTTTGGGTCAAGTTGCCCTAATACTCGTGGCTCTTTTCTCCTTTGTAAAATGAAAGCTGAGAAGAGAACGTATATTGTGAGGATGAAGTGAGGTAGCACATGATGCTCGTGCAGCCCGGTGCCCAGCCCGGTGCCCAGCCCTCAGCGGACGCACGAACTGGCTCCGCAGTTCTAGCGATCGGACTTCGAAAAGAATGTGGCCTTGACCCAGCCCGCTCTTCACACCGTGGGGCTGGCTTCTTCCTAGCTTCAGGTCGGTTCCCACACACAAGTCCTCTGAAACGAACTACTTTAAATTCTCAGCCCAGACTTCATTCTGTACATCTGAATGGAAAGCTTCAAGTCAAATCAATTAATCAAAAGGACTCTGCGGAGAGTTCTGAAGAAGCAGGTGTTATGTCCTTGAACTCAGAGAGCTTACATATTTCAAACACTCACCTTTGAAAGAGAGAATCAATGCACAGACCTTGGCTCTGGATGGCAGGGAATGCCTGCTCGGTCGGCACTACCCCGTCACTAGAGGGTCGGGCTGGGAAAGTGGAGATGATTACAGTTGTGTGGCAGGCATGAACAAACATCTCTTCAATTCTGAAGGAAGGAATATGCATTTAACCTGGGTGGCACAGTCGGTTAAGCAGCTGACTCTTGGTTTGGGCTGAGGTCATGATCTCAGGGTCGTGAGATCGAGCCCCACTTGGGGCTCTCATGGTGCACGGAGACTGCTTAGGATTCTCTCTCTCCCTCCCCTTTTGACCCTCCTCTCTCTCTCTCTCTCTCAAATAAATTAATCTCTAAAACTAATATAGCCACTGAAGAGTGACAAGAGAACAACTAAGTCTTTAAAAAAAATACACCATTTTTCCCAAAATAAAATCCAGAGAACCAAGTGAAACTCTAGTGGCTTCTAGGTCCCATTCCATTGTTAACTATCCGAGCTCCGTTGAGGCTGTCCCTGTGGACGAGGGTTTTGTTTTGCACACGACACAAAACTGAGCTCCACAAGGTTTGCTGTGTGAAGACATTCCCGTTCTCATGGTAACGGATGGCCCATCAGCACCAAAATATATAAAAGGCAGCGGGCAGCATGAAGATGTTACTACGACAACTGGAATTTAGAGTATACATTTTTAAAGGCGTGTGGGAGGGCTTAATTTCACTTCACTTTCTTCAAGAAAGCCTGGGTAGGATGGGTCAGGCATTTCAGAAAACCGGGGTGCCCTGGGGACCGGGGTGTGGGTTCACGCAGTAACAGCACTGGCCAGAAGATGGGTGATGACAGTGTTGCCCACAGAATCCTGTGAAATCACCTCAGCAAGATGTTGCTCCATCAGGAGTAGTTGTGGGAGTAGGCAGGATTAAGGAGTGAGTATTACAAGAGAACTTTTGATTTTTAGCCTTCGTGGAATTTGCAGATAGAGGATGACCAGGAAGGCGAGCCTGGGTGGCTCAGTCAGCTAAACCCTGCCTTTGGCTCAGGTCACGATCTCAAGGTCTTAGGATCAAGCCCTGTGTAGGGCTCCCTGCTCCACGGAGAACCTGCTTCTTTCTCCTTCCTCCCCTGCTGCTCCCCCCGCTTGTACCCCTTCCCCCTGTCAAATAAATAAATGAAATCTTGAGAAAAAAAAGATACGCCCATGAACAAATCAAATTGTTTTTAAAATGTCTGTATTGGGGGCGCCTGGGTGGCTCAGTTGGTTAAGCCTCTGTCTTCAGCTCGGGTCATGATCCCAGGGTCCTGGGATGGACCCCCTCATTGGGTGTCCTGCTCAGCAGGGAGTCTGCTTCCCCCTCTCTCTCTGTCCGCTTGTGCTTTCTTTCTCTCTTGTCCTCTCTCTCTCAAATAATAAAAAAAAATCTTTTTAAAAATGTCTATATTAAAATAAATAAGCAAATAGTTCATTCTCCACAGTTCGGAATGTACAGGTACTACTAGGAACGTGAGACGACATTTCCATCTTCCTCCGAGGATGTGAATTTATTTCCCATTCTGGGCCTCACGGAGCTGAAAAGAGTCTGTGGCGTGTGAAGGTGAACAGCTCCCGCTTCAGGACTGGGGCTACAGCAGGTCTGTGGACCCCGCTGAGGGGGGCCAGCCCTCCGTGTGTGGCACCAGAAAGGGTATTTGTGTCCCGGGGCCCTGGTCGCCGCTTCCAGCTCTTAGTGGCGGCCGCCCACCGAGCCTAGCCAGCCCTCCCGGGGTCAGGCTGAGTGATTCAGCTCCGCCGCACTGCGTCCCCGCTGTTACCTGTACACACTCACTCCTCTCGGTTTTGCTATGTCTCCACAGTTCACTGGGGGTGGCCCAGGTCACATGAAGGTCTAGGTGGAGTCAGAAATCAGCCTTCTTTTGGTCAGTTCCAGAGAGCTCTCTGAGGCGTAGTGCAACTCGCAGAGCAAGGAGACCGAGTAGAGAAGCTTCTGTCCTCAAATTCCTTTAATTCTCCCAACCATCCGCTTGGGCTCAGAAGGGTGAAGTAACGTTCCCCTGGTCACACAGCGGCACCCAGCCAGGTCTGACTCCAAAGCCGAAGCCTGAGTGCACCCCATGCCGCAAGGTCTGGGCGAGAGTGAGAGCGTGTTTGCACCACACCAGCCCAGCGTCCAAGGGAGCTTAGCCTCCTGCTCTCTTGTGACTCTTTTGTCTCTCATGTTCTACCTCACTGGGTGGGGTTCATGGGGAGGTTACAGCCTCTCCAAGACTCCCTGATGTTCTGGCACATTCTGACACTCTGCTTTCTAGTCTCTGTATTTTGTGATGTTTTGAAGTCTGGGGTAGGGGTGGGGGGGCCTTGCAGGCCCAGAGAGGGACTGCCCCTCCCATGGTTAGCTGCTTTCTAGAAAGAGCAGACAACTCGCTGATGAGCCTACATTTGATACGCAAACCAACCAATCCGCCCCTCACCCCTCTGGCCCACATTCACCTCCTTTTATCAGGTCCCTACTACAGCCAGGAACTCTTCTCCTACCCTAAATCCCTCCAGGGCCAGACACCAGACCACTAGGGATGCCCCTGGGGCCAGAGCCCACTGAAACTGCCCCCACTATCCCCTCCTAAGCCTGCCCAGCGCGCCTACCCTGCCCCGTCTATTCCTTCCAGCAAAACCCCAATAAAGGCTCTGGCCCGTGCTTTCCCCTAACTCCTGACGCCAAGGCCTGAGTGGCAGTGTGCCCCCTGCTCTTGGGAACCGTGACAAAGTTGTGTTGTTGTTGTTGTTGTTGACTGGACTGAGTGGTTTCGTCGGGAAGAGCCGGGATTACAGTGGATTTAAGAGTTGGCACTGGGGCCCGTCTTCTTGCCAAAGGTGGGCACGACCGTGACCGAGCGCTGGTTGCCCTGCATCCACTGCTTGGCTCAGCCTGTCGTCCTCTTTTTCTCCTGTTTGGCCACCTTGGGAGTCCACCCTCTGACTCGGCCAGACTGTGCCAGGGATCCACGGACATTCCTCCAAGCGTGTGGCCGGCTCCTTCCAGGCCGGCCGGAGCCTCCGCTCCACGCTGACCCAAGGTAGCCTCAGTCCCTCCAGGCGCGCCTGCCAAGACCACGACTGGATCTTCGGGAGTGATGCCCTCTGGTGAGGCCGTCTCCTCGCCAGTCGCCTCCAGGGTGAGTACAAAGACCCGAACCGCAGCCACGGAAGCCGCTACCTTGAAGACAGAGTCAAGAAAGAGAGCAAAGTATTTTGGCCATGCCAATCATCTCCCGATCTGTTAGCCTGAATAAAAGCAAAAATCCTGGGTTCGTTTGCAGGAAGATGTCCGGAGCTTGGTCTCCTCCCTGGGGCTCTCCTCCTCCTACGGCAGAGCTCCTCTTCCGCAGCTCCTGCCTCTTCCACCCCTCCCCTACAGCATGCGGCCAGGCCTGGAGGCCAGCCTTGGACCAGATCAAGGACAGGACCTTGACCTCACTTCCTCCATTTTCCTCAGGGCAGAAGGGCTGGAATCTACCACAGCTCTGGAGAGAACCCATCTGCCTCCAACCAACTTTTTCCAACCACAGGGTGTGACACTCCTTCCTGTGAAGTTGAATCCCCTGAGGCTGTGTATTTGGCAGGCAGGCTGGGCCCAGGAACTCTAGGCTCCTGGCCTGTCCTAGCTCTCCAGGCCCTAGAGGGACCAGTGGGTGGCTTTCCAGCCCAGGGCCCCTGGGGCACCAGTCCTCCTCGTCCCCGCTGTACAGTTAATGTCCCCCAGGAACTGTCAGCGTCTTCTGGTCTTGTCTGTCTTAGCTGACCACCTGTGGCTTGGAATGTAAGTATGAGTAAGGACGTGACCACACACAGGATGCTGGCGACACTGACCCAGTCGACAGAGCATGTGATGTGGGCCAGGTTTTCAATCGTGGAGTCACCGCACGGATGACTGTGGCTGGAGCAGGAGGGGCTGCTCCGGGAGGAAAGAGTTGGGTGGAAGCACCAGCCAGAGAAAGGGCTGCAGGTGGTGTGGGGCGGGGGGAGGGACTGGCGGGTCCAGCAGAGGGGCTCACAGGGTGCGTGGGGGGGGGGGCAAGGGTTTGTCCTGGATCCTGGATTGGCATGGGGGCGGCCTGGTGCTCCCGGGGCGGGGGGGGAGGAAGCCCAAGGAGGTGCTGCAGGACGAAGGTGGAGATGGGCCCCTGAACAGGGGGAGTGGGGAGAGGGACCCCGCGGATGTTTTGGGGGCAGGGGGAATGAATCCTTGTCATAGAAGGGGTGGTTTGGCAGTTTCTGGATTCCCTGGTTTTAAAAGAATCACTCACTAGGCTATCTGCTGTCACGTGCTAAATGCTGCCTTTTTGACTCCTGCTGGGGCTTTGCAGAACCTTCTAGGAAACTCCTGACACCACCACCTACTTAGGTGAGGGAGGATCCCCATTCCAAATGGCTGGAGGTCCATGGACTTTGGAGTTGCTCCCAAATCACCCTTGACTACTTAATTTGTGAATTCCCAAAGGCCTCCTACAGTATCTTCAAGATTTCATGATCACCTGGGATGTAAACAGGATGGTGGTGTCGATCTACTGCTGACTTTCAGCCCAGGGAACTAGGAGGGTGGAGGCTTGACCTTGAGTGCTCTGAGGACAGCAAGGGAGATATTTACATGGACAGTGCCGACGAGAAGCCTCTGGGTACAAAAGGCTGACAGGCTATCCACTCCTGTACCTCACGCTCATCCTGAGGGAACGTGGGGGGAGCGGGCCAAGCTTAGAGTTCCTTTCTGGGGGTGAAAATTAAGAATCAAAATGTGACAGAAGACACTGGCCAACTAGAAAAAGCAAACAACACAAGGCATTTGTAGCAAGGGTGGCTGAAGACTGGGAGCACCCCGAAAGCAGAACCCCGGGGAGACACAGGAGGAGCCTTGTCCCCAGAAGAGGAGTATCTAGCTGAGTATCTGTGCTCCTGCTGACACCGGCCGGCTCTCCAGCTGTGGAAGCTGCCTGGCGACCGCTGTCTGCTCACCCCACCCCGTCCCCACCTCCCCAGCCCCTACGCTTGAGGAAGAGCTGGTCTTTGACCAGACAAATTCCTCCTCAGACGTGACTTTCTTCTGACCTCTCTCAGCCTGGACTTGCGCTCTCACTATTTTGTGTGTCCCACCCCCTACACACATTATTTGTAGTAATTATTTTATGTTCAGGCTTTTCCATGTAAAGCAGTTTACATTCATCTTCCCGTGAGCCGACAAAAACTATGTGAGGAGGGCACACCGGTAGCGGTAGGACTACCTTTTTTCCAAGTAAGGGAAGTGAGCCCAGAGGGCTGGGGACTGGCCCAAGGTCACACCAGCCAGGATCCACATTTGCGCCTCGGTCTTCTGACTCCTTATCAATGCCCTTGACTCCAACATCCATGAGTAAAGTTAATGGCATTTTACCTGTTTTAAAATATCTCCACACTTACGCCTCTGCCATACCCGGACCGCCTGCGCACTGACCCAACCCTCTGATCCGCCTGCTGCTCATTCCTCCAACCTCCCAACCTGCTGAAGTTCTACTTATCCCTCAAGACGTAGCTTAAACATCACCTCGGTAATGGCTTTTCTCCTTACTCAGGGAGAAGCAATCGTGTCTTCATTCCAAGTCCGGGACAGGTGCACCTGTTCCACGTGTCCCTAGGACACGGATCCACACCCAGGCGCAGGGGAGCCCCCGAGACGGAGTGTCTGTTTGGCTTCTGTAGTGGGAGGCAGGCTCTACCTGCTCTTGAGGGCGCCTAAGACAAGGAATGACCCCCACCCGGAGAAAGGGTATTCAGGAGCCGGGCAGCGGAGAGGAACGACAGAGCCCACTGGAGCTCCCGCGTCTGGCTGCTCGGCAACATCATCAGTAATTCTCCCCATTCTTACACCGTGAAAATGAAAATGCTGTCACGGACACAATGACACTATCCCATGTATAATCAAGAGTGTGTGCATCCTCCCCCCCTCGCCCCAGCCTCACCCCCCAGAAAGGGAAACAACCCAGAGTCTTACCAGTGCCTACTTCCAACTCCGGTCCAGGACTTCCAGGAGGTGCCCATCGTCCTCTTGCCCCTCCAAGCCAGCGCTGCACGACCTTCTTCCACCCCAAGGTCTCTTTGTAAAACAGATATTCTGTAACATCCCCTTTACTACCCTGGAAAATGAAATTCAGAGGTGAAATGTCCTGTGTACTGTGTAGTAAAGGGGACATAAATAAGTAACTTACAAAAAATAAAATTCATTCAAGTAAGTAAATAGCCAGGCACGACCCATCTAGGTGTCCTAATAAAAGAGTCAGATGGCTGCAGCTACAAGAATGCAGTCAGTCCGCTACCACCGGGTGGCTGGCTGGCTTCCACCTCCCACTCAATACTAAGGACAGTGTATTCAAACCCGGGTTACGTGGCTTCTGAGAGACTCAGTTTCAGCCGGTGTTATGCCCCCTAGTGGCGGTGCTGTAGAGAACGACTGCACTGAGCTATTACAGGGCACACAGTTCTAGAAGCCTCTGTGCCTGGCTACTCAGTATTGGCACCAGGTGGGAGTGTGTTGGAATACCCATTCTCCCGCCCTGCCTCCCATCTATTTAACAAGATCCTCAGTTTATCTGCATATAAAGTAAAGGCCAAGAAGCCTGGGGGACAGGGTAAGGGAGGAGGCCAGCTGCTTTCACATAATAAGTCGATTTTTCAATATGGCCATCTGGAGGTTCTCTTTACGGGAACTGCCCTAGACCAAGAAGGTATTAGCTTAGGATTTAGCCAGGAAAACAGAAACCACTGAAAGCACCTTGAATAGAGGGAATTTAAGGCAAGGATTGATTACATGTGTGACGGAAGACTTGACTGGGAAGCCAAGCAGGCAGGGGTCCGCGGCGGCGGGAAGCACACTGCCCCCGTCCTCAAGGGGACAAAGAGAGGAGGGGGGTACCTGGAACCCAACGTTCCTCAGTGGAAGCTGGTGTGACAGAGGAAACTCTTTTGCTGCCAGAGACATCAGCGGAGGCAGAGAGTGGGGAGGAGAAGCCCCCCCAGCTTCCCCCTGCCTCCCGTCTTCCAGCTTCTGCATGGTGTCTCCCGCCGGCCACACGGAGTCCGAAGTCAGCGGACCTGGGAGGCGTGGAAACAGCCTTCTGGAAGCAGCCCTTGTCTATCACAGGGCAGAGCAGGAGGAGAGCAAAGAACAGCGTGCCAGACAGGCCCGGAACTGGCACAAAGGCCAAGAGCTCTTTACCGAAAGAATCACTTTCCAAAGAAGTACTCTTTCAAGATACTTTTCTCCAGAGTCCTCGACCTTGCCATGATGACTGCTCCGGAAAGTGCCCCCGCAGTCTCAGACACTTCAAGAAGTGGCCCATCTGGGTCAAGTGACAGAGCTGCGCTCCCTGCCGCCACCACCATGAGACCCCAAGCTCTACACTGTGTCATGGCAGTGCCCCCACTGTCTCTGGGGGACAACACAAGAACTTTCGGTGTGGTGCCCGCCTGCCCTCCACTCCCTGCCCCCACTCCGACAGCCACGGTGATCCCCCCGTTCCCCATAAAGCCCAGCCCTGACCTTGAGGATCGGAAACCTCGCCGTCAGGGGTCTCGCCCTCTCTGTCTGGAGACTCTCCATTTTCCTCCTTCAAGGTAAGTGGATAATCAGAAAATGAGAAGAAAACCTGTTTTCACTCCTCATCTGCTCCCTCTGCAATGGGGACATTCTCCTTGGCGGGTCAGGAATCTGGGGGCGTCCCCCGCCCAGCCTGGCCAGAGGCTGCTTCAGTTTTACAACCTGCTACACACCTTTGGCAGACCTGCTTCGTTTTTTGTTTTTGTTTTTTTTCTTTTTCTAACACTAATAAGGCACATTGAGAAAGTATAGAAAAGTAAAGCAGAAAAAAAATCCACCTATAATCCTGCCACCCAGAGGCAGTGCCTATTAACATTTTGATACATTTCCTTTCCAGATTTTAAATGCATTTTTCTGCAGCTGAGATCATACTCGTATACATAATTTCAGGCTCTGATTTTTTTTTCACTTGTTACAATTTTTTCCCATATCATTAAAACTTGGTTGAAAACAGGAACATTTTTCCATATTATTTTTTTTTAAATTATAGAAGTAACCCACACTCACCGTAAAGAATTAGAACAATTCAGAAATATATAGAGGACAAGGCAAAATTTTCCCTTCCCTCCTTCTTTCTCCCCGCTGCTCCCCCCTCCCCAACCCCTGCCAATGCCTCAGAGGTAAACCACTTTCAACAGTTTAGCTTCTATCCTTACAGACATTTCTCTAGGATTCATACAAGACAGCCTTTTAACTAATGGCCCCACCACTAGCTTTTTCGTGTCACAGTGTAGGTTGGAGACGTTTCCTTACTGGTGCATAGGGATCTGCATTTTAAGAAAGCTGCCCAAATCGTTCATCTACGGAAGTACCATAATTGGCTTTGCCGTTCCCCTGTTAGCAGATACTTACGATGGTTCGATCACCTGTACAATAGGCTTTATGTACAGGCAAGAGCATTTCTCCTGGAGGGTGTCCTAGGAGTACAATTGTGTGACAAACCGGGTGTACATCCCAACGCTGTGGGAGATGCTGGAAATCGCCTCCCCTTTAGAAGGTTCTAACTATGACAGCCCCACCCATGGTTGCTTGGCTGTGAAAACTTGCCGTGGTTGTGGGACAGTGTGTTGTCTGGTAACCCAGTGGTTGCCAGTTGGTTGAGGACCCAACAGTCTTGGGTTCAAATCCTCGCTCTGCCACTAACTAGCTCTGTGGTCTTTGCTGAGTGGCTTACTGGGTCTTTGTGCTATAGTTTTCTCATTGATAAAATGAAAATGATGATGACAACAGTCCTTTCTACTGGGACTTACTTAAGTCTTCCCCTACTGTTGCGCATTTAAATGGCTGAAATTCTTTCAACAGGCTTTCTTCAAAGGGCTTTATCAGTTTTTCCCTTTAACTGGACACCTTTTAAAAGTTTAAATGTTTGGGCGCCTGGGTGGCTCAGTGGGTTAAGCCTCTGCCTTCCGCTCGGGTCATGATCTCAGGGTCCTGGGATTGAGTCCCGCATCGGGCTCTCTGTTAGGCAGGGAGCCTGCTTCCGCCTCTCTCTCTCTGCCTGCCTCTCTGCCTACTTGTGTTCTCTCTCTGTCAAATAAATAAAATCTTTTTAAAAAAAAGTTTAAATGTTTATTTAATAGTCAAAACACCTGGGGTGCTAAGCTGGTGGAACATGTGGCTCTTGATGTTGGGTTGTGTGTTCGAGCCCCACATTGGGTGTAGAGATTACTTTTAAAAAAATAAAATCTTTAAAAAAAATGTTTAAACAATTTAACAGTAAGAAATACCTATGACCCCGGTCATGTCAATACAACACATTTTTCTTTTTTTCAGATCTGAATAAGTCTTTATTTTTTAGAAATTGATTTCCAGGAAGGCTAAAAAGCAATACCAGGGGGTACGGGTGCAGAATTGGATGTAGTCATTCAAAGCCTTCAATTAAGAATATGATGGAGAGCCTGGGTGGCTCAGTCAGTTAAGCGTCCAACTCTTGATTTCAGCACAGGTCATGACCTCACGGTTGAGATTGAGCTCCACGTCAGGCTCTGTACTCAGCAGAGGGGGAAGGGTATCTAGTTACGATTCTCTCTCCTTCTCCTTCTGCCCCTCCCTGCTTGTTTTCTCTTTTTCTCTCTCTCTCTCTCAGAAAAGAAAAAAAAAAGAATATGGCAATATAGGGGGGCCTGGCCGGCTCAGCTGGTGGAGCATGTGACTCTTGATCTCACGCTTGTGAGTTCGAGCCCCATCCTGGGTGTAGAGATTACTTAAAAATAAAGTCTTGAAAAATTAAAAGAACATGGCAATACAAATATCTGAAAAGCATGTCTTAGGTGTTTGAAACAAAAAACATATGTCATTCCTAACTAACTTGAACTTTATAGCATTTCCTAGACAGGAGAAACAGTTAATATTTGAAAGTCCTGAAAACTTCTTCCTTGGCTAGTTACATTAGATGGTTTGCCTTTCAGCAAATTCCTTCCTTTTTAAACATGGATAAAATACAACACTTCTTATGATTAAGCACATCACTTCTGCTGTACATCCATACATATACATAATATTCATGATAATGTATATACCAATACCTTCACTTGTACATCAATTGCTCGAGGCATAATTACATAGGTATTTCGGGGCAAAGACGGAGAAAGTTATGATGAAATGACGTCACAGAGCAGGCCCAAGACCACACAGAATTTGAGAAAGTAATACTCGTCCGGAACAGATGCCCTACTATTTCTTTGCATTTCCAGGAAGTGACTCCATAGTCTGGGATCTAATGTTGATTTCCGTCACCTTCAGAGCTCTCTGACGATTTTCCAGATGGATAGTCTCCTGGGCTCTGCTTCGGAAGAGCTGAGAAAATGCTAGCATCTCAAATTATGCAAGTGAGGGCATGGGGCGGCCCCCTGCATTGCAGAGGCCATATACAGAGAATGCAGGGTTCCCCCCGGGGGGCCAAGTTGGAAACGGAAAGTCAGCTCTGGCATCAGGCTAGCCGGTAACGAGAACTGAATGTTTTGCCAAAGTCACACATGTAAAAAATAACCGAGTTTATAAGCACCCGGGTAGCCTGGCCTCTGATTTCGTGACATGCCTTGTCTCAGGCATATGATTATAGGAAACCCGCGCACAGACGCTGGGCAGCTGAGGCAGGCCTTCTGGAGTTTATGGGAGGACAGAGAGGAAGCCTCATGCCGTGGAAACATGCCGTAAGGAGCCAGGCCAGCGGCCCTCCTTCAACATAAAGCTCAAAAAAGCAAAAGGCCCCCGCCCTTCCTTGTCACTCCATTCAGAGAGGCCTCCGGGCCCACTGCCCTGTGGCTGGTTTCATTAAGATGGCCATGAATGCTGCAGCCAACAGAGAAGGCTGCTGGGAGCTCCTTTCCTTAGTGGGACGACAAAGATTTCCCTCCCACCATTGTCACTATATATATTAATACACGATGACATATGCACAGCTGTGCATCCCCAGAATCCAGCATGGTGCCTGGCATGGAGAGAGGCACAAAAATGCCTTTTATAAGCCTTCAAGGTATTCAAAAGGATCTTTCTGAACAATATAGATGCTCAAAAATACCTTCTTTGAAATAATTTCATGCCATCACACTCGTAGGAAACATCCACATTATTATGGCACGCTCAAGTAAACCGGAGGGGATTTGGGGACATCTGTGTGGGACTTGATGGAAAAAGTAATTATGTTTTCTTTATATTAAAGAAGTATAAAAATAAAATATAAAGTCATTAGAGAACATATTAAATACTGAATTTGTATAAAATTTTCCAAATAAAATATTTTCAAATTTTTAATGAGAAACTTGAGCTTGTTTCCATGAACATACTTAAAAAAATTTTTATAGTCTATTTATTTAACTTAATATATCCATAATATTATGATTTCAATATGCAATATAAAATTAAATAATGAGATATTTTATTAAATAATAATTACATTAATAATGAGATATTTTGCATTCTTGTTTTCTTACTAAGTATAGCATGTATTTTTACTTGTAAGTGGAATATAACCCATCTCCATCTGGACCCGGCACAGTTCAAGTGCTCAGTGGCCACACGTGGCCAGTGGCTGCCTGATGGCCCAGTACTGGTCTGTAGTGAGGATAGTAAAAATAGCACGGGCATAATTCTTTTAAGTCTTTTTTATATGCCTCATAATGGCAATAAATAATTGCCAATGGAGATTTTTAAATAATGATCTATTCAAGTTTTTGGTTATCACCATCAATGAGAAATTTTGCCCAAGAAGGAGATAAAAAATTTTAAAGTGTTTTTATCACCCTTCAGATTTTTACAGCAGTTGAAATTATCTTTAAAGAGTTTAACAGCTCTTATGGAAATTTCTTGTGATAAGGCAAAGGATTTCAAACCCATCAAACTTTTTCACACCAACTATTTCAAGATAATGCTGATGGTCTAGTTAGCAGAACAGGCACGTGTAGTTCCAGCCATCCCCACGCCCCTGGCTTAGATTCTGCTCCAAAGGCATGCGTGTTGCGAAGAAGGATAGATTCCAGCATGGGGGAAGACAGAGATCTAGGACCCAGCCCCATGCAGCCCCTCCGTCAGCGGCTTCCTCCCCACATCCCAGTCTCCGTGACCTTAGCTCAATGCTCCCAGGACACTTGAGACATAAACCCCAGCAGCTCCCTGGGCCCCTGCTCCACCTCGTGCACACCTCAAGAGTTTTGGGCATAGGGCATCCAGTGACCGATGTCACTAGTTTTTCTTACTCCCTCTCATACCAGCCCCTCCCCACCCCACACTGTGAAAGCCACTCTCGGAGAAGACCAGATGCTGCCGCTCACTACTGCAAGTCACTGCCTAGATGGCTTGCCTACTCCAGACGCGATGTCTCCACGGACTGGGGTAGTCAGTGACACTGAGAACCACAGTCCACCTCAGGCAGTCAGGAGGCTCTGGGGGTGACAGACACTGCCCAGATTCCATTGTCTGCTTCCTTCTTGCTCACGCCGTCCTGCCACTTTGTAACTCTGTGATCTCAGGCAAGTTATCTAATCCATATAGATTTCAGTTTTCTTTTCTTTTATTATTATTATTATTATTATCATTTGAGATGGACACGGGGGACAGGCAGAGGAAGAGAGAGAGAGAGAGAGAGAGAGACTCAAGCAGATTCCATGCCCAGCAAGGAGCCTGATGGGGAGCTTGATCCCACGACCCTGAGATCATGACCTGACCAAAACCAAGAGTCGGATGCTCAACTGACGGAGCCACCCAGGCCCCCCAGTTTTCTCTTTTCTGAAAGCAGCTTTATTGACGTAGTAGTCACACACCACAAAAGTCACCGCATATGGTGCACAGTTCATTGGTTTGTAGTATTTTCACAAAGTTGGGCAAAGACTTCAGGTTCTTGCCTGGCAACTAAGATAATCATCTGGAAAACTGTCATATGGAAGAAAGGAGGTACCGATTATAAAGAATATTGCCTGGCACATGGCAAAGTCTCAATAAGTGGTCCTTGTTACTGTGACGACGATGACAAGGTTGACGGGTGAAGAGGGAGCAGCCCAGGATTCCTGGGAATTTGTCACGTGGCTTTGGGGAATCTGGGCAACCCCAGCTCCTCCTGGACCTCCACACTGGACACGAAGCCAACAGGCTCCCCATTAGATGCCCGCAGCCACCTCTGCATCACATGGGATGTGACAGTGGCTCAGGAGCCGCAGGGGCTGCCACACAATTTAAGGCAGGAAGTGGGGAGAAACACCATTTCTTACAGAAAACTGATGGGGGGAGAAATTCAAGTCAGCAGCAAGAAAAGTCACTTCCTTGACTTACATTTCATCAACAGCTACCTGCTTTCAGTTGGCTAGGATTTTTTTTTTCTAGAAAAGTTTCATTCTTGGGGCGCCTGGCTGGCTCAGTCCTGGAGGATATGCCTCTATGCTGGGTGTGGAGATTATTTAAAAATAAAATCTTCCAGGGGTGCCTGGGTGGTACAGTCTGTTAAGCAGTTGGCTCTTGATTTTGGCTCAGGTCATGATCTCCGGGTCGTGGGATCGAGCCCCCAGGTCGGACTCTGCGCTGGAGTGGGGAGTCTGCTTGGGGCTCTTCCCCCACTCTCCTTTCACTCCTCCCTGCCTCAAATAAATAAATAAATCCTTAAAAAGTAATAATCAAATATATTTTTTAAAAGTTTTACTCTCAAGATTATTATAATAAATGTTTATTGTTAATTTTTTGGTATAATCACTTCTCCAGAGGTAGTATTAAAAGTTTGGGCTCCTTTTAGACTATTTACTTATTAAACATAAAAACAGAGTTATGAGGTAGTTCTGTTTTGCAACTCACTTTTTTCACTTAAGAATATATCCTGACTACCACTCTATGTTGGTAAACAAACTAAGTTTTAGCAATTGCATAGTATTCTTGGGTGTGGATGTACCATTACGTATTTATCAAAACCCCAACAGACAGGCATTGAAATTGTTTCACACTTTTAAAAAATTATTATTACTGCAGCGGCTGCTGTGGTGTGCCACCCACGTCCCACCTTTAGGGGAGAGAGGCGCTCTCATCCCCAGCTGCTGAGTTGGCCTGCTGTGTCCCTACCTGGACTGGTCCTCAGCCGAGCGGGCCATCTGACGCACAGTGAATGACCAGTCAGCCCATGTGCGGAAAGCAGAGTGCGAAGGCCTGACCCCGTTGGCTCAATGGCATAATTCCAAGGGGCCATTCCAGCTGGGTAAATGGGTGAAGACTCATTGCGAGTGCATGGAAGCTTAACTTCTCCCTTTGTCTAGTTCTGCTTCCCCTGTTCCTTACAGGGGTTGTTCCAGGAGCGCGTCCCTTTAAGCCTCCTACACACAAATCTCTGTTTCGGAGTCTGTTTTCTGGAGAACCTGACCTCCAATGATCGAAATGGCTTAAACAATTTTTTTTTTCTTCCCTGAACAGTTGTCACTAGAATTCCTCTTAAGAAAGGCGGTATCTGGGGTGCCTGGGTGGCTCAGTGGGTTAAAGCCTCTGCTTTCGGCTCAGGTCATGATCCCAGGGTCCTGGGATCGAGCCCCACATCGTGTTCTCTGCTCAGCGGAGAGCCTGCTTCCTCCTCTCTCTCTGCCTGCCTCTCTGCCTACTTGTGATCTCTGTCTGTCAAATAAATAAATTAAAAAAAAAAAAAAAAGAAAGGAGGTATCTTTTGAGGAATAAACCTTTGCCGAATCTCCTGGGGGCTGGTGTGACCTGTGGGAGTGGAGTCGGCGGGGAGAGGAGGGCGGGAGTTCTGCGTGAAGCAGAGGGAGGAATTCCTGCCTGGGCTTGTGTAGAGAGAAGAGTCAAGGGGACCCGAGAAAGACAGGAAGAAGAGCCAGAGATGTGGCGGGAAGCCAGGCCTGGCGAGAAAGCTGAGGACCTGGTGTGGCCTTGATGTGGACCTGTCTTGTCTGCCCTCTGCCGTCATGCGTAAATTTGCTATGCTGACAAGCTCTGGGTGAGAGGTCTGCTTTGGGTCAAAGGAGCCCAGTGTCACCTAAGGCACCCTGGACCACTGATGGTGCACAGAAGGACACAGGGTCCACACAGGGAGGTGGCCGCATGAGTGGGGTCCCGGGCTCCCAGAGGTGTGGGACACAACCGAAAGGCCAGCCTCAGAGACACCCTGGCCACGGTCTCCTGCTCCAAGCAGGTGTGACTTCAGTAAAGCGAGTATCAGGGCAGGTCTGAAGGTCCCAGGGGAACCCGGGAAAGGAAAAGTTCTATTTTCTGTCACCTCTCTCCCTTTGGAACCCAGGACACCAAGGAGGCCCCAGTGCTCAAAGTGGCACACAGTATGAGGACAGCTAAACGGGGCTGTTGCCGGTGAGAGTGGGGGTTAAGAGGGCCTTGTCCTGGGTCTCCTCTGAGGATCTTACTCAGAGAGAACAACTTTACCTACTTCGCTCGAATTACCCCCTTCCCTAGTTCATCTAGTGTAGTCATGTGGGCATCTGCCCACAGCCGCAGGTGTTATATGACTATAATCCTGGTGAATGGCAGTTTTGTGCAGTACTTTTGATCTTCCAGGCCTCAAGGAAGGATAACATCATAGGTAAGAGGTTGGGTCCCAAAGTTAGATGGGGCTGGGTTTCAAATCTACTTTATTCATTCATTCATTCATTCATTCAAATCTACTTTTAAATCTAACCTTATAAGGCTTTGGAGCCTCAGTCTCCATACCTGTAAAATGGGCTCCTACTAGGCCCTCTCTTCTGGCACTGTTGTAAAGATTAAGGGAGGTAATGAGATGACATTATGGCTACATAAATTCCATGGTTTTAATATTCCCTGTTGCTGGGCACTCAAGTGGCTTCTAGTTGTTGTCTATTATAAATAATACTTTGCTTATGTAGAAATTGGCATATAGGATCATCCAATACTTTGTAAACTGTGTACTATCTAGCTAACTAATAATAGCTGATAATAACCTCATAGCATGGTTATGAGAGTTAAATGAATTAATACACAGAAAGTACTTAGAACGGTGCCTGCCAACACAGCATGCTTTGCAGAAGTGTTTGATGGTGTTATTATCCTAATTATTCTTCACCCCTTCACCTGCCCTCCCAAGCGCCCCCCCCCCCCACCAACTCTGCTCTCCAAACTGCATTTTAATGATATGCTGATGCTCTCTTTGTCCTCTACCAAGCACTTGTCATTTCCTCCAACTCCTGCAGGGAAAGAATCGGATTTGCATCATCTAAAAATTCAGCTACTTCAGAACCTGAAATCAAGTGAAAGGAGCCTCCCGTGGAGTATCTGAGAAGTCTCAGGGCTGCAAGTTCATTTGCTGCAGACATTTGCAGACCCTCCCCCGCACGGCCTTCAGGGCTGGAAGCAGACTGATGAAGGCCTTCTCCCAGAGTGCCAAGGTGGGGGGGGGGGGTGATGTTCACTGGTATACCTCACCCCAGCACTGGCCCACTCCTCCGGGGAGGAGCACCAGGCTGGTAGCAGACAAAATTGTGAGACTAAAGAAAGGCTACCCTTTCCTCCTAGACCTCACTCCTTCCATTTCATTTAGCATTTGCCTTATCGTGGAGACCTCCCAACAGCGCAGAAAGCCATCCAAGCCCGATGCACCTGTCTCTGCCACCTCCTGGCTGGGCTGCCGGAACAAGGTATTTCATTTCTTGAGCCTCTCTGTTTCCTATTCTAGAAAATAGAAATAATACCTTCCACACAAAGTTGTCACTGTTCTTTTTAAATTATGGTAAAAATACACATAACATTTACCATCTTAACTCTTTTCCAGTATCTGGTTTAGCAGCATTAAACTCACAGGACTGCTTGTGAGGATTAAATGAAAAAAAAATGTATGTAAGGCCTCCAGCACATAAACAGCACAGTGAACGCTCAGGGAACCTAAGTTCTCTTTTCTCGTAACTTCTCCCACTGAACAGGGCCCACAGCGTTGTGAAGTAGAGCAAGAAGGCCTTGGTCGGTTTGAAGTTCTAACCTTGTCCCACCCCTTATCACTGCCCCCAGCCTGCTCCATCTGTGGCCGCTGCTTATCACTGAACTGAGTTGGTTCTAGGAGCCAAGCTTGTCTGGTGAGGAAGAGTCGAAACATCAGGGCAGGCCCAGGGCGTGCTTCCAGAGCGATCTGCCTCACACCCCTGCGGATGGCGCTGGGGTGGCAGGAGCAGCCTTCTCAGGGCTTTTCCAAGCAGGTGAACCAAACTCCGGGGGCAATCACCGCAAACCTTCCACGTTATAGACGGTCATCCTGGCCGTTGCCTGTCACTCTAGGACACGGGAGGTCACTGCTTGGGTTTTGGAGGGTTTTGTTTCCTGTTTTGTTTTTTTGGTTTTGTCAGAGCAACATGGGCATATGGTCTTTAAAAATCACATGATACTAAAATGCTCGCAACAGTCAGCAATGGTCTCCTTTGCCACGCCGTGATCTTGCCTTTCCAGACGCACCGTGGTCAACTCTTTTAGCTATTTCTTCTGGTATCTATCTCCACATTTCCAAATACGCTTACTCATATTTCTTGTACCAACCTCAGATGGTTTCTGTTGACTTTCTGTTACAGTAGGTGAGGGTTTGACATTTCTGCACGACCTCCGTCCTCTGACCGCAAGTTTCAGTGAGGTCAGTATCCTGTGTGTACTTCATTATGACTCTGAATCATTCCGGTCTTTGCCAGGTCCTGCAAAATCCTACAGGACCTGGCTCCCTCTTCCCCTGCCTGTCTCCCTCTCCTCACTCCTCTCCAGCATCAGCGGCCTCCCTGGTTCCTCCAACATGGGGCCACGCTGAGTGTACTCCTCTCCCAGGGCCTTTACACTTGTTCTTCCAACTAGCAGGACACTCTCCTCCCTGATGTTTGCCTGAAATCCTTCCTCATTTCATTCATGGATCCGCTCAAATACCACCTGATCAGGGAAGTCTTTCCAGATTATTTTCCCTCCGTCTGCTTTCCAGCTTTTCTTTTCTTCACAGACTTACCACACACAAACACACACACACACACACACCCTTTGACATTTTATTATGTATTTATTGATGTAAATCCTGATTACATATTTGTTGAGGGAAGGGACTTTGTTAACCACTATGACCCCCAGGGACCCAGAACAAGCCTGGCCCATAGAAAGCCGTCAGCAGACACCCGGAGCAACTGAACGCTGAGCCTATTGATTTGCTGCGCTTTCGTTTCATTGTTTATACAATTCCTCCCCCCCTCCCCATAGTTAATATCTACCTTGGTTTTTCATTTAATTTGTTTTCCCTGGCACACACCCTCCAACAGCCTTTCAATCCAATTTTTCATATAAATGTATCAGATAATCTGCTGTGTTCAGAATTTCCCTCTTTGTCTGGGCTGCTATTACAGAATACCATAGAAAAAAGGTATATATACCTTTTTAAGATTTTATTTATTTATTTTTAAAAGATTTTATTTATTAATTTGACAGAGATCACAAGTAGGCAGAGGCAGGCAGAGAGAGAGAGAGGGACGCAGGCTCCCTGCTGAGCAGAGAGCCCAATGTGGGCCTCCATCCCAGGACCCTGGGATCATGACCTGAGCTGAAGGCAGAGGCTTAACCCACTGAGCCACCCAGGTGCCCTAATATATTTTAAAGATTTTATTTATTTTGGAGAAAGAGAGCATGAGTGGGGGGAGGGAGCAGAGGGAGAAAGACAAGCAGTTTCCCTGCTGAGCACTGAGCCCTACTGGGGGCTCCATCCCACAACCCTGAGATCACAACCTGAGCTGAAAGCAAGAATCAGACTCTTAACCAACTGAGCCTTTCAGGCACCCCAGACAGAGTGGTTTATAAAAACAGAAATCTGGGGCGTGTGGGTGGCTCAGTGGGTTAAGCCTCTGCCTTTGGGTCAGGTCATGATCTCAGGGTCCTGGGATCAAGCCCCACATCCAGCTCTCTGCTCAGCGGGGAGCCTGCTTCCCCCTCTCACTCTGCCTGCCTCTCTGCCTACTTGTGATCTCTCTCTCTCTCTCTCTGTCAAATAAATAAATAAAATCTTTAAAAAAATGATTTTTAAAAACAAATCTATTTCTTATAGTTCCAAAGACTGGGAAATCCAAAATCAAGGTGCCAACAGATTTGGTGTCTGGCCAGAGACCACTTCCTCATTCACTGACAACTGTCTTCTCTCTGGGTCCTCACAGGGTCGAAGGGGTGAGGGAGCTCTCTGGGTCTCATTTTTAAGGGCACTAACCCCACTCTCAGGGACTCCGCCTATTATCATTCGTAGGACCTCATCACCTGCCAAAGGCGTTGCCTCCCAATACCATCCCCCGGGGCCTGGCCCTTCAGCGCACAAACGTCAGAGCACTCGATATTCAACGCACAGCAGCAGATTCATCAGTTGTTAACACTTTACCCCATTTGCTTTATCATCCTTTTTCCTTATATGCTTATCGATGGATTTTTTCCTGAATCCTCTGTAAACCGGAGGCACGGTGCTCCTTTACCCCTACATCCCCAGGACCTGGGCTTGCCAGCAGCCCTGTGCATCCTGGTGTTTTCACCACGTGTGTCACATGAGGGTATTTCCGAAGAACAAGGGCATTCTCTTACAGTACAATTGTCCACTTGTTTTTTTAAGAAGGTAAAAAAGCAATGGAAAAAGAGACTGAGTGGCCCCAGCCTTTTGCTGTGAAAGACTGAGCAAAGGCCCCGGGGTAACACAAAAGGTCCCAGGAAGATAAAGCGTCTGAAAGGACACAGCTGAGGGTGGGCCCGAAAACAACATGCCTCAGGAACCCAGTCAGTGGGGCAGGGTGAGAATGGGCAGCACTTCCTGAAGGTCCCTGCCAGGGACGTAAAGAAAATCCGCTCAGAAGGCCTTTGCCAGAAACTGCTCAGCTGGATGCGAATGGGTTCTGGGCCAGCCTGGGGAGCTCAGTCCCTAGAGGACTTCTGGGCTGAGAAGACTGAAATCCAAAAGGGCCCAGAAAGGAAGTGTCTCTTTGAAGAAACCAAGTTAACTAAGAGGAGGAGGACTCTTGCCTCTGGAGGTGTTGGAGTTCAGCTCCTTGTAGTCTCTGGGAAAAGACAGTCATGCCAGTAGGTCCTTCTGCCCAATAAAGAAGAGTCACATAAAGCCGGGACCTTCTAGAAAACTGCTTGATGGTATAAATTAGGAAGGAATGGGACAGCAGGAGAGTAAAAACTCTCAAAAACCCAAACCGTTAAACAAAATGCGGTACACACATACAGTGGAATATCAGGCAGCTTAAAAAGGGAGAACGTTCTGGTGCCTGGGTAGCTCAGTAGGTTGAGCATACCATTGGATTTCTGCTCAGGTCATGATCTCAGGGTTGTGAGATGCGAGCCTCCTACTGGGCTCCACACTGGGCATGGAGCCTGCTTGCCATTCTCTCTCTCTCTCTCTCTCCCCCCCCCACCTTGGCCCCTCCTCCCTTAAAAAAAAAAAAGTAAAAAGGGGGAACATTCTGACACATGCTACAACGTGGATGAACCCTAAGGATATTATGCTTAGTAAAATAAAAGGACAAATACTGTCTGATTCCATTTTTTTGAGGTACCTAGAGCAGCCACATTCACAGAAATGGGAAGTAGAATGGTGGTTGCCAGGCCTGGCGGGGAGTGGGGAGGAGGAGTTAGCACTTAAAGGTGATGGTCTCAGTTGCGCAATGTCTGCAGAGTTCTGGGTCTGGATGGTGGGAATGGTAACACAGTACACGAATGGACTCAGTGTCACAGAGCTGTGCCCTTTCCACGTGGTTAAGCTGTAACCTGTACATTACAGGAACCTTCTGATGTCGGACCATGTCAATGTACTATCTGAAACCCTAAAAACCAAAAGTCTTGTCTTCTCCGTGAATTCTTCTGTGACTACCCCAGGGAGAAGAGAGGCCTTTTCCCTCTGGCCTCCTGTTCACTGTATCAGGCATTTAGTGATTTCCTGATGGCACTGATCACCCTTCTCTGTGTAAATGCCTGGCTCTCTCCCCAGGGCCTTAGCACCTCAAGGGAAAGGACTGTATCTCCCACAGTCCCTACAAAGGGACCTTGTAGGTATTATGTTCAATGTTGGATGACCCATCAATTAAACAAGAGTTAAGTACCAGAAACCACAATGGAAGAAGAGTGGAATGAAGCTGAAGGGAAAAGAAGAAATAGAGCTTCTTGGTCGGTAAACTAAAACGTCGAATTATTTTAAGAACTTGAAGGTGGAGTCTTGTGTTGAAGTCTCTCTAGACTGTGAGTTGTAGGGGGAAAAAAAAACCCTAAAATTGGAGTAAGTGAAGAAGAGGAAAAAAGGAGGAGGAGGAGGAAAGAGAAAGAAAAGGAGCAAACGATTAAGTTGTTCTTGATACACATAACCTCTTGGATTTAGGCAAGATTGGTTTCAGGTGCCCTTTCACCTCCCTCGACATCTCTCGGTCCTGCTTTCACCTGGACGGGAGGATTCCCAGACACCTCTTACCCTTGGTAGCAGACAAGGCTACCCTAGCAGACTTACTTGATTCTTCCACCGTACAATCAGAGCAAAGAGAGGACATCCTTTCTGCCCTCTTTAGCAAAAAGCCCATGGATGCTTTCCTTTGACCCAGCTTGTGACCTCTCCTCTGAATTAATGAGTGTGGACTTGGACTGGGAGGCTCTGTGTGAGCCCTGTCTTGGAATTATGAGGTTATAAGATCCTAGCACAGTTCCTGAGAAAGAGGCACCTTCCTCCATTGGTGGGGAGAGTGTTACCTGGAACCTCTCAGGGAATTTGTCATTTTCTGGTCAAGGAAACCCCTTGACTTAACAATGCACTTCTGGACATTTATCCCACAATTACAGTCCCTCACAAATAAAACGCCACTCATGCAAGAGTACTCTTTGCAGTATTACTTATATTTTTTGTAGTATTATTTATAATTGTGAAAGACTAGAAACAAACAAAATGTCCCTCACCAGGGTAATTAAGTGACCATACAGAAATGTAATAGAACACGATGCAGCCGTAAGAAGGATAGGGAAATCTCTCTTGCATTATTACAGGAAAATATTTAAGATATGTTAAGTATAAAAACAGCAAGGTTTAATAGAGTGTATAGAACATACTATCATTGCGAAAAATATATTTTCATGGTAGCTTATGCATGCATTAAAAATATCTGAAAGATAAACTAATAGCAGTAGTTATTTCTTAGGGTAGATGGAAATTAAATACACAGGTCAACATTTGCATAACTTTATATACAAGTTAATGCTTGAGCCACAAATGTGTATTACGTACTCAAAAACTTGAAAAAAATTTTCAAATTAAGTGGTCGATATCTCCTACCTCCGTGCACATGGCACTAGGAGCTGTGAGGTGCACGTGGCCTGCCACCTGCTCACCATTTCCGCACCCGCTGTGCCCCTGCCCGCCCCTTCCCTGCCTGCCCCTTCCCTACCCATTCCAGTGCCCGCCTCGGGTGGCCCCCCTGGGGGCTGAGGGCCAGGCCATCTGAACGCTGCGCACAGGCTCCCCTCCACTCTCTATGTGCCAATTCACAGCCCAATACGAATGGGTAACAACAGAAAATGGTATTGGAAGAGTGGGAATCGGTAATTTTGCACAGCAATTTTGTACAGATGTTTACTGCAGTCTGCCTAAAGTTTGGACAAAATGGAACAAACAAGGTGAGTTTGGTGCTTTGGAAAGTGTGAAAGCTGCTAGTGAACTCTCTTGTTTATCAGAAGAAGTAACTGAAACTAGTGAAGCTCTTGTAGAAAATCCAGGACTTGTCAACAAATCTTATTACGAAGAAGGTTGGCTGATCAAGATGACAGCCAGTCGTCCTTTAGAAACGGATGAATGAGCTAGTGAAGAAGCCAATGAGAAACGCATAAAATCTATTGAGGAGTGAAAATGGAACCCCTAAATAAACCGGTATGAAACAAAACACAATAAAACAAAGCAGCTGATACTTCCCTCCAAAGATACTAACGAAGTTGAGTTCCACATGTCATATCCCAGTACATTTAAACTATGAAATGTATGCTACCATTATTGGAATCTAAAAATTATTTGTATATAAAATGCTTTCTAGACAAATGAGTTTCTAATAAAGCATTGTAACCTTTGTTGGAATAATTTTAAAACTCAAAACTCAGTGCTTTCAACAGTTGGCACGAAGCACCCCGGTGGAGAATCATTTTGAGGCTTGCTGGATTTGGTCTCCGCAGCCTTTTATCTATAATAGTCTATAGAACTAAAAAAAAAAAAAAAAAAAATTAAGTAGCTGATGGTTTTGAATGGTTGTTTTTAAAAAGAAAAACAGGTAACTTTGAAATTAAAGCAAATAAAATGATAGTAATACATTTTATAACTTATATATGTTTATAATGAATGCCCCTAAACTTTCCCTTTCTCCCTCTGTAAGTCTTTCATGAATTAAAAAATCTGTGAAGATCTATTGGCACAGAATAGAGAGCCCAAATCCAGAAAGGCTCACATATATACAATCACTTGTTTTATGTGTTGGAAAAGCAGAATAGTGCAGAAAGGACAGTCATCCATAAATGATGGTGGGTCCAGTGAATACCCTTACTTTAAAAAAAAAAGCAGCTTGACCTTTACTTCACATCATAACACAAACATATAAATTCCATGTACACAGTAGATCTAAATGTGAACATTTAAATAATACAGTTTCAAGAAGGTAATAAAGGAAACTATCTTCATGATCTTAGGGTAGGCAAAGATCTCTTTAACAGGACACACAAAGCACAAACCATTAAGAAAAAAAAATGTTTATCAAAATTCACCATGAAGGGGCGCCTGGGTGGCTCAGTGGGTTAAAGCCTCTGCTTTCGGCTCAGGTCATGATCTCAGGTTCCTGGGATCGAGCCCCGCGTCGGGCTCTCTGCTCAGCAGGGAGCCTGCTTCCTCCTCTCTCTGCCTGCCTCACTGCCTACTTGTGATCTCTGTCTGTCAAATAAATAAATAAAATCTTTAAAAAAAAAAAAAAAAAAAATTCACCATGAAGAGAGTGAAGTGACAATCACAGAGTGGGAGAAGATATTTGCACAATATATAACCCACAAAGGACTCACATCCAGAATATATAAATGACTTGTACAAATCAATAAGAAAAAGATACAGCTTGATAGAATACTGAGCAAAAGGCTTCAGCAGACATTTCATAAGCTGTACAGATGGTCAATAAGATGGAAAAAAGGTGCTAAACCTCTTTAGTGAAGAAGGAAATACCAATTGAAACTGCCACAAAATACCACATCTGCTCACTGGAATGGGAACAATTAGAAGATACCAAGTACTGGGGTGCCTGGGTGGCTCAGTGGGTTAAGCCTCTGCCTTCAGGTTGGGTCATGATCTCAGGGTCCTGGGATAGAGCCCCACATTGGGCTCTCTGCTTGGCAGGGAGCCTGCTTCCCCCTCTCTCTCTGCCTCCCTCTATGCCTACTTGTGATCTCTCTGTCAAATAAATAAAAAAAAAAAAAAAAAAAAAACAAGTACTGACAAAGAATGTGGACCAACTCCAGCTTTCACACACTTCTGGTGGGGGTGGAAATTGGGATAACCTCCTTAGAAAACAGAGAATCTTTGCTAAACTGAACATAACACACACTCAATGATCTAGAACTTCCATTCCTTCCATTTCCTTAATAGAACTGTGTATCCATACGTGCATCCCAGGACATGCATGAGAACCTACAAACATTAATAATAACACAAAACTGGAAATATCTCAGATGCCCAGAACAGTACAATAAATAAATTATGATATAGTCGTAAATTGTGGGAACGAGCTATACAAACTAGGCTGAACAAAAGAACCGGGACACAAAGGAACACATACTATAATTTCCATTTACATAAACTTCAGAAACAGCCAAATGAGGTTAGAAGTCAGGCTGATGGTTGCCTTTGGGGAGGACTGGGTAGTAATGACTGGGAGGAGGCAGGAGGTGGGATTTTGGGGTGTGGGAACGTGCTAGTTCTCCAACAGGATGGTTTTACACAGGTGAGTTGACTAAAATTTCACTGAGCTCTGTACATCCAATTTTTGCACTTTTATATTACATGTCATTTAAAAATTTATTAAAAATATACTTTAATCTATGAAGAGACTCTGCTTAAGAACGCAGTGGCTGACAACATTTTGTACAGTTGTTTACTGGGTCTTCTTTTCCTATTGTGGAAGTTTCAGATTAAACAAGCAGACAGCTGAATATTAAAGCAGCTCTCTTTTAATTAGATCTTGTATTCTCTGCTTCTACAAACTTTCTTCTAAAATACTGCATTCATTATGAAAATAATGTAATCATACAAACAAAATTTTGAAAAACAGAAACCAGCAAGACCCCAAACCTAGCTTATCCATTTATATACAAATTACTTTACAATTTTAATACATGTTCTTCTGATCTTTTTTCCCTCACAAACATTAAGATGGTCTTAAATTCAGTGAGACAATTTTTCTCATTCAGAGTTTTAGTCACTTTCTTTATAATCTAAAACTATATTCAAATTTTACATTTACCCAGCATGTAAGGTCATCTCTAAAATACTCAGCAATATGAATGTATGTCAGGTAAAAATACAAAGTAAACTTCACTTAGCTGTTCAAAAAATACCATAACAATATATCTTGAATTCCAAATACCTCAAAGCAGTTTATATTCTTGATTTATTTGCATAAAAGGGACAACGTTTTATTTGCTCTACTCTTATGATACCAAAAAACATGGCACATGGTCAGTTGATAATGGGGCCACAACTAGATTGCAAGTTTTCCTATTCTGCTTCTGCATTACAGTGGGCCTGGTCACCAAAATATCAAATATCCAACTCAAAGAACTCTACCTCATGTAAATCTTCCAGTCCCTGCTCTCCAAATACGTCAAATGACGGCTGTTTAGATAATATAAATACACTGGCTAAAATGTTGTCTTTAGGTTCATGCTTGAAAACACCTTATAGATGAGGTGATTCTTTTTTTCAAATCTTCCTCTACCATAGAAGTAATACATCATAATGAACATACCTAGAGATACTAGGTTGGGTACCTTGGAAAGCAATCTTGGAGCCAAGGATTTGAGGGTGAGCCTTTTATTTGGGAAGTGATACCAGGAAGCCCTGTTGGAAATGGGCAAGTGAGACAAGGAAGGGAAGGAAGGCAACAGAAGGTATGTGATACAACAGGAGCCTGTTGTGGGCATTGAGGCTGGATCCTGCTGAAGAACTCTGGGAAACAGCGTAAAACATGCCTCAAGGGGTCCCAACCAAGGAGTGAGGAAGCTGGGGTATTTATCCTCCAGCTCCTACCCATTCACTGATGGAGGGCTATTGTTGGGGTCTAACTCCCTAGGATTTCTGGCCTATCCTTAGCTAGAACAGGGCCAGGAAAGCCAAAATGGATATTGTTATTAATGTTGGAGACTTCTCAGTCATTTCTGCTTCAGCTCTTTTTTCTCTTCCTTTCTCTTTCTTCTCCTTCTGGTATTTCACTGATGTGTACATTACACCTTTTGTAATAGTACCACGTTTCTTGGATATTCTGTTCTGTTTTTTTTTTCAATATTTTATTCTCTTTGCATTTCAGTTTTGGACATTTCTATTGACCTATATCTTCAAGCTCACTAATTCTTTCCACAGCTGTGTCTGTGTACTATCTACTCTGTCAAAGCCATTCATTTTCATAATGGTGTCTTTGATTTCTAGCATTTCTTTTTGATTGTTTCTTAGAATTTCCATCTCTCTGCTTACATTACTTATTTGTTTTTACATGTTGTCTATTCTTTCCATGAGAGTCCTTAGCATAGTAATCACAGTTATTTTAAATTCTCGTCTGATAGTTTCAGTATCCCTGCCATATCTGGGTTTGGTTCTGATGCTTGAGTTGTGAGGAGGGGGAGGGGAAATATCATAAAGTATGATGATTAGATTTCAGTTGAAGGCTGTGACCTTTACAAGTGCAACTCAATCTCTTCATCCTCCCTTTAGGTGAGAGAGAAAGGCTAGAGGGGGTTAGAGCTCCGTATTTTCCTTCCCTCAGGTCAATTAGACTTTGGTGAAATAGTTTGTCTTAAAGGCAGGCCTTGTTAGGAGAAGAGCATATTCTGGGCATATTACAAAATGGCACCCCACCCCCAACACACACCCCCAACAACATGAGGAAACAAAACACTAAACTGTACACTTAAAAATGGTTAAGATAATAAATTTTATATTGTATGCATGTTATGGGTTGAATTGCATCATCTTGATACTCATACATTGAAGTCCTAACTCCCAGCTCCTCAGAATGTAACTGTATTTGGAGATAAGGTCTTTTTTTTTTTAAGATTTTATTTATTTATTTGACAGAGATCACAAGTAGGCAGAGAGGCAGGCAGAGAGAGAGGAAGGGAAGCAGACTCCCCGCTGAGCAGAGAGCCCCATGCGGGGCCTGATCCCAGGACCCTGAGATCATGACCTGAGGCTTTAACCCACTGAGCCACCCAGGCGCCCCGGAGATAAGGTCTTTTAAAGGTAACTAAGTTAAATGGGGTTGTTAGAGCATGAACATCTAGGACACTAACATGACCAGTGTCCTTAGAGGAGGAAATTTGGACAGAGAGAGAGAGAACTGACAGCTGCAGGCATAGAGAGATGACCATATGAACACACATCGAAAAGGTGGCCTTCAGCAAGCTGAGAGAGGCATCAGAAGAAGCCTACTGACATCTTCTAGCCTACAGAACTGTGAGAAAATAAAGTTCTGTTGTGTAAGCTACCCAGTCTGGGGTATTTTGTTACGGCAGCCTGAACAAACCAATATGGTGTATTTTACCACAGTTAAAACAATCAAAACTAAGTTGACTCTCAAGAAAAGAGAAAGCCCAAAACAAGGAAACAAAGCTGTGTATTGGCCACCTGAGTGTCTGTGGGCTGCTGCGGAAAGTCACAGAAAGTGCTTTATGAGTCCTGTTGATTGGTGCCACCATATTTGAGTGGGGCCTCATTTCAGTTGGGCTCTCAACACTAGTGGTCACCCCTCTTGTCTGCCCTTGCAAGGTGCTTTCTCCCTAAGCAAGGCCTGTTCCACACCTTCGCCATTGTTCGGAGCTACTGACTGCTGGGTTCCCTTTTCAGCAGATGACTTAGTCCCCCGCCTCACAGAGAAAATAAGGACAAACCAGCTTGAATCCTCTTTCCCTCATGAATCCCCTACAAACACTCATATCTATATCCTCACCCATCTTTCCTTCTTCCTCTCTGGCTTCTCTTAAGTGTGAAGGTGCCCACATCCTTTCAGCCTCATTCCGCTCTTGCCTTTCTCTCCTCCTGAGGGTCCTGGCTCCATCATTCCTCCCTCTTCCTGTATTTTCAACCCTTCTCTTTCTATGGGCTCCTCTCCAGAAGCCTAAAAATATATTCAATGCTCCCTCGTTCTACTTTGACTTTAGCTCTTTCTAGCTACCACAATCTCTCCAGTACTCCTTTTTATCCATCCTTCTTAAAGGATAATCTACTCTAGTTACCTCTCCTCTCCCATTTCCTCTTTATTCTGCTACACATTGAATTCTGTTTCCTTCCTTCCATCCTTCTTTCCTTCCTTCCTTCCCTTTTTTCTTTCTTTCTAAATTTTACTTTTAAGTAATCTCTACACCCAACATGGGGCTTGAATTTACAACCCTGAGATTAAGAGTCACACAATCTACGGACTGAGCCAGCCAGGCACCCCATGAATTCTGGTTTCTGTTTGCACCATTCTGGTGACTATTCTGGCAAAGCTCTTTCATGACCTTGTGTTGGTTAGCTCTCCCTTTCTCCACTGCTAGCTGAATGCCTTCATCTGGGTGTACACAACTGGCATCCCGGTCTCAGTATGTCATAATTGAAACACATTTTTTTTTTTTCTCAAATGAACTTCTCTTCCTGTCTTTATTTTTGTTAATGGAGCTGCTGTCACCGGCTCCATACTTCAGCCTCATCTTTGGGCTTTGGGGTGTTTATGTTCAGTAATTTTATTTTATTTTATTTTAAAGATTTTATTTATTTGAGAGACAGAGATCACAAGTAGGCAGAGAGGCAGGCAGAGAGAGAGAGGTGGAAGCAGGCTCCCTGCTGAGCAGAGAGCCCAGTGTGGGCCTCGATCCCAGGACCCTGGGATCATGACACGAGGCAGAGGCTTTAACCCACTGAGCCACCCAAGCGCCCCTTGTTCAGTAATTTTAAGGAATTGTTTTTTACCAGGCAATACATCGAAATGGTTCAAAATTCAAAAGATTCACTGATGTACATGGAAAAGGCTCTCCCACTACTGAACCCCAATCATCTACTTCCCCTCTTAACAGGCCAGCAATGCCAAAGTTTTGTGTGTATTCCTTTAAGGATATATGCCTATATTTTGCATATATAAGAAATATTTTTATTTATATTTTTTCCCTTTTTAAAAAAATTTTATTTATTTGACAGAGAGAGATCACAAGTAGGCAGAGAGGCAAGCAGAGAGAGAGAGAGAGTAGGAGGAAGCAGGCTCCCTGCTGAGCAGAGAGCCCAATGTGGGCCTCGATCCCAGAACCCTGAGATCACCACCTGAGCCGAAGGCAGAGGCTTAACCCACTGAGCCACCCAGGTGCCCCCATTTTTTCGCTTTTAAAAATATAAATGATGGGGAAGGGGTTGGGAGGTGGGCGAAATGGGTGAAGGGGGTCAAGAGGTACAAACCTCCTTTTTTTTTTCTAAAGATTTTATTTATTTATTTCACAGACATTGTGAGTAGGCAGAGAGACAGGTGGGGACGGGGGTGGGGGTGGGGAGTAGGCTTCCCGCTGAGCAGAGAGCCCAATGCGGGGCTCGATCCCAGGACCCTGGGACCATGACCTGAGCTGAAGGCAGAGGCTTTAACCCATTGAGCCACCCAGGCGCCCCTTATTTGTTATCAAACAAATAAGTGATGGGGATGTAATTTACAGCATGGTAATTATAGTCAATAACATTGTAATGCGTATTTGAAAGTTGCTAAGAAAAGTAAATCTTAAAAGTTCTCATCACAAGAAAATAATTGTTTTCAACTTTTAGACAGTAAAAAATGGTAACTAGACTTATTGTGGTGACCATTTCACAATGCATACAAATATCAAATCATTATGCTATATAACTAAAACTAATATAATGATATAGGTCAATTATATCTCAACAGCAACAACAACAACAAAACCCAGGCAAAATAAAAGAAAAATACAAATATCATACCGTATACACAGCTCTATTGCATTTTTCATGTATATATTTTGGACATCATTTCATCAAATGCTTTTTCATCCTTTGTTACAGCTGCGCAGAGTTTAGCAGTATTTCGAATTCCTCTCTTCCCTCGTCTCCAACACCCAATCAATTGCCAAATTATATTAACGTGTATTATTTTTCCTACAGTCTCTGTTTCCAGTGCCAATTTGTTTAGACTTTCACCTTTCTGCCTGGATTAACACAATAGCCTCTGACAGTTTTTGCTCTGACCTTAGCCCTTCCTTTTTAGTTCAGGCCATTCTGTTCAATTAATCTTCTTAAGTACTGCTCTGATTATGTCACTTCCCAGTTTAACAGTCCCCACTGTTTTCTTGTTGCCAGCAGAGTCTCACTCTGTGTTCCCTCCTTTTTTCTTAGTGTGCCCTCCTTCTTCATGTTCTGGATACTTAAGTCATACTTGAGAGTCTCATGATTCTAGAGTAATCCTTTTGTGTTCTCACGGGAGTATTTTTGATAATGTTAACTTTACCTTGAGCTATAAGACCTTGCCACCAAGTCCAGCTCCTTCCTCCCCAAGGTCCGGCTCAGGTACTAACTTTCCTATGAAGTCCTCCTGTCCCTCACTATTAGCCAGGACCGGAAGAGGGATGAGCCAAGAAAGGTGCCTAAGGGGCAAAATTTAAGGAGGCATGCTCTCTCAGGGTTGTGGAAGTGCCAAGCCTGCACTCACAGGGTCTCCTGGCTTGCCTCATTCTAGTCCAGCCCTGCTGTTAGCAGTTCTGGGCCCTAGCTTCGAATGTCTCTAGTGAATTTTCTCTTCTTACCTGGATCGTAGCTATTGATAACAGAATTTCTCTTCTCCCCACTGCTCTAATCAACTTGAGTACAGAACCAAGCCTGCTCCATAGCGGATCTGTGCTGTCTTGCCTAGAACCTCATACACACAGATATATTGTTACTAGAACTCTTTAGGTTGGGAGTGTCTACCCATCAGAAATTTCAATTCAAAATCCTTTAAGCAAAAAAAGGCAAGTTATTAGGAGAATATTCAGGAACTTGGGAAACCCATCGGCAGGGATGCTGTGAATACCAGGAAGAGAACTAGGGACTAGAGCACTGTGGGGACCCTGGGAAATTCTCTTATGTCTCCTTCTCTCAGTACTGATGGACTGTTTCTGTTCCCTAGTTCATTTGGTGGAGAATGGCTTCTGTTTACAGCCCCCAAAGTTTAAAAAGTTGTAAAGTTAGAGAGAGAGAAAGAGAGAGAGAGAGAGATCTCAATTCCAATTTCAAAATCTCCAGGAAAGGATGTGATTAGCCAACCTGAGTCAGGCACCTATTTCCAGGCGAATCATCTGTGGCCAGAAGGTGCTAGAGGGATAGTGCAGCCTTGCGGACCTCAGTGGTGTTCATGGATCTTTTCTCTAACTCCGCCATTAATGTGACTCAGCTCCAGCATGATGCCAGTCTGTGTCTCTTAGCCAAACATGCTAAATTCCCAGGATAGAGAATACACTTGGTATAGCTTGGGTCAAGTGCATGCCTGAGTCATTCAGCTTTGGGGGGGCGGGGTGAGGGTTTGGAAGTACAGGAGTGACTTCTGGTGGTCATTTCTGTGAATGGAGGCATTTTCCAGAGAAGGGGAATCTCCTGAGTTAGCAAGTTACACCCAAAGTTGACTGTTACAAGCTATTTGTTGAATAAATAAATGAGTGAATGATATTTATTTATTTTTTTAAAAGGTTTTATTTATTTATTTGACAGAGAGAGATCATAAGCAGGCAGAGAGGGGGGGGAAGCAGGCTTTCCGCTGAGCAGAGAGCCCTCGGGGCTCGATCCCAGGACTCTGAGATCATGACCTGAGCTGAAGGCAGAGGCTTTAACCCACTGAGCCACCCAGGCGCCCCGAGTGAATGATATTTAAAAAGAGCAACTGTCTAAAGCTATTAGGTACGTGTTAGGGAGTTACTGGACAACTCACTTGCTCCATCACCCTCAAGATCTAATCAGTCTCCAAGCCCTGATGAATCTTTCTTCTTGATGTCTCTCAAATCCTTCCCTCCCTTCAATGCCACGAACACCACGAGTTTGCATCCATGCCTGGTTGCTCTGCCTCAGCCTTCCCCACCTCCACTCCATTCCCAGCTGGTGCCTGTGCCCAGAGCAATCTCTCCAAAGCATATGGCTTCCCCGTTGCCACCCATCACTCAATCTGTCTGAAACCAAACACATCCTCTTTCCATCTAAACTGGCTCTCCCTTCAAATGACTGTCAACCACACCACCATCTTTCTGTCCTTTAGTTCTTAAAACCTTGGAATGACCTCTGACCTTTTCCCTCCTAGTCCCTCAGTATTTCATTAGTTGCCAAGTAGTGTAGAATTTTCCTTTATTTCCCCCGTTGGTTTTTCTTTTCATTTCTTTTAAACATTTCCAGCGTAATTTTGGTCTGTTAGGGAGTTCAGAATATCTCCCAAGGACTGTTACTAAGACACTATGGAGAAGATATCTGGTTGGAGATCTGGGAATGCCTAAATCCTGTTTTGGCCAGCCATTTCCCCTTCCTGAGAGGTCAGTGGGGGAAATACAAGGAAAGGGAACAATGACACCACGAGGCAAAAGAGAACTTTATTATTAGCTGTGTATTTGGCCTCAAACCACAATGCAGAAGTCAGGAAAGACAGGCTGGACTCTGGTCATCTGTCTATTCCCCCCACTTGATGCCCAAACATGAGTCTTAGAATTTTACTTCCTAGTGGCACAAAAAGCCACCCTCATCAGAGAAATTGGACAAAAAGACAAATCTGCCCAAAGGCTAGGGCTGTCCAAGCCATCATGGGTGGGGCTGTAGCTCCACGTCCTGGAGACTTCCTAGAAGGAGAAAAGAGAAGATGCTGGCTTGGGTGCCTCCAAGTAGGGGCAAAAAGAGCCCTGTTATCACTCAGGATATGTTGATAGTGGAAGGGAGACCACATCTACCCATCCTGAACCTCCTACCTTTTAAAGCCTCTACCCCTAGAAAATGTACTTTAAGCCATATTCTCTAGTTTCAGCAAGTTTTTCTTCCTTTGTGGATATGGGTATGAGTTTGGGGTTGGGTGAAATTTCTCGCTCACCATCCTGACTCCACCTTAAGAAGAGTGAAGCAGTGGCAGGCTTTGAGTGCCTTCCAGGAATCAGTGACTCAATTCCTGGCGAATCTACACTATTCTGACCTTTTAAGTGTCTTAGTCAAAAATTGTCAAAAGCCAACTGTTGCCCCAAATTAAGAACCAATTCCTAAGAAGGCCATGAGGATCCTCTACAGCCTGGCCCACCTTCCTCCCTCCCCCCCCACCCCATTATTAGGAATGACCTTAGGATTGTGGCAGACAGGGCAAGAATAGGAAAAGGATGCCAGATGTAATCAATGTAATCATCCATAAAGAGATCAGTTGGATCCAATCAAGAGAAGAAGGAACTTGATCCTTACCAGAATTTTATCTACCTCATAACCTAATCAATAAGTGCAGAAAGAACTAGATTAGGCATCCAGGGGAATCTAATCCGTGGGGTGGGGTAGGGTCTAGGAGAACTTTGTTGACATACATTACATTGAAGGGACTTAAGGACTTAATGTGTTTGCAGTGGTGGCAGAAGAATCCCTCTGATACATCTTGGCCAAAAAGCAATCTCAGCCGGCTGAGATGGGAATCCCCATTCTCCTGCAGAGGCAAGCTCCTGTGGCTTGAGGCAGTGACCTCAATAGCTGGGGATGATAAATAATATTTAATCCTAAAAATGTTCAGAATTAAATACGAGTATGATGGAATAAAACTACAGAACTTGTATTTTTGTCTTAACTGTAATAATATTCTGTTTAATTTGGTATTTTCAGTGTTTGTAAAATGTAGATAATTTATTAGAGAATCTGATAAATTAGCCTTGTGATTCCAATGTAAAATATGTAATTCAGTAATCGATTTCAGACTTGTATTAGAGATTTTTATTAGTTTGAAAATGGTATTGAAAGAGACTTTGGGGGTTCCTGGCTGGCTCAGGCGGTAGAGCATGTGACTCTCAATCTCAGGGTCCAGCATTCAAACCCCACACTGGGCATGGAGCCTACTTTAAAAAAAAAAAGAGGGAGAGAGTTTAGGGGGCGCCTGGGCGGCTCTGTTGGTTAAGTGTCTGCCTTTGGCTCAGGTCATGATCCCAGGGTCTTGGGATCGAGCTCCACTTTGGGCTTCCTGCTCAGCGGGGAGTTTGCTCTTCCCTGTGCCTGTGCCTCTGCCCCCCGCCCTTCTCCCCGGCTCATGCTTGCTCCCTCTCCCTTTCTCTCTCTCAAATAAATAAATAAAATCTTTAAGAAAAAAGAGAGAGAGTTTGACATTCACTATATTTAAAGTTGAATATATTAGGTTTTAAAGCTTATTAGATTTTAAATATATTAGGTTTGCTAGATATCTGACTAGGAGTAACTTAAACTTCTTGTGTCTGAGCTTTCTTGTGTATAAAATAGGTATAATTATAGTACCTATTTCATAACATTGCTGGGAAGGAATCAATGAGTTCATATAGGAGCTTGCAATAGTACCTGACTTTTAGTGAATGCTCAATAAGTTAATTATTGTTGTTGTTATTATTTCTATGAGGACATCCTGTTTGTTAGATCAGGCATTTAAATACATAGTTTAAAAGGCAAAGTAAATACATTATGCATATAAGAGCAGTTTAAAATGTTTAGCAGTTATTTAACAACATAACGTGAGTGAAGGCGTTATTTAAAGGAGTGTAGTATATTCCATTTGAGTTGAAGGTGGGTTAATCAGCCTTTTCTCAAGGATAAGGCCCGTGTGCCCCACGGTATCCCCAGCTGTCTGGCATTGGGTACAGAGAGCTGCCCAATAAATATGTGTGGAATTGACCTGAGAAATCATATGAAAAGGATTCTAAGATGTTATATCCAAAAGACACTGTTAATTGAGACAGGGACCACAGGAGGAGCAGCTTGGAGGGAAGACAATGAGGCCGGGTTTTAACTTACCGAACTTACAGAGGAGCTCCTGGTCACAGTTCAAAGTCTCACGGGCAGGACAGACACTCGGGAAACAGTTTGAAGCAGGAAATACACATGATGAGGGTCATCAACAGATTCTAGGTTCAGGGAGAAGAGGGTCCTTTGAAAATGACTGTTAGAATTTCCCAGATTTTGAAATAGATGAAATCGGCTTAAAGGCTCAAAGAAAAATAGATTTTAAAAGTTGTTACTTTTTTTTTTTTAAGATTATTTATTTGAGAGAGAGAGAGCACAAGCAGGAGGGGCAGAAGGAGGTCAGAGAATCTCAAGCAGACTCCACACTGAGTGTGAAGCCCGACACGGGGCTTGATCTCATGACTCAGATCATGACCCGCACTGAAATCAAGAGTCAGACGCTCAACCGACTGAGCCTCCCAGACACCCTAAAAGTTGTTACCTTAATATACAGAAATATTAATTTAAATAAAGTAACAGTAAACAATCTCTTCCATCCTTTTTCCCCCTCAAACCACTCTCAGGCATAAAAAAAACTCACCCTGATATTTCTAATCTTGTAACACACTGCTCCCTTTCACAAATCCCTTGCCTTGGCATCCCTTGAATCCTCTCCCTAGCTTTGGGGGGACTCTCCAGGGATATTTACCTGTGCTCACAAATACTTATTCATCATCATCACCACCACAACAGCCAACATCTACCGTACCTGTATTTTGTACCAAGCAATTTGCATGATTAATGGTAACTGGGAAGTGCTAATAATACCCAGCGCTTACTATGAGCTTCCTGGGTCCAGGCTCTGCTCTGAGTCCTTATATTATCTCTTAACCTCCACATCTTGGGCAGAGAAGCAGAGGCTTAAAATGTTGAGTAACTTGTCAAGGTCTCATAGGTAGGAAGTAGTACGGCCAGGCTTTGAACTTGGAGTCTGACTCCAAAACCAATGGTACAATGAGAGCACGAGAGTGTGGTCGTGGGGGCCAGTGTTCTCTGGCAATGCAGACCCCGCCTGGGCCAGCCCTCACTGCTCCCAAAGAGGCAAAACTCCCTTGCACTGTTTACAAAGTTCCAGGTTCCCGTTAATCCTTATAGGGCTGGGGCCGCACACATTCCAAAGTAGAAATGGGGAGGCTGGTGCTTTTAACTCTCTTGGGGCTCTTACACATGGTTCCTGGAGGGCCCCTGTGAAAACTGTTGCTTCAGCCATATTTCTTCATCTCTTCCCCTGTTGTCCCCTGCACCCCACCGCAAGGGACACAGTCAACACTAGAAGACTACCTTCTATAGCTAAAAGCCTCCCCACAAGTCAGCTCCTGTCAAGTGTCCCACTAGTGAGCAAACCAGCTCGGACAGGCCTGAATGTTGGCTGCTCCAACAGAGACCTACCTCACTGCTTTACTTACTAAACACCCTTGGGAGGCCTCCCACCTCCACCTACTGCTCAGTCTCCCACAATAATCCACCCAGTTAAAGTGTCTTCTTCACCTTTCTGCTCTATGCGCATGAGAATCTTGCCCAGCCTTCAAGGCCAAATCAAGGTACATATCTCTGAAATTTCCCACATAACTTCAATTCTGATTACCTTGGAACGTTTATTATCTGTAGGACCACTCATTTGGTTCTTAGCACACACTATAACCAGCCAGTCAAATGACCAGCAGCTTCTTTTTTTTTTTTTTTTTTAAGATTTTGTTTATTTGAGAGAGCGAGAGCACAAGTCGGGGTGAAGGGCAGAGGGAGAGGGACAAGCAGACGCCCCGCTGAGTGGGGAGCCCTACGTGGGGTTTGATCCCAAGGACCTGAGATCATGACTGGAGCTGAAGGTAGATGTTTAACCAACTGAGCCATCCAGGTGCCCCCAAATGACCAGCAGCTTATTGAAGTCAAAGCCAACTTGGAAATCTCCTGCATTGCCAGGGCTGATGAACCCCCAATATATTCTCAAAGGTCTAGGCTTCTTTTCATCCTCACTCTGGTCACCAAGATTAAGTCAGTCTGCCCTTCCTTCCTTCCTTCTTTTCCTTCTCTCTCTCTCTTTCTCCCTTCCTTCCTCCCTCCCTGTTTGTTTCTTTCTTCCTTTCTTCCCTTCCCTCCCTTCTTACTCCCTTTCTTTCTCCACCCTCTTCCTTTTCTTTTTTCTTTCCTTTCCTTTCTTCTCTAGGCAGGGCTGAACCCACAATCCTGAGACCAAGAGCCACACGCTCCAATGACTAAGCCAGCCAGGCACCCCAAGTCATCCCTTCTTTCTTAATGCAACTACTACCCACACCTTACCTTATAGAATTGTCTTCTGACATTATCCAATCTGCAGTTTCTGGCTTCCTTGTGCTGAAGTTGATCACCATCACTTTGTTGGAATCCAGTTCTTTTAATCTCTTAGAGTAGATTTTTCTGCCTTTTTCCTGAGACTGATTCTAGAATCTTTGGTTATCCAGAATGAAGAGCCTTTTGGACAGAGCAACCGGGGTTCACAGGCTCATTTGTCTTAAGAAAATAACTTGCATGTCTGAGGGGAGTGGACACAGAGATCTCTCATTATATGCTTATTGAAGGTCTACTATGAACCAGGCATTGCATGAGATGCTAGCATATAATCACGAACAAGATGAAATCCCTGCCCACCTGCAGCTTCTGGATTATGGACGATTCGTGGTCTGAGAAGTGCTGTGGAGAAAGAGTAACGCAGTACTTTCAAACTTTTTGCAGCTGTAATCCAGTAAGAAACGTGTTTTATATCATGATCCAGAACAAATACGCAAACCCATGTACGTACATTTATATATCTCAAATAAAAGCTTCACAAAACAAGAGCCTTACTAAGTCTGATGCTCTCTGATATTTTCTACTTCTTTTATGAAATGTTGGTCATGACCCACTACGTTCATTTTGTGCTTCCTCAGTGGGGACCAACCTGCAATGTGAAAATGCTGGTAATGGTTAGGAGCACAACTCTGAGGTCAAGCTGATGGCTTTCAGACCTCTTACTGTCTGGGTTTGGGCTTCACCTCAACATGCCCCTGTTTTTTCTACCTGCGAAATGAGGTAATAATAACAGTATACCTGCCTCATGCACTCTTCCTTGACAACTGCATGAGAAAGGAGATGATGTGTGTAAAGGACTTAAAATAGGGCCTGAAACATTGTGAGTGCTCAGTAAGCACAGATGATAAAGACTGGGTATGAGGATTAAAGAGCGAAAGCAGTCAATCTGAGCGGATTCGAGAATGCCGCCTGGAGGAAAAGGTATTAATGTTGACACCTTAAGAAGTGGCAGGTGACGAGAAGCTGTAGAGTGGAGAAGAAAGTTCTATGCAGAGAAAGCAGCCCTTTCAAAAATTATGAGGTAGGAGAACTTCCCACCACGTATGACTTGAGAGCTTCCTGATTTGGCTGCAGCCTGAGGGAGAAGTCTGTGGCAGATGAGGTCAAAATGGCAACCGGGTGAGATCACCAAGGACCCCGAAGCCAACTCAAAGAATTTTGGGCTCTAACTTATGTGCAATGGGATCTTATTAAGCCTGTTAAGTAGGGAAGTGACATGATTTTCTTTTTTGAAAGACCACTCACGCTATAGGGCAGACAATGGATTGGAGAGGACAGTTCTGGTGGCAGGGAGACCATGAAGTCTTTTGCAGCATCTTGATTAGAGATGATTTGGTAGCCTGAACCAACCGTGCATTCTGACGCAATGGTTCTTAAATTATGGTGTTCATGAGAATTACCAGGACAAAGTGTGAGTAAGGGGGCTGTTAAAAATGCAGTTTCCTGGGCTAACAAGCCACGATTGTGGTGACAACCAATTGGGGCCCAGCATTTAAGTAATCACCCCTAGTGATTCTGATGCACGTAGTTTCCTAATCACACTTTTAAAAACCAAGAACGAAACTACCTCTTGTATGTCTCTAACATTATATTTTTTTTCCGCTACACACTCCTTTACATCTCAGGCACCTGCTGGGGGCGGGGGTCCCTTTTGCTTCAGACTCCCTGCACAGAACGTACAAACTCCTTGAGAGCAAGGACTTCGTCTAACAGGTGCTTCTCCAGCGTGCCCAGAAAAAAAGTGGCACAGAAAGGACCCTCTAGAAATGTTTGCCAAACGAATGAACGAGCGGATAAATTAATGTATTGCTTTGTGCAGAAATTTTTGCTTTTAAATACCTGGGCAGGGTTTGAAATCGGGAAACAAAGGTTGTTCCAAAGAAAGGGTGAAGATGCGACTGTCAAGGCTGAGGGAAATGCGGGGAAGCCCGTTCCCAATTGTCGAGGCTTGCTCAGGAGGTGATATAATTCTCGGGGCTGGGGGGCGAGAAATGTTACTATTTCCAGATGAGCAACCATCTTGGGCTGCCTGCGCCACTCTCCCGAGAGTCCACACTTGACTAATCCAGTTGCCTTCATGGTTTCTGCCCCAACCAACCCTTTCAAGCTAAATGTGGGCTCCAGGAGGCCGCGGGGGCCGGGAGGGATCCTCGCCCGAAGCCCCCTCCGGGCCGGCGCGCCTGAAGCAGCGCCGACCTCCCCATCATGGCGGCCGCCGGGCGGGGAAGCTGAGCCCGTGCGTCGCGTGCGTGCCTCCTCTCCCTCCCCTCCCCCTCCTCGGCGGCGGCGGCGGCGGCAGAGGCGGCAGCGCTCGCCATTGCCGCTGGTGGCAGGAGGCTGCGAGGAGCCGGCGCGGTCGCAGTCTCCACGGCGCAGGCCCACGGTAGCGCAGCCGCTCTGAGGTGAGTGCCCTACCGCGCAATCTCCAGCTATTTCAGCCCCGGCGCAGCCGCAACACGCCGCCCGCCCGCCGGCCGGCCGGCCCGCCCCGCAGCCTGCACCCTGCCGCCCCCGGCTCCGGGCCTGGGCCCCCGCCGGATTCGGCCCGCCTCGGGCGGGGGGCCCTGGCCCGGCCCAGTCAAACCGCCACCCCGAGGATGCGCAGGCCGCAGTAGGCCCCAGGCGTCCTGGCGGGCTCAGGAGGGAGGCGCTGCCCTCCCGAGAGCCCCAGGGTTCCGGCCTCCCCCGCCGCCTGAGGCTCTGGGGGCCGCGGCCTCGTCGCCACCGTAGAACCCGGGGCCCGGGCCCGGCCTTCCCGCGGGCTCGGGAGCGGGAGGTCCGGGAGAGCGCGCCGGGCCCGGGAGCGGGAGGTGGGCGGGCTGCGCGGGACCGGAGCCGCGGCTCCCCGCTCGCCCCCTCGGCCCTTCCCGGGTCTGGTCCGCGGGCGGCGCGGCGGGCAGGGCCGGGGTGCGGGAGCCGCTGTCTCCTGCAGGAGAGGAGGCTGGCTCTTCGGGCGGCCGCCGAAGCTTCCCTCCCGCCGGGGTGGCGTGGGCTTGTTACCCAGGTAGACTGGGGGACGCTGGAATATGGCGCGTTGCCCACCTTCTTGCAAGTTAGGAGGCGGCCCCGGGCGGCAGCGGCGGCAGTTCGAGGAGGAGGGCGCAAAGTCCTTTTGTACGCAGAAATAAGGAGCGACATTGTGTTTTCTTCCTCAGCTGAGATGCTGCCGGTGGAGGGGCCTCGGTTCTTCCTGTGCCTGGGGTGGTGGTCCCCTGAGTGAAGAGAAGGGGGAGTGGCGCGACCCTCGGAAGGAACCAAACTGTTGCCACTGTAAAGACAGGGGCTCTGGATGGCCTTGTGCATGGGTGTTATTTCACATCTCCAGCCTTTCGGGGAACTCAAGGGTTTGCCTCTGCATGTTGTCCACCTCACTGTGTAGTGATGTCCACCGCCTTTCTCACCTGTTATGTCGTTGCTGCTGGTGCCAAAGTTTCTATAGTGCATCTGACTGTGCCCATCAGAACTTGGAGTTGTTTAAAAATCTTAATATTTTTAGGGCTTCAAATGGTAATCTCCAGCCAGTTGGAGGAGCTGTTGCCTATCTCCAACCTTTCTTAAACATTAGAATGTATTAATTGCTTACTTAAGAGCTGGTGTCAGTTGTGCTTAATTCTTTTTGTGGTCAGAGCAAAATTCATGTTTTCTTAAGTGTGTAGAGACAGTGGATTGGGAAACTTTTAAGGTGAAGGCAGTGTGAGTGAACCTGTCAGCTTGGACAGTGCTCACAGGAGAATGGGTATGCGCCATCTCACCTTTTTTTCCCCCAGGGCATCATCTGTGCCCACTGTGATCCTTTTCCTATTTCCAGCCTTTTAAAAAAATTCCTTTTACTTTGACTTTGAAGAGTAAGTTATTGGGTTCTTCACTCAAGGAAGGATGGGAGGAGAGCCTTGGAGATGCTGGGGTTTTTTGTTTTGTTTTTAAAATTGAGTACTAGTATCCAGATTTGTGTTTAAATGTTCTTGAGGTGTTATCTCTTAAGGTAGTGAAAATATGACTAGAATCTGTCCATGAGTGTAATTTCCTTATTTTATGAGCAGAAGAGGAAACAATTATCTCATGTAATACTTACTCATGGGTGTGCAAAATTGTTTGTGTCAAGGGATTTTTTTTTTATTCTGTCAGGCATTAGATGTGACTTTCAACTGAATCCATGACAGAGAAAAAAAGCAACCAGATTAATAAGTATTGCTTACCATCTTTTGGCACATCCTTTTTTGAAATCCTTTGATTTTCTGCTATGAGCCTTTCCCCTCCTCCAATCTCAGACTCAACATATATGAGAGAAAATGACTTTTTGCTTAGTAGTCAGTGGTCATATTCTCATTTAGCTGGGGAAAAAAAAAAAGGAAAGAAAGAAAGAAAAAAGAAATCATGCTCAAGCCAGGAGTTTTCATGAAAATAGATTTCTTACCAGGTTTGAGGAGACTTAGCTCCTGGGTTTAGGAAGTAACTCTAAGAGTAGCAAATACTGAGAGCCATTGTCCACATCTAAAAGGGATTAAAGAAGAAAGGATTTCAAGTTTCCCTCCCAATTCATGTATTGATGGGACCCAAAATTGTAGGTTTCTTGTTATTATTAAATCACAAGTATACATCCATTTCTAATTTTGTTAGGGAGCGGAAGACAAACTCCCTGTGATTTAAATACCTGAATTTTGCATTGCCTGTATACTGTGAGTTCAAGAAGACCCCTGGGTTGTCTTCAAGAAGTATTTTATGTGAAGTAATCACAAATGGGTGACTGTTTTAAGGGAAATATAAACTGCTTATGGTCTGGGATTAAATTTTTTATACCTCTTATATATAGCAAGGCATTCAGTAAATTTTTGGGGAGTAATAATGATGAACAGTTAATTCTTGGAATTAAAATTTTTTTCACAAGTATTTGAAAAGACATACTTTTGGTTTTTGGAAGAGCTATGAATTGTCAGCCTTTAGAAACACACCCTCCAGTCCTCTGGAGAACAGGAAGTTATTGCATATGTTCAGCTTCTGTTAGATCTCTTTAGGCAACCCCAGTGCTTTGTGCTGCAGTGGGCTTGTTCATCCACTTAGTGCCACTGTGAAAAATTGGAGTGTAAAGCGGGAACTCTGGGTTGTTGAGTCTCAGAAGTGTCTACTCTAACCTCAAGAATTTCAGTGCACCCTCTCTCGGGTTATAATTAGTCTAGGAAATGTGATACTTGAATTTAAATGTGTGTGACTTTGTGTGATACGTATTAATTATATAGTTACGTGTGTGTATTGTATTTGGAAAATCAGTCTTAAATGCCAATCTTTTGTTAAAAAAGAAAAAGTTTTAGAAAATTTTCTCTGTTCTTTCATGTTTTCCTTAAGAGCTAAAACTAGTATTTTCAGCTTGAGCTTATCCAAATACAATTTTCCATAAAGGTTTAGTAAAACTGCAATGAAAAAGAAACCTACTTGTTAAGCTTATTTTAGAAACATTTTATTTAGACCAAGTCCAGTCATTGGTTTGGTTTTGTTTTGTTTTGTTTTGTTTTGAGACTCTGGATACATGTTAATTTTTGTGCATTGTATATCATAGTTCTTTTCTTATTAGCTAGGGGGTGGGTTATTCACTTTTTGGGCTTTTCAGTTAGAACTTTTATCCATCAATATTCTAAGGTGAATGGGCTGGAAGAGAAATAGTAAAAGGAGGTGAGACAAATCAACTTCAGGTGTTTCCAGAAGATTACAACCACATTGAGCTGTTGGAAACTTTTAATCTTGAAGCAACAAGACTGCTTTGTCTGAAGTTATTTTGATGTAATATGTACAAACTTGGAAAATGAGAAGAGTTTTTGACTGCTCAAGAAAAATAAGTGGAATATATATGCCTTGGAATATATATTTTTTCTGAAGTGCAGTTCAGAATTAGGCTAATGAGTTTATGATCCCACTCAGTGCAGTTTAGTTATTGAAGCTTCAAACACATTTCATCATATGGTCTTTTTTTTTTTTTTTTTTGCCTTTTCACCATGTCTGTGTGCCTGAAATGTGAACATTTATATGAACTGAAAAGTCAGAAATACACGTTTAAAGAGAGCTTTTAGTATATTCTTGAAAGACAAAAACAAAAAAACTAGGAGGCAAATAAGGCAATCCTACCACATTTGTGATCCCTTGAGACAAATCTGTATTCTGTCACCAAAAGTAGTCTCTTAGAAGATAATTGTACCATATGGGATCTCCTCCAGAATCCCAGACCTTGTAGCCTGCTTTATCAAACTGTTACTGAGACATCAGATAATTTCTTGAGGAAACCAGGTTTGTTAAGAGAGGGGTGTGTGGATGTGTGTGTGTGTGTGTGTGTGTGTGTGTATGTGTGTATGTTTTGGGAAAGTTGGTGGGGAGAAGAGGGGAAAAAGTAAGTGATTCTGATAAAAGATTCTAGTTTTATAGATTGGGATGATCACTGGAATTTGGGGCATGTATTTTTTTTTTAAGATTTATTTATTTGAGAGAGTGATATTGGCTGACGGTTTAAATGGACATTTTCTTAATAACTCTTAAATGGTGCCTGTTGGGTAAACTATGCCAAGCCTTTTTCAGAATTATGAAGAATGAAGTTTGTATGCATAAACGTTAAGACTATTTTTCAAAAGGAACTTGTATTACTATTGGTAATTGTAAAGTCTTGCTTTTTAGAACTTGGAGAGTCTGTTTTGTTGCTGCTCCTGAATGCTAATGTGGTTAGGCTGGCAACTAACCCTACAAAGAACAAGAGGAAGTGAGGAAATGTCCCCATGAAACATTGCTTAAAACTAAGCATTGGACTAGAAGTGGGGAATGAGGGACTAGGGGACTCAATTCTTGTTTTATGTTCAAAAGGGGATAAGGTACACCCTTCAGTGAGATATAACCTTAACTCTGTCCTTACTTTGGAGTTTTGCTATTCATTCACCAGTCACTGATCAAAGACATACTATAGTCCAGGCATGTGTTAAGTGCTACAGTAACAAGTAAACCGCAGGCCTTGTCTACTAAAGGAGAAAGATAGGGGCTGGACTAACTATGATATAGCTTGTTGAGAAGTAAAATAAAGATTGGTGTGGAATTATAGAGGCAGGGGTGAGTGATGTGGGAGAATAAGTGAGGTTAGGGAAGACTGTAGGAGATCTTTAAGTAGGACTTGGAAAAGTGATTAACTGTTTCCTCTGATGGAGAAGAGGTTAGAGGAAGGGCATTGATAGTCTGAGGAATAGCAAGTGGATTTTGCTGTGTTTGAGGAGTAGTGAAAATGAAGCTGATGTGGTTGTGACCTGAATGGGAAGAGAATGGGGGGAGTTCAGAGATTATATTTCATTAATGAGTGATGATGCCTTTAGTTAAGATAGAGGTTGTATTGGAAGAACAGAATTTGACAAAGAAGGTGATAGGGTATGATTCTAGATGTGGGAATCAAGATCTGTCAAGTAGCTCCCTATTGACAGATTTGGGCTGGAGCAGAAGGGGAAGCAGGGATCAGTTAAGAGATTTGTATTCATTAGCATAATGTCATACAGAAACTGCAAAAGACTATAATATCAGGATTGAGGAGAAGGCTAAGGGCAACCTTGTCAAGCATCTACATCTGAAGGTCAAATGGAGGAAGAGGGGCCTATGAGGGAAGTTGAAAAAGAATGGGTAAAGAGATAAGATAAATAGTATGGGTTTGAAGAAGCTAAGGATAGGGGTTAAGGGAATTTTAACAGGAAATTTAGCAACATGAAATCCTAGGGAGAGCTCATTGGGATGAAAACTGGATTTGGCAATTAAGAGATAAAAGGCATTTTCTGAGTGTGTGTGTATGTAATGTGCGTGTGTATTGTTTTGACAGGAATCATGATAGTGAACACAATAGATTTCTAGAGCATTATTGAATATGGGTAAGGTATATAAAACCCAGTTTAATAGATGATAGGTTCTGTTCTTCCCTTTCTCTTATGGGAATTATAGCATAAAAGCTTTGGGAAAAGACTTCAATTCTAACAATTAGATTTTATAGATTTGAGTATATAGTATAATATGTTTGAGTTTATCATTTTTTTTTTAAGATTTTATTTATTTGTCAGAGCATAAGCAGTGGGGAGTGTCAGGCAGAGAGAGAAGCAAGCTCCCCACTGAGCAAGGAGCTTTGCTTGGGACTCATCTGAACACCCTGGGATCATGACCTGAGCAGAAGGCAGGCACTCAACAGACTAAGCCACCCAGGCATCCCAAGTTTTTTGTCAATGCAAATTCCTCTTGAAGAGTTTTGAGGTTTTGTAATATTTAAATGTTAAGTTCAGGGGTTTTTAACTTGGGTTTTATAGTTCTGGGACTCATGGATTATATTTTGGCCACGTAACCCTGATCTCCTGCATTTGTACGAGAAGTTTTTTATGTGTGCCTGTGCAATTTTTCTGGGGAGAAGGTCCATAACTTTTCTGAAATTCTCAAAGTGTTCTTGACACACAAACATCAAGGGCCTTTTCAGTTAATTATGTCAAATACTGGTTGTGTTGGTTGGCTGAAATTAGTCAGTTTGATTGACTGGGACAGACCCAAGGGAGGAAATTTTGAGTGAGTGTCTCAGGTGAAGAACTTTGGAGAGATCTGAGGCACCTCCAGGAGATAGGACTGAGAGCACCAGAAGGAAGGTGGGAGGAATACCAAAGCAAAGCTTAACCAATTTCAGAATCTTGCGAAGTCGTCTGGGATTCCTTGTTTTTTTGTTGTTTTGTTTTAATACTTCAGAATTCACACTAGTGTAGGACTATCTATTCATGTACTATATACAGTAGGCTTTGTGGGCGATCAAATTACTATTTTTTTTTTTTTTTTAGATTTTATTTATTTATTTGACAGACAGAGATCACAAGTAGGCAGAGAGGCAGGCAGAGAGAGAAGGGGAAGCAGGCTCCCCGCCGAGCAGAGACCCAGATGCGGGGCTTGAGCCCAGGACCTTGGGATCATGACCTGAGCTGAAGACCGAAGCTTTAACCCACTGAGCCACCTAGGTGCCCCCAAATTACTATTGTTTTAAAGAGAGAATGAGTTTTAAAAGAAAGCTAAGTGGTTCATAGATAGTACTTAAAAATGTTTAAGTTGGGAGTTACATACTTTGGAAGTTTTCTAAAATATACAAATGTTTCAGTCTAGTTATTTGGCACAAGACATTCTTTCCTTGCTTGATTTTTCTGACCATGAAATGAAAATACCGTTGGCCTATTTTACAGGGTCTTTCTGAAGTATGACGGTTACTGAATGTGTTGAGATCTATGATGGTTTCATGCTAACAAATAGCTAGTGTTCAAATTTCTTAAGTTATTAATAAAATCTAAAATATCTAAAATTTATTTATTTAAAATTTTAAGCAAATTTTTGGGGCGCCTGGGTGGCTCAGAGGGTTAAGCCTCTGCCTTCAGCTCAGGTCATGATCTCAGGTTCCTGGGATCGAGCCCCGCATGGGGCTCTCTGCTCAGCAGGGAGCCTGCTCCCCCCCCACCCCCCGCCTGCCTCTCTGTCTACTTGTGATCTCTCTCTCTGTCAAATAAATAAATAAAATCTTTTTTGAAAAATTTAAGCAAGTTTTTAATGATGTTTCATATTAGAACTTATTTATTCTAAAATAATTTCATTCTGTAATTTTATTTATTTTACTTCTAAATTTTATTTATTTGAAAGAGAGCACAAGCAGGGAGTTGGGGAGAGGGAGAAGGAGACTCCACTGAGCAGGGAGCCCAATTCAAGGCTCCATCCCAGGACTGAGCCACCCAGGTTGGTGCCGCTTATTCTGAAATTTTAGATAATCAGTCATTTTTACTTCCTGTGATTTTTGCATCTTTGAAATTAGATTAGGAGACTGTTTTGTTGGCCAAGCCCTAGGTTCTGGGACAGCGATCTCCAACTTTTGATGGTCATCCATACAAGTAAAAATTTTGAGCACACATTCTGAATTACATTTATTTATAAATGATGTTCCTGTGCTATTGTACTAATACATTTGTGTGTATTATAAAGTATATAGAAGGTAGGAATTTCTTTTTAATTTATCAGAGAGTGAGAGTATGGGCGTGAGTGCACCAGTAGGTGGAATGGCAGGCAGAGGGAAAAGCAGGCTCCCCCCTGAGCGAGGAGCCCTGGTCAGGACTTGATCTCAGAACCCTGGGATCATGACCTGATTGAAGGCAGACGCTTAACTGACTGAGCCACCCAGGTGTCCCAGACGGTAGGAATTTTAAAAGGACAAGATAAAGATGAAATAGTTTTTTTAAATGTCTTGCTAATTGAGTTTATGATGGTTCAGTAACTTACGAGTTTGATTAGCTTGTTTTTATAAATATATTTGTTCATAATTTGTTTTTTCTATAATTAATGCCAGCAATGTTTTATGGAATACGCTATAAAAGTGTTGGTAAATACAAGAGAGCAATGAATGGTGTTGCCTCCGTGGCTCAGTTAAGCCTCTGACTCCAGATTTTGGCTCAGGGCATGACCTCAGGGTCCTAGAGTCTGTTGTCTGGCTCAGCAGGGAGTTTTCTTGAGACTCTCTTTCCCTAGTTGTCTGCCCGGGAGTTTTCTTGAGACTCTCTTTCCCTAGTTGTCTGCCCCTCCCTCCTGTACTCTCTCTATCAAATAAGTCTTTAAAAAAATAAATAAAAGGAAAGAAAGGAGCACCTGGGTGGGTTAGTCCTTAAGGTCTACCTTGGACTCCTGTCATGATCCTGTAGTCCCAAGATCAGGCTCTAAGTTGAGCTCCTTGCTCAGTGGGGAGTTTGCTCCTCCCTCTGCTCCCTCCCCCCCAGTGTTCTCTCTTTCTCTCTCTCAAATAAATAAAAGCAATGAATTAATATTGAGTAATCTTGAACAGAAAATTAGTGTTATGGAACTTATAATTAGCTGTGTTTGTGGATTATCTTTATATTCACTAATCTACAAAGAAGATCCCTAAATAGAACTGGAGTATTTTATCTTTTCCTTTGTTGGTGGTGGTGGTTGTGGGGTGTTTTTGTTTTGTTTTGGTTTTTTTTGGTCCTTTGTCTTTTATTAAACAATTATGAAATAAAATTCTTAGTATTGATCTTTGTAACAATATTCCCAAATTAAAGAACCAACCAAGGTTTGCTAATTAAAAACACTTGTCATGGACCTAGTCTCTTGCCCCAAAACTGGCTTCAGGTACTAAGTCTAAAGAAGAAATAATTTTGATATCACCAGTTATATGATTGAATGTTAAAATTTTGTCTTTTCCTTAATTTTTGGTTTTATATTTTAAAAGTTTTCTTGCATTGAAAATATATTATTTTTGTAGTGAGAAATTTTTTTAAAAAAGATTTTATTCATTTATTTGACAGACAGAGATCACAAGTAGGCAGAGAGGCAGGCAGGGAGAGAGGAAGAAGCAGGCTCCTTGCTGGTCAGAGAGCCCGATGCAGGACTCGATCCCAGGACCCTGAGATCATGACCTGAGCCGAAGACAGAGGCTTTAACCCACTGAGCCACCCAGGTGCCCCGAGAAATTTTAAAAACAAATGAAAAACCCTCCAAAGTCAATGGTTGTTATCTTTGGTTTATAAGCATAGAAGTGATTTTCATTTTCTTTCTTAAAACTTAAAATTATCTTTAGTGAAAATGCATTAATTTTTATAACCAACCCCTTCCCCCAACCCCAATAAGTATGGATAGTATGCTTATGGCCCTAAAGGCTCTCTCTCAGATTTTGGGCAGGCAAGTCACTTATTCTCACTGGGCCTGTTACCCCACTTGAAAAATGAAGAGGACAGAAATGGTATCTAAAGTTTCTTCTAAATAAAAATTCTAAATTTCTGATTCTCAAATTAATTCTGAGTCTTTGTTATGACATGTTAATAAATATGGTATTTTCTTAAAAAGACATGTATATGTGTTCATTGTAGAAAAGCAAAAAGAAGAAAATTTAAAATGTTCATAATTATACCATGCAAAGATAGTATTTTAGTATATATAGTTCTAGATATTTTTCTCAATCTATAGTATGTGCATGCATATACACTGTATATGATAAATGCAATAATACTGTGCATACTGTTTTGAACCAGAAATGTCTAATTGTATGTAATTCATCTATTTATTTTTGCCCTGCAGTATTCTTAAGGAGCAGTTGTAAATCCATTTGTTTAAAGAAATATAAAAGATACTTAAAAGTTTCTCTCCAAATGCATATTTGTTCAGTAAGTGCTTGCTGTCTGTTTCGTGCTCCATGTGTTTTTGCTGAGGTAAGGGTAACTTGGAGTAAGGGCGAAAGGGCTGGCTCGTGAAAGCTTATTTAGTGAAGAATGAAAGCTAAATCCTGGGTTAACCTCAATTTCATTCACATAATAACTCGTTTTTTTCTCCCACTCTGCCCTCATACTTTCTGAGCTCAGATTTTTACATGCAGGATAGTTTCTAAAATGGACAAATTTATCTCAGTATATATTGGCTCTTTTATTTTACCCTAGGACCTTTTGAGTTGTTATATTCCTATTGAGAGCAAATTAGATATTAGTAGCAGCAATAATATAATACAAAAGTGTTAAAAATACCTGGTTTTTAAAAAACATTATCTGTGGGGATTTCAAAAGAGTTTAATATATATAAAATACAAGTATATGTATAAATATAAAATGCTATATAATCTCATTCATGCTTGCCCTCAAGCATGTGGTATATATAATTTTAATTTTATGTAAAAATAACTAGATATTTCTCAAAGTTAACTTCTTAATTTATACAGTGGGTTCTTTTTAGAGTTAGTAATAAAAGCTAATTTTCCTGCCTTCTCCTTTAGTTCTGTCTTTAATACTTCTGGTAGTTGGTTTGGTTTTGTTTTTTATACAGAATGGAAAGCAAATCTAGAGTAAATAGTTCCTTAGCACAGCAACCAATATCCAAAGCAATCTAGTCATTTTCAACCAAGTGTAGTATAAAGCTTGTGGAGGTGTGTCAGAAGAAAAATGTCTGATTTGTTTATTCTCTTCCCTTTTACTCTGAAGATTGGTGTCTTTTCTAGGAGAAAAACTTTATGCTTGGCAGTTAAAATGCTTAAATCAATATCTTGTAGATAGAGCAAGAGGTAGAGAATCTGGGAATTAAAAGTACAGACTTACTTACTGCCTCTTAAACTTGTTTTCAGTTTTTGTATCTGAAACATATGAGAATAGTAGCTAATTCCAACTTGAGAATCCACCAAGATGGATTGTCTTCAGAATGATTTAGCATGATTTTGAAGTTATCTTCTTTTTTTTAAGAATAATGGTCACCTTATAACAATGACTGGTGTCCCTTAATGATAAAAAGTTTGTGCAGTTATTCCGTGTAAATATGCATACTCAGATTTAGCCTACCAACAGAGTTTCAGAACCCTATATCCAGTGGCCTAATTGGCATTTCTTGGATGTCTCAGATGCACTTACATCTGCAAATGAAATTCTCTTATCAAACTTGTTCCTGTTCAACTTTTGCTTACCTCAGTGAATAGTACCACTGTTTGATCTGGTTTATCAGAACAGAAACTTTAGTCTTCCTTTGTCATCAAGTCCTGTTTATTTAACTTTCTAAACTCAATTTGTCCTCTTCATTTCACCATTACCACTTCTGAGTTGCTATCATTTCTTTCTTGGACTGTTGGAATAACCTCTAACTGGTCCACTTGCATGCACTCTGGCTGAGTCTTAATCCATTCTCCTCAGTGGAGCTAGAATGAATTGTCTTTTCTAAGGACAGTGCTCTGGTCGTTCCCTGTCTCCCCCCCCCCCATTGAATTTAGGATGAAGACAAAGCTTTTTTTTTTTTTTAGATTTTATTTATTTATTTGACAGAGATCACAAGTAGGCAGAGAGGCAGGTGGGGGGAGGGGGAGCAGGCTTCCCGCTGAGTGGAGAGCCTGATACAGGGCTGGATCCCAGGACCCCTGAGACCGTGACCTGAGCCAAAGGCAGAGGCTTAACCTGCTGAGCCACCCAGGTGCCCCGAAGACAAACCTTTTAAATGTGGCACCTAACTTTGAACTCATTTTGTATCAGTCATGTTTCCCTAACCAATAAAGCCTTTCCTATTGGTATTCCTTCTGCCTGGAAAGCTTTTCCTTTTCTTCTCTTTCTAGTAAAATCATATATATTGTATTCAGGTCTCTGCTCAAGCATAATTTCCTCAGGAAGTTTTATCAGGCCTTCCTCATTTTTGCACTTTTCCGTTACCATATATGTCTGTACATGTCATTTTACATTTGTTTGTATATTGGTTGATATATGTCTGTCTGTCCCACCAGATTCTAAAACTTCATGATAGTAGATACAGTGTTTATTACCGACCTCTATGCTTGATGCATAACAAGCAGTCAGTACTTTTTTGAATGATTGTAAAAGCCTTGCAAAATTCATATGTTATATTTTGCCTTATTACCAGGCTTTGTGGTGCTATCTAATATTTTATGATTTTTAGGAACTCAGGGTGGGACCAGATTCTAAGTCATTTAAGCCACCTCTGCTCCCCCAAATTAGGTGACCATCAGTCTCTCGTTGAACACATCCAGTGATAGGAAATTTACTTCTTACCCGAAGTCCATTTAATCTTTATGATATTTGGAAAGCTTAGTTTCAACTGAAATTGCTCCGTGTAAGTTTTATCTACTGGTCTTCTGTTCTCTAGGATTTCTGTCTTTCTTTCTTTCTTTCTTTCTTTTTTTAAGATTTTATTTATTTATTTGTCAGAGAGAGAGAGACAGAGAGCACAAGCAGGCAGAGTGGCAGGGAGAGGCATAGAGAGAAGCAGGCTCCTCACTGAGCAAGGAGCCCAGTGCGGGACTTGATCCCAGTTCGCCGGGACCATGACCCGAGCCGAAGGCAGCAGCTTAACCGACTGAGCCACCAGGCATCCCTTCTCTAGGATTTCTAAAATCAAATGTTTTGTATTTTCTTTATAAAATCCTCTGAGTTGTCTTTTAGTGTTTTTTTTTTAAGATTTTATTTATTTATTTGACAGAGGGAGAAATCACAAGTAGGCAGAGAGGCAGGCAGAGAGAGAAGGGGAAGCAGGCTCCCCACTGAGCAGAGAGCTTGATGCGGGGCTCCACCCCAGAACCCTGAGATCATAACCTGAGCTGAAGGCAGAGGCTTAACCCACTGAGCCACCCAGGCGCCCCTGTCTTTTAGTTTAAATGTCCTGGGACCTTCAGCCTTTTTGGAAAGGTATGCTGGCAAGAGAGTTGGGGGCTATTTCCCTAGGGCAAACATAACAACTTACCATAAAGTAAGTACCTTAAAACAACAGAAATTTATTCTGCCGTAGTTCTGAAGCCCCAAAGTCAGGAGTCCGGTATTTGTAGGACCACAGTCTCTCTGGAGGCTCTAGGGAAGAATCTGTTCTTTACTACCTCCTGCTTTTGGTGGCTGCTGGTATTCTTCACTTGCGGCTATATCATTCCAGTATCTGCCTCTGTGAGCACATTGTCTCCTACTCTCTGTATAATCTCTGTTGGCCTCACTCCTATAAGGGCACTTGTCATTGGATTTTGGACCAACCTGGATAATCAAGGATGAGTTCCTCATCTCAGGATCCTTAGTTTTGTTGTATCAAAAGAAACTTTTTTCCAAATAAGGTAACATTTACAGGTTCCAGGAATTAGGATGTGAGCATATCTTTTCTTCGGGAGCCACCATTCAACACATTACAGGTGCTCTGGGTTTAAATCTTGGTAATTCGAAGTTGAATGCAAACTTGAGCATGTTACTTGCCATTTCAGAGTCTGAATCTCCTTACTTTTAAGCAAGGATAATAAATGCCTATATCATTGATATGTGAAGATGTAAGAAAAGTTCACGTGGGGGTGCCTGGGTGGCTCAGTCGGTTAAGTGTCTGCCTTTGGCTCAGGTCATGATCCCAGGGTCCTGGGATCGAGCCCCGCATTGGGCTCCCCGCTAAGCGGGGTGTCTGCTTCTCCCTCTCCCACTACCCCTGCTAGTGTTCCCTCTCCATAAAAAGAAAAGAAAAGAAAAGTTCACGTGAAGTGCTTCAGACATGATAGCTAAGTCATTAAATGTTGCCTTCCACATACCAAACTATCCTGATCCTCCTGCACTTTTTCAGGGTCTCTAGATCTTATGTACCCTCTAGATCTTTGGCCTGCTACCCAGCATGAGTTGTGGAATAGGTCAGATAAATACAAACTACAGTGGGTATTTCTGTATTCTGGACACTGTGTAGCCACTCTGACTAATACAGCCCAGATTTGAATTATGTGTATTATAGCCACATCATGAGATTGGCTTGTTGAACTTGGAATTGGTTAAAACCCCCAAGTCTTTTTCATTGGTGTAACTATTAAATCTATACTGTGCGGTTAGGTTTTAGATCCAAGTGCACATTGTCAGATGTGACATTGTGTGTTATAAGTGTTATGTTACTTAGTCATAGCGTTTAGTACATAGTAGGAGCTAAATTAATTCTGACTTTAATGTTGCTGCATGGCTTAAAGGAATTTTTAGATTAGTGCTATCCAGAGAGTATTTCTTAAAGCAAATGCTGTGGTGAATATAAAAAAGAAAAAATTTACCATTGAAATAGCAACTGTATCAATGCTGGGCACATGGATGACATTGCTAGATACTCCTTCTGTAATCAGGTACTCCAGTACTCCCTCACGTAACCAATGGCTGATCACTTCTTGGTTGATGGACAGGTTGGTTTTGATGTTTCTGTCAGGTATATGAAATGTGTGTCTACTCTTTATTTAACAGATATGCATTGAATAATCTATATATCTACTAGTATTATTTGGAATTTGCATTTGAGATAAATGGGTGATGTAGAAGTGGTGTTTTAAAATGTTTATTTTTGTATAAATATATATATGCTGGTGGTTAAAAGATCAAACAATATCAAAGGAATACAGTGAAAAGTGGGTTTCTCTCCCAGTCTCCCTCTCTAGAAATCAGATCTCTGCCAGTTTCTTGTGTATCCTTCAAGGTTAAGCAAAAAGTGTGTTAACTCCCTTTCTATTTATTTATTTTTATTATTATTTTTTAAATATTTTTTTAAATTTATTTGACAGAGAGAGAGAGATCACAAATAAGCAGAGCAGCAGGCAGAGAGGAGGAAGCAGGCTTCCCGCTGAGCAGAGAGCCCGATGCAGGGCTTGATTCCAGGACCCTGAGGTCATGACCTGAGCCAAAGGCAGAGGATTAACCCACTGAGCCACCCAGGCGCCCTTATTTTTATTATTTTTTTAAAAGATCTTTTATTTATTTGACAGCACGAGCAGGGGGAACAGCAGAGGGAGAGGGAGAAGCAGGCTCTCCACTGAGCAGGGAGCCCGATGCGGGGCTCAATCCCAGGACCCCAGGATTATGACCTGAGCTGAAGGCAGATGCACACCTGACTGAGCCACCCAGGCACCCCGTGTCTCCCTACTTAAAAACACCAGTGATTGCTTATGTGCGCATGGCCCTCCAAAAGGTGCTTCCTTCCCTCGCCCTCTTTTGGAATGACATCTTTTGTGTCCTGAGTCTGAGCACCAGTGTAGGATTTCTAGGGTTTTTGCCGTATTGAGAGGCAGGGAACCAAATTCCATGGCTTCCCATTACTAATTTGATTATATAGGATGCTTTTCCAAGGGAGTTGTATCTTAAATAGTCCTTTGTGAAAAACTTCTCTTTATAGGTTAAGTTTATATCAGGGAAATAAAACCAATTTAATTCAGACCATTTATTTAGAAAACTAGTAAAGAATAACCTATCAATTCAAATTGGTTTAATACATAATTTTGGTATTGCTCAAGCCCTTTTTATGCCTGTTTAAAGAGTCACTCATTTTGATTATATTGGCAGCAGGGCGAAATAAATTATTTCAAGAGCCTGGTAGGTAGCATAGGTCTAGTTTAAGACAAGCTGGGATGTCCAAGAATAGAAGGGCTTTGACACACGTTTTCTACCTTGGGTTATTTGTGTTTTCTTTTTTTCTCTTACTATACTATAAGCCAGTGACTCTTAATCTTTGGTTTCAGGACCCTTTTATACCTTGAAAATTACTGAGGGCTTGGGGCACCTGGGTGGCTTAGTTAAGTGGCTGCCTTCAGCTGAGGTCATGATCCCAGGGTTCTGGGATAGAGCCCCACCTCCGGTTCCCTGCACAGCCAGGAGCCATTTTCTCCCTCTCCCTCTGCCTTGCCCTCTCCCTACTTTGCTCTTTCTCTGTCTGTCAAATAAATAAATAAAATCTTTAAAAAAAAATTACTGAGGACTCAAGAGCTTTTATTTATATGGGTTATAAGTTTTGATATTTACTGATATTTAGAAATTAAAACTGAGAAATTTTTAAAATGTTTATTAATTTTTAAAAAATGTTTATTAATTTAAAAATAACAGGGGCGCCTGGATGGCTCAGTGGTTTAATAAAGCCTCTGCCTTTGGCTCAGGTCATTGTCCCAGGGTCCTGGGATGGAGCCGCGCATCCGGCTCTCTGCTCAGTGGGGAGCCTGCTTCCTCCTCTCACTCTCTGCCTGCCTCTCTGCCTACTTGTGATCTCTGTTTGTCAAATAAATAAATAAAATCTTAAATATATTATTAAAAAAAATAATAGTACCCCTACTACGTGTTAAAACAGGTGAAATATGTTTATAAAAAATAACTATATTTTCAAAAAAAAAAAACCCAAAAACCACCCCAGTATAGTGAGGGGTTTTGTTTTATAGTTTTTGCAAATTCTTCTAATGTCTGGCTTGATAGAAGACAGTTGAATTCTGTTTTTGCACTCCATCTGCTGAGTATGTTGCTTTGGTTAAAGTATGTGGAAAAGATCTGATCTTATACCAAATATGTAGGTGGGAAAGGGAAAAGCATTTTAAAGAGCCTTTTCAGATAATTGTGGATATTCTTTGATATTACACCAAAACTCAGCAGTATTAATTTCTTAAAAGCGATTTACAGTGTAGGTTCTGAAACCATAACTGTACTTTGTTTAATTGAAATCTGGCTAATCATAAACTTTGAATGACTCTTTTAACCTATCCATGATTTTGTAACATCATACATTGGTCATTTGGAAGATTATCAATTTACTGAATTATGCATCTTTTCTAAATGTTGATACAAAAATCACATTAATACTACCATTGCTCTCATCTGAAAAGGCTTAAGTAATGGAAAGTTATCCAGCTCACTGTAGAAGATACAAGTTTTCCAGAATTCTAATTATCACTTGAAATAATCAGATTTTATCTTTGGTAACAAATACAGTTACTTTCCTTGGAGTAACAGGTTCACTTTGTTGATTTTTGGAAAACTATCTGTCATATAGCCAGGTCTGAATAACCATATAGTTTATCTATTAGCCACTCTTTGAAGTAAAAATGGTGTTCTTCCCCCCCCCCTCCCGGGGGGGACAGTAGCTAATTGAGTTTGCAGCTCAAGGCATGATACATATCATTTTTGAAAGAGCATGCTTCTGAATGCAGACATGCCTTATGAATACTTTCTTTCCATTTGGTTATACAAAATAGTAAAAAGACAAGAACTCAAGTGTTTATTAAACTCAAGATTTAATAAAATATGTAACTTCTACTTTCATCAACACATTCTTCAATAAAATTGACTCTTTTACTGTGTGTATATGAAGACTGTATTGCACTAACGTGCCAGTAGTTTTACCCTACTGTTTTTTTGCATGTATGTGCAAATATAAGCACAGTGAAAAGGGCAAACGTCTTGATTACTGATTTGTTCTGAGACCAGTTTGAATGTGTGTGGTGGGGATAGGGGTGGTTTCCCACACATACAGCCAGCCAGTCCTTGGGCACTGGCAAGATAAGATGTCTGAGAACTCAATTCACTTCTGACAAGGACTCCCTCCAACTCAGAATGCTAATCACAAGTCCAGGTTATTACCTGTACTTCTGACTGTAAATCAGAGGTTCCCATGATTCCTTCTCAGGTTCAGTTAATTTGCTGGAGTGCCTTGCAACACTGAGGCAAACACTTAATTTTGCCAGTTTATTAAAGGATATAATAAAGGAAATGAACAGCCAGATGAGGAGATACGTTGGGCAAGGTATGGGGAAAGGGTGTGCGGCTTCCATGCCCTGTACAGGTGCACCACTCTTCCAGTATTTCCATACGTTCACCAACCTAGACAGTCCCTGGACCCAGACCTTTGGGTTTTTATGGAGGCTTCAACATGTAGTCATGATTGACTTAAGTCATTGGCCATTGGTTGATTCAAGCCTTCTCCCTTCCCCGGAGGTGGGGGGTGGCGGTTGGTCCTCCAGGCCACCAGACCCTGTCCTTTTGCAGAGTCCCAAAGCCACCTTTATTAACATAACAAAAGACAACTTCAGTTGACCTTATCACCAGAAATTCCAAGCGTTTTTAGGAGCTGTAAGCCAGGACCTGGATGGAGATGAAAGTACATGTGGTTCCTCAAAAAATTAAAACTAGAACTACCCTGTCATCCTGTAATCACACGGTGGGCATTTACTCAAAAAATACAGAAACACTAATTCAAGGAGATGTGTGCACACCTCTTGTTTATTGCATTATTTACAATATCCAAGATAGGGAAGCAGCCCAAGTATCCATCCTTAGATGACTGGATAAAGAAGATGTGGTATATAATACAATGGAGTATTATTCAGCCATAAAAGAATGAAATCTTGCCATTTACAACATGCATCATCTAGAGATGATCCTATGTTCATACTTCACTATGCTAAGTGAAGTAAGTCAGAGAAAGATGAATACCATATGATTTCACTCATGTAGAATTTAAGAAACAACAAATGAACAACAACAACAGAAGACAAACCAAGGAACAGACTCTTAACTATGGCGAACAAACTGATGGTTACCAGAGGGGCAGTGGGTCGGGGGATGGGTGAAGTAGGTTGGGGGATGGGTGAAGTAGGTTATGGGGATTCAAGAGTACACTTATCATGATGAGTACTGAGTAAAATCTGGGATTGTTGAATCACTATATTGTATATCTGAAACTAAAAAAACAAGTTCATCTGGATGACCAAATATGTATTTCTTATAAATCACAGTATAACACTTGCTATGAAAATAGATTTGATCTTATGGACCCCTTGAAAAAGTCTCAAGGGATCCCCAGGTTCCACTGTTCACTTTGAGATCTGCTGCTATAAGCTATGTGAGGGTTAAACTAATCATTTGGATGTCCCTCTTCAGCTTCCCTCTTCCAGGATTTCACACAGAAAAGGTGCTTAAAGAATACTTGTTTATTGAATGTGGTATGATGACATTTAAACAGGACAGAACTTGGTGAGTAAAAAAATGTAGGCAGTCCTCATTAGGCAGCTTTCCACAGACAAGTTGTTGAGGATAGATTGGTCAAATGAAGTATGGATGATAATATATTTGGTAAATGCAAGTTATGAAATAACTAAATATAAGGTGATATTAAAATGAGAATTAACTGGCTTCAGAAATGCACAGGAAAAGGGCACACATGTACAAGTATCCATGGAGCTGACAATTCCAGCCTTGTTAGACTTCTCTTAATGACTCCTGTAGTTTTGGGGTCCTTACATTTGTAGTGGTCTAAGAGAGGATCCTCAAGTTGGATGGATTTGATCTGAGAAACAAACATTTCATTTAAATTTCAATAGGTCCTTGCTTGATCTTGTAAAGTCTTTTCAAAAGGGGTTACAGGGGCAGCGGAGTGGCTCAGTCTGTTAAGCAGTGGCTCAGTCTCTTAAGTTGGCTGCCTTTGGTCAGGTCGTGATCCTCGAATTGTGGGATCGAGCCCCACATCAGACTCCCTGCTTGTCTGCTTCTGCCTGCTGTTCCTGGAGCTTGTGCGCCTTCTCTCTCTCTCACTCTTGTACCATGTCAAATAAATAGATTAAATATATTTTTTTAAAAGGGTTACAGAAGCTGAATGTTAAAACCAAATCACTTTTTATGAAGAATATGTGAATAAAAATCCTATGTGAATTCATATAAACTGCAGATCCTCATAGATAGTTTTAATGGAGTCATTCTCCCCTTTAAGAGAGCATGTCTAATCAGTACCCTAGTGGGATTATAGACTATTGTTTTCTCCTCCCCACCCTTTTTTAAGGCAAGAGATTGGGTGGTAAAATGGCATGGTTATATCCTTTTCTTTTAGTGTGGAAACCTCAGTCCCTCGAGCTACATCTTGATAATTTCAGAGTTTGCTAAATGGTACTCCTTTTTGTCTTTCTGGTGATTTGTTAGTTGCAGTCAATTTCTGGCTTAGGGCTAGGTTGTAGGAATGGGCAGTAAAATTGAAGGTGGAAATGGGGAGGAACAGTACTAGTTCTTAGTAGGTCTTTCCCTACCTCCATCCCCATCCTTACTTTTCAAAACCTTTCACTCCTATTATAAGTAGAGATTGCAAGAGATAAGCTAAGGCATTTCTAACAATCAACCATAATTTTTTTGTTTCAAGTTAAAAGTTACTGAACCTACTTTAAGGAGTATCTTCAAACATCTTATGAATTTACCTTTTGTCCTTGAAGGTCATTGCTTCAAATTACAGTGGCTACTATGGAAAGCTTGGGTTGGTTAGCCTTTACCTAAACTTTCAGTCATTATCATAGCTACATAACAATGTGAGTGGGTGTAGCTAGTTATAGGGGTTGTGTTACTATGTGAGCCACTTCTGTAATGCTCCTGTGGTAGGTGTCATGTGCTGGTTAGAATCCATTTTAAATCACCAAGATGAAAAATACCAGTCAGAAATTAATCATATTTTTACAACACCTTTAAAAGCCTAAGTATTGTTTTTATATTGACTAAAAAGTCTGCTTTCAAAAAGGGTTGTAGGTGGAAATGTAAAATGAGGTCATGTTCAAAATAATTTATGTATTACATTGAACAGATTTAATTTTGAGCTATGTGCAAGGTACAGATTAGAATGTTTGCTACAGGGGCGCCTGGGTGGCTCAGTGGGTTAAAGCCTCTGCCTTTGGCTCAGGTTATGATTCCAGGGTCCTGGGATGGAGCCCCGCAGGGGGCTCTCTGCTCAGCAGGGAGCCTGCTTCTCACTCTTGTGATCTCTGTCTGTTAAATAAATAAATAAAATCTTAGAAAAAGAAAAAGAATGCTACAGTTATTTTATGAAATGCAGATTTTAGATTGTTATTTGCTTGTAAATATACACATGAAAACCCACCTTCAGAACCCCTGCTTTAAAATTTCCAAAGAATTTTCTCACTTGTAAATGATACATTTATCTCTATTATCCTCTAGTACCATATTCCATTAAAGGAGTTTGACGGCATTGGGGTTAAGTACTACTGCTTTGGCATGACTTCTGTAGCTGCTGCTTTAACAGAATTTTGAAATACTTTAGGCATAAAGAAGGATATAGGACAATTTAATGAATTCCGTGTATCTGCTACTACCCAGCTTAATAAATAAAGTATTACAGATATTATTGAAGCCTCCTGGACACTCCTCCTCATCCTAGTCCCCTGCCTTTCCAGCTTTGACCTTTATTCTGAATTTGGTGTTTATCATTCTCCTGCATTTTAAAAAACTTTCTCTTTGTATGTTGTATCCATGGAAAAGACATAATATTTATTTTTGTTTTAAAATATTACACAAGAGATTAATCTTTATTGATCCTTGTAGTTATAGTTTACTCATTTAACATGCTGTAAATATTTGATTTAATGGAGTATGAAAGTAATATATGATCTTTATAGAGAACTATAAAAAATAAAGTATGAAAAATGAACGTATTTGTAACCCTGCCATCCAGAGATGTCACGGTTAATATTTGGGTGTGTTTTTTGCTTTCCTTTTCCCTACTTAAGTCTATGTACTTTTGGTACCTTTTAATATGTAAGGAATACAGTTTTATAGATTATACAGAATTGCAAAGTAGCCACATAAAGGTTGTAAAACCATTTTAGTTTGATTTTTTGTTAGAAAATGAGTGAGCATTACATATTGGACATATACCTGGTAAATTTACTATTTGTAACAAATATTGTGGCATATTTCTTAGTATAGAAATACTATAAATGGCATCTAGAAAGAGGTAGTATTGTTAAGCATGTTTTTAAATTTACATGAGAGATTTTTATAGTAAATCTATCAGATAAGTGATATTTAAAGTACTGTTTTGGTTTTTGCCATTTTTTATTTTAAAAAATGAAAAAGGTGAAATACGTAAGTATACATATAACAAAATATGGACAAAGTCTATATGAGGAAAATTACAAAACTCTGATGAAAGAAATCAAAGAAGAACTAAATGGAGATAGATTCCATGTTCATGGATAGGAAGACTTAATAGTGTTAAGATGTCATAGCTTGAGCCTACAGGTCCTGTCCCTGTGCTTTAATAAAAACACCTTTTTGTGGGGCGCCTGGGTGGCTCAGTGGGTTAAAGCCTCTGCCTTTGGCTCGGGTCATGATCCCAGGGTACTGGGATCGAGCTCTGCATTGGGCTCTCTGCTCAGTGGGGAGCCTGCTTCCTCCTCTCTCTCTCTGCCTGCCTCTCTGCCTACTTGTAATCTCTGTCTGTCAAATAAATAAATAAATAATCTAAAAAAATTTTCAAAAACACCTTTTTGCACACGCAAACACACACATGCATGCGCACATAAGTCATAGCTTGATCTATAGATTCAGTGCAATCCCAAAGTCCTAGCAAGTTATTTTGTGGATATGGACAAACTGATTCTAAAGTTTAGATGGAGAGGCAAAAGACCCAGAATAGGTAACACAATATTGAAGGAGAAAAACAAAGTTGGAAGACTGATACTACTTGACTTTGACTGGCTGTAAAGCTATTATAATCAAGGCAGTGTGGTATTAAAGGAATAGACAGACAAATCAGTGGAACAGAATGGAGAGCCCAGAAATAGATCCCCATAAATATAGTCAACTGATCTTTGACAGGGAAGTAAAGGCAAAACAATGTAGCAAAGAGAATCTCTTTCAACAAATGGTGCTGGAACAATGGGATATCCACTTGCCAAAAAATGAATCTAAGCAGACTTTACACCCTTCCCCAAATTAAAGTGGATCAGAGTCCTGAATGTAAAGTGTAAAACTATAAAACTCCTAGAAGGTAACATAGAAAATCTAGGTGACCTTGGGTATGGTGATGTCCTTTTAGGGACAACACCAAAGGCAAGATCTATGAAAGAAAAGAGTTGGTAACTGGTACATACAAACAATGGATATTTCAGCACTAAAAAGAAAGGAGCTATCAAAGCCATGAGAAGCTATGGAAGAACCTTAAATGTGCTTTACTAAGTGAAAGAAACCAGTCTGAAAAGACTACATGCTGTATGATTCTAACTATATGGGAAAGTGGGGTTTTTTGTTTGTTTTAACTAGGCTCCTTGCCCAACACGGGGCTTGAACTCATGATCCTGAGATTTTAAGTCACATGCTCTACTGACTGAGGGAGCCAGGTGCCCCCAGAAAAAGTCTTAAAAAAAAAAAAAGCCTACAGTGTGTGTTTCTGTACAGTTTAAACCAGAATACTATGTACTTTTTATAATTTTATCTTTTCTTGGCAACTTGATATCACTGTGGAAAGCACTGATTACTGAACTGTGTTGGAACTTCTTTCGGCCTCAGTGCCTCTGAACTCTTGTGTACTTTTTAGTTAGAACGTTATTAGCAGTGTTGGGAAAGTTCTGACAGCAATGTTATCTCTTCATTAGATGAAGCTGTCCCACCCCCCTGATTTCTTCAGTCTTTCCCATCACCATGCCTTCTCTACATTCAGATGTATTTAGCTTTATATAAGTTAACTATAAGCTATGTACATTTTACATATAAACCATATTTTAAGTAAGCTATAACAATAGATATAACTATTCGGCATTATCTAACTAAAGGCTATAGGCTATGATTTAGAGGAGCTCCTAGCTATGCCTGAAAATCCCTGTCCCCCAACTTTACCATGATTTCTAATGGGAACATTGATTTTTGACATATATTTTAAAAATTAACATACTTTATTTTTTAGAGCAGTTTAGTAGAAAAACTGAGCAGAAACTATAGTAAGTTTCCGTATACGCCCTCACCACTCCTTCCTCCTATTAACATCTTGCTTTAGTGTGGTAAATTTCTCACAGTTGATGAACCAATATTAACTAAGGCCATAGTTTATGGTAGCATCCAGTAGATTGTACAGTCTGTGGGTTTTGACAGGTGTATTTTTTTTTTAAAGATTTTGTTTATTTATTTGTCAGAGAGCACAAGCAGGGGGAGCAGCAGACAGAGGGAGAAGCGGGCTCCCTGCTGAGCAAGGTCCCTGATGTGGGACTCTACTCCAGGACCCTGGGATTATGACCTGAGCGGAAGGCAGATGCTTGACTAACTGAACCACCCAGGTGCCCCTGGGCAAGTGTATTATGACGTATCATCTGTTATGGTGTCATACAGAATGGTTCCAGTGCGCCCAAATCCTGGTGCTCCTTCCTCTCCCCTCTTCCAAATCCTGATCTTTTCACTGTTTCCATAGTTTTGCCTTTTACAGAATGTCATATAGTTGAAGTTATTACAGTATGTAGCCTTTTCAGATTGGCTTCTTTCACATAGCAATGGGCACTTAAGATTCCTCCATGTCTTTTTGTGTCTTGATAGTTTACTTCTTTTTACTGCTGAATAATGTTCCATTGTCTGGATGTGCCACAATTTGTTTATTCATTCACCTGTTGAAGGACATCTTGGTTGCTTCCCAGTTTGTCAATTATGAGTAAAGCTGCTGTAAACATTTATGTGCAGGTTTTTGCATGTACATACATTTTCAACTTATTTGGATAAATACTGAGTGTAATTGTTAGATCATATAGTAAGAGTATGCTTAGTTTTGTAATAAACCACCAAACTGTCTTCCAGAGGGACCACCATGTGTATTTTTAGATTGCTCATGCTTTGTGAAAAACATTACTCAGACATATAAAGGAATGCTTGTCCTGTGATAGGATAATGCCCTTACAAGTGGTTGAGGTCTGTAGGGCTGGCTGTCTCTCCATAATAACAGCTCATTTTCGTTTGTTCTTGGCTGCTTTTTCTTTTCTTTGATTGATTGATTGATTTCTCCCTATTGTTCTTACTCTCTTTACCCTGCTCTACCACATCTCCTGTATTAGCCTATGGAACCAGAACTACACTTGTTAGAATAGCATACACATTTAAAAGGCAAAGTAAGACAAAATTAAATCCTTTCCCAGGGTCTCTTGGCTGTATTACAAGTGAGTGAGATTGCAGCATTCAGTAAAGGTGTTGTTGCATCGTCAGTTTCACTATACATAATCTCCAGAGATGAAGCAGTGCATTAATAAAACCTGCTTTCCTTTGTAATTTGTTAATAATAAGGAAAGCGTATAAAGGTTGTTTTGTTTTGTTTTGTTTTGTTCTAAGATTTATTTGTCAGAGAGAGTGGAGAGAGAGCATGAACGGGGTGAGCGGCAGGCAGAGGGAGAAGCAGGCTGTCCACTGAGCAAGGAACAGGATGCAGGATGATCTCAGGACCCTGAGATCATGCCCTGAGCCAAAGGCAGTTGCTTGACCAACTGAGCCAACCAGGCATCCCAGGAAAGTGTATAAATTGTTTTAAGACTATGATAGCAGAAGAATTTTGTTTTTTTTCCCTTACATTTCTCTCAGAAAGCCTTTCAGCTTCTACTGTTACAGTTCTCAAAGAGACTAAACCTTTGGCTAAAGCTAGTTTTATGCCGTCTGTGTGATTCTGTGTGTACATTTTACACAACCCCAAATGTAGCAAAATTATATATCAAAAGATTATGTTCTTCCAGTAGATGAAGGGCAAGGATTGAATCAGATTTTATCTGCAGTATGTATCCATTTCACTTGAGACAGCCTCTCTGATGTACATCTGTGGAACCCTGGTGCAGAATTTGAGTTTTGTGCTCCCTTACTTCCTGTGCATGAGAGTGAGGATGTGCGCAAACCCACTTCTCCAGTGCCCCCAAGTGGTTATGTGTGCTTTGTATGGAGGTGTCTAGTGATGGGAGAACTCCTGGCTTTCTGACAACTCGCTCTGTCTTCACACCCGGTTAGAAAAAAATGATCTATTAACCAGATTCTGCCCTATTTACCCTAACTTCTTACCTATTTTTTCTTTTTCTTTCTTTTTACCTATTTTTTCGTATTGGGGCCACATACTATTTATGATTTGCCTTCCCCATGATAGCCCTTTAATATTTGAGAGATCATTTTCCTAAAGTTCTTTCTTCTCTAGGCTTAGACATCTCCATGTTTTCCAACCGTTTCTTGTAATATTGGGCCTTTGCACTTATATTATTGCTCTTATAATATTGGGCTTACGTCCCAGTGCTTAAAAAAGTGAAGTGCCCAGCACTAAATGCAGGTGTGATCGGACTGGTGCAGACATCACCTTTCTTTATCCACATTTATAGGTGTTGCATGTCATATGCTCCTTTCCATACTAAGTTTAGTGTGAAATTTGTCCTCAGAGATTTTATTATTTGGGGGCTGTTTGGAGTCCTTAGGGACTCTGATTTTACCCTCCACGGGTGTACTTCACTATCTCCAGCGTCTCTAGGTATCTTCCTACTTGACCAACAAATCTCTTTTGACTTTTCAGTCTCCAAAACTGTCCTTCTGTTGCTGCCTTTTTTCCCCACTTGTTTTTCTCAGCGGCAGATTCCAGTTTCTGTTACTTTGATGGATATGTATACCTGAACTTGACCCTCAGACAGTAGAAAAACGTACATTTCAAAGACACTAAGGAGTTTTGTGCTTGAATCATGTTGACTATCAGGAAACTTTATGTTTCTTTTCCCCTTTTGGACATTTATTCTACATTATTTTTATTATGCAGGCTTTTTTTTTGTCTTTGTTTTTGTTTGCTATTTTGGAGTCAATTCATCTGTCTTTTCTGCTTTCTGTACACTTTTCTGGATGTATTTGAAGCGACAGGCTCAAGGACTATGTCTCTCATGCCTAGCAGATAAAATGACCCTGGGGCTAGTCTGTAAGGCAGAGGCTTTAACAGGAGAATAATCCTCGGGTCTCAATTTCCCAACTGCGTGATTGAAGACTTGTATTGATCAGGGAGTTTCCACTTGTGCTCTGTGGAGTCCTCAGGAGCCTCAGAGGGCTTGAGAAGAAGAGGAGGATGAATGGGTATAGCTGTCTGTGTTTCCCAGCTCCTTCAGTAAGAGAAGTTCTACTTTTATCTTACGTTTTCAGGTTCCACATAGAATTCTGTTGAAGATGGGACTGTGGGTGGCTCAGTCGGTTAGGCGTCTGCCTTTGGCTCAGGTCATGATCCCAGGATCCTGGAATCGAGTCCCGCATCGGGTTCCTTGCTCAGCGGGGAACCTGATTCTCCCTCTGCCTGCGCTCCTCCAGCTTGTGCGTGCGCTCTCTCTCTCTCTGAGACAAATAAATTAATTATTAATTTTTTAAAAAGAAAGAATTCTGATTAAAGAAAGAATTTTCACAGAACATCATGCAGCTTTGACATGTGTTGTTTGTATATGTGTTTCTCTAATTCCATGAGCTTGGAGGACATCCTCAGATTTTTCATTTGGTAAAGGGGGAGAGAAGGGCTTATTATGGTATTTGTCTTTTCTTTCCTAGACCTGGAAATCACCACCACCACCCCCATTATAAAAGTAATTACATCCTTACTATTTTAAAGGGAGAAAAAATATATATAAAAGAAATCAAGTCCTTGTAATTCTGCACAGAAGAGTATTCTTAATAGTTTCAAGATATCTTTTTAGGATTATTTTGTTTGCTCATAACTATATCCATATTTTTTTTTCTGAATGAGACCACACTTATTCTAGCAGATTTTTTTTTTTTTTTAGATTTTTTATTTATTTGAGAGAGATCACAAGAAGGCAGAGAGGCAGGCAGAGAGAGGAGGAAGCAGGCCCCCCGCTGAGCAGAGAGCCCGATGCGGGGCTCGATCCCAGGACCCTGAGATCATGACCTGAGCTGAAGGCAGAGGCTTTAACCCACTGAGCCACCCAGGTGCCCCCATTCTAGCAGATTTTATAACTTGTTTTGTTTTGTCTTTTCCAATTTCCAACAGCATACACTGTGGACATTTTCTGTGTCAGAACACATCAGTCTACCTCATACTTTAATACTTCTGTAGCATTCTTTGGTACTAATGATTTATAATTGTTCTAAGTCAGAATGAATATTCCTTGTTGCATAACATATGGAATTTGTTTTAAAGTAGAACCCTAGTTTTATTTACATATTGCTATTGGCATAGTTATTTATTTATTTATTTTAAAAATATTTTATTTATTTATTTGATGACAGAGATCACAAGTGGGCAGACAGGCAGGCAGAGAGAGAGGGGGAAGCAGGCTCTCTGCCAAGCAGAGAGCCTGATGTGGGGCTCACCATGACCTGAGCCGAAGGCAGAGGCTTTAACCCACTGAGCCACCCAAGCGCCCCTTTTATTTTTTATTTTTATTTTTATTTTTTTAAGATTTTATTTATTTATTTGACAGACAGAGATCACAAGTAGGCAGAGAGGCAGGCAGAGAGAGAGGAAGGGAAGCAGGCTCCCTGCTGAGCGAAGAGCCAGATGCGGGGCTCATCATGACCTGAGCTGAAGGCAGAGGCTTTAGCCCACTGAGCCACCTAGGCGCCCCTATTTTTTATTTTTTAAAAAAGACTTTATGTATTTGTCAAAGCAAGAGAGCACAAGCAGGGGGAGCAGCAGGCAGAGGGAGAAGCAGACTCCTTGCAGAGCAAGGAGGCCGATGCAGGACTTCATCCCAGGACCCTGGGATCATGACCTGAGTGAAGGTAGACGCTTAACTGACTGAGCCACCCAGGCGTACCAGACATGATCATTTTTTTAAAAAATAGTTTACTCTTTATTCCCCTGCTTTAGGGTAGTGATATTTGTTGCCCCCCCCCCCAAGTTGATTCTCTTTTCTCTGGTCTGATTATAGATCAAGACCTCAGAAATATTATCCCAATTAAGCTACAGATGCAGATAGCCCTTTTCTTTTAGGCAATAGCTCTAATTTAATGTCCCCTTTAACAGTTACAAGTCTGTTCATAAGAACAAAATCTTGGCAGCCAGAATTATACTTGACACTTTTATTCTAGTGTATTACTGCTGGTGAGAAAGGCAGTTGACTTGTTTTGACCCAAGTGAGCTCAGTTCTAAGAGACGAGGAAGGTGGGTGACAAGCAGCTTTCAGTGGTTTGACAGCCAGCTGCAGGATGTCTATTGTGGCCGGGTCCAAGTGGCTGCTCATACATGTGTATGTAAAGTGCATCTGATGGTCCCTTTTCCCCTTCTGTTTTTTTAACATTTTATAAAAGATCACATGGAGAAACTGGTCGTGAAAAAAATTTTTTTTATTCTTATAGGATGATTATTCTTTGTATAGTGCTCTATAATTCTTCAAATATTGTAAATGGATGCAACATTTAATAGTCATGGAAAATTTTTGTTGGTAAACTTTTTGAACAGGAAATGTAGTAAAATTTTATTTGAGGAGCTTTTATTCCTTTTCAAAGTTAGGGTAGCATTCCCCTCCCCCATTTAGTTTAGGGATATCTTGTACAGGTTAAACAAATTTTAAAATGAAAATGTTATTCCTAGTTTTAAGAAATCATTTTAATTTTATATTCAGCCACTTTCTAAATTTTGTTTGTTTCAGTCATGAAATATATGTGCTTTTTTACTTTTCTCTAACTTCCTTTTCTAATCTAGGATTCTAAGATGATTTTTTTTCCTTCTTACTACTGTTTGTAACTTTGATTAAATGCTATCCTAAATTTAATTTTCTAAGTAATTCAAGATACAGTTTATTTTAATTGATTACAGTGAATGTGGGGATTTTTATTTCTGAAAGGGTACTATTAAAAATTTAGATATCTGATACTTTTCGAAGTATTTATGGGTAGAAACAATTACTATCTTATATCATTTAGAAAGGTTTGTTTTATTTTTTATTGTTTACATTACAAAATCTCTGGGTACTATTTATCTTTGTCTTAAAATGTATTTCATGGGGGTGCCTGGGTGCCTCAGTCGTTAAGCATCTGCCTTCGGTTGGGGTCATGATCCCAGGGTCCTGGGATGGAGCCCTGCATCGGGCTCCCCGCTCAGCGGGAAGCCTGCTTCTCCCTCTCCTACTCCCTCTGCTTGTATTCCCTCTTTTGCTCACTCTCTCTGTCAAATAAATAAATACAATCTTTCAAAAAATGCATTTCATGTATTCTTAGTTCAAGTAACTTGTAGTAAATTCTAATATCTCAATTTTTCAGCATATAAATTTGAGTGATTATTGTGAGCCTTGAATAGTTCTAGGGTAAAGTGGAGGTAAAGCACTGAATAAACAGAAAACTCTTTGCCTTTGTGAACTTACTTTCTAATGGGTTAGGAGGAAAAGAACTAATAAATATTGCATCAGATGGTGATGAGAGCCTTGGGGAAAATGATGTCAGCTTGACATTGTCTCCATACTGTTCAGAAGGTTAATCCTCAAAATACCACAGCTGCAAATAGAAACATGGGTTATATATAATGGACTTGTTATTGATTATTGATTATTGGTTGATGTGCAGTTTGAGTGGATTCCTATATATATTGTCTGGTCCCTTTCATACTACTTTCAATGTCACAGTTGTGTTAATAATTCTTAGTGTGGTTCTATTTGTTATTGCTTAAAATTATACTTCCATACTAGCTTACAGATAAAAAACTTTCTCACATTTCATTTTTTTAAGTGGCTATAGCATAATAGTTAAGGTTGAACCATAGGAAATTAACTTGACTGTTTTGGACTAGAAAAAGTGATTTCAGATTGTTCTGTTTAATACTGTACTACATTTACTTTCAAAAATAAAATGTGAACATGTTTTGTAAACTACAAAGCAGTATGTGTATTGTCAAGATTTAAATTTTGTTTCTGCCACTCCCTGTTTGCTCTAGAACACTTACTTAACCTTGTTGTGCCTCATTTCATCTTATGTCAGTGAGAATAATAATGAATAATACCTCGTAGAGTTCTGAGGATTACATGAGATTATGTATGTAAGTCTTAGAAAAGCATCAAGCACATCATTACAAGGGCTTAATAAATGTTAGCTCTTACTACCCTATGCGGCAGGCATTATTCTCAGTTTTGCAGACAATAAAACAGAAGCCCATAGAAATTTCAGGATTTTTTTCCCCCAAGGTTGTACAACTAGAAATCAAAATCAGACACTTCTGACTCCAGGTTGTGGCTTCTTTCTGCTTACACTACAGTAGCTCTTAGGAAAAAAAGAATATTTATATAGTAATTTATAGAGCACATGCTCGAATCTCTCCAGTGGCTACTTTAACTTATTTATGTAGTTGCCTGTTGTTTTTTTTTAAAGATTTTATTTATTTATTTGACAGAGAGAGCTATCACAAGTAGGCATAGACACAGGCAGAGAGAGAGAGAGAGGAGGAAGCAGGCTCCCCGCTGAGCAGAGATCCCGATGCGGGGCTTGATCCCAGGTCCCTGAGATCATGACCTGAGCCAAAGGCAGAGGCTTTAACCCACTGAGCCACCCAGGCGCCCCTAGTTGCCTGTTTTTATAGGTTTTTGACATCCATAAAGAAAATTGACAGAAATCTGTAAACTGAGATGTGATAGGTAATTGCAATTGAGGTATTGTTACCTCAGAAAAGATAATAGTGGCACTTTTTGTGGCACTGTAATTTGTGGGGAAATTAATGAACCCAGATAATAAGTGTTGTCCTCAACCTTTCTAAGAATATTAGTTCTTAATTATATTCTTCAAAAAAGGAGCAAAAATAAATGTTAAAAAGCAATTAAAATAGTTTTTAAGAAGCAGTTAAAAAGCATCTAAAAGCAGTTGAAAAAACCAACACACTTAAGTCACCAATTCACTACATCCTACCCAGCATTTTCACATGAATATCTAATATTCATTTCACATGAATATCTAATAGGCATCTCAGTTCTTCTGACATTCGTTCCCATGGCTCTTGTGTTTGAATAGTTGCTCAAACCAAAAACCTTGGAGTCAATTTTTGACTCTTCTTTTTCACGGTACGCTGCCTCTAGCTTCAGCCCACTCAAGCCATTCTTTAGCCATCCAGTGTTACTTATTTTAAATAAGTGAGACAGTGAATACACCATCTATAAATTGTGTACAATTTAAAATACAGTAGATAATGGGGTTTTGGTTATTAGATCTTGACCATTCTGCATATACTTGATTTCCAGTGATTGGTCTGGTTCCCATTTTTACATGTTTTTTATTTTCATATTTCCATAATAATCTAATATAATCTCATAAGTAATGGGGACTTTGGTACCATTTAAATAATTTTTTAAAATATTTTTTAAAAATAATTTTTAACATAATTTTTTTTAAAATAATTTTTTAAATTTTTTAAAATAATTTTTTAAATAATTTTTTAAATGGTATGATTACAAACAAAAATTGTGTGCACAGTTCTCCAGTTTCCTCAAAACCATTTTTTAAAAAGATTTTATTTATTTATTTGACAGAGAGAGAGATCACAAGTAGGCAGAGAGGCAGGCAGAGAGAGGGAGAAGCAGGCTCCCTGCTGAGCTGAAAGCCTGATGCAGGGCTCAATCCCAGACTCTGAGATCATGACCTGAGCCGAAGGCAGAGGCTTAACCCACTGAGCCACCCAGGTGCCCCAAAACAGTTGTTTTTTTAACAGTTTTGTTCTCTTTCCATCTACTGAAAGTAAGAGTGGGTAATTAGCTAAGTCATTTAATCTGGATGAAGAAGAACATGAAATCAGTTGCCCACCCTGGTGCTCACAGAAGATCGTTGCTTCAAAAGACAGGACTTTGGAAAATTCATGAATTGCATTTATTCCTGCGGCTGGGAAGCATGCTCTCAGGCCTCTCAGATTGTAGGAACCAATCCTCAAAGTAGCTACATCCTTTCAGGAAGAGATGGTGGGGGCTCCAGGAGGCATGATAGGAAGCCTGGGGTGAGTTACTGAAGGTACAGGTTTTTTTGTTTAGTTTTGTTTTTGAAGATTTTATTTATTTATTTGACAGAGATCACAAGTAGGCAGAGAGGCAGGCAGAGAGAGAGGGGGAAGCAGGCTGCCTGCTGAGCAGAGAGCCCGATTCTAGTCTCCATCCAGGACCCTGAGATCATGACCTGAGCCGAAGGTGAGGCTTAACCCACTGAGCCACCCAAGCGCCCCTGAAGGTACAGTTTTGGAAAAGTACTTCAATATGCATATTTATAGTGCAGATTTGTCATAATACAAATTCACTGCATCCTGAGTAAAACCCAAATTTTGGCTTGAAGATAAGGAATGGACATGATAGTGTGGAATAGCAGTTAAGGAGCCTAAGCCAGTAGTGGTTAGATTGTACTCCGGGACAAAGGGTAGGTCTCTGAGGGAACGAATGGGGCACTCGACTAGAAGGCAGGAGATGTGGGTTTGAATTTTGGTTTTGCTGCTAACTAGAGATGTGATTTTGGGTAACTCACTTTACCTTTCTTGGTCTCAACTAAATCTGTAAAATGAGAAAATCAAACTAGAGGGTCTCCAAGGTCTTAAGTCTTTTTTTAGTTTGCATCTGGTTGAAGGAAAGCTCTGTGGATAGTTGAGCATGACTAGTTGTCAAGATAGAAGGATATAGTTAGGGGCGCCTGGGTGGCTCGGTTGGTTAAGTGTCTGCCTTCGGCTCAGGTCATGATCCCAGGGTCTTGGGATCAAGCTCCACTTCAGGCTCCCTGCTCGTCTGGAAGCCTGCTTCTCCCTCTTCCTCTCCCTCTCCCTCTGCCAGCTGCTCCCCCTGGCTTGTGCTCTCTCTCATTCTCCATCAAATAAATAAGTAAAATCTTTAAAAAAAAAAAAAAAGGATATAGTTAATAGGAGTCAAAGTGAATAGTTAACAGATTTCTTTTTAACCAGCCTTCATCTGGGTATTATTTGCACTTCCTAAAAAATCAAATAGCAGGGGGGCGCCTGGGTGGCTCAGTGGGTTAAAGCCTCTGCCTTGGGCTCAGGTCATGATCTCAGGGTCCTGGGATCGAGTCCCACATCGGGCTCTCTGCTCAGCAGGGAGCCTGCTTCTCCGTCTCTCTCTGCCTGCCTCTCTGCCTACTTGTGATCTCTGTCTGTCAAATAAATAAATACAATCTTAAAAAAATCAAATAGCAGGAAAAAGCTTATAATGAAAAAACAACAACAACAACAACAACAACCTGGCTCCTGCCTCATCTCTTTTTCTTACATTCCCTAGCCTTACTGTCCAAAGACAATGTTTATTTTATTTTATTTTTTTTAAAGATTTTATTTATTTATTTGACAGACAGAGATCACAGAGATCACAGAGAGCCAGATGCGGGGCTCGATCCCAGGACCCTGAGATCACGACCCGAGCTGAAGGCAGAGGCCTAATGCACTGAGCCACCCAGGCGCCCCCAAAGACAATGTTTAAAAACTATTTCACTACTTTTTAAAAAGATTGTATTTATTTATTTGACAGACAGAGATCGCAAGTAGACAGAGAGGCAGGCAGAGAGAAAGGGGGAACGCAGGCTCCCTGCCGAGCAGAGAGCCCGATGCAGGGCTCGATCTCATGACCCTGAGATCATGACCTGAGCTGAAGGCAGAGGCTGAGCCTCTGAGCCACCCCAGGCGCTCCTATTTCACTATTTTCGTTTTTAGCTTCTCCCGAAGTCACTTTCATAAGACTTATTAATATGTATAAACTTCTGTTCCTTATTCATCAACTTTAGGAAATATCTTGTAGATTTTTTATATAAAAAATAAGAATCAACTCACTTTTTCTGCCTCTTCCTCTATCTCCCATTAGTTGGTATTTATATTATTTATAGACTCTTATTATCTTTATAATTTTAAGTGATAAACTTTTTTTTTGATCCATCAATTTTCGATAAAGTCTTAATCTGCCATTTTGTAAAATGGTGTTAAGTATCCCTACACTTACTTCCCTTTCCCTATATTCTACCTTTTGGGAGTTATAGTTCCCTTTTTCACTGTCAAGGTGAATATATTCTTTCTGTCCTCCATCCACTACCAAGTATTTTGTGCTTTTATGTTTGGATTGCTGTTTTTCCTGAATTACTTTTCCATGCCTGCTGTAATAGTAAGTCCAGAATCATAACTATGTTTTGACGTCCGTTGGAAATAATCAGGTATATGTGGAAGACTTTACTTTAGTAATAATTCATTTACTCATTTATTCAACAGGTATTTATTGACTATCAGAATTGTCATCACAGTGCTACTTATAATAGTGAAAATTTGCAAAACAATCTAAATGATTGACTTTAGGATGAGTAAAATAACTACTGCACATATTTACAAGGAATGCTCTGCAAACATTAGAAAATGATGTGAAAATGTTAATAACATGAACAATTTTATTCTGTACTAAATTTCAAAATATGTATAAAGTAGTATGTACACTTGGGACTCCTGACTGGTTCATTTGGTAGAGCATGTGACTCTTGATCTCAGAATTGTGACTTTGAGTCCCATTTTGGGTATAGAGATTACTTAAAAATAAAATCTTTAAAAAAAAAATACTATGTACACTATAGCCTCACTTTTGTTTTTAAAGTGAACAAAATAAACCGTATAAGAAACTTGGCAGGGATGCTAGAAACATATATGCCAAATTGTTAACTTCGTAGTGTGGCCATCTCAGGTTGTAGTGATTTCTGTTTGTTTTGTTTTGTTTGATTTGTTTGTTTTTTGTTTTCCTCACCTGTATTTTCTCAATTACCCCAAAAGAACTTGTTGTTTCTTTAATAATGCGTTTTTTAACTAAAAATAAAAAATTAAAAATTGCCTATCATAGTTTTTCTTGGAACACTAATACTAAAATAATCTGGGAGTGTCTGATAAGAACTCAGTAAATATTTATAAAATGAATCACAGAATGATTGAACTGCAGATTCCTAGATCTGTAGTATTGACACTTTTACCTTCATAATTTTATCCAGGGATAAGTGCTAGTTCAGTTATCTCAGAAGAAAAATGATGCATTGAACTGTCTGCCAGAATCTAAGAAACAGCTTTAACTAACTGAATGTTGGCTGTGTAGTGACAGATCCAGCAGGACTGAGGCCCACCACACAAGCAGCCAGGCAACAATGCTATATTTCACAGTAAGCAGGATCTGAAATAAAAGTGTCCTTTGTGCTTGTCTGAGATGGAGGGGTGGGACTTAAGTAATTTAAGTTATTTCCCCTTAATGGAAATTGAGGCAGCCGCTGATCCTGCTGTCACATGACAAGTACTTATTTGATTTTTGGTAATTTGGGGAGCAGCTCTGGACAAATGATTTTTCTGCAAAAAGAGTCAGCTGTGTTCTGACCCGTTAGCAAATGCCTGGGCATACTAACCTCCCTATCTACCATGTTCTTTTTTTTTTTTTTTTAATTATTTTTATTAACATATAATGTATTATTTGCCCCAGGGTACAGGTCTGTGAATCATCAGGCTTACACACTTCACAGCACTCACCATAGCACATACCCTCCCCAGTGTCCATAACCCAGCCACCCTCTCCACACCTGCCCCCACCCCCCAACCAGCAACTCTCAGTTTGTTTTGTGAGATTGAGTCTCTTATTCTACGATGTTCTTTTTTTTCCTATGTCTACATTTATTTATTTTTATTTTATTTTTTTTATTTTTTTATTTTTTTTTGAAGTGTGGAGCCCAGTGCAGGGCTTGAACTTGCAACCCTGAGATCAGGAGCTGAGCTGAGATCAAGAGTTGGGTGCTTAACAGACTGAGCCACCCAGGCATCCCTATATTGACTTTTTTTTTTTTTTAATTGATATTCTACCATGTTCTAATCCAACGATAGCTTCAGCAATTCACCTGCTTTTTATTCGTATTTGTGGCTATTAATAAGCATCTGAATATTTGCAAAGGCTTTTTCTAATCCTTTTTATCATTATCGTCAACCCTCCACTCAGCTGTAAGGTGTTTTAAAATGTGGATAGACTACTTTCCTCTGACAGGTGGGTCAGCATTAGCTTTATTGTTACCAGATTAAATTGCAGTATAAAGAAAGAATCTGGAGTGAAGGCAGCTGAGAGCAGGGTTCCTTTGGTCCGCAGACTTTTCGTGAGTCTGCTCTCTGGATGTTCACTGATGCCCCCTCATTACACCAAGCTATTTCACAAGCTGTTGCCTCTGCCTGCAGTGCCCTTCTTTCATTCTGGCACTTGATGAACTCGGAGCTAAACACTCATCTCCTCCATGATATCCACTTGATGTCCTTGCCACCTTGTCTTCTCTGTGCTTCCTTAGCCCATTGGTGCTTTTCACTAGAATGTGATTTTTGCTTTTTTAAATGGCATGTGGCTTCTTAATTAACTTTATTAATTTGTACTTTTATTTAAAAAAAAAAAGAATGTAGAGCTGCACCATTCAGTGTGGTAGCCACAGCCACATGTGGTTAAGTTAAAATCAATTAAAACTAAATAAAATTTAAATTTTAATGCCTTAGAACATTTCATGTGGTCAATAGCCACACATGGTTAGCAGCTCCTGTTTGGGACAGTGCAAATTTAGAACATTTCCATTGCAGAAATTTCTACTGGACAGTGTTCATCTAGAACCCATAGAAGGATTCTTGTATTTTTAAAGCATTTCGTTAAATAGATTCACCTAATTCTTCTTTTCTATGGAAGGGTGTTCCAGTTGAAGAATTTAAAGCAACCTGAAATTCCCTGAGCTTTCTTTACATTTTTCTTTGGTTGTGGCACCCTCTAGTGTTTCAGTTTTGGTCTAGCTATGTTATCATGAAATAAGGTATTTGGGATTTGAGTCCAAGAACATTGAAATATTTTGGAAAGTTTTGTGTATATGTGCATTTTTCTAGGGAGGAGGTCTGTAGTTTTCACACATGCTCAAAAGGATCCATAATCCAAAAAAGATCAATAACTACTCTTGGATAGAGGTCCTTCCTTAGATGGCCAAACTTTATTTTTGAAGATTTTCTTTTTAAGTGATCTCTATGTCCAGTGTAGGGCTCAAACCCACAAGATTCGCTGTGTTCTACCAGTTGAGCCAGCCGGGTGCTCTTGGCCAGAACCTTTTAGTTTGTGATCTGTGAGCATTTTTTCTCCCAATATAAAAATAAATCATGGGAACCACTGGTTGGCTCAGTTGGTTAAACATCTGACTCTTGATCTCTGTTCAGATCTTGATCTCAGGGTCATGAGTTGAAGACCTGCATTGGAGCCCTACCTAAAAAACACAAAGTTGAAGCACAGTGTGGAGCCCTCCATAAAAAACCAAAACAAACAAACAAACAAAACAAAAAAAACCCCAAAAAACAAAACTCAATAAAAAAAATAATAAAATAAATCCTGTAACTTTCCTTCTGACATTTCTATGCTTTGCTTGTATTTCTGTGTGGAATTAATGATAATAATAGGTAGCAGTTATATAGTACTTACTGTATTCTATGTCCCATTTTAAGCACTTGTACATATTTACTCACTGGGTCCTCAGTAATTCTATGAAGTAGGTTCTGTTATTTTCCCCATGTGAGAGATGATGAAACTAAGGCACGGAAGTCAAGGGAAACTTCTCTAAGGTGCTAGTGAATGGCAGGGCAAAGACACAAATTCAAAAATACTTCAGCTTCAGACTCTGTATTCTTAACCACCTTGCTGTAGAAGTGAGGTTAAGCCTTAAAGCAGAATGGAGAGGAGATTTTGCATACCCTTGTACACCTTGTGTCCTGTTATATAATAAAATATATATATAATAAAAATAGAGGTGGCTGGCTGGCTCAGTCAGTACAGCCTGTGACTCTCGATCTCAGTGTTGTGAGTTCAAGACCCACATTGGTTGTGGAGCCTACTTTTTTTTAAAGAAAAGATAATAACTAAATAGCTGCAAGCCACTCTGGAAATTATACTTAGTACTCACTTTTGATTTTTCGGCTATAGTCTGTCAAAAACTTAGTGGTAGATGAAGGTCAAAACTGCCCTTGCTGGGGCACCTGGGTGGGTCAGTGAGTTAAAGCCTCTGCCTTCAGGGTCCTGGGATCGAGCCCCGAGTCAGGCTCTCTGCTCTGCTGGGAGCCTGCTTCCTCCTCTCTCTCTGCCTGCCTCTCTGCATACTTGTGGTCTCTGTATGTCAAGTAAATAAATAAAATCTTTAAAAAAAACACACACTCTTATTTCTATAAAAAGACATTTATTGTATTCCTGTGATGTTGATTTTGAGATTTCTGGAATGTTAGACTTATTAAGTATCTTACTTAAAGGATAAGTAAGATAGTGGCACCTGGCTGGCTTAGTCTGTAGAGCATTTGCCCCTTGATCTCAGGGTCCTCAGTTCAAGCCCCACATTGGGCATAGAGCTTACTAAAAATAAAAAAAAAGAAAAAGAAAAAAGTAGGTAAGATACATTCAAACAGATAAGAGTTTGTATTTATATTTCCTACCTCCCTTTCTCTCTTTACCCTCTTCTTACTTGTAAGGGTCCCATTTCTCTCTTCATGGGACATATTATAATCTCTAACCTAGCCTCTTTTTTTTTTTTAAGATTTTTTTTATTTATTTGACAGAGAGAGACAATGAGAAAGAAAACACAAGCAGGGGGAGTGGGAGAGGGAGAGGCAGGCCTCAGCTGAGCAGAGAGCCTGATGTGGGGCTCAATTCCAAAACCCTGGGATCATGACCTGAGCCGAAGGTAAATGCTTAACAACTGAGCCACCCAGGTGCCCCATCCTAGCCTTTTATTAATGATTCATCAGACTCGATTTTGAATTCAACTTCTATCAGTGTATGGAAATAGAAACCCTAGTGGTGGACTTGCAAAAAAAAATGTCCTTAGAATCTACATTATCAATGGTATAAAATATCAATACATTTTATTATATTGACTTATAAAAGTCAATATAAAGTTTTGCTGCTTACCAGCACCCTATAAATTATTTCTGATAAGGGTACATGTTTTCTTCCCTTTGTATCAGTGAAGGCTTAGTAAACCATGGGAAGTATTTCAGATAATTTTGTTCTGGGAATGGGTTACACAGATGTTGGAAGGCTGTAGAGGCAAAAAGCAGACACCGAGGTAATCCGGATACTAATAATTATGAGAAGCAGCCATCACCCCTAGGCCTGAGGGAACAGAAGACTCTAGGAGCTCAGAGGGGCCCCACACAGCTGGTAACTGGCTCTCTTGGTGGGATGCCAGGCAGTCAGGGCTCAACCACCAGGGAAGAAGGGGCACAGCTGGAGTTGGGAGAAGGGGTTGTCCTCTTTGCTGGAGCAGCATTGATAGGAATGAGAACACCAAGGAAATCCCTTCTCCCTCTCTCCTCTCAATTTATGCTGTTGCCTCCCCTCAGTAAAACCTAATGCAACTGGCAGGCAAATCTGGTATAGGTTGACCCAGCTCAGAGCTGGGTGGAGAGCACTTGAGAAAAAGTGTAGAAGAGAGGGCTTGGAAGTGAGAGACAAGAGATGAGTAGCCAGGACAACCTTACAGGGAAATTACAGAAACTGATGCCTGGATTTAGCTTTAGTAATTAAAATATGCAAACCAATTACCTCCAAACATTTATTAAAGAGCAAATTATAATAGCTCATAAAGACTTGATGGAACCAAGCCCTACCTTCCGTGAGCTTACAGCATTGTTTTCACAGTACTGTGGATACTCATCCTTAAGTCATTGTGACGTTGTGTGGTTAAGCTTATTTTTCTCACATATTCTATATAAGCGCTATTATTAACTGGATTCTTGGGCTGTTATTAAAGTAATGAATATTTACAAATTTTATCAACACCTCAGAATAAAAAATACAGATACATACAAAAATACATGCAATACATAAATGTAGTCATAAAACATTTTGTTACTTTCAGATGCTCCAAATTAGGAAGTTAATCTTAAACAAGGCAAGACGATTTCTACAGTTGAACTGTTCGGTTCTCTTGTTTCTTAGCATAAGATAGAGATTTGATTTTTCTAGTGACACTTTGCTCTAGTACATCACTTAAATATATAAAAGGCTCATTTTGGAAGGGAATATTGTTGCTTATTTTTTGTCTTTTTTGAAGTCAAAGTATACGCTCATAAGATAAAAAATCAAGTAGAAGGATTTATAATAAAAATCAGTGGGCTTTTCCACACTCTTCCCTACCCCCAGTCCTACTTTTCAGAGACAGATAACTGTTTTGTTTATAGTTTGTTTTATTTATGGTATTATCAAACAATAGTTCCTCCATAATTCTGAATAATAATTTATCAAACGTGGGCCTTTTTTACTTTCTTCTGTGTAGGGATTACCTCACAGCATTTTCTCCATTCCCCTCTTTTTGGTTACATTGTCCTACTGAGTTCTTCCATCAGCCCTTGATAGTGTCTCCTGACTCCCTCACTTCGTGAAGATAGGATGTCAGTGCTCCTAGCTGGTTCTCCACTTCCCCACCCCTTCTCCTACCTCTTATTTCTCTGCTTTATCCCTGCTTTCACCTTGTCAAGATTCATAACCTTTACATTCTGTTTTATACTGTATTTAATTTTCTGTTTTATGGAAAACAATAAACTGCCTACCATGGCTTTACCCCCCCCCCCCGCCACCTTTGGAGAGCCCAGTGGTGTGGGAGGATATTTTTTTCAAGTCCAATATCACTTGTGGACTGTTTGAAAGAGAATATTCCTAGGAAGGTCAAATGGATTCTTCTTGTCTTAAGCTCCATTTATTACTCAGAATTAAGCTACATTTTACCCTTGCTTCTATTTTCACCTTGACTTTCTTGTGCAGTTTTTTTCTTCCTGCTGTGTTGACATTTTGATCTATTACTCTGCATTCCCCCAAGAATCAAATCCTGTCCTTAACTTTAGGCTTTTTTGAGAAAGGCTCTTCTGTTGAGTGAAATTTTTATCATAGTTATGAAGTTTAGATTCTGGACATGTCCGGGAGTATATTTGAGCCTCTTGGTTTTCCTGTCCCTGGTTTGGACTGTAGACACAGTCTTGCTTTGAGACTTTCCCTTAGGCAGTTCTTGCAGTTTTTCTTTTGCTATGATAATGCTATTGATTAGTCTAGTGCTTGCCTTTACATTTAGTTATACCTTGATTAGATTTCCCGGCCTGCTCTTCCTACTTTGATTTTTAAAATACTCTACACTTAATCTTGTCTATTATGTGTGGATTAGATTAAGTTGAACTCTGTTGGACATGTCATCCAAATTCCAGTAGCTTCCTAGGAATTATTGACTGGAGCTGCCAGGGTGCTGGGAGACAGGCAAATCCGCGCTTTGTGCCCTCTTCATTATTACCTTTCAGTAATAAGGTAATATTTATTACCTTTATAAAAAAGGTAATGAAGGTAATATTACCCACCAGTAAGCACAGATACTGGCCCAGAATGGCAGGAGCAGGAACTCCTCTGTACCAAATCGCCCCTCCCTGACCCACGATAGTTTATATAATAAAGACAAATCTATAGATAAAACGCATGTTGTGCCTCCTCCTGCCCCCAGCCATGATGATCCAGGCTAAGAACTTATTAAATGCTGTGCTGTTGTTTTGGGGGAATGGATTTCTTGAATGGAGTGTTGACTAATCTGCTGAACATCACCTGCTCAAGCCTTTTCATTTGGATGCGGTTTTTAGAGTGACAGGTGGCTTTCACCTTGCTTCTCACATCTGTTGGGAGGAGTCACTGTTGGGTCCACCTGCTGGCTCTCCATTTGTGCACTGTCATGAAATTATGCTAGAGTTGTGGGTGCTCTATAGTCTCCTTTTTTATGTTCAGGAGAACAGTATCTCAGTTGTCAGAGTTAATGTAGTAAAGAATGGCTTCTTAGATGCCTGGCTCAAAACCTTCCACACACAGTTAAGAAAATCATATTCTTAGAGCTGATCTGAAGTTAAAGAAATTGAGACTCAGTCCTTGCAAGATGATGAATCAAGAAGGATAGGACCATAAAGACCTAGAAATTCTGGCATCATCATCATCATCGTCATTAATATTGAGCATTTATGTGCCAGGCACTGTGTTTATTGCTTTATCTGGATGATCTCATTTAATCCTCATATCCTTTGCATACAGGTACTATCATTTTCTTTTCATTTAAAAACAAATATTGAAATTGAGACTTAGAGGTTAAGTAACTTGTCCCAGGCATCCTGGATATCTGAGAATAGTCTGTGCTATTTTAAAAAATTGTTACTGACTAATATGTTTTCAGTTAGTAGCAGTTCTATCAGTTTTGCCGTCCACAGACTGCTTGTGGATGAAAGAAAGCTAAAATGCTTTACTAGAAATGAGTGGGCGGATGCTTATGAAGATCTCTAGCAGTATGTGTATGCCAGTCACATCTGGCTTTAAACAACCTATTTTATGTATTATTTTATGAAAACATTGAAAGCATCATTTATAAGTATCCCACTCTGGTTCAAAGAAGTCTGAAATATGGGACGCCTGGGTGGCTCAGTGGGTTGGGCCTCTGCCTTCACCTCAGATCATGATCTCAGGGTCCTGGGATCGAGCCCCACATTGAGCTCTCTGCTCAGCGGGGAGCCTGCTTCCTCCTCTCTCTGCCTGCCTCTCTGTGTACTTGTGATCTCTCTCTCTGTCAAATGAATAAATAAAATCTTTAAAAAACAAAACAAAACAAAAAACAAAGAAGTCTGAAATACCTTAGCCTTTGCTTTGTACAGAGTGCAGAATAAAAGTAGTCAGAGAGGCTGAAGGGTGGGATGGGGAGAGAGGTAGGAAGAGATGAGCCTCTGGGCACAAATGACAAGGCCTGTGAAACAGACAGCCCTATTGATTTCTGCCACGAACCGCATTCTGCAGGAAAGAATGGAAACCCATTATACCAAGTGCATAGCGGACAAATCCCTTTGAAAAGCAGTTAGATGCCATCTAATCCCAAATCATTTAAAAACAATTTTGAAGTACCCAGAATTTTAAAATGCCCTAAGTAGTTTGTCTCTTACACTAGAAGAACAGTGAAATGGATGGGAAAAACAGTATTTTCATAGTGTTTTCCTCTCATATATTATGTTTAATTGTGCAACTTAAATAGTGTGTTAAAATTGCGTCTTAGATATGTACATATCTGGGGGTAGGATATAGTCCTTTGAATATTCTGAAACACACCAAACATAGGATATGGAAGAAACCTTACCAGATACCTTTCTTTAAAAAAAAAAAAAAAAAAAAAGACAAAAAGGAAAAAAATTATTTTGATATAATTTTAGTCTTTTAGAAAAGTTACAAAAATAGTGTAAAGAACTCTCATTACCCACATTTCCCAGATATTAACATTTTACCATGTTTTCCTTATTTTTTCCTCTTTTAAATAATTTTTTACCAGGTATGTCTTCCAAAGCTCCATTTGAAGAAATCATCATGAAAGTATTAGGCCACACAGAGATACAGGGCTGGGGAGATGACCTCAAGCAGAAGAGAAGGTGTGGAAGAGGGTTGGGGGGGGTCAAACGATGCTGATTCCTAATCTTTTTGGATTTGAGGCATTATGCGGTTTTTTATTTTGTAATTAAAGTGAATTTTATTTTGAAATACAAAATACTTCCTGAGGTAACTGACTAGTCCCAAAGTTAAGAACCAGAATTAGAAGGATGAGTTGTGAAATGTATAGTGGTGTGAGAATGAGTTAATTTAGAGTTAATTTAATTAAGAGTTAATTTAATTAAGTTAGAGGGGGAAAAAATTGGAAACAGCACAAGAATATAAAACAGAAATCAGGCGCCTCCAAAAGGTGAAAAATTTGTCATTTACAAAGAACCAGTTTGCCTGAAGAACAAAGACAACAGGATGGGGCTTAAATCAGTCTAACTCTGGGGTGTTTGATGGGTGGGGTAAGTATCCAGGGGGGAAAAAAGAAAGGAATCACTCAGAGAAACCAAGGATTTTAGAAGTTTTCAAAGAAGGAAAGGGAGAGTTTTACAATAGAGGAGAATAAAAATTTGAGAAGAATTTTGCATGAATAGATAATTATGTTCTTTTTACTTGTAGCCATAGGGTTATATCTAGAGGGCTGCTGCTTCTTCTTTTTTTTTTTTTTTTTAATTTGGTTAACTCCAGATATGCAAAGCTGTATTCTGTTGCATGCTGATTGAATTCCAGACTGGACATGAGGGGTGCATTATACAAGTAGAGATTGTTAGTACACAACTTAAACACTCAGCTTGTCAGTATGCGTCAAAATTTAAAATACATATAATCTTCTTTTTTTTTAAAAAATTTTTTAAAAAGATTTTATTTATTTATTTGACAAAGAGAGATCACAAGTAGGCAGAGAGGCAGGCAGAGAGAGAGAGAGGGAAGCAGGCTCCCTGCTGAGCAGAGAGCCCTATGCGGGACTCGATCCCAGGACCCTGAGATCATGACCTGAGCCGAAGGCAGTGGCTTAACCCACTGAGCCACCCAGGCGCCCCAAAATACATATAATCTTGACAGAAATTTTACCTTTAAGAATTTAGTTTTTTAAATTAAAACATTTTTAAAATTTTAATTCCAGTATAGTTAACATGCAGCGTTGTATTAGTTTGGGGCTTACAGTATAGTGATCCAGCAATTCTATTCTTACTCCATGACTCTTAATCCCTTTCCTATATTCCCCCCCAACGCCACCCCTCCCAACCATCTGTTTGTTCTCTGTAGTTAAGAGTCTGTTTCTTGGTTTGTCTTTTTTTTTTTCTCGTTTGTTCGTTTGTTTTGTTTCTTAAATTCCACATATGAGTGAAATCATATGATATGTGTCTTTCTCTGACTGACTTATTTCACAGAGTATTATATTCTATTTTTTAAAAATAAAATAATATACAAAGTATTTTTAAAAGATAATAAGGGCTAATTTTATGATTCTGCTCTATGATAGTTATTTATTCTTTTTAAAAAAATATTTTATTTATTTATTTGACAGAAATCACAAGTGGGCAGAGAGGCAGGCAGAGAGAGAGGGGAGGCAGGCTCCCTGCCGAGCAGAGAGCCCAATGCGGGACTCGATCCCATGACCCCGGGACCATGACCCGAGCCCAAGGCAGAGGCCCCAACCCACTGAGCCACCCAGGCGCCCCTAGTTATTTATTCTTTGTAAAATAGTTACCACTGGTGTCAAGGATGATTTTTTTTTTTAATTGTGGGAAAATATATATAACATAAAATTTACCATCTGAGCCATTTTTTAAAAATATTTATTTATTGGGGCGCCTGGGTGGCTCAGTGGGTTAAAGCCTCTGCCTTCGGCTCAGGTCATGATCCCAGGGTCCTGGGATCGAGCCCCGCATCGGGCTCTCTGCTTAGCAGGGAGCCTGCTTCCTCCTCTCTCTCTGCCTGCCTCTCTGCCTACTTGTGATCTCTCTCTGTCAAATAAATAAATAAAATCTTTAAAAAAAAAAAAATATTTATTTATTTACTAGACAGAGGGCTTGTGTATGTGTGAGTAGGTGAAGGGGCAAGGAGAGGGAGAGAAGCAGACTCCCTACTGAATGTGGAGCCTGACATGGGGTTCGATCCCACGGCCCTGATCATGGCATGATCCAAAATCAAAAGTTGGACACCTGGGGCACCCGGGTGGCTCAATCAGTTAAGTTTTTTACTTTGGCTCAGGTCATGATCTCAGAGTCCTGGGATTGAGCCTGGAGTGGGGCTTCATGCTCAGCAGGGAGTCGGCTTGTCTTTCTTTCCCTCTGCTCCTCACCCAACTCGTGCCCTCTCTTTCTCAAATAAATAAAATCTTTGGGGGAAAAAAAATTTCCTCTTTAAAAAAAAAAATTCTCTTTTTTTCTCTCTCTCTCTCTCTATGAAGATATTGAGAAGATAGGCCAGACTAGGAGAAAATAGTTTTAAAAGTCAGAGACACAAAGAACTCTTTAACACTAAGCAATAAGAAAATGAACAACCTGACTAAAAAATGGCAAAAGACCTGAACAGACACCTTACCAAAAGTTAAATAGGTCACATATAAGCATGTGAAAAGATGTTCAATCGTATCATTAGGGAATTGCAAACTAAAACAATGAGATAATACTACACATCTATTAGAATGGCTACAGTTCAAAACACCAACACCACCAAATGCTGATAAGGGTATGGAGCAACAGGAATCTTCATTTATTAATGGTGGGAATGCAAAATGGTATTGCCACTTTGGAAGACAGTTTGGAAATTCATTACAAAACTAAATATATTCTTACTACACAATCCAGCCATTTTGCTCCTTGGCATTTATCAAAGAAGTTAAAAACTTCTGTCCACCAAAAAACTTGCACAGATGTTTATGGCATATTCATAATTGCTAGAACTTGTAAGTAACCAAAATATCCTTCAGTAGGTGAATGGATAAATAAACTATGGGACATCAGATCATAGAGTATTATTTAGCACTACAGAGAAACGAGCTATCAGGCTATGAAAAGACATGGACAAACATCAAATGCCTAGCTAAGTGAAAGAAGTCAACCTGAAAATTCTATATAGTGTGTGATGGCAGCAATATGAAGTTCTAGAAAAGGCAGAACTATGGAGATGGTAAAAGAATCAGTGGTTGCCAGGGATCAGGGGGAAGAAGAATCGGTAAGTGGAGCACAAATTTTGTAGGGCAGTGAGACTACTGTGTGTGACACCATAATGGTGGAAAATGTCATTATATGTTTGTCTAAACCCATAGAATGTAAAACACAAAGAGTGAACCATAATGTGAACTATGGGATGATAATGATAATGGCAGTGTAAGCTCACCCATTAGAAAAAATGCACGACTCTGATATGGGGGTTGTTGATACTGGGGGAGGCCATGCCAGTGTGGGGGTGGGAGAGGTACATGGGAAAACTATACCTTCCCCTCAATTTGTCAATTATACCTCAGTAAAGCCTTAAAAAAAAATTCTGACACATGGTACAACATGGATGAACATCGAGGATACTCTGCTAAGGGGAATAAATCAGGACAAATACAATGTAATTCCACTTATGTGAGGTGTCTATGGTAGTCAGATTCATAGACACAGACAGTAGAAGGGTGGTTGCAGGGGGCTGGGAAAGGAAGGGAAACTGAGGGATTGCCTCACAGGTATAGAGCTTCAGTTTTTAAGATTTTATTTATTTGAGAGAGAGAGAGAGAGTGCAAGAGCATGAGCGGGGGAGGGGCAGAGAGAGAGGGAGTGTGTTTACTACTGTGTTTACTATTCTGGGTCTTTTGCCTCTCCATATAAGCTTTATTTATTTATTTATTTTTTTTGAGTGAGAACATAAGCAGGGGGAGTGGGAGAGGGAGAAGCAGGCTCCCTGCTGAGCACAGAGCCCAGTGTGGGACTGCTTCCCAGGACCCTGGGATGATGACCTGAGCCGACGGCAGACGCTTAGTGGACTGAGCCACCCAGGTGCCCCACCATATAAACTTTAAAATCAGTTTGTTGTCTATAAAATAACTTGCTGGGATTTCATCTGGGATTACATTGAATCTATGGATCAAATTAGGACATCTGGACAATATTGAGTCTTCCTATCCATGAACATGGAATCTGTTTCTATTATTTAGGTCTTCTTTGTTTTCTTTCATTAGAGTTTTGTAGTTTTCTTTATATAGGTCTTGTCCATATTTTGTTAGATTTATACCTAAGTATTCTGGTTTTTTGCTTGCTAATGGAAATGGCATTGTGTTTTAAATTCAGATTCTATTTACTGGTCTAAAGCAATTGACTTTTGTTTATGAACTTTGTATCCTGCAACATTGCTCTAATTCACTTACTAGTTTCAGGAGGTTTTTTGGTTCTTTTGGATTTCATATATATATATATATATATATATATATATATATTCATGTCATCTTGAACAAACACAGGGTTTTTTTTTCCTTCCCATTCAGCGTACCTTTTGTTTCCTTTTCTTGTCTTCCTGGACTAGCTAGGACTTCCAGTACAGTGTGGAAAGGAGTGGTGAAAGGGATCATCCTTGCCTTATTCCTGATTTAGCAGGAAAGCTTCTAGTTTCTTGACATTAAATATGATGCTAGATATAGATTTTTTGGTAGTTTTTTTGTTTTTGTTTTTTGTTTTTAGAGAGAAAGATGGAACATGAGCAGGGGAGGGGAAGAGGGAGAGAGTCTCAAGCAGACTCCCCGCTGAGTGTGGAGCCTGTCACAGGGCTTGATCTCATGACCCTGAGATCACACCTGAGCCAAAATGAAGAGTCAGATGCTTAACCGACTGAACCACTCAGGTGCTCCAATTTTTTATATTTAAAAATTGAGGCAAGTAAGTTATTCTCTTCTAAGTTTGTATTCCTTTTTTTTTTTTTCTTTTTAAGATTTTATTCATTTATTAGAGAGGGAGAGAGCACAAGCCAAGGCAGAGGGAGAAGCAGGCTCCCTGCTAAATGTGGTGCTTGATCCCAGGACCCTGGGATCATGACCTGGGATAGATGCTTAACTAACTGAGCCACGCAGGTACCCCTATATTCCTTCTTTTTAAAGGCGGAATACTATTTTATTGTATATATATCCACATTTTGTTTAGCCATCAGTCCATTAGTGGATAGTTGGGTTGCTTCCACCTTCTTGGCTATTGTGAATAATTCTGCTATGAACATGGGCGTACAAGTAGCCCTTTGAGACCTTTCTTTCAGTTTTTCTAGGTATAATTGCTGGATCATATGGTAATATTTGCATTTCATTGAGTTTATTGAATATGATATGCAAAATTTTATATACAAGGATATTCGTTGCACTGATATTTATAATAGTGAAAATTTGGAAGCAGCCTTGCTACTTATCAGTACGTGATTGGTTAGATAATTACAGTACATCCATACAATGAGGTATACAGCAGCTGTTTAGAAAAGTCTGTGTGAAGACTATACTTTCAGGGATCATTTCTATAGTTTGTTACTAGAAAAGTCTGTGTGTTTTGACAGGTCAGAATATCTAGATAGATTAAAATATGAAAAAAAGAAAATTATAAAATGATATATGTAATATGAACCTTTTTTATTTTATTTTTTTATTTTATTTTTTTTTTTATTTTTTAAAGATTTTATTTATTTATTTGACAGATCACAAGTAGGCAGAGAGGCAGGCAGAGAGAGGAAGGGAAGCAGGCTCCCTTTTGAGCAGAGAGCCCGACGCGGGGCTCGATCCCAGGATCCTGGGATCATGACCTGAGCCGAAGGCAGAGGTTTTAACCCACTGAGCCACCCAGGCGCCCCGAATATGAACCTTTTTTAAAAAGATTTATTTATTTATGAGAGAATGGGAAGGGTGAGGGGCAGAAGAAAAGGGAGCAGTAGATTCCCCACTGAGCTGGGAGCCTGATGTGGGGCTCAATCCCAGGACCCTGAGATTGTGACCCAAGCCAAAGGCAGTTGCTTAACCAAATGGGCCACCCAGGCGCCCTGTAAATGAACCTGTTTTTATTTAAATTCATATGTATTATATGTATGTATGTATGTATTATGTATGTATGCTTCAAAAAATTTTTTAAGGATAACACTTCTGTAGGCTGAGGGGGATGAGGGGATAGGTTATATGTGCGGTAGAAGAGCAGACCTTCATCTTACTGCATTACAAGTTACTGCATCATAGCAAGGTTTGTAAGAGGCACAGTTTTTTGTAAGGAGAAAAACCAATTTAAGTAATTGTATTTTTGGAAAAAGTAGAGCTTGACTTCTGTTTGTCTATGAATACAAAGAAAATGTTATGTGTTTCATTTACTTACCGTGTGTTTTTATGTCTACAACACACATCACTGGGATCTTTAAAGTATCTTTTTATTGTTATACATGATATGAAGGATATATGTACGGTCTTATGGCCTGACATACAAAATTAGCACAGTGACTTTCTATCAGAATGGTTTTACATAAGGAAAATGTTCTACCATTTTTGGATCATACTTGAATGGTGCTTTCCATTTCCTATGACTAGGTGTGGTGTGGTATGTGGTGAAATCGTAGGCTTCCTCTGCTCTTGAGGAAAATATTGCTTAGTTTAAGCACTGTGTTACACTGCACACTGAATTCTGTTCTTTGCCTTTTCTTCTGACAGTAGATCTTCATGGAGGAGCACGGAGTGACCCAAACCGAACACATGGCTACCATAGAAGCCCATGCAGTTGCCCAGCAGGTACAGCAGGTCCATGTGGCCACCTACACTGAGCATAGTATGCTGAGTGCTGATGAAGACTCACCTTCTTCTCCTGAGGACACCTCTTACGATGATTCAGACATACTCAACTCCACAGCGGCTGATGAGGTAACAGCCCATCTAGCTGCTGCAGGTAATGCTGTTTGGATTGGAAGCTCTTCATTTTTTTTGCTTAACCTCTGGTTTTGTGCATTTCTGCAAGGACCTCAGATGCAGGCATTCTCATATATATCTTCAAATCACATTTTCATGATTTTTTAAGCCTTGCATTTATAGCTTATGCCTATATTCTACTGAGACTTAAGATCTAGAGTGACATACTATTAATGATATGACTTTGGTTTTGTTTTTTCATCCATTCCAACATTCTTTTGACTTCTTACTAAAACATTTAGTCCATTTACATTAAATGTAACCACTGGCATATTTAGGTTTAAATTTATCATGTTTACTGTATGTTTTCTCTTCATCCCACTTACTCTGTGATTACTTTTCCTTTGTGTTTGGGAGGGACTGAAAGTTTACATTTTTTTTCTTGTTAGTTTGAAAGATACACACACTTTTCCTATTAGTTGTGTCCCTAGAAACTATAATCCATCCTTAACTTATTTCACAGTCTTCTGGAATTGGTACTTTTGTCCTTTTATGGGATAATGCAAATTTCTTAGAACACTTGAATTTTATTCTCCTCCTTCTGACCTATATGCTATCGTTATTTTATGTATTATTTCTTCATATATTCCAAGCCATACAAGACATTATTTTTGTTTTATGTTTACTTAGTGTTCATTTTTCCTTCATATCCAACTTGCCTTCTGAGAATTTTTCTTCTGTCTAAAGGTAACATTTAGTGTTTCCTTGAGCACGGATGTCTCTCAGTTTTTCATTGTCGGAGAATGTTTTTATTTAACCTTTAGTCTCAGAAGGTGTTCTCACTGGGTATAGAATTTTAGGTTGGCACTTATTTTTTCTCCCTCACATTGAAGATACTGTTGCCACTGTCCTCTGGTTTCCATCCTTGCTTTTCAGAATTCACCTGTTTCATTCTAATAGCTGTTCCTTTGAAGGTTATCTCCCACACAGGTCCCTCCTCCACCTGTTCTTAAGATTTTCTCTGTCTTCAGCTTTTTGTTTTGTCTGTGTGTGTGTGTGTGTGTGTGTGTGTGTTCTGTTTTTGTGATATAGCTGGTTTTGGGCTTCTCATTCTGTTTAGGATTCTTTAAACATCTTGAATCTGTGGATTGATGTCTTTCATCAAGTCTGGAACATCTTAGTCACTAGATTTTTTTTTTTTTTTTAAGGTTTTATTTATTTATTTGAGACAGAGACTGAACACAAGCAGGGGTGGGAGGGGTAGGGAGGGCAGAGGGAGAAGGAGAAGCAGGCTTCCCACTGCAGGGAGTCCAGTACAGGGCTTGATCCCAGGACCCTGGCATCATGACCTGAGCTGAAGGTAGACCCTTAACCCATGAGCCACGCAAGTTCCCCTTAGTTACTAGATTTTGCTTTGATTTTGCTTCTGCTCCATTCCATTTTTTTCTTCTGTGACTCCAATTAAATATGTTAGTTTTCCTCATTGAATCTTTTATGTCTCTTATCCTCTATTCTGTATTACCATCAGTTTGTCTCTTTATGCTTCACTGTATGTCGTTTCTTCAAACTGTCTTCCAGTTTACAACTGTGTCTGAGGTGATTTAAATCTGCCTACTAAGGTACTAATTTTAGTAATAGTTAATAGTTTCATATTTTTAAAAAGATTTTTATTTATTTATTTGACAGAGAGAGAGATCACAAGTAGGCAGAGAGGCAGGCAGAGAGTGAGGGGGATGCAGGCTCCCTGCTGAGCAGAGAGCCCAATACGGGGTTCAATCTGAGGACCCTGAGATCATGACCTGAGCTGAAGGCAGAGGTATAACCCACTGAGCCACCCAGGTGCCCCAATAGTTTTCTTTTTTTTTTTTTTTTTAAGAATTTCTAGTATTTTTTTCCATCCTAAATCTGTACTATTATCATTTCCAGTTGTAGTAGAAAAAAAAGTTTTTTAATCTCTGTGAGTGAAGTAAACATCATGATTTTACAATAAATTTAGTAATTCTACTTTCTGAAGTGCCATTGGGTCTTTTTCTGTTATATGTTGTTAGTGCTGTTTCTTGTTTTTGTTCGTTTTTCTCTTCGTATATTGGTTATTTTTAAATGAATCCTGGATGGTGTGTTTGGAAATTTATTTTTAGAAATAATTTGGGGTCTAGAATAGTATTATTGCCCTCTAGAGAGGATTTTTGTTTCCTTCTGCCAGATGCCTAAGGACACTAGCAATCCTGGATTATCTTAATCCAATTTAAGGTTTGAGATTTTCTGGGCCACTAAATGACTTAAAGCTGGGCTATATTTTGTACCATTCTCTTTACTATTTACATTGTGTACTTAGCACTATGTGGAAGACTACATATAAATCATTCCTGGATGGGGTTAGTATTGTATAAGGAACATTGATCTCAAAGATATTTAGGGAGAGTTGGGCAGTAAATAAATTATCAGGAATGGTCAAAATACTTCATTTTTTTTTTTAGTATGTACTGTATTTAAGGAGAAGAAGACAAATGTGATGAAAAACCACCTTATTACTCTCAGTTATTATCCACTGTGTCTTTCTGGAATTGTAAATTTAAAGATTTTATTTATTTGACAGAGAGAGACCACAAGTAGGCAGAGAGGCAGGCAGAGAGAGAGGAGGAAGCCGACTCCCCGCTGAGCAGAGAGCCCGATGCGGGGCCCGATCCCAGGACCCTGGGACCATGACCTGAGCCGAAGGCAGAGGCTTTAACCCACTGAGCCACCCAGGCGCCCCTGGAATTGTAAATTTAAAATAAGACTTAGTGGTAGAACACATATGAGATGTTTGTAAAATATATTTTTGAAACATTTATACTTCCCAGAAGAGGGCATCCTAACATAATGAATGCAGATCAACCTCTTTCCTGGGAAGGAAGATGCTTTTGAGACACAGTTTTGCTGTATTACTATACTGCATTGTCATAGTGTTAAAATTAGGAAAAGACTTCAATCTGACATTTTCAGTGGCAGATGTGGAAACTGAGGCCCAACTGGTAGAAATGATTTACACTTTAATCATTCAACAATTATTGAAGAATTACTGTATGTTCTGTATCACTGTATATAGATACTATGAACAAGACAGGCAAGAGCTTGCTCCTGATGTAGCTCACAGACCAATGGTGGGAGAAGGGTACAAATAATAAAGTAAAATAATTTCAAAAAGCACTGAATACTCTGGAGGAAATAAGGTGATTGAAGAGGGAAGGGAAGGAGATTGCTGCTTTTTTAATCCTATTCTCTTCTCTCCTTCCACTGAGGTAACCACTATTCTAAATTTGATCTTTATCATTCTCATGCACTTCTTTTATTTCTGCTATATACTTATGTATCAATAAGCAATACTTAGCATTGTTTGGCATGTTTTAAATTTTATAAAAATGATAGCACTCTAATCCTGTCTCTCTATAGCATTGTTTATCCCATTCAGTATTATTTTTTTGAGATTCATTCATGTTGATAATGTGGCAGTATGTTTTTATTTTAAGTGTTATTTGGAATTCCATTCATTATCTGAACATGACAGATATTGGTATAGCACTTAGGCTGTTTATAAGTTTTTGCTATTACAGTAACTGTAAATGAAAATTATTCTATCTTTTCCTGTGCAAATTGTGGGAGTTTCTTTTGGTTTTCAAGGTCTTGACAGTTCCCATAGTGATACATTTTACATTGTGATCTGGGATAAATGAATGTACATATACTTGGAATAACAGTTTCTCATGGAGTAATACTTACCGTCTGCCATGACACACCCACTGATATGTCCTAGTATCTTTCAGTTTATTCTGTTTTATTAAAAAAAAAAAAAAAAAAAAACTACTCATGAACCACCAAAGAACAGAAACCTGCAGTTTGAAAACACTGCTGAAGGTTATAACCAGGAGGAAAATGAGAGGGCAAAGATGGGTACATTTTCAACTTTACTAAATATTCCAAATGTCTTTCCAAGTCACTTTATTAATTTATATCCCCACAAACAGCATGCTAGAGGGCCTGGTGCTTCCAGTCCTCACCGTATTTGGAATTGTCAATTGTTTTTTGTTTTTGCTAGTCTGATGAAATAGAATCTCATTGTCCGTTTAATTTGCTCATCTCTGAGCTAGAGGTTCCAGCCAGTGCAGGAAGACAAGATAGAGTGTCGTTTCAGACTATTGCAATGACTTTTTATTTACTATTGCTTTTCTTCTTCTGTGTATTTCCTCTTTATGCCTTTGTCTAATCAGGTTGGTTGTTTTTTTCTTGTTGTATGAGTTAATGATATATATATATATTTTTTTTTATTTAAAGATTTTTATTTATTTATTTTGAGAGAGCGAGAGAGAGACAGAGTGAGAGAGAGCATGAGAGGGGAGGTCAGAGGGAGAAGCAGACTCTCCATGGAGCTGGGAGCCTGATGTGGGACTCGATTCCAGGACTCTGGGACCAGTTGCTTAACCAACTGAGCCACCCAGGCACCCAATGATATATTTTTTGATAGTGTTCTTTTCTTGATAATATGCATTGCATTTATTAGTATCTTCATCTAATTTGTTGACTACTCCTTCCCTCAATTTTTTATTATTTCTTTTTGTCCATAAAAGTTTAAATTTATATTATTGTGAAATTTATCAGTCTTTTACCTTACTGTTTATCCTTTTGGAGTCCTTTTTTTTTTTTTTTTAAGATTTTATTTATTTGACAGAGAGAGAGAGAGGTCACAAGTAGGCAGAGAGGCAGGCATAGAGAGGGGGAAGCAGACTCCCCGCTGAGCAGAGAGCCTGATGCGGGGCTTGATCCTAGGACCCTGAGATCATGACCTGAGCCAAAGGCGGAGGCTTAACCTACTGAGCCACCCAGGCGCCCCTATCCTTTTGGAGTCTTATTTAAGGAATTCTTACCCCTGAGTTCATAAGTACTCTACAACAGTTTATTGTAGAAGTTACAAAGTTCTTTGCTGTTGTTTTAATTTAGCTGTTTAATTCACCTGGAATAATATTTTTGTGTATATGATATAGGGATCTAGCTTCATTATTTTTCTATACAATCATTTGTCCCAGTACCATATTTTTAATAGTTCATCCTTTTCCTACTTCTGTCTTCTGACACAGGAAGGTGTTTGTGAACTCTTAATTCAGTTGCATTGGTTTGTTAGTCTATCCTTCAGCCGGTTCCATACTGTCTCAATGACTGTAGCTTTATAGTAACCGCTGAGCGTACCTTTTAAAATTCTTAAAATTCTTCACAATTATTCTAGTGATTCTTGACCTTTTGCACATCCGTTTAAGTTTTAGGATCAGCTTATCAAGTTCCAGAAGAACTCATCCTGGGACTTTTATTTGAATTGTATTGAGTTTATAAATTAATTAAGCATCTCTATTCATAATAGCCTAAAACTGGAAATTACCCAAACGTCTATCAGTAGGATATTGGATAAACTGTGATTTATTTATATTCTGGAATATTACTCACCAATAAAAAGGAAGAAACTTACTAACACATACAGCAGTGTGGATGAATCTCAAGAACATTATTCTAAGTGAAAGAAACTTCACAAAAAAGAATATATACGGTATGATTCCATTTATTTGAAGCTCTAGAATAGACAATGCTAAAATAGGGTGAAAAAATCAGTGTTGTAGGTCCTTTTTAGAGATTGGGCAAGAACTGACTGGGAGGAGACATGAGAGAACTTTCTGTAGTGGTCGTATTGTTATATGTCTTGATAGAGATTGGTTATCATTAGTGTCTACATTTTCAAAATGTATGGTATGCTTACACAAAATTGAGTGTACACTTAAGATTTGTACATTGCATTATATGTAAATTTTACCTCAAAAGAAAAAATTGTAAAGAAATATTGAACTCTAGCTAATGATATTCCTACTGCATATTTAGGTGAATCGTACTGCAGTTTACATGCATCAGAATAAGAAATGATATGGACTAATGAGTGGGTAGAAAGATGGATGGGGCACGTGGCTGGCTCACTAGAGCATGCGACTCTTGATCTCAGGGTGGTGAGTTCAAGCCCCATGTTAGGTGTAAAGATTATTTAAAAATTTTTTTAGAAGTCTTAAATTAAAAAAAAAAAGAAGGGGCACCTGGGTGGCCCAGTGGGTTAAAGCCTCTGCCTTCGGCTCAGGTCATGATCCCAGGGTCCTGGGATCGAGCCCCACATTGGGCTCTCGGCTAGACAGGGAGCCTGCTTCCCTTCCTCTCTCTGCCTCTCTGCCTACTTGTAATCTTTCTCTCTGTCAAATAAATAAATAAAATCTTTAAAAAAAGAAAAAGGATAGATGCATGTGGTAAAATGTTATGGTAGAGTGGTTGATACATAAATGTTCACTAAAAAATTCTTTCAACTTTGCTCTATATTTGAAAGTTTTAGATGTTGGACTCCTAAAAATCAATAGAATAAAAACAAATAAGCTAATTAAAAAGATGGACAAAGGACTTGAGTAGACATCTCCCTAAAGAAGACATACAAATGGCCAAGAACCCCATGAAAAGGATGTTCACATTACTAATCGTCGGGGAGATACAGGGAGATACAAATCAAAACCACAGTGAGATGCTGCTACCTGACACCTGTTAGAATGGCTCTTACCAAACAATGACAAAGGATAAATATTAGCAAGGATGTGGAGAAATTGGAATCCTTATATGCTGTTGGTGGGAATATAAAATGGTGCAGCCTCTATGGAAAATAGTGTAAAGGTTCCTTAAAAAATTAAAAATAGAAGTGCCCTGTGCAATTCCACCTCTGGATACTTACTGAAAAGAACTGAAATCAGGATCTCGTAGAGTATTCACATTCCCATGTTCATTATTCACAATAGCCAAGACGTGGAGCAACTCAAGTGTCCATTGACAGATGAGTGAATAAAGAAAATGTGGCGTATATAAAGAATGGAATATTATCCAGCCTTTAAAAAGAAGGAAAACCTGCCATATGCAACAACATGGATGAACCTTGAGGGTATTATGCTAAGTAAAATAAGCCAGTTACAGAGAAGGATAGATACTTCATGATTCTACTTATATGGGGTATCTAGTCAAACTCCTAGAAACAGAGGTAGAAGGGTAGTTGAGCTGGCGACTGGGGTGTGGAAATGAGAGTTGCTCTTCAACAGGTATAAAGTTTCAATATGCAAGATGAATAAGTTCTAGAGATCTTGCGTACAACATTGTGCCTATCTTTAGCTGTTTGTACACTTAAAAAATCGATATGGTAGATCTCATATTAAGTGTTCTTATCATAGTTAAAAAAATAAAATACTGGAAAAAATCTTTCAATGGGATTTTTTTTTCATCTACCAGCTATTTATGATGGAAAGGTTAAAAGCATTCATTTATTCTTTTTTTTTTTTTAAGATTTTATTTATTTATTTGACAGACAGAGATCACAAGTAGGCAGAGAGGCAGGCAGAGAGAGAGGAGGAAGCAGGCTCCCTGCGGAGCAGAGAGCCCGATGCGGGGCTTGATTCCAGGACCTTGGGACCATGACCTGAGCGGAAGGTAGAGGCCCCAGCCCACTGAGCCACCCAGGCGCCCCTCATTTATTCTTTTACTTGCTCTGGGGCTCTTTAGGGAGTTTATTTAAGTCAGACTAAATAACATGTAGAGAGATTTGTCTAGATTTTCAGGGAGACTTATTTTAATTGAGCCCCTTAGACCATATATAACATATATGCTAGGGCAAGTGTAAGTAGTTAAACTTAATTTTCATGTAAGCCTTTCATAGGGTTTACAAATAAGGATAAAAGTGGATCATCTGCTTAAAAAGGGGAAAAAAAGGAATGTCCTTGATATGTTGAGATTCCATGAGTCAGAGACTCCAATAATTCCTTAGGGTCTACCCTTTATTTTAATAATTAGTTTCAGGGCAAGCCAGACTGACTTTTTTTTTTTTTTTTATAAAGATTTTATTTATTTATTTGACAGACAGAGATCACAAGTAGGCTGAGAGGCAGGCAGAGAGAGAGGAGAAAGCAGGCTCTCCACGGAGCAGAGAGCCCGATGTGGGGCTGGATCCCAGGACCCTGGGATCATGACCTGAGCCAAAGGCAGAGGCTTTAACCCACTGAGCCACCCAGGCGCCCCCAGACTGACTTTTATTAACATTTTTTCTTTAGAGTGGGATAGTTTTCATCTCTTTCCTGCCAGCATGCTTTCAGCAGTTTAACATTGTGGTCAACAACTCCATTTTAGGCACAATTCTCAGATATATAAGAAAAAAAATTTCCAATTAAGATAATACTCCTCCAGCTCTTCCTCTTTTAGGTATGTTATTGTTACTATTTGAGTTCCAAGCATGAGTGATTATCTCTGACTTCCTTAACTTGACAGTGTTTTGGGGTAATGGAAAGAGGGGCACAGGGATGGAAATGAAATTTGAAATCTGTGATTATTTTCTTTTGGCAAGCTCTTCCTCTCAGTGTTGCAATTTCATCTAGCACCTCTGAGAATATCGGCTTTGCAGTATGGGCCTGCTGGCAAAACAAAACAAAACAAAACACAACATTATATAAAATTTAGCTAGTGTATGGTGGGGAGGTGTTTAAGTCAATCACTTTTTTAGATTCATTGCAAGTTTTATTGGTAAATGAAAATATGATTTGTTTTGAACAATAGCAAGGTATGTTGATAATATCAGGAACATTCTATATTTACTGAGAATGTATTAGGAAATAAAGGCTACCTTTTTTGTACCTTTAATTGTTTTCTGTTTCATAGAGCTGACTGGCTTTGCCTGCTCTCAGCACATGCGTTATTATTTCAGGTCCTGTGGGAATGGCTGCTGCCGCTGCTGTGGCGACAGGAAAGAAGCGGAAACGGCCTCATGTGTTTGAGTCTAATCCGTCTATCCGGAAGAGACAGCAAACACGCCTGCTTCGGTGAGGGCTCCCTTCTCCATATTGTTGCTGTTTCTCCAATGCTTCATGGTGTGGACGACAGAATTAGAACATGCGTTACTAGGTACACTGTGGAAACCAAGTTAGGGTCCTTGATGGCAGAATTAGACTTGAAAGTACTCCTATAGAATCAAATAAATGAAACTAGAAATGATGAACAGATGTAGAATATCACATTATTTCATTCTGAGAAAATTTTTATGCCTGTACTGTGCCAGACATTGTTCTAGGCCTTGGGAATACAACTGTGAACAAAACAAATTCCCTTAAGGAGCTTATATTCTAGTAGAGGAAAAAATAAAATAAATACTCTGTAATATGTCAAATGATGATAAGTACTATGGAAAAAAAGAAAATGTAAGTAAGGAAAGGAGTAAGGGAAAAACAGAAAGGTTTGGGGGGGATATATAGTAGTTTCTCTTTTTTTTGTAGGGATGATCTGGGAAATCCTTTTTGACAGGCAGCCTCTGAACAGGGAATTACTGATGTCTAAAGGAAGATCTTTTCAGGCAGGGAGAAGAGCAAGAGGAAAGTTTCTGAAGTGGGATGGAATGTGGTGGTCATGTTTGAGGAATAGCCAGGGAAAGAATGACAGGAGATAGAGTCAGAGCAGTAGTAGAGAGCCACATCATGGGGTCGTTGGTCTAGTAGAAGGGCTTTGACTGTTGTTCTGAGTGAGATGGGAAGTCAGTGAAGGCTTTTGACCAAAGCAGTGATATGGTCTGATTTATGTTTTCAGAGAAACCATCAGGCTGCTGTGTTGAGAATAGAGTTTGAGTATACCAGAATGGAAGCAGGAAGAAAATTAGGAGGTTATTGTAGTAATCCAGACCAGAAATCTTAGGGTCTTAAAACCAATATTGCAGCAGCAACGGTAGTAAGAGGTGGTCATCCTGGATGTATTTCAAAAGTCAACTCCCCCCCCGCCCCCCCGCAAAAAAAGTCAACTCCAACATGATGGATTGGCTGTGGGGTGTGAGAGCAAAAACAGGAATGAAGGGGACCTCAAGATTTTTGGTCTGATTATTGGAAGGGTTGAGATGACACTTACTGGAAGAGAGGAGCAGGTATAGGAATGAGTGAGGGTAAGGCAGATAGGTCTGTGATACCTCTTAACTATTAAGTGGAAAAACAGTAAGCAGTTGATACGTGAGTCTGAAATTCAAAGGAGAGATCTTGCTGAAAATGTCCAAATTGTAGATCTTATCTAAGACTCTGAGACCGGAAGAGGTCACCAAGAGAGTGAATGCAGACCGAGGTCTAAAGTACTCTAACTTTTAGAGATTGGAGAGATGAAAGGAATGAGCAGAAGAGTCTATGAAGCTACTAGTGAATTGGGAGGAAAATCAAGAGTGCAATATACTAGAAACTAAGTGCGAAAAGCATGTTAAGAAGGAGGGTGTGTGATCAGCTCTGTCAAATGCTGCTGGCAGGTTGAATAAGATGCAGATTGACCATTAAATTTAGCAACATGGAGGTCATGATTGAACTTGGCAAGAGCATTTCCAGTGGAGTGGTAAGGATGAAAGGATTGGGGGATCTTCAAGAGAGAATGGGAAAAGAAGAATTGGAGAGTGTGAATATAGACCATTCCTTCAAGGAATGCTGCCAAATTTCTTGTTTAGCATATGGTCCTTTGCTGAAGAGTTTTTTCTGAGGAGTTTGTAGGTTGTACAGAAAGATTATCATGCAGTGATAGTACACGGGGACTTAATATTTGATGGTTGCACAACGTGCATTCATACAGGATAAGAAATTTTGTCTATAAAATGTTCCAGAAGGTTTTTTTCTTACAGTGTTTTAAATACATCCAAAATTTCTAGGTGTTTATTGGAATATTGAATCCAGATGGAGTGCCAGCCCATGTAAATGATACGTGACGAAAGCTAGAAAATAACAGTTTATACTAAGAACAGAAGAGGAAGATTATAAGAAACTGAAGAAAAAAACCCCAAAAGTACTGATCGGAAGCTTTCAGCAAAGTGTTTATATACCAACAGATAGGCAGTTCTTCTCATTTCCTTTCATGATGGGATAGGCCAGAATGATTAGAACGTGTTATATATAGACATGTCTTTGCTGTAAGGGACGTAGGCATGACAGTACATACTTTTGGAGAAAGATGGAAAACTAGATATGTTCACTTTGTTTCATTTGAATTAATTACTCACCAGTCTCTGGAAAGAGTAGACTATGTTCCCAGAGGATTATGGAATGTAGAACTTTAAAATAATGTCCCATGATTTCAGAGGAAAAGCCCAGCGTTTCTATTTTACCCAGTGTTGATATACTTTAAAAAGCTCTTTTACTTCTTCCTCATTTGTAAAATATTACAGAACCAAGAATTATTATCTATATGCAATGAAAATCTAGAAATGACAACATTTTTGAAGTCGTATTTCTGGATAAATCTATGTCAGTGAGGCATAAACAATGGCTACATCAGTCAAAGAAATTAGAAGCAGATCATTTAGGCCCCCTTCATTAAGCATGGAGATAACATGATAATGTCTACAAGAAAATGTCTCAGCAGTAATCTTTATTGTTACTATACGTTGCAGTAAGAGAAAACCCCTTTAGTGTTGCTAGGATCAGGAAAAATTATACTCTCTCTGTTCAACATTGTGTCATGGCTGTGTCCTGAAGCAGACTTATAGTCAACCCTTTCATCAGTGAGCTAGTCATTGGTCTTTAGGACAAAGGTATGCACATATTTCTACTGAACAGGATATTCAAACTCACACTCCCGTTTTCACATTTCGGGTAAAACAACAACAACAACGCATCTGATCAGAATAAATTGTCTCAAGTCAAAGTAAATTTTCTGTGTCACTCTAATTTCTCTCTTCCTTAACCATTTTTATTCTCTTTTCATTGTCTAATTCAGGAAACTTCGAGCCACATTAGATGAATATACTACTCGAGTGGGACAGCAAGCTATTGTCCTCTGTATCTCCCCCTCTAAACCCAACCCTGTCTTTAAAGTGTTTGGTGCAGCACCTTTGGAGAATGTGGTAAGAAAACTCAGCTGTGTTCTCAGATACTCACTCTTGCTTTCTGTGGGTTGTTTGTTCTTTTGATCCTCTGTCTAGTAACATAGCTGTTACTTCTATCCTCCCCTCGTCTGGGGGTGGGAGTGGGACTGGTTTTCAAACCGCTGTGTATAGATCAAAATAAAAACGATTATTTCTGTCTGTACTTACTGTAGCAAGATAGTCTACGCTATCAGATACGCCGTCTGAGAGATGCCTTGTATCTGTCAGCCCAAGGTGGGGAAAGATGGTGTTATGTTTGTTAAGAAATGACCAGCACAGGATTTTGTGGTGTTTTTTGTTTTTCATTTTTTAATGTAAAGTTATTTATTTATTTATTTATTTAGAGAGACAGAGGGAGTGAGAGAGAGAGAACATGAGCAGGGTGAGGGGCAGACACAGAAGCAGACCCCTGCTCAGCAGGGAGCCGGATGTGGGGTTTGGTCTCGGGACTCCAGGATCATGACCTGAGCCAACGACAGACACTTCACACCCACTGAGTCACCCAGGTGCCCCAAGGATTTTATAAGAAAATTACTGATTTATGTCAGAAACAGAATGGGAGATAATTCTAAGATGTAATCTTCATGAGGTAAACCTTAGGAACCATTTTACTGATTTCTGGTATTTGAGTTGCATATTTAAAATCTCTTGCATTTCTTTGAAGAATTTATTTGACACTCTGCTTCAATTTTGAAATACAGTTGAATATTTTGATCACCTAACTATCTGTAGCTAAGTTTCTAAAGATAGTATTTTACCTTTGCATACTTAAACTAAGTGAACTACTTTTTCTCTGGCTTTGAATAACTTTGAATCGTTAGTAGAATAACGATCTGTCCAGATTTAAATTGCATTTTATTTTTTGGGGATGAAGTTTATTAGCTGAAGGGACATTTATTGGATTTCTCCCATATCGAATGTAGACATTTCAGGAGTTTAGAACTGATTAGTAAGCAATTGAAATTTTGTTGGTTTTGCTGGGTTTCTTTTTTTTTTTTCACATGCAAATGTTGTGGCTCTTTTTCAACATTTTTGAATTTCGTTTTGAGTTTTACCAAAAATTCCTGAGGCCCTAGACTTAGGGTGCGTATTAGGACCTTTCCTTAGAAGAATATGGTAGAAGATTTCTAGTTCAAAATGGTGCCTGACAAGCTGTCCTTAGTGTCATGATGTTCACAAACATGAAATCTGGGCATGTCTTCTTTTTTTTCAGTATCAAATATTTAAAATAATTTTACTACTACTAATAGTAATATGATTTGTGAAAAGGACTCATCTAGAATACTCAGGAAATATCTCTGAAAACTATTCTCTAAAAAGAGAAGTGCCTGGCTGGCTCAGCCAGTGGAACATGTGACTCTTGATCTCAGGGTTGTTAAGTTCGAGCCCCATACTGCATATAGAGATTACTTAAAACAAAATCTTTTAAAAAAAACCCAAGAAACAAAAGGAAAGTTTGAGAAACTGTTGGAGTCTTCCGTACGTTATAAAAAGATATAGATTCTATAAAACAAACAGTCATATGATAAACTAGACAGAAAAAAAAGCAGTAGATATTTTTTCATTGACTGACATTTCATACACATAGGCTAAAGAATAAATACCAGTAGAATTAGAAGCAGAATGTGTCCCCTGAAACATTAAAGAGGAAAAAAAACAAGTCTATATAAAAGATTTTAAAAAGAAAACACAAAGTATAGAACAAAGTAATATAAGTGAAACCAATTAATTCTGTTGTAGATCATAAATATAAATGGATTAACTCCTTTGAGAAAGACAAAGATTTTCTTTCAGAGTGGAACAATAATAATCCAAACCAAAACCCAATTGTATTTAAATTATGTGACATACTCACAGTGATTCACAGATATTCAAAGTAGCTGCAAATGACACCATTAAGAAAGTGAAAGGAGGGGACCTGGGTGGCTCAGTGGGTTAAAGCCTCTGCCTTTGGCTCAGGTCATGATCCCAGGACCCTGGGATCAAGCCCCACATCGGGCTTCTGCTCAGTGGGGAGCCTGCTTCCTCCTCTCTCTCTCTCTGCCTGCCTCTCAGCCTACTTGTGATCTCTGTCTGTCAAATTAATAAATAAAAAATCTTAAAAAAAGAAGAAAGTGAAAGGACAGTTCACAGAATGGGAGAAAATATTTGCAAATCATACATCTGACAAATAACTTGAATCCATGTAAAGATCTTGTAGAACTAAACAATAAAAAGACAGCCCTATTTAGTTATTTATGTACTATGCATGCACAGCAGCAGGGAGGGGCAGAGGGAAGTTAGAGAATCTCAGGCAGGCGCCACAGTTGTGTGGAGCCTGATGCAGGGCTTGATCTCACAACCCTGAGATCACAACCCAAACCGAAGTCAAGAGTTTCACTTAACCACCTGAGCCACCCAGGCACCCTAAGCCCAATTTTAAAATGGTGAAGAATCTGTCACTATTTGAAGATGACATACTACTATACTTAGAACACCCTGAAGACTCTATCATAAATCTGTTAGAACTGATAAATGAATTCAGTAAAGTTGCAGAATACAAAATTTATAGACAGAAATCTGTTGCATTTTTATACATTAATAATGAATTAATTCTACTTCCGAAACCAATATTGCACTGTATGTTAACTAAGTAGAATTTATATAAAAATAATGAAGTAGCAGAAAGAGGAATTAAGAAAATACTTCCGCTTATAACTGCACCAAAAAGAATAAAATACTTAGGAATAAACTTGACCAAGGTGGTGAAAGACCTGTATTCTGAAAAAAATACACAACAGTGGTGAAAGAAATTGATGACAACACAAATGGAAAGATATTTTATGCTCATGGATTGGAAGAATTAATACCACTAAAATGTCCGTATACCCAAAGCAATCTACAGATTCAATGCAATCCCAATCGAAATACCAGTAGCATTTTCACAGAAGTAGAACAAATAATCCCAGGATTCATAAAAGACCTCAAATATCCAAAGCAATCTTGAGAAAGAAGAAAACAGCTGGAGGTATCACAATCCCAGATTTACATAGTTTTAATAATCAAAACGGTATAGTACTGGCACAAAAATAGGCACAGAGATCAATAGAATATAATAGAAAGCCCCCAAATAAACCCACCCTTATATGGTCAGTTAATCAATGACCATGGAGGCAAGAATATACAATGGGGGAAGGCTAGTCTCTTCAAAAAATGGTGTTGGGAAAACTGGACCACTTTCTTATGCCATACACAAAAATAAGTTAAAAATGGATTAAAGACCTAAATGTGAGACCTGAAACCATAAAACTCTTAGAAGAAAATATAGGCAGTAATCTCTTAATACATTGGCCTCAGCAGGCTATTTATGGATGTGTCTCCTCAGGCAAGGGAAACAAAAGCAAAAATAAATTATTAGGACTACACAAATATAAAAAGCTTTTGGACAGCAAAGGAAGTCACCAACATAAGAAAAAAGCGATCTACTGAATGTGACAAGATATTTGCAGATGATATATCTTTTAAGGAGTTAATATCCAAAATATATAAAGAAGTTACAAGCTCAACAGCAAAAAACCCAAACAATCCAATTAAAAAATGGGCAGAGGACTTAAAACCTACAGATGGCATCTATTGATTGGAGGTTCCTCAAAAAACTGAAAATAGAGCTACCCTACGACCCAGCAATTGCACTACTGGGTATATATCCTAAAGATACAAACGTGGTGCTCCGAAGGGGCACGTGCACCGGAATGTTTATAGCAGCAATGTCCACAATAGCCAAACTGTGGAAAGAGCCTAGATGTCCATCAACAGATGAATGGATAAAGAAGATGTGGTATATATACACAATGGAATACTATGCAGCCATCAAAAGACATGAAATCTTGCCATTTGCGACGACATGGATGGAACTAGAGGGTATCATGCTTAGAGAAATAAGTCAATCGGAGAAAGACAACTATCATATGATCTCTTTGATATGAGGAAGTGGAGATGCAAGGCGGGGGGCGGGTTGGGGGGAGGTAGGAAAAGAAAAAATGAAAAGATGGGATTGGGAGGGAGACAAACCATAAAAGACTCAATCTCAAAAAACAGACTGAGGGTTGCTGGGGGGAGGGGGGACGGGAGAGGGTGGTGGGGAAATGGACATTGGGGAGGGTATGTGCTATGATGAGTGCTGTGAAATGTGTAAACCTGGCGATTCACAGACCCGTACCCCTGGGGATAAAAATACATTATAATACATTATATGTTTATTAAAATAAAAAAATTAAAAACAAAACAAGACAAAACAAAAACCTACAGATGGCCAACAGACATATGAGAAGATGCTCAGCTTCACTCATCATTAGGGAAAGCAAATCAAAACCATAATGAGATATCACCTTTCACCTGTCAAAATGCCTAGTATCAAAAAGACAAGAAGGGCACCTGGGTGGCTCAGTTTATTAACCATCCGACTCTTGGTTTCGGCTTAGGTCATGCATGATCTCAGGATCGTGAGATCAAGCCCCACTTTGGGCTCTGTGCTCAGCATGGAGTCTGCTTTCCCCCTCCCACCCTCTCCCCCTCTGTTCCTCCCCTCACTTGTGCGTGCATTCTCTCTCTCCCCAAAATAAATAAAATCTTTAAAAAAACCTAACAAGTGTTGGTGGTAATGGGGAGAAAAAGAACACCTGTGTACTGTTGGTAGACGTGTATCCACTATGGAAAACAGTATGGAGGTTGTTGCTTAAAAAGTTAAAAATAGAAATGCCATACAGTCCAGTAATTCCACTACTGGATATTTACAGAAGAACATGAAAACACTAATTCAGAAAGATACGTGTACCCCTATGTTTACTGCAGCATTATTTACAGTTGCCAAGATACGGAAGTAACACATATGCCCATCCATAGAGAGTGGATAAAGAAGAGGTAATATTACTCAGCCATAAAAAAATGAAATCTTGCCATTTGTGACAACATAGATGGACCTAGAGGGTATTGTGCTAAGTGACATAAATCAGACAGAGACAAGTATCATATGATTTCACTTATATGTTAAATCTAAAAAACAAAGCAGAAACAGGCTCTTAAAATACAGAGAAAGAATTGGCAATTCCCAGAGTGGGATGGTGGGGGATCAGCAAACAGGGGTAAAGGGGAGTGGGAGGTACAGGCTTCCAATTATGGAATGAATAAGTCGTGGAGATGAAAAGTACAGCAGAGAATATACTCAGTGGTATCACAATAGCATTGTCTCATGACAGTAGCTATACTTGTGAACGTAGCATAATGTATAGAGTTATCTATCACTATGTTGTAACACCTGAAACTAATGTAAGTTGTGTTCAACTATTCTTCCAAGTTTTTTAAAAATGACAAAGAATCTAAATAGATATTTCTCCAAAGAAGATAGAGGAATGGTCAGCAAGCACATGAGCAGTAATGATAAATAGTTGTTAGTATTAGGGAAATGAAAATCAAAACCGGAATGAGACAACCACTACATACTTACTAGGATGATTATAATAAAAAAGGTGGACGACAGTAAGTGTTGTGGAGTATATGTAGAAATTAGAACCTTCCATACATTGCTATTGGGAATGTAAAATGATGCAGTTGCTTCAGAAAACAGTTTGACAGGGCGCCTGGGTGGCTCAGTCATTAAGTGTCTGCCTTCAGCTCTGGTCATGATTGAGTCCCACATCGGGCTCCCTGCTCAGTGGGAAGACTGCTTCACCCTCTCCCACTCCCCCTGCTTGTGTTCCCTCTCTTGCTGTGTCTCTCTCTGTCAAATAAATAAATTATACCTTTAAAAAAAAAAAAAAAAGAAAGAAACAGTTTGGCAATTTCTTAAAATCTTAAAAGTAGAGTTACTACATGACCCAGCAATTCTACTCCTAGGTTTACTCGAAAGAACTGAAAACAAAGCTTTATATACACAATGTCCGTAGCAGCAAAACTTATACATAAAACTTAACACACATGTTCTTAGCAGCATTATTCGTAATAGCCACAAAGTGGAAACAGCCCAAGTGCTCATCAACTGATGTGTGGATAAATAAAATATATTATCTACAATGGAATATTATTTGTCAGTAAGAGGGAGTGAAATACTGATTAAAAACATGACAGCATGTGGGGCACCTGGTTAGCTTGGTCAGTTACATGTCTGACCTCACTCAGGTCATGATCTCCAGGTCCTGGGATCGAGTCCTGCATCCAGCTCCCTGCTCAGCAGGGAGTGTTTCTTTCTCTCTCTTCCCCTTGCCCACTCCCTCCACTGCTCATTCTCTCTCTCTCTCTCAAATAAATAAATAAAATCTTAAAAAAAAAATACAGCATGGATAAACCTTGAAAACATTTTGATAAGTGAAAGAGCCCAATCACAAAAGACCACATGTTGTATGATTGCATTTATATGCAGTGTCCAAGACAGGCAGATCTATGGAGTAGATTAGTCATTGCCAGATTGGAAAGGTGGGAGAGAGGAATGGAAAGTGACAGCCAATGAGTGCAGAGTTTATTTTAGGGGGATAAAAATGCTCTAAAATTAGATTATGATGATGCTTGCACAACCCTACATATATACTTAAGAAGGTTGAATTGTACACTTTATTTTATTTATTGTACAATTTACTTTATTTTATTTATTGTACACTTTATTTATTATTTATTTTATTAATTGTACACTTTAAATGATGAATTGTATGGTCTGATAGGCTGAATAATGACCCCAAGGATATCCAGATCTGAATCCCTGGAACCTTTGTGTGTTACCTTGTATGGCAAAAAGGACTTTGTGGTGATTAGGTTAACAATCTTGAGATGGGGTGATTACCCTGGATTATCTGGGTATAGCCTACGTCTAACTACATTGTCTTTATCAAAGGGAGACAAAGGGAGATTGATAAAGAAGTAGAAGATGCATTGGTAGGAGTAAAAGGTTGGATGCAGGGAAGGGGGGAAGGGGTCAGGAGCCAAAGAATACAGATTAGAAGCAGCTAGATGAGGCAAGGAAATGGACTCTCTCCTAAAGCCTCCAGAAGGACCAGCCTTGCCAATAACCTTGATTTTAGCCCAGTGAAACTAAGAGAATGAGTTTCTGTTGGTTTAAGCCACCAAGTTAATGATAATTGTGGCAGCCATTGGAAACTAATATGTAGGATACGTGAGTTATAATCTCAATAAAGCTGTTAAAAATGTTAAAAGTAAAATAATAGGCAAAGGTGTATCAGACAAATACCTACAAAAAATAAATCATGGATCATAGCATTAATATCAGACAAAGCCAAATCCTTAAACAAGTATTAACTGAGAACTGGAGGTAATTTGATATTAATAAACAGTATAAATTTATAATGAACCTTTTATGCTTCAAACATTAAAGCAAAGTGTATAGATCAAAAAATTACAAATATAAAAAAAAATAAAGCATGACAGTGGCAGGAGGCTTTAATATCTTTATCAGATTAAAGAAGAAAACAATAAGAATATAGGGATCTGAATAAAAGAATAAGGTTAATATAAAAGATGTATGCTAGCATTGATACTGTATAAGGAGAGAGTATGCCATATTTGAAAAATCACATGAATGAGTTATAAGACTTGACCAAATATATTATTAGGCCCCAATGAAGATCTTAATGAATTGTAAAATGCAGAAATTATACAGGCCGTGTGGTTGGGGGGGGTTTTTTGGTCCGGGGAACTACTTCAGTTTTGTTTTTTAGCTAGAACTACAAATCTCTTTTTAAAAATTGAAACATAATCGGGGCGCCTGGGTAGCTCAGTGGTTTAAGCCTCTGCCTTCAGCTCAGGTCATGATCTCAGGGTCCTGGGATCGAGCCCCGCATCGGGCTCTCTGCTCAGCAGGAGCCTGCTTCCCCCTCTCTCTGTCTGCCTCTCTGCCTAGCTCTGATTTCTCTCTGTCAAATAAATAAAATCTTAAAAAAAAATTGAAACATAATTAACATGCTGTGTTTTATTAGTTTCAGGTATGTAATTCAGTGATTTGACAATTCCGTACATTTCTCAGTGCTCATCAAGATTAAGTGTACTCTTAAACCCACTTATCTATTTCAGTCACTTCTCCCCTCCCCCCATGCTTCTGGTAGCCAACAGTTTGTTCTCTGTATTAGAGTCTAGTTTTTTTGTCTGTTTTTCCTTTGTTTATCCATCTGTTTTGTTTCTTAAATTCCACATATGAGTGAAATCATACCATATTTGTCTTTCTCTGACTGACTTATTTCACTTATCGTTTTACCCTTTACATACATCCATGTTGTTGAAAAAGGCAAGATTTCATTCTTTTTTATGGCTTAGTAATATTCCATTATATATTCCAGTATTATAATATTTTATTATGTATGTATGTGTATGTACAGATATACACACACCACCTCTTTATCCATCCATGTATGACGGACACTTGGGTTGCTTCCATATCTTAGCTGTTGTAAATAATGCTGCAACAAACTTGAAGGGTACATATATCTTTTCAAATTAGTGTTTTCGTTTTCTTTGAGTAAATACCCAGTAGTGGCCATATTTTTGACCATGATACAGAACATTTTGAGCTTAATATCAAAAGATAGACAGGAAAAATATTCAGCTGCATAGAAATTTAAAAACACTTTTTAATTTGTAGACTGTTTAGATAATATAAAAGCAAAACTTAAAGGTTTCAGTTTGAGCTGGTTCTCAAAGGAATATTCATTGCCTTAATGTTTTTTTATATACAAGAAAGATGGAAAAGAAATAAACATCTAATTCAAGAAGGTGGAAAGGGAATAAGATGAGTCTAAGAAAAAATAGAGTAAGTAAATGTGGAAAAAATTAAGGAGTTTGTGAGCAGATAAAGTAGAATTGTTACGTTCAAGAAATGATACTATGAAAAGTCCAATAAAAAAGAAAACTTCTAGCATGCTAGTTGAGGAAAAGGGAGAAGAAAGCAAATATATAGTCTTAGAAATTAGATGAGTTATAGTCACAGATAAGGAAAGATTGAAACTTGTAAGGAAATGCTGTGCATTAATTCTGTTTTTACAAATTAAGAACCTCAACTAAGTGGATAGTTCAGTAAGAAAATAAAATAACTAAAGCATATCTAAACCTCAGTAGAATAAACATGTTCAAAACTAAAAAAGTATATCCCTCAAAGGGGACACTGCTCTGATACTTTGGGTAACTCCTGTTAACCTTTAAGATACAGAATATAATCTTAAAATATACTAATATTCAGAGTGGGATTAATTAATCAGAGCCCATTCTTTATCATAATCAGTATGCAGTGTATTGCATATAATCTTGTTAATAACCGTTAAGGAGATGATTTAGATGGCTGACATTTATTGAGTGCTTACTATGTTCTCAGTATAGTTATAAGCACTTTGTATAATCTCATTTAATAATTTTAAAACTGATATTTGTATTTTGTCCTCCTGCCTATAGCTGTCATTAATCTTCCTTTTTGCTTTTATAGCTATAGTCTGCTGAGAAACTCTAGAAAAATTAAAATTCAGTAGTGCTGTTCATCTTTGAAATAATAGATTTCAGATTCAGGATTGTCTGTTATTTTAAGAGTTTGTTGAAAGAGGATTAGAAACATTACTAGTCCTTTTAATAGTTAATGCTGAATTTTTTCTTGTATTTTAGGGCTCCATTTATTTTTCCATACTGTGTTTTGCCCATATTACTTTCTTGTCCACAACTGGAGTGTATAGCAAGGCACTATAAACAAAACTAAATGACTCACAACAAATGGAAAAAATGTTTTCAAATTAGTCACAGCAATTGCAATTTATTGAGTATTTTAAATGTACTTGTTTTCTGCTAAGCAATTTATATTTATGATTTTTACTTAATCATCAAAATAACTGTATGATATGTATGTTATTATTTGTGCTTTACAGTTGTAGGAATTGAGGGTTGAGAACTTAAGTATTTTGTTCAGGATCACACAGTAAGTAGCAAACTAATGATTAATGTTCTTTATAAAGAGCTGTCAAAAATTAATAAAATTATGAACAGATGAATAACAAAGGCCCAAAGATATGTTTGAATATGGATTAGATATTAGGTGATACTAAGGAATTCTGATATTTTTGTAGGATATGATCATTGTACTGTAGTTATGTATGAGAATGCCCTTATTTTTTCCAAGATGCATGCTGAAGTATTTAGAAGTGTTGCAGTGTCTGAAATATGCTTTAAGTGGGGATGCCTGGATGGCTCAATCAGTTAAGCATCTGCCTCCCATCTCAGGATCCTGGGATGAAGCCTGGAGTCAGGCTCCCTGATCTGCAGGGAGTCTGCCTCTCCCTCTTCCTCAGCAAGCACTCCCCGCCCCCCCCCCGGCACCAGCTCGTGCTTTCTCTCTCTTTCAACTAAATAAGTAAAATCTTTTAAAAATAATAATAAAATATGGGGCGCCTGGGTGGCTCAGTGGGTTAAGCCTCTGCCTTCGGCTCAGGTCATGATCCCAGGGTCCTGGGATCGAGCCCCACATCGGGCTCTCTGCGCTGCAGGGAGCCTGCTTCCCCCTCTCTCTCCGCCTGCCTCTCTGCCTACTTGTGATCTCTCTCTGTCAAATAAATAAATAAAATCTTTAAAAAAAAAAATAATAATAATAATAAAATAAAATGTACTTTAGTGGTTAGCCAGGAAAATATCGTGTGTGTGAGTACAGATGGCAGATAAAGTAATTATGCCAAAATGTTGACAATTATTGAATCTGGGTGGTGAGGGTAGAAAGATTTATTTTACCGTTCTTGACATCTTTCTGTATATTTAAGTTTTTTCACATAAATTCATAATTTTCAAACACCCAAAGACAAAAGAGAAGACATAAATAGAAGGAGGAAGTACAGATGTCAAACAAAATTTTCAAAGAAATGGGAATTAAAACAGAAAGCCATTTTACACTGTTTGAGTTGGCAAACATGAAAAAGATGTACAACTTGGGGTGCCTGGGTGGCTCAGTGGGTTAAAGCCTCTGCCTTCAGCTCAGGTCATGATCTTAGGGTCCTGGGATCGAGCCCCGCATCGGGCTCTCTGCTCGGCAGGGAGCCTGCTTCCCTTCCTCTCTCTCTGCCTGCCTCTCTGCCTACTTGTGATCTCTGTCTGTCAAATAAATAAATAAAATTAAAAAAAAAAAAAGATGTACAACTTGCAGTGTTGGCATGTGAAACAGTCAGTTTAAATTGGTGTAATTTTCTAGAGGGCAGATTGGCAACTGGTATAAAATGTGCCCCAGATGTATACTTTTTAACTCAACTTCCTTTTGAAATTTTATCCTAAGGAAATAATTGGTCAAATGAGCAAAGATGTATGTACAAATATATCAGTCACTGTATTCTTTATAGTATTTTTTTTAAATTGAGAATAACCTAAATGTTCAAAGATAAGGGATTAGTTAGATAAATTGATGACTTGTGCAGAGATAGGCCTGCTACACTGCCTTTAAGTATGATGACATAAGTCTTTCTATTAACTTTCTCATGTGGAGATGATGATTAAATGAACAAAGCAACTTACAGAAGCATACCTAGAGTTTGGGCCTGCTTTAAAAGTAAATCTGCATTTCATACATGTTTATGGAATTGTTGAATGCATAGGATTGTTGTAACATTTGTGTAATAAAGCAGATTTATAAAACTTAAAAGTAAACATATTCTCAATAATTCTGGCAATAACCTTGAGATGTAGGCATATTACTATTATTTACATTTTGGAAGAGAATACTAGCTCAGAGAGGTTAAGTGATTGGCTCGAGATTCCCCAACTTCTTTTTTTTTTTTTTTTTAAGATTTTATTTATTTATTTGACAGAGATCACAAGTAGGCAGAGAGGCAGGCAGAGAGAGAGAGGAGGAAGCAGGCTCCCTGTGGAGCAGAGAGCCTGATGTGGAGCTCAATCCCAGGACCCTAAGATCATGACCCAAGCCGAAGGCAGAGGCTTTAACCCACTGAGCCACCCAGGTACCCCCCCCCCCCGCCCCTGCAACTTCTGAATAGTAGAGCCACTGTCAAGATTTGAGTTCAAGGTAATGGAATATTACATCTCCCATAGGTTTGTCCAAGGTATTAAATATGGGGTTTCAAATTTAATTTCATTTTCTTAGTCCTTGCCTTCTCTTCTAAAAGGGAACGAATGGAGCCACCTTCTCTTCTCCACAGTGCTGTGCGGACTTATTACTGATGTGCTTTTATTTGTATGATTATTTGATTAACTTCTATCCCCAGCTAGATTGTGAACTCTGAGATGGGAGGGACTGGATCTACTTTGTTCTCCATCATGCTCCCAGTACCACACATTGCCCCTGCCATGGGTGCTTAGTTGCTGAGTAACATTTGTTGCCTGAATAAAGCATCTTAAACGTTTGACAGCACTCAGCCATGCAGATTTGGCTTCCAAGTTCTGATCCTGCATGGGATCTCAATTGAGACCTTGAGATGTAAAGAACTGTAAAGTTAGCTTGTGTCATTCTTTATAGTGCTTGTCCCAGTTTGTAATTATACTTTCATTTTTATGATAATTTTTGTGTTTGTCTTCTGTGCTAGATTGAAATATGCACAGTAATGGGACACCGTGATGGATACATTTGCTTTCCATTTTGTCCCCAGCTCTTCTTAGCACAGTGGCTAGCATAGAGGAGGTGAATAATATTTGTTTGATGGCTGGCTGGCTGGAGGAACTACTGGGTTCAGAGATCACGTATGCCATGTATGTATTTGTAATGTGAGGTAGGGAAGTAACTTAAAACTAGCTGAACTCTCAGAAAGGGCCTTTGACTTGAATGTATGATGAAATTCCCTTTTTTAGAAACTCAAGGTTTCTTTAAGTTGCTTGGGATCTAGCCTCTCAGATCTAATATTCTCTGAAGGTTTTGTTTGTTTGCTTTTTAAAGATTTTATTTATTTGTCAGAGAGAGAGAGAGAAAGCACAAGCAGACGGAGCTGCAGGCAGAGGGAGAAGCAGACTTCTCACTGCAAGGAGCCCGATGGGGGCCTGGATCCCAGGACCCTGGGACCAAGACCTGAGGCAAAGGTAGCCACTTGACGGAAGGAGCCACCCAGGCATCTCTCTCTGCAGTTTAAAACCTTTGTTTCCTTAAGCCTCAGCTTTTTAAAACAAAACAAAATAAAATAAAAAGTTAAAGGACCTCCAGAACAACTCCGTTGGGTGTTTTGGCCCTTTTGAATATCCTTTTTAGTGAAGGTGTGGCTCCCACCTAAAAGGCAGCATTGTTAACATTTAGACAAGCAAATTCAGTTTTGCCCGTGGGTTTGTATTAACTAGAGTGGCCACACATAATTAAAACCTCCACATTTGCGAAAACTGTTTTTAAGTTTTGATTTTTTGAGTAGTTCCCCACGTTGATTTTTCCTATATGTGACTCAGTGTCCTCATGTGCAAAATAAGGATAATACCCACCTCACTGGGGAGCAGTAGAAATTAAAATTTATTATCATCCCCCTATATATGTTTCTAGAGAGCTGGCATGAAAAGCATTGGCAAATAGTAGATTTTTTTAAGTTGCTGTGCCCCGAGGGCATGTTCTTGGCTTACTGCCATAGCACTCTTCTATAGACTTGGTAGGAATAGGCCTAGAAATATTTTGTTGAGGAACAGAGAGAGAATTTCCATCCTTTTCCAGAAGAACTTCAGGAGTTTCTGGAGGTGGAGCTCTTTCCTCGGAGTCAATAATCCGTAGCACTTAGATGGGGATATGCTGGCTATGACTAACCAGTTCTGCAGGTACAGAAATTAGTCACAGGCACAGAGGCAAGATGTAGCTCTGGCATTGTCACCAGCTTCTTTGAAATCATGTTTCAGTCTTCAGTTCTACTTTCCTAGTAGATGAGTGGACTCTGGTTGGTTGTGATTTCTTGTTCTAAGTCATTCAGTTTTTTATACAGGTTTTTCAAAATGTCTTCAAGTTACAGAAAATGTGGAAGCATATTTTAAAAAATAGTAAAGTAAAAAATATAATATGATTTACTCACATATGGAACTTAAGAAAACAAATGAACAAGAAAATAAAAATGAAAAGAAAACAAACAAACAAAAAAGAGACAAACCAAAAAACAGTCTCTTAACTATAGAGAACAAACTGGTGGTCACCAGAGGGGGATGGGTGGAGAATAAGTGAAATAGGTGATGGGATTAAAGAGAATATTTATCATGATGAGCCCTGAGTAATGTAGAGAATTGCTGAATCACTATGTTGTACACCTGAAACTAATAGAACACTGTGTGTTAACTATACTGGAATTAAAATTTAAAAAAAAAATAGCAGGGGCGCCTGGGTGGCTCAGTGGGTTAAGCCTCTGCCTTTGGCTCAGGTCATGATCTCAGGGTCCTGGGATCAAGCCCCACATCAGGCGCCCTGCTCATCAAGGAGCCTGCTTCCCGCCCCCGCCCGCGCCCCCCCCCTCGCCTGCCTCTCTGCCTACTTGTGATCTCTGTCAAATAAATAAAATCTTAGATAAAGTAAAATTTTAAAAGTAGTGAAATTAAAAAATTTCACTTACTTACATACTCAGCAAATAACTAACACTATTTGATACAAAATATGAGATAAGGAATCCTTCTAAGTTCTGTGAGGTTTCAAGGTCCAAAACTAAGGATCCAAGGGGTTGAGAGGAAAATTAGACATCTGGACTGAGGCAGGGGAGAAAAGAGGCTGACACTGGGGCTGGAGAGAGAATAGGGTGAAAGCCAGCAACTTCATGGGCCATAGCCTGTGGCCTGGCTCAGCGCCAAGTGTCCTTCAGGATCGTGGGTCTGAGGGCAGCTCTGCATTTGGGGATATTTTTACATATCTGAGATGATAACATATTTTTAATCTCAGAGAAGCACATAGGTAAGAAAAAAATTTTTGATCTTTCACGAGACCTTTCTGAAGACTCATCTTTTCTCCAAAAAGGCTTCAGGCACACACAAGAATTATGGTATCTTGTCTGGGACTGGTTTTGCAGCCTAAGGGCCCATTGGTATTACAGTGGTAGCTGCCGATTCCAAAATCCTCAGCAAGCCTGTTCCGTGCCCAGAACTCTAAGGGCTCTTATAAATACCCTGAACACCCTCCACCTCCGGTAATTATGAGGATGTTTGTTACTGTACCATCTGCACGTGTCTGAGTATGTGAACTATTTCAAAACGCATGTTAAGTAATGATAGTGATGTCACACACTGGTTGTATATGGTATGTATAAGAATGTAAGTGATCATTTGATTTTGTAGAATTTTAAAGAAGTAGGGGAATTATGACAAGAAAACTTAGGAATTTTTCTTACAGGGAGTTGAAATTGGGTTGGGCCTTGAAAGATGGATAATTTTTTGATAGGAAGCAGAATTAAAGGCCCAGAGGTAGAAGAGAACTTGCAAAAGTTAGTGAGGAAACTGAGTGGCTAGGAGGGTGTCATTCGCGTCATCTCCAGGGTTGGGCAGGCACAGCTGTATCTGGTGGCCCCACTGGCGGAGTATTGGCAAAGTGGGGAATGATTAGAAAGGTGGAAATGCTGGCCTGAGAAGTTTGGACTTCATCCTATGAGAAGTGGGGACCTGATGAAGTGGTTTTGAGAAAAAAGATAAATGATAGCAAAGTGGCTGAACACACTGGCTTTGGAGCTAGATAAAAATTAGTTTGATTTGTAGCCATTACTGTGTATGAGCTATATGATTTGGGGAAGTCACTTAAGTTTATTAAGCCTTGATTTTCTTAGCTGTACAATGGGTATACTAGTATTTTCCTTATAGAATTATGTGAGGATTAATTAAGACAATGTATATGTGCTTGACACATAGTAAGTGCTCAATAAATTGTGTTTGTCATAAGCCAGTGTTTCAGAAATATATATATGTGTGTGTGTGTATATATATATATGTATATATATGTGTGTGTATATATATATACACACACACGCACATATATATATATTTATCATACAGACCTCAAAGGGGCTTGGAGTTTTTAATTACATACTTTTTTTTTTTAAGTAATCCTAGGGGCGCCTGGGTGGCTCAGTGGGTTAAGCCTCTGCCTTCGGCTCAGGTCATGATCCCAGGGTCCTGGGATCGAGCCACGCATTGGGCTCTCTGCTCAGCAGGGAGCCTGTTTCCCCCTCTCTCTCTGCTTGCTGCTCTGCCTACTTCTGATTTCTCTCTCTGGCAAATAAATAAATAAAATCTTTAAAAAAAAATAAAGTAATCTCTACACCCAGCATAGGGCTTGAACTCATGACCCCGAGATCAAGTGTCACATGCTCTACTGACTGATCCAGCCAGGCACCCCAGGGCTCAGATATTTTATAAATGGCAGTGGTATATAGGGTGAATTGGGGGAAGAGAGATTGGTAGGCAGACCAGCTGAGTTTGTTTTTGTTTTTAAGTGATTTTTAACTTTGTAAAACCAGTTAGTTGACAGTGACATTGGTATGAAGTAACAAAGGCATAAGCTGTGGTTTTGGAATAGAAGATAGAAGTTGGAAAAACAAACCTCTCTGTCATCAGGTTCATGACATTATCACTTATAAGATGCACCATTATTTGTGTACCATGAAGACTGAAAAAACATTGACAGACTCTAGCACAGCGCTGATCACTTAGAATTTTTATTTTATGCTTATTGAAAGAGCTCTTTCAAGCTTACTTAGACATAGATTTTAATTGTATTGCATTTTTAAAAAAATTTTTATTCATTTGACAGAGATCACAAGTAGGCAGAGAGGCAGGCAGAGAGAGAGGGAAGCAGGCTCCCCGCTGAGCAGAGAGCCCGATGCGGGGCTCAATCCCAGGACCCCGGGATCATGACCTGAGCCAAAGGCAGAGGCTTTAACCAGCTGACCCACCCAGGCACCCCAAGCTGCATGGCTTTAAAGAGCGCTCCGCTATTGTCTCTAGACTTTTTTCCAAGCTGCAACAAGTTTGATGCTGGTGTTTCTTGATCTTACCAGAAAGATCACTGCGGAGATTATCTAACTGCAACCAAGACTCAACATTCCTTTCTCAAATGGTTTGTTGATTGAAAAGGCAAGGGGTTGCAGTCATGCTCCTAGAGAGAACAGCGGTGTTCACAAGTGTGCAGCCTGGGACAGCTGGGCCTCAGGTTGCCTCATTCACAGCAATTTCAAGACGTATCCCAATTTCAGAGGACTGATAAATGAGAAAGAATCTGCATCTGAGAACTGCTAAGTCAGAACGAATTGAAACACTAGCTTGATCATTCTGGGGAAGTTTACTGAGCAACCTTAAAAACACTGTGGTCACAGCTAAAATTATTTTGTTGTAAATTACTCAGAGAAATGCTCTACCAGCAATTTTTTTTTTTTAAACTCAAGATATTTTTAAGGAATTAGGTAGCACTGATAAGTTCAGCAAAATGCCTGGATACAAATTCCTAGAATTTTACTGATCCATAAAAATGGCCAAAATTGTTTGAAACTGGCTAATAATGTAATAGTAATAATCTAATGCTTTCCTGTCTTTGAATGCCAGGTATTTCTAGCATGGTGAAATTTATTTTTATGCTATTATCATTCACTCTTACTACAGGCCTACATACTGATATAATGGTTTAACCTGATACATTAAAGTTCAAAGACCACATGTGGGCTGGTAGCATAAAAACTCCACATAGGATACAGAAACCTAGAAAGCAGAAAATAAAAGTCCTTAAAGCTGGCGTGGCAGCACGAGCTGCTTATGTTACAGTAAATATATTGGCAACAATTTCTGAAACTTTCTTTTGTGTTAGAAACCAGGCTAAAACTGAATCTCTAGGATGATAATGATTAAACATGTTTGTACTATTTTTCTGTCATCCCCTTCATTGTTTACCTATTTGGAAGGTTCTCTAACTGCAAAAGTTGTACTTTGTAGGCAACAGTAATTTTCACTTTTCCACACAGTTGAGATGGATTATGGGAACCGTTCCTTTTTAATCCTCATAATGAGATACTTCTAAGAAAGTTTGTCCCGATTTAGAGTCCAGTCTGGAGCAGAAAACCCAGGACTTAATATTGTTGTAATTTTTGGATACCTCATTTTCTCTTCCCTTTTTTCTAAGATAATGGCGTGAGCCCTGAAAGCAGGTTAATTTCCTATCCCATCTTGTTATATTTCCACAATTCCATGGCTGCTTTGTTATCCCCTAGGGTGTCCTTATCCCCTGTGTATTCTTATAAGTGAATGAACCCGTTATTGGTGGTTGTAGGATCCCATGTCTGCCTGCCATTTCTGCTCATCATGGAGGAGTGTGTGCATGTACAAATGTGCTGCTGTTAAGTTCTGTCTTTGGAGAGACCTTTCACTAGTAGTGGAAGGAAAGGAGTCAGAACAATGATTCCTGGTTCAGACCTGGGCATGTCAGAGCTTCAAATCATGGATTCGAAGGCTACCTCTCTCACCAGGGAGGACCAGAAAGGAGGAGGGCTTGACTCTGGGGTTCTCTCTGGCCCTGGGCCTTACTGATAGTGGTACCTTTGACTCACAGCTACAGTGTAGATGGCTTGTTTTTCCCCCCAATGCCTTTCAGCTCGGCCTCTTGAGCACTTGAATCACCTGTTGGGTAGTCTTACCCTACAGGAAAGTAGTGGCAGTTTCAGATACGCTGCTTAGAGTTTTAGAGACATAAGTCCCTGGTGATCTTGGAAGTGATTTTGGTTAGTGAACTGTCACAGCTAGGTTTTATCAAATGGCCTGGGAAATGCAGAATAAAGAACGCCATTCCTGTTAGATCTGGAACAGGTAATGGGGTTGGCGTTGAATGAGAAAATGTGATTTTAACCAAGAAGCAGTATTTCTGTAAAACTTTTCTGCCTGGCTCCTTTCTACTGTTATTACCTGCAATTTCATCATCTATTCACTTTAATTCTGTACAGTGTGATGTCTTTGGGGCCAGCGGGTATTTTTGTCTGCTAGTTGTAGAAGTGTTTGCTCTTAGGGCTCCACCGTGGCTGAGGGAGGCAGCCCCACCCCCTCTCCGGTTGCTTGGCACCAACCCTCCCTGGTTTTTGGGCATCTTGTTTACTGCTGCCCTTAATTCCCTGCAGGTGCGGAAGTACAAGAGCATGATCCTGGAAGACCTGGAGTCCGCCCTGGCAGAACACGCCCCCGCGCCACAGGAGGTTAACTCTGAGCTGCCACCTCTCACCATCGATGGAATTCCGGTCTCTGTGGACAAAATGACCCAGGTAAGGGGCGGGAAGTGAGGAGGAGACAGAAAGACAAGTGGCCCGTGTGTGGGCGGGCCTTCTCAGTTTTATGCTTAGTGATACCAGCGGAGAGAGATACAGGCTGGAGTCTGACAGCGTCTGGCAGGGTAGCAGCCTTGGGGAAGGGGAGGTAGCATCAGAAGAATGCTCTCCTCTGTGATTGGCAGTTCTTTCCTTTCACTTGGGCCCTTGGGTTTGATAAAGAAACTCGTAGCTCGGAATTGGTTTGCTTGGACAGGTGACTGTCAGGACTTTGAAGAACCACCACCAAGCAGGGCAAGTAAACTGTTAGTCTTTCGGGCTAAGTTGCTCCTCTTTCCAAATTCTGAATACCACCACGCTGTCGCCAAGGAAGGTTCCCCTCTCTGGGGAATAAAAATGGAAAACTCAGGATACCCTTCTGAGTCATTGCTTCTCTCCTCTTGCTTTGACGAGGGAAGTCAAGATGCACTTAGCCTGATAAATCAGCATTGCTCAGGAATTTTGCTGAGATTGCCCATTTTAAGTATCTCAGCTTTGAAAGTGATAGCTTAGGCAAGATCATATGTCCTTTTTATAACATATTTTCCTACCTTATTTCTTTATTAATGTATTCCTCTCTTGCTAAACCCAGTTGTGGGTTTTCTTATCTGATTCAGTCTTCCAGCAGCATTTAACACAGTTGATTATTCCCTCCTTTAAACACTTCCTGCTCTCTCTTTCTGCCCGCACACTCTCCTGAATGTCCTCCTGCCTCGAGGTGCTTGCTCTCAGCTTTTCTGCCGGCTCTTCCTCCTGTTCTCAGTGATCAGGATTGGCATGTCTGTTTCTTTAGTTTCTTCCCAAGTGATCTCATCTGTCCTGCGGGCTTTATGTCCCCTCTGCATCCTGTTTACAGCCCAGCTTGTAGCGCTCACTCTAGACATCCAGTGCCCAGCATGCCCCAGACACAGAACCTTTGATTGCCCCATTCCAGTCCCTCTACAATCCCCGTATCAGTGACCAGCACCACAGTCCATCTGGTTGCTCCGGTGTCGGCATAGGAGCAACCCTTCATTTCCCTGTTTTGTCCTCACTCCCACATGAGTCATTAGCATGTCATGTCAGTTCAGCTCTGAGATGGGCCCTGGATCTGACCATTCTTCTCAGTTCCTGTCACTGCCCTCGCCCACGCCAAGTATCTCTCACGTAGAGACTATTTCACTTGATCGTTTCTGTTGCTCTCCTTCTTGCCACTCTTGCCCTGCTGAAGTCTGTACTTCACGGAGCCACCAGAGGTTTTTCCAAAACTTAGATCAGCTCATATCACTGTCTTATTTAAGCCCTTTAATGGCTTCCCACCATTCCTAGAGTCAAATTCAGACTGCTGGGGCCTCTGAGGCCGTGTTTAACCCGAGAATCCAGCCTCTTCCAGCTCCCTTCTTCAGTCTCCCGCTCAGTCACTGTGCTCTGGCCGCCCTGGCCCTCTTTTTGTCAAACACTCCAAGCCCATTCTTTAAGATTGGCAGTTTCCTCTGCCCGAAATGTTGTTCTCCCAGATCATTACATGCTTAACCTTACCCTGTTCAAAGTCTGGCTCAGATGTCACCTCGTGAGACAAGCCTTTCTCAGTTATCCCATCTAATGGAGCTTCTCCTTGCTACTGAGTCACTGCCCAGTACATCCCCTATTTTACTGTCTCGGAAACACCGATAACTACCTGAAATCATCTTCTTCATTAACATGTATACTTATCTGCCATCTCTTCCACTAGAATTTGAGAGCAGGGCTCTAGTTTTGTTCTCGACTGCCATCCACTACAGCTCCCGGCACCTGAAGAACCTCTCAATTCTAAATAACAGTATCTGTCCAGCAGATGACCTGAGAGTCAGTGTAAAACGCATCCAGCGTGGTAGGTGCCTGGATTGGAAATCTCCCGAGTGCGTGTCCCCTGGCTGCAGACATGCATGCTGCTAATCAGGAGGTGGCACTTTTTTCCTGCGGAGTCTGAACCCGCCACTTGGCCTAAAGCAATACAGTAGTTTGTAAAGCTACATTGGGATCTTTTGCTTATTGGATTCATGGATCTTTCTGTGAACACTTGAAGAATATCTAAATAATGGTTCAGAAAGGAAAGCATTAGCTAAACTTTTTTCCTGTCATTTCATACCTATTATTCTGTCCTTAAGACGGTTCTAATTAAAGAAAACGTAAGGAGAATTTTTTTTTTTTACCTGATTGATGTAAAGAATCTACTCAGTGCCTCAGATACAAGGTATCTATAAGGTTAACTAAGCTTCTGATTAAGACTACTCTGTTAGGCATGTGAGGCGTTGTGCCCTCTCCTGTGATGGACATTTTTTTCCTTCTTTGTCACATTTGGTCACATTTGGTGTGTTAGGTTGAAATAATCTGATATAATCTAAAATAGTCTGATATTAAATCATCATGCTTCATAAGTTAAAGCAAACAGTTTAATTTTCATGTTGGAGGTAAAACATTTATAACTGTGCTATTTTCCATTCTTGTGAAATATGTACTTGGGAGAGCTTTTTGTAGTGATGGATCCAAGGGAAGCGGGTCCTCAAGTCGGGGATCAGACTCAGAGGCATTTTGTTGGGGCATCCATTTTCTTCACCGTCCTACGTTCCCACCTTTCCCTTCTCCCACAGAAAATGACTAAAAAGTAATGCATAAGAAATAAAACAGATGGTGAGGAAGAGTGAGCAGTGTGATGAAAAACTCAGCTCCTAACTGAATGGGAATTTCTGAGTATTTGGATCCCGGGTTTTTTACCCTGGACCTTTTTTTTCCCCTATTGTTTTCCTCAGATACTTATAATTAATGTGAGCCTGTTACCTTTTTTTTCTAACTGATCCCCAAACCTTTCATTATTAATGATAATAAAAGCAGGGTGTTATTTCAAACTAAACCTAGGAAGGAGAGGGAATAGGAATATAAGCATTTTTAACACCCTGTCAAGAGAAATGTGCAGTGGTGTGATCTTTCCAGAAAGCAGGGTGGCGGTGCATATCAAAATTTAACCTTGTGTATGTCACGCCCTCCAGGTAAGCAAGGATGTATGTCCATGGCCTTGTTTACAATAGGAAAATCTGAGAACAAAGTGCTTGAATAAATTATAGTGGTGATATTTAGAATTTACATGAGAAGATGAGCAGCTCCCAAAAGAGACCAGAAATTTACTATTCAGCAAAATATTGGATACCAAAAATGCTGACTTATTCTCTATTGCAGTGGGACAGAGTTCCGGTAGTTTTTAACTGCTTGTAAAAATAACATTTCTGGGACGCCTGGGTGGCTCAGTTGGTTGAGCGGCTGCCTTCGGCTCAGGTCATGATCCCAGCGTCCTGGGATCGAGTCCCACATCGGGCTCCTTGCTCAGCGGGGAGCCTGCTTCTCCCTCTGCCTCTGCCTGCCACTCTGTCTGCCTGTGCTCGCTCGCTCTCTCTCCCTCTCTCTCTCTCTGACAAATAAATAAAATATTAAAAAAAAAAAAAAAAAAAACTAAAAAAAAGACTACATTTCCCTTTTAAAAAAAAAAAATAACATTTCTTATGTACTCTAATTCAAGAGCTTTATTTAGTGCTTTGTTTAGTGCTTTGTATTGTGATTCTTTGGGAGAGGGTTAGTTTTTTTTTTTTCAGGGGATACATAATTGAGTTAATCAATTTCATTTGTTTAAAACATGCATATAAAACTTGCATGTGTGTGTGTGTGTTGCATGTGTGTAAAACTTTAGAGCAATATAAACCTATTTACTATAACACCATAATATTAACAGTGATTATCTATGCATGGTGGCATTATGGGTGATTTTTCTTTGTCTAATAAGCATGAATTTCTTTTATAACCATAGAAACACAAAAAATATTTTCTTTATTTATATTAAACTTGAATTTTTTTTTTTAAAGATTTTTATTTATTTGACAGACAGAGATCACAAGCAGGCAGAGAGGCAGGCAGAGAGAGAGGGGGAAGCAGGCTCCCCGCTGAGCAGGGATCCTGATGTGGGGCTCAGTCCCAGGACCCTGGGATCATGACCTGAGCTGAAGGCAGAGGCTTTAACCCACTGATCCACCCAGGCGTCCCTAAACTTGAATTTTTTTAAGTATAAGTGTGTTGAACTTTATGTTTGGGTAAAGATGTCAACATCTCTTTTTATTTCTCTTATTTTCCTCTTGTATAGCTACGATGTTTTGGAAGGCACACTACTAAGTTATTTACAGGGGTATCTCATTTAATCCTTGCTCTCCAGAGTGTATATATAATTCCTCTTTCATAGTCAAGGAAGCAGAACTCACATGCGGTCAGTAGCCATGAAGGACTAAGTAAATTTAATTGGACACCAATTCTAGAATTCGGACCATATGGGTGATTCATGACTTCCTTGAAGTGATAAAATTCCAGAATTGTAAAACTGCACTGTAACAGAGTTGGACTTTGTTAACCAGACAGCTCTATGGATCATCTTATCTGCACTGAATGCAGTGGAAATAACTAATGTTTATATTGATGATCTTAACTCACAAACATAATTCTGTATGCAATCCTAAGATAAGTTCTCAGTCATCCAAAGAGTAAATTGTATTCGATATACTCTTCTAATGTTATGTGTTCTGTTATTTTAATTCTTTACAAATTTTAGAATTAGTCTGGTTTTTTACAGTTGGAAGGTCTAGTCTCTAGTCCCAGTCCTACCACATACAGCCCTGGCTCCCAGTTTTATCTTCTGAAAATGAGAATGCTATATGCCCTCCTACTTTATGGAATCAGAGGAAGAAAAAATGAAGTATTGTATGGGAAAGTGCTTTGAAAATGAAGGCATCACACAAAGATAGTATTGCCAATTATTGATACTAACTGCTTATATTACCTGTATTAACTTTTGAGTAACCTGAACATATCATTTCTCACCCATTTTTCACTTACAGAAAGTTAGTGAACCTGGAATTTTTATTTGGCTCAGCAATGAAGTGGGACAATACAGGTGACAATATACCGAAAAACTGAGGCATAAAGAGAGGAAGCAATTTATAAAGCAAGTTAGTGACAAACAGAAATGGAATTGAAGGGTAGAGTCCTTACTGCCAGTGCTTTCTCTCTCTCTTTCTTTAGAACTGTATTGTGATCATTACTCAGATTGAGTATTTCAGCTAATCTATGCTAAACATTTACTGTTTTAAAGGAATTTTTTTTTTAAGATTTTATTTATTTGACAGAGAGATAGCAAGAGAGGGAACACATGCATGGGCAGTGGGAGAAGGAGAAGCAGGCTCTCTGCTGAGCAGGGAGCCCGATGTGGGGCTTGATCCCAGGACCCTGGGATCATGACCTAAGCCAAAGGCAGGCACTTAATGACTGAGCTACATGGGCGCCCCTTAAAGGAATTTCTTGACTTGCTTTAACAATTATCACAATTGTCTCTTACACAGATTGAAATTACATATGATAGAATATCTTAAGTTCTATGTGAACTAAGTGCTCTTGTTCTTTTAGGAAGCAGCTCTGTAGTTTTTGTTGTTTTTTATTAACTTTTGGTTTTGGTACACATATCATACTCTGCTAGTAATAGAATGTTTACATGAACATTTACTTAGAAATAGAAACTGTTATAAATATATCTTGATCCTGATGAAGTTTGTGTGTGTGTGTGTGTGTGTGTGTGTGTGGTAAAAAATACATATCTCTGTAGTATTTTTAATGCTAAAATGAAAACTTGCATTTCTAGGCACCTTTGAGAATAGTGGCTAGAACTTACCCATATCTGCCTGTCTCCTAGCATAAGAGTTGAAGGAGGTTAAGATAAGGCTTAGCAGAAGAAATCATTATTTTGTTGTAGATTCTGCAACCCCAGGATTCATTTGCAATGAAACAATGATGCCATCTTTTTCAGAGATTTTGAAAGCCAAGTTAGCAAAATTTTGTAAGATACTTCAGACCAGAAACCCGAAAATGGGCTAACTTGTGCTTCTCAAACTTCAGTGTTCATAAGAATTACCTGAGAGTCTTGTCATTTAAATTCAGACTGTGACTCAGTTGGTCTTGAGTGGGACCTGAGATTCTGCCTTCTAGCAAGCTCCAAGATGATGCTGGTGCTGTTGCTAATTCCCAGACTGCACTTTAGGAATTTAGGAATTACATCATTGCTTAAAGCCTTTAAGCAATGATTATGATTTTGCTAGTGAGCAGTCAGTTCTGCGCTTTACCACACTTGAGTCCAGTAGGATTCTCTTGTTCTTGGGAAGTTGTAAATCTTCTTGGAATTTGTCTTAGAAGAGATCCAGGCAAAAATTATAATTATAGAAGAAGCATCTCTGGAAAGAACAATACAGGATTCCCAGTTGAAATGCAGTCCTTTTTGAGACAAAGAAGGGCACTACATAATGATAAAGGGAAATTAACTGACACCATAGAAATATAAAGTATTATGAAAAATTATATGCCAGTAAATTGGACAACCTAGAAGAAATGGGTAAATTCGTAGAAACATACACTCTTCCAAAACTGGATCAGCAAGAAATAGAAAATCTGAACATTTCCGTTACTAGTAATGAAATTGAATTGTTTAAAAAAAAAAATCTTCCAGGGCACCTGGTTGGCTCAGTCAAAAGAGTGTGTGACTCACCCTCAGGGTCCTGAGTTTGAGCCCCATGCTGGGCGTGGAGATTACTTAAATAGATAAATACATACATACATATACATACTTTTAAAAATAATTAACAGGGGAGCCTGGGTGGCTAGGTTAGTTAAGTGTCTGCTTTCAGCTCCAGTCATGGTCCCAGGGTCCTGGGATCAAGTCCTGCATCAGGCTCCCTGCTCATCAGGGAGCCTGCTTCTCCCTCTTTCTCTGCTGCTCCCTCTGCTTGTACTCTCACTGTCAAATAAATAAAATCTTAAAAAAAATAAAAATAATTAACAAGTAAAACAAAAAACAAACAAAAAACTCCCAACAAGCAAAAATCTAGGACCGAATGGCTTCATAGGTGAATTCTACCAAACTTTTAAAGAAGAGTTCTTGAAACTTTAAAAATTTGTTCTCAGACTATTCCCCAAAAAAAAGGAGGAAGAGAAATTTTCAGATTCATTCTGTGAGGCCAGTGTTACCATGATATCAAAACCAGAAAAAGACACTACAAAAAAGAAAACTACAGGCCAATATCTCTGATGCACAAAGGTATAAAAATCCTCAACAAAATATTAGCAAACTGAATTCAACAATACATTTAAGAAAAAATTCTTTCACCATGATCAAATGAGATTTATTCCGGGAATGCAAGAGTGCTTCAATATTCACAAATAAATCAGTGTGATACAGCACATTAAAAAGAGGAAGGTTAAAAACCGTATGATTATCTCATGAAATACAGAGAAAGTATTTGACATAATACAACATCTGTTCATGATAAAAACTTCAACAGATTGCTTTTAGAGAGAACATACCTCAGCACAATAAAGGCCATATATGAAAAGTCCACAGCTAACATCATATACTCAGTGGTGAAAAAGCTTTTCCTCTAAGATCAAGAACAAGACAAGGATGTCTACTCTCACCACTTTTATTCAGCTTAGTACTGGAAGTCTTAGCCACAGTAATCAGACAAGAAAAAGAAATAAAAGGCATCCAGTTGGTAAGGAAGAAGTAAAACTGTCACTGTTTGCAGATGACATGGAAACTCTAAATACACCACCGAAAAACTATTAGAACTGATAAATAAATTCAGTAAAGTTCCAGGAAACAAAATTAATATACAGAAATTATTGTAGTATATACACTAATAACAAAGTAGAAGAAAGAGAAATGAAGAAAACAATTCCATTTACAATGCACCAAAAAGAATAAAATACTTAAGAATAAACTTAACCAAGAAGGTGAAAGACCTATATTCTGAAAACTATAAGACATTGATGAAAGAAATTGAAGACAACACAAACAAATGGAAAGACATTCTATGCTCATGGATTGGAAGAATTAATATCATTAAGGGGTGCCTGGCTGGCTCAGTTGGTAGAGCGTGCAACTCTTAATCACAGGATCGTGAGTTCAAGCCCACACTGGGTGTGGAGCCTACATAAAATTTAAAAATTAATTAAATAATTAATATCATTAAAATGTCCATACTACCCAAAGCAATCTACAGATCAGTGCAACCTCTATCAAAATTCCTATAGCATTTTTGACAGAATTAGAACAAATAATCCCAAAACTTGTATGGAATCACAAAAGACCCAAAATAGTCAAAGCAGTCTTTAGAGGGAAGAGCAAAGCTGGAAATATCACAATTCCAGATTTCAAAATATACCATAAAGCTATAGTAATGAAAACAGTATGGTAGCGACACAAAAATAGACAGAGATCAATAGAACAGAATAAAGAGCCCAGAAATAACTCCATTAATGTCAATTAATCTGTGACCATAGAAGCAAGAATATTCAATGGGGAAAAGACACTTGGTGTTGGGAAAACTGGATAGCTACATGCAAAAGAATGAAACCTGACCACTTACTTTCACCATACATAAAAGTAAAACTCAAGATGGATTAAAGACCTAAATGTGAGACCTGAAATCATAAAACTATTAGAAGAAAACATAGGCAGTGATCTCTTGGATATTGCCTTCACAACCTATTTATGGATATGTCTTTTCAGGCAAGGAAAACAAAGCAAAAATAAACTATTGGGACTGTGGCAGATTAAATATATTTTGCACAGCAAAGGAAATGGTCAACAAAACCAAAAGGCAGCCTACTGAATATGAGAAAATATTTATGGATGATATATCTATTAAAGGGTTTTAATATCCAAAATATATGAAGAAGTTATACAAATCAATACCAAAAAAACCCCAAACAATCCAATTTTTTTAAATGGGCAGAAAACCTGAATAGACATTTTTCCAAAAAAGACATACAGATGGCCAACAGACACATGAAGAGACGCTTAACACCACTCATTGTCAGGGAAGAAATCAAAACCACAATAAGATATCACCTCACACCAATCAAAATGGCTAGTATCCAAAAGACAGGAAATAAGTTTGGTGGTGATGTAGAGAAAATGGAACACTTACGTGCTGTTGGTGGAAATGTACATTGGTGCAGCCACTGTGGAAAACAATGGAGGTTTCTCTAAAAATTACAAATACTGGGACTCTGGGGCACCTGGGTGTTGCAGTTGGTTACACAACCAGCTCTTGGTTTCAGTTCAGGTCATGATCTCAGGGTCATGAGATTGGGTTCTATGCTGTGTGTGGAGTCTGCTTAAGATTCTCTCTCTCCCTCTTCCTCTGCCCCTCCCCACACCGCTTGCACTCTCTCTGTCTCTCTTTAAAAAAAAAAAAAAAAAAATTAGTTGGCACCTGGCTGGTTCAGTCAGAAGAGCATGCAACCCTTGTTCTCTGGGTCATGAGTTCAAGCCCCACATGGGGTGTAGAGATTACTTAAATAAAAAAAACTTAAAGTTTTTAAAAAATTTAAAAAAAAATAGAAATACCATGTGATCCAGTAATTCCACTATTGGGTATTTACCCAAAGAAAACAAAAATACTAATTCAGAAAGGTATATGCACCCCTGTGTTTATTGCAACATTATTTACAATAGTCAGGATATGGAAACAACCTAAGTATCCATCCACAGATGAATGGATAAGGAAGAGTTGGTATATACACAATGGAATATTACTCAGCCATGAAAAAGAGTGAGAGTTTGCCTTTTGTGACAACACGGATGCACCTAGGGTGTTATGCTAATGAAATATGTCAGCCTGAGAAAGACAAATACTATATGATTTCACTTTTATGTGGAATCTAAAAAACAAAACAGACTCTTAAATACAGAGAACAAACTGGTTGTTGCCACAGGGGAGGTGAGTGGGGGGATGGGCAAAATAGATAAAGGGGATTAAGAGGTACAAACTTCTAGTTATAAAATAAATCATGGATGTGAAACAACAGGGAATATAGGGGGACCGGGATGGCTCAATGGTTAAGCATCTGCCTTGATCCCAGGGTCCTGGGATCAAGCCCTGCATAGGGAGCCTGCTTCTCCCTCTCCCTCTGCCTGCTGCTCCCCTTACTTAATGCTTGTGCGCTCTCTCTGTCAAATAAATAAATAAAATAAAATTAAAAAAAGAATAGGGAATATAGTCAATAATGTAATAACATTGTGTGGTGACAGATGGTGACTACACTTATTTGGTGAGTACTGAGTAATATTTAGAATTGTCAAACCAGTATGTTGTACACCTAAACCTAATATAAATATTCTATAGTAATTATACTTTTAAAAAATCTGCTACTTTTCCCCTTGTCTCTTCCCTTTCCTCACCTGAACTTACTGTCCTCCTCTTACTCTCACTGGGGCAGTCTTTGTTGCTTTAATATTCCCTTGGGGTGATGATGCAATAGGATAGTAATTCCTCACCAGTTTTCAAGAAAAACCTTCAGAAACATTCAGCACAGTGATTGCTTCATTAGGAAGAAGTTATCCACACGGCTTGACATGTTTTACTTAGAAAATATTAATCAGCTGTCAATTTAGGTTTTTTGAGTATTGTTTTGAAAAAGCATAGGTCCGGCCTCTTCTACCCAAAGAGTAGAAACATTAAAAGACAAATATTGTGTGTGATTCCACTTCTGTGACATATCTAGAATGGGCAAATTCATAGAGACAGAAAGTAGAATTTACCATGGCCAGGGGAAGAGTAGAAATGGGGAGTTACTGCTTAATGCATATGGAGTTTCTGTTTGGGATGATGATGAATAAATTCTGCAAGTCAGAGTGATGGTTGTACAGCATTGTGAATGCACTTAGTGCCACTGAATTGTACATATTAAAGGGATAAATTTTATGCTATGTATATTTTATGACAAAAAAAATATTAATAGAGTGGTCTTCAAACTTGACCACATAGTAAAATCACCTGGAGAACTTAAAATTCTAGTGCCTGGGCCATACTCCAGACCAATTAAAACAGAATCTTTGGGGCCGAGATCCAGGCATGTATAGTGTTTAAACTCTCCAGGTGATTCCAGTGTGCAGCCAACTTTGAGAACCACTGTTGTAGATAACAGTTTCAAACTGCTGCTCCCTACTGTAATGGCAAAATCTATATGCAAAGTAGGCCTTTTCTACCATCTAAGTTATCAAAAAATGTTTATGTATATGATGACATTTTGTAAATACTAGGTAGGCAGGATGAGATTAAGAGACTAACAAAATTATTGGTAACAAAAGTATTGAATTCTTAAGTAGAACATAAGCATATTTTGAGTAGAGTAAAAGAATAATGTCAGAATGCTAATAGAAGGGAATAGGCATATAACTTCTATATGCAGGATACAACTAGACTAGAGGAAAATATTTGCAGATTATATGGCAAAGTGTAGTAATATCCAGAACAGATTAATACTTCCTTCAGATTAATAAGAAAGAAATAATTAGAAAAATAAGTAAAGCATTCTGAACAATTCACAAAAGAAAATCAGTAAATATATAAAAAGATTCTCAATTTCACGTAATGAAAATTAAAATAATTATCATTTCCCCCACATTCAATGAATCAAAATAAGAAAGCTGGGTAATAAAATTTGAGGGAGGGTTTGGAAACTATGGGTATTGTGCATATTGTTAATGGGAGTGGTGTTGGCACTTTTTGGAGGACAATTTGGCAGTGTCTGTTAAAATATTAAATGCAGGGGCATCTGGGTGGTTTAGTAGGTTAAGCATCCAACTCTTGATCTCAGGGTTGTGAGTTTAAGCTCTGAGCTGGTTTCCACACTAGGCATGGAGCCTACTTAAAAAAAAAAAAAAAAAAAATTAAATGCGTATGCCTCCTAACCAGCAATTTCATTTCCCTGCTAGAAACCCAGAAAATCGGAAAATCTATATCATGGATACTAGGGAACTACTTTTTAAAAATGAGATTTTTCTAGTTGCACTACCATGAGAAGATCTCTGTGACAATATTTTGAGTGGAAAAAGTGAGTTGTAGTAAAATATGTACAATATGGTACCATTTGTGTTTTCTTTCATCACATAAAACTGCTTTTCAGGGGTGCCTGGGTGGTTCAGTCAGTTAAGGGTCTGCCTTTGGCTTAGGTCATGATCCCAGAGTCCTGGGATCAGGTTCTGCATTGGGCTCCCCACCCAGCAGGGAGCCTGCTTCTCCCTCTCCTTCTACCTACTGCTCCCCCCGCTTGTGCTCTGTGTGTGTCAAATAAATAAAATCTTTTTTAAAAATTAAAAAATAAAACTGTGCTTTCCATCATATATTCATGTAAACGCATAGAATTTGGTATATAAGTAGGGAATTCTGCTGCTGACAGGTGACTGCATTGGGAAAGGTGGATGGAGAAGAGGACTTTGTTTATTTAGATTTTTGTACAGAAGAGTACAGCTGAGATGAGGTAGCAGAAACGGACCAATCTGAAACTCCTTCAAAAGGAAGATAGAATTTTAAGAGCAATTTGATGAACACGAGGGAATAGTTTGATAAGTTGATGGGGAGCGAAGACAGCAGAAGAGTTGGCTTGAGAGAAGAGTCTCGAAATGAGTGTCTTCATTGACTGTCCCTCCTATTCTCTGAACTTATCTTTCCTTCCAAACTTGTTCTTCCCATGTTTCTGTGGGAATGTGTTTTATGGGGAAATGAGATTAAAAGGAGCCAGTGTTTCTGCTGGGGCTACTAGGGAATGGAGGATATAGGATTGGGGTTTCTAATAAGGAAAGTCACTTTCATTATCTCTATGAACAGAGGTTGGTGGTAGAAACAAAAAAATCATTTTGCTTTTGCTTTCTAATACCCTTTAAATATCAATTTGAATGTAATTGAATCTGTTGACCTGCAAGGTCATGATTTTAAATTAAAATCATGAAGACACAGTCTGAAAATTCCCCAGTCTTCCTCCTCTGCCACATTCCTGTTTCCCTGTAGTCTGTAGAAAACATCACCTGCCAGCACAGTTTTATTTCAGCAGCCTTCTCATGAAATAATCTCATCTTTTAGTGGAGGGGGAGTTGGCAAACATTTTGAGAAGCCTTTTCTTGGTAACTGAATCAAAATAGACACCAGGGGCCACAAAAATCCTAGACTCTGGTATAAGCAAAGATAGAGTGAGAGAAGATGGGCATTTGGAAATATATAAGGGTAATGCATTATTGGACAGCAAAGAATTGACTGAATTTATAAGTGGAAAATTTCTAACATAATGAGAATTCTCTCATTTTGGGTGGATTAAACTTTTTAGAATTTCAGAAGATCTTTTTTTTTTTTTTTAAGATTTTATTTATTGGGCACAGAGAGATCACAAGTAGGCAGAGAGGCAGGCACAGAGAGAGGAGGAAGCAGGCTCCCCGCTGAGCAGAGAGCCTGATGTGGGGCTCGATCCCAGGACCCTGGAATCATGACCTGAGCCGAAGGCAGAGGCTTAACCCACTGAGCCACCCAGGCGCCCCTCAGAAGATCTTTTTTAAAAACATCTATGGTTTCCACATAATCTTTACTCTTGACTGACACTAGTAGGAATTTATCTTTTTTTTTTTTTTTTTTTCCTGAATGTGCCCTGGAAGGAGTGGTACTTTCTACTGTTTGCTGGTCTGGGGTGGGTTTACTGACCAAGCAGGGCACTTTAAGCCCATAGAGAACCCTAAATCAGAATGAGAGACTGGGAAAGCTTGTTGCGGCCCAATTAAAGGACAGCCTGAGAGGGTAGGCTTTACCTTTGCTGATCCTGTTGATTGTCTCCTCTGGGGATTAAAGACAAACCTTCCCTAACAAGCACATTGAGTAGCTTGGGTTTCCAAAACTCTCCAGGACCAGTAATTAATCCAACTGGTAATGAGAGCACAGTGCTAAATTCTGGAAAGAAATCATTTAACTCTTTCTATACTGAATAATTCATTTTCTCTTACTGATAGTCCCTTTTAGCCTGAGCACTGTTTATTTGGGACAGTATTAAATAATAGTCTGGTGGAAAATCATCTTTTTCAGTGAAGTCACATCATTTCCGTGCATTTAAAAGCAAAGAATGGGGGGCGCCTGGGTGGCTCAGTGGGTTAAAGCCTCTGCCTTCGGCTCGGGTCATGATCCCGGGGTCCTGGGATCGAGCCCCGCATCGGGCTCTCTGCTCCGTGGAGAGCCTGTTTCCTCTTCTCTCTCTGCCTGCCTCTCAGCCTACTTGTGATCTCTGTCTGTCAAATAAATAAAAATAAAATCTTTAAAAAAAAAAAAAAGCAAAGAATGGTCTTTATCCCGCAAATGTACAGACTTGAAAAGTGAACTTTTATAGTAGAAAGCACTTTTTACCTCTTGTTTTGATAAGGGGGCAAATTCATACAGTTGATAATTAGTAAAAAGTTAAAATGTACTTCTGAATTAGAACTTGTATACCAGCAGTTATATTTCACTCAGGTCCCATTTTTTAATTTGTGATGGAGTTTTGCCTGTGGATGCTACTTTCCCGGTCTGTTGCTTGTTTCTCCTACCCTCTCCTTCCCAAGACTTTGAGACATTTCCCATCCAGAGATTTCTAGCACATGGACCATCTCTGACAGGCTGCCTCGTTCTAGTTCTCTCTTCTAATTAATGGTTATACTTGAGTCCCATTTTCTGATGACTTCCATTCGTAATCTGCTTGTACACTTTTTTTTTTTTTAAGTGCTCCAAGATCCCACAGAGCAAATCACCTGAGCCATCTGTGCATTGTGGCTTGCTGGTAACAGCTTGCTTCCTCAGGACACGGAATTGGCCCTGATGGTCACTTTTTGATTCCAGCATTCTTTATTTCTCATCTTCAACCATGTTTACATAGATACATATAAACTCATTCTTCTGCCTCCTTCTGCCTTTTCCACCATACCCACCATACCTGACTTGAAAAATGGAGGATAAATGCCTTTCCATACATCACGGTGTATTTAGTACTAGAAAACCGTTTCAGAACATTGACTTTTTCTTTGAATTTGAGAAAAGAGCTGATGACTGAAGTAATAATAAAACTGCTGTTAAGTCAGCGCAACATGTGTATATCCCCACTATCCCTGATCCTTTGAATCGACCCTATATACTTACATTATCATTTTGCATTTGAGAAAATTAAGATTCAGAGGGAGCTGGGGTTCAGAGCCAGCTCTCTGAGTCTAGAGCTTATGTTCTTACTAATGATTGACAAGAAGTTGACTCGAGAAGTAGTCAGGAAATATTTCACAAAGAATGTGGGATTTGCTGGGCAATAAGGAATGAGTGTCGGCATTGGAGTAGTAGCTTGAGAAGGTGCTCCAGTAAGGGGAACAAATCAAAAGGCATAGAAGCAGGAATGAGGTCAGTTCTTAAGAGAGTGTAGAGACTCACCCAAATAGGACCAAGGCTGCCTGTTGGCAATTAGCAGGAACTGAGTGTGCTGGGAGGCCGGATTGTGGTGGGCTGGAAGAGCCAGACAGAGGAGTCTAGTTTGGTGCTAGTAGTGAGAGGCCATTTAAAAGTTAGCATTTAGGGAAACCTGCCTGTCAGGGATGCATGGGATGAGGAAGAAAGGGGAGAACGTGTTGTTCCTCAAAAGGTCAACTAGAAGGATGCACTAGCCTTGGGCTAGGAATGGGGATGAGGTGGGTGTGGAGAAGCAGGGATGGAGAGCACAGACATTTCAAAGAAGAGAGAATTGAACTTGCAGTGAGTAGCTAGATGGGTGTTGAAGGAAAGAGGTAAAGCTGACTGAGATTTTGAGCTTGGCTGTCGAGGGAATAAAAGTAGGGTTCTACTAGCAAAGACTAAGACAGGTGGTTGGAGAGAAGGCAGAGGAGGGTTTTAAGTGCGTAGGTCGGTGTTCTGCCCACACTTCCTATAACCTGTGAGTCCTTGCAACTCAGTGAGAGCCTGATGTGAGAGAGCCAAAAAGCAAGACAGGATGGAAGGTGTCCGTCACCAGGTGCCAGGGTGACCCAGAGCTGAGGGGTGTGGGAAACTATGATGGGAATGGGTGTGGGATCAAAAGCTGAAAGTCGTCAGAATCAGAGGATGTATGGAGTTCCAGGTGGGACTGGAGTGGTCTCTGTCCGCCAAGTGTTTCTGATGGCGAATTCTTTCTGAACACTGTAGTCTTATGTTAATTTAGAGCTGTTGAGCCTTACATCGTTATCTCCAGACTGCCCGGTCTGGATATACAGAACTCTCCTTTTGGAGAGTGCTATTGGGTTTAAAAGAAAAGAGAGACTTGTGAAAGTGTGTGGTATCAGTTTATTTTGCATCCGAGAAAGCCATTGTTGTTTTTTTCTTTTTCCACCCTTGAAGAAAAGCAAATATTGTGTGTGCAGATTAAGCTTTTCCTTCTCTTTGTATCTGAGGCAAGAAAAAGACAGACTCCCAGGAAAGCAGGATAAAGGGGAAAATGACTTTGAGATGCACTTTCTTAAAATAACTGGAGTGACCTCATGAGCCAGCTGATAGCCTGGGTTTGCAAATGGATACTTTCTATTAGCCTACTGCTTGATGCCGCAGAGCCAAATATATATGGAGTGTATTATATCATATCCTGTAGGCAGGAGACTGTCTGGGAGAGGCAGACTTGGGGAGGTGAAAGGGTTGAGGATGTAAACACAGTCAACCAGAGCTCTCCTTGTTCTGGGCAGCTTTACTGATTTGGGTTCATGATTTCCTATTATATAATAATTGGTGTCAGCTTCTGGTGAAATAATATTCAAATAAGAACACCTGATACTTCAGTAGGCTCTTGAATACAGAAGTGGTGCTGCATTCATTCTCCCATTAATACTTGACCATTCCCATTTCTGGCTTTTTTTTCTCTTTTATCGCTACAAGCTCATGTCCTTGGGTGTGACCCATTGCTAAAATTGTCTTCTCCTTTTGGTCTTGAGCTGTTGGGGCGGTGTGGATGTGTCCTTAGTTGGAGGATGCTGCTTCTCTCTGGAGTGTTGCAGAGGTTAAAAGGAAAGCAGTAGGTCTGGGGAGGAACATTATAACTTGATAAACTGCTTCTCTTGCCAAAAACCATCGTCAGCAATTACGAGTATTCACAAAGTAAGCTCCCCTTCCCCTCCAACGTACATGCTCAGTGTGGTTACTGTGCCAGGAGAATGGCAGTTGTCTCTGGTTTAACTGCCTGGTCTGGATTCGATTTGTGAAATAAATCTGGATGAAGTCCACACTGTGTTTAAGATCCCTCTGTATGTATGTCCGACTCACAGACATGGGCCTAGCATACCAGAAACTTTAGAAAAAATTTTGGAAAAGCTTTAGGGTTATTTTCCCTTTTTCTTAAGTAGAGCCTACTTCCCATTTGTAACAGCCACCTTCCTGAATGCTCTCACTGTTAATGGTAGTTTTTCATATGATTCTCTGGGGTTTCCAGATGCATGGTCGTATTATCTACAAATAGTGATGATTCTACCTGCTCCTCACCTCTTATTTCTCTGATCTGCTTGCCCTGCTCACTACCTCCAGAACAATGTTGAAAACACATCGGCTTTGTTTGACACCTTAAATGTGTGGAAGGCTGTAGAAGGGAAATGAGGGAAATCGCATCCATATAGTATCTTAGGAAGAAATCACAGTTGGTGGCTGATATTCTTGATCTTCCAGGGCCAAGTCATTGAAATACAGCTTAGGGCATGCTTCACCAACATATGCATAATTCTCAGCCCCCCATGGAGCCATGGTATCCTGTGGAAAACAATGGGTTCTCATCAGTCACATCTTGGAATTCTCTGAGACCCTCCAGGAAAGCTCTCTGTTTTATTATCTTAGAATTTGGTGGAGGGGTGCCTGGGTTTCTCAGTCATTAAGTGTCTGCCTTCAGCTCAGATCATGATCCCAGGGTTCTGGGATCGAGCCCCACATCAGGCTCCTTGCTCTGCGGGAGGCCTGCTTCTCCTTCTCTCACTCCCCCTGCTTGTGTTCCCTCTCTCACTGAGTCTCTCTGTGTCAAATAAATAAATAAAATCTTTAAAAAAAAAAAAAATTTGGTGGAAGACACAGGCACATCCCAGATGTTTTTCATGATTGCTAATGACCACACTCTTGTCTTCTAGGCCCAGCTGCGGGCATTTATTCCAGAGATGCTCAAGTACTCCACGGGTCGGGGAAAACCAGGCTGGGGCAAAGAAAGCTGCAAGCCCATATGGTGGCCTGAAGATATCCCGTGGGCAAATGTCCGGAGCGACGTCCGCACAGAAGAGCAAAAGCAGAGGGTGAGGGTTTCTCAGACCTGAGTAGCCTGTTGCTTTTCCACTCTGAATCAACTACCTCGATTTTGGGGATTCCACTTCTTATGCCAAAAAGTCTAAAAATGTATGTGTGGAAGTCGAACCTGTCTCCCAGAGAGGTTTGCTATTGTCTGATTTATAGCCTTTCCCTTTCCATCACTTCATCTCTATAAAGACTTGGGGTAGGACCATGAGTTTACTGTGCTCTCTGCCTACTTGCCTTTTGGAGCAGTTTTAATATTATGAGGTGCTTGGAAAAACTGAAGAAACGTTAAGAAAAAGTATTAAGCACTTTGAAGACTTAGAAACGTCCTTATTTCTGGTTAGCAGGAACCACTGTTGAAAAATATAAATATAGAATTAAAGAGATGACAAGTTGGTTGAGACTGCTGATAAGGACACTTCTTTTTTTAAAAAGATGGACTCCACTAGATGTCATCCCTTGCTTTTTCTACAAATTGTTTTTTAGTTATCCTGGAAGTTTATTGAGAATCTTAATATAAAATTCTTGACAAAAGAGTAACCTTCTTTTGTGAGGAGTTTAAGATTTGGCCTCAGGTTAGAAGAGTATAAAACCCAAAAGCTAAACCAGACTTTGATCGGGAAGGAATCTAGTGGGAAATTTTTGATGCTTGGTGCTGAGTTTCTTTGTGCCACAATGGGTCTAAGGGAAATAACCCTAAGGGAGCTTATTCTGTACCAGCTTGGTTTGGTTTGGTTTGATAAAGTACCTGCTTATTCCATAGTAGGGCTGAATAACCAACATTCTTTGTGACTTTAATGTGCTTGTCTGGTCTTTTGGTGACAGGTTTCATGGACCCAGGCACTACGGACCATAGTTAAAAACTGTTATAAACAGCATGGGCGGGAGGACCTTTTGTATGCTTTTGAAGATCAGCAAACACAAACACAGGCCACAACTACACACAGTATAGCCCATCTTGTACCATCACAGACCGTAGTCCAGACCTTTAGTAACCCTGATGGCACTGTCTCACTTATCCAGGTAAGTCAAACTATGTTATCAGATTGTGGTTTGTGAAGTAGATCGGTGGGCACCTCACCTCAGACTGGAGAAAGTTTTCGTCATGCAAACTCTTAATTAACTTTTTATAGCTCCCCAAAGTCTTTCTATCTGAAATTGATTTTTTAATAAGATTTTAAATTGTCTGCAATTTGTTAAATACAGAGCCATCGATAGCTTTTTCTGGACATTTTCAAAACAAAACACTGTAAAAATGGCTTCTTTTGTACTGTTTCATTCTATCAAGGGTAGGAGCTATTCCTTCTGAGTTACCTCTCCTGAGGTAAAACTCAAACTTGCTGGTAGATGGGGAACCTCTAAAATTCAAATTGGGGTGAAAGTAGAAAGTTGGTTGATTGATGCTAGTTACCAATGGTGCAATGTGATAGCTTCTAATATTGATTTATTGGCTTGAAATAGAATTCTGAAACTCATGTAAGTGTCTGAGATACGATTTTAGTAACTCATTTCACATTACAAAGCATATTAATCATTATCTGTGCTGAATTTGGGATTACATGAATCTTAACTTCTGAATAAAGGAGAGGTAGAAGGATCCGTCCGCTGACACCACTCTCCGTGTTTTTCTTTAGGTTGGTACAGGGGCAACAGTAGCCACATTGGCTGATGCTTCCGAATTGCCAACCACAGTCACTGTTGCCCAAGTGAATTATTCTGCAGTGGCTGATGGAGAGGTAAGAAAGAGGATTTGGTCTGCATTGATTTAAATACATAAATGTATAGGTGAGGGAGTAGTTGGGGTCCAGAAGATTAAAAAGATTGGGTAGCCAACACATCTGTAGCATTATTTTATTTAAGCTTTTTAAAACATCAGGCCATGACAGTTTTACAAAATATCTTATGCCATGTATATTAATTGTAATAATTGAAATTCATAGATCTTCATGATAGACCTAACTGTCAGAAACTTATAATTTTACATTTGCAATATAGCATTTTATATAATACACAATAAAAAGAGATTATCCATGTAATACTTTTATGCTGTGAATCCCAAAGATTTAATCATTGGGCTCTATTAAAAAAAATTTGATCGTTAAGACTGGAGCTACTAAAGAATTCTTTGGAGGGATAAAAATATTTGTAAATCAGTGGTCATGATTTACTACATTTTAAATATGCTTTTGAAAAGACTTTATGAGAAAATCCTTCTCTACCAAAATCAAGGTAATTATGGGATGTTAACCTAAAGGTAGTGAACCTTAATTGAGCACTTGGTAAGCGAAGTACTCAACCCTATTAAGAATAGATTCTTTACTTTATAGATGAGAAGACTGAGACATGTAGAGGTTAGGTGACTTGCCCAGAGTCACAAAGTCACAAAGGATTGAAGCTGAGTAATGCATTTGGAAAATGTTGTCCAGGCTCTGAAGCCTGAGCCATTTGTGATGTTCATTAAGGGGTTCATTAAGGCACTGTGGTTTTTTCCCCTAAGGTACCAGTGTGGTATAGTCCTGAAGCTTGAAAAATAGCTAACAAATGTCAACGAGCAGTATTAGAAATAAAGCTAAAAATAGTATCTCACCCTTGTTCACAACCATGGGGCATTTCCACTCAGAACACCACAAAGTCATTTTCATGTGTACAACTCAGGAAAGGGAGAGAACTGAGAAAGTTCTCATGGCTAGTGAGTTGAAGAGAAACACAGCCAGGCTCCCCGGTCGGCCAGCAGGAAGTGAGCCCCTGCTGTGCTGCGCTGATGTGTTAGATGTGTGGAGTGGCGTACACAGGAACCCTGCTCTCCAGATGCTCCTCCTGTCTCTCCGCTGTGTGGGGGAGAGAAGTGTCTCCATAGATGAACACTGGTCCATGCTGTAGATGCTGCAAAGTGGTCTGTGCCTTCAGGAGAGAATGTTTCCAGCTAGGGAGTCTGAGAAGGTTTGGGGGCAGGAAGAGCAGTTGGTTTCACAGTATAGAAAAGTGACAGTCAACAGGATATTTACTTTTATAAGTTTATAAGCATCATGTAAGAGTATGGATTAGCTGAAGGAAAAATCCATCAGTCCCCAGACGCTAGAACTGGAGGACACTAGACAACACTAGAACTTGATGTGTAAAAGAGATAGAAAAGACAGTGGTGGGTACATTCACAAGATTTTTTACTCTCTGACTTAATCAAAGTTATCAACCATATCTACCTACCGAGTGTTTCCTGATACTATTTAAAGAAAGCAGCTCTTTGTTTCTTAAACACTTCCCTAGAGACGAATTCTTTGAAGCCCATTTTACTAAATAACTTCACATATATAGTGGTCAGTTAATTCAGAAGTTCGCAGAAAAATATGAAGAATTTTTTAAAAAATCTCAGTGACTTATCTATGGCATTTTTTAGTACATCATTTTTAGTCATCTATTGTAGGAATGGGTGAATGACAGAAATAGCCTGCTGGTAAATACCCAAATTCATACAGATTAAAAAAAAAAAAGTAACTCTTTGCACACTTAGAATGAGACAAAAATGATATGAAGAGAAGCAGCACAGGTTATCTCAGAAAGTGACAAAATGTTTTAGATTTTGTAGTGTGATTTATTTGCCTTCTCATTCCTCCTAGATGTTGACATGGTTGTTAGCATGTCAGTTTTGAGCCCTAAGAACTGGAATTACTCAAAATATCTCACTGCTTAGGGCAGATAAGACCACATCAAGTTAATGAAACATTGTATCAGATGATTCCGTAAAAACATCCTATGGCCTTGTATTTAGCATCTTTTCTAACAAGGAAGAGAAAGTACTTTACAAAAATAAATGATACCTCTACTTTTAGAAGTTGTGAGGTCATTTTGTTATCCTAACCTTGCCAGTGAGAGCTCTTACCGTTAGACTACACTGCATTCAACATCCAATTAGTTACATTTAGTTAAATTTATTAGAAGGACCATTGGGGGCTAGTCTCTTCTGGTAATATATGGTCTCCCAAATCTGTTTGAGTACTCTCTGTCCTGAGAATACCCAGTAATCTAAGTACAGTTGACCCTTGAACAACATGAGAGTTAGGAGTGCAGACCCCCTGTTATAGTCAAATTCACATAAAACTTTTTGATTCCCCCAGAACTTAACTACTAATAGCCTAGTATTGATCAGAAGCCTTACTGATAACACAGTCAATTAACACATATTTTATATGTTATATGTATTATATACTGTATTCGTACAATAAAGCAAGCTAAAGAAAATGGTATTTAAAAAAACATAAGGAAGAGAAGACGTGTTTATAGTACTACACTGTATTTATTTTTTAAAAAATCCCCCCCAAATGGACCCCTATAGTTCAAACCTGTGTTGTTCAAGGGTTACCCATAGCTACAAAGAAACAAAAAATCTCTAACTTTAGTCACCTTAAAACTCATTAAAGACGCTATAAGTTACATAGACACTGTAAGTTACATAGACATTTAGAAACAAACAAGGAAATAGGGGTGCCTGGCTGACTCAGCAAGTTTGGGGCCCACGTTGTGAGTTCGGGCCCCATGTTGGGTGAAGAGATTTCTTAGATGAATACACAAACTTTAAAAGAAGAGAAACTTTTGGGGCACCTGACTGGCTCAGTCAGAAGAGCATGCGACTCTTGATCTCAGGGTCATGAGTTCAAGCCCCACACTGGGCGTGGAACCTACTTTAAGAAAAAAGGAACAAGGAAAGAATTTTAAAATAATATGAAATAAACTATCTTGATTTCAAAATATTTAAATAATTTCAGTTTTGATGGCGTACTTACAAAGTCAAATGAGTTTGAGAATTTATCCTGTCGTGTGATAAACCACCAATTGGTAGTGGTGATATTCATTGCACTTCAGCGTCAGAAGTCAAATTTTGAAATAGAATGGTATCTGATCATAATGGTATATATGGTTCTGTTAGAAGAAGAAGAAATAAGAATTGAACACATAAATTTTAAGCTGAACCATTCCTCATGTAATGGTAGCACGACTTATTCTAGATGGTTTTTTTAATGAATATCAGTGTACCTGAAATACAAGTAGGCTGAAGTACAAGCAGGAAAACATGAATAAAGGAATATGTTCTCCATCCTGCCATTCAGTAAACACTTTCTGAGCCCTGTGTCATTTACTGAGATTTGATAGACACAGGAAAATAAAGACTGCTCTTGCTCTTAGAGAGCACACAGGTAGGTGGTAGAGAAAAGACACATCATAGCACAAAGACAATGAGGTAAGGATCTAGAGGAAGCAAGCTCAGGGTGCTATGGACGTCCACAGGAGAGGTCCTGAGCCTCGGACCACAGGGGAGTAGAAGGAGTTGTCTAGGCTCCTTCAGGTTCCCCGAGGTCAGACTAGAAGCGAGGGTGGGAGTTGTGTTCCCATCAAAGGGAACAGCACATGCAGTGCGTGGCTCCGTGAGCGTGTGGACGGGCCTCAATGGTTCACTGTAGCTAAAGGGATAGAGTAACCACAGTTTGAAGGGCCTCATTGGAGTGGGTCTCTCAAAAAAGCATTGATGCTAACTGTACATCCTCTGAATATCTTTCCCTCCTAGGGCTTGGGGCCCTTTCTCTGGGACATGGTGACATCCGGCATAGATAACCACACAGTGGCTCCCAACAGATGGAAAGGGAGAGCAACAAGAGCTCAAGCAAATACAACTAAAGCACTGAGACTGAAGAATAGGAAATTCCAAAGAAATGTTAACACCCAAGTGATTTATTTATCACCTGCCATTATTCTGAATAGAAATTTCTTCGTCTGCTTCTTCTTCCTACTTCCTCTCTACCCTTTGCCACCATCCATTAATCTTTCATGCCATATAATTTAACTTCCTTAAAGTATACTGTATATGGCAACTTTCTAATACCATTTTTGCTACAAATACAGTTGTAACTAAATGTGTATACATTAAATTGCTGCCATCGGAGTCTGAGTATTGGGAGAGCCGCACAGGCCCAGCTCTGCAGTGGGATGGGCAAAAATACAGAGGGGCAGATCTGGAAAGAGGAAGACTGTTTAATGGCAGAAGGTGACAGGACCTGGCCAGCTCTGGCTGGTGTTTCGAGGGGAATCATAGACCATCTACAAATTGGCAGTGTAACTTGCCATTAAAAGTGGCATCATTTGCAGTGACACTCGCCAGAGTAATGAAATCAAAGAGATATTAACTCTTGGGAAGCCAGAGTTTTGTGAGTTCCTGAGTGGGCAACTTTGCAGCTCTGTGGGGAGGAAATGGGCTGTCTCCGCCTCTTAGAGATAGGCTCCAGAGGCGTGCTGGCATTGCCCGCTGCCCATGAGGACTCAGGGCAAGTACTAGGGCAGTTCAAAGGAATGTCCCATTTTCTGGGAGGCTTTTGACAAGCATTTTGAGAAGCACTGTCATTGTCTCAGTATGGTAATAGAAAAGCAGGAGGCACTTTAAATATCTGCCTCTCCTGAGCTTGGGACACTTTCTTTGGGACACAGTTGACCTGCAAGCACAAGCTCTCCAGTCTCTGGGCCCGACCCATGTGATCAGGAGCCCCAGGAGCGCCAGCGAGCACAGCTAATGTCCTGAGACCCCAGTCCATGGAGATACTGTACCTGAGCGCACTGATTTATTACCACCCAGATTTTGAATAGAAATTGCTTTCACTGCCCCTGCTGCTTTTTGTTTTTGAGGGGGAATAATTAATCAACTGTACTTACTGAGCAAAATGGACTGAAGTAGCTAGATACAGGTATCCAGGACTGAGAAATCTCAAAATGCAGAGCATTATACTAAAAGCAGTGGTTCTCAATTAGGGTACAGCCCCTGCCCCGGACATCTGATAATGTCTGGAGATGTTTTTGATTGTCATGACTAGGGAGGGTACTGTTATCATCTAGTGAGTGGGCAGAAGCCAGGGGTGCTGCTAAACATCTTAGAATGCACAGGATAAACCCCCCACACCCCCTGGCCCCCTCAGCAAGGACTCGTGTGGCCTCAAATGTTAATAATGCCAATGCCAAGATAACCCCTGTCCTTGATCTCACAGAACTAAATTCTAGTCTGTTCTCTCACCAGATAAAATTTTTTTTGTATGTTTTATTTTGTTTCTCGTAATTCCTCTCCACTAAAAGGAAAGCAGTTTTTGCTACATTAAAAAAAAAAAAAAGTTTCCTGAATTTGGCAGTTTCCATCAAAAATTAAAATATAAAATAACTTTAATATACAATCCCACCTCTAGGAATTTACTCCATAAATAGACTTCCATAAAATATACAACGTAGTATGTAAAGATACTCATCACAGTACTGTTTGTAAGAGCAAAAGACTAGAAACGTCTTAAATGCCCATTAAAAGATGGCTGGTTAAATAAATCATGGTGTGCTTATATACTACACATGCTGTGCAGCCATCATTATGCGTCATGAATGAATGAAGCAGTTTTATATGTTCCAGAATAGAATCACTTCGGAGATGTATTGTGGGTGAAACAAGCAAGGCCCAAAGAGATAATGTAGAATAAGCTGCCATTTTTATTTTTACAAGGGCATAGAAAGGGGGAAATAGGAGGGAGTGTGTATGTGTGTAAATATACCTGCATAGAAAGAGAATACCCCTGCAAAGACACATAAGAAATAGGTAATAGTGGTCACATCTGGACAAAAGGTTGAGAATACTGGCATTGCATATCCTTTGGTATCATTTGAATATTTTTAGAATTACATTTACTGTCTGTTCAGAAATTCTAAGTTTTGAATTTTATGGTCTATTCAAAGTTATTTTAATCTGAGCCATAGTAATATATTACCTAATCAAAAGAGTAGGTATTGCATTGATATGGCTCAGATAATTCAAAAATTATTTAAAAGTATGCATTGTAAAATCTGGCTTTCTGTCTCCTATCCAACCTCTTCCCACAACTCCCCTCCCACTCCCCATACATGGAGGAAAATATTTTCAGTGGTTTCTTTTGTGTCCTTTCAGAATTTCTTTGCGCATATATAAGCAAATTCAAATATATATTCTAATATCCCCTTTTTTAGACACGAAAGATAGCATACTAAAAACCCTGTCCTGTACATCGTAGGTCATGTTAATTTAAAAATGCGTGTGTGTTTGGCTGAGCACGTAGCAGTTTATTATACTCCTTTTGTGACTTTGATTCTTTACTGTCATGTCCTTTCTGCCTCAGGTGGAACAAAATTGGGCCACGTTACAGGGAGGTGAGATGACCATCCAGACGACGCAAGCATCAGAGGCCACCCAGGCGGTGGCATCATTGGCAGAGGCCGCGGTGGCAGCTTCTCAGGAGATGCAACAGGGAGCTACAGTCACCATGGCGCTCAACAGGTGGAGGCAGGGCTGGGGGAGTGAATGAGGATGGTGAATCTGTCCCTGCCTACGGGTTGTGAAGAGAGATGTTGTACCTCAGTCTGTCACAAATGGTGTTTGGAGCTTAACACTCTCGGTCCCTAGCGCATTGTCCTTTGGCTTCTCATCAGCCTCACTCACCCCGTTACTGCCCCACCCGACCCCGCAGCAACCAGTCCAGCCTTCTGACTTCCAGCTCAAGCGTGCTGCTGGAGGGCCATTGATCCATTTTGCTTTTCCCTATCTTGTACCCTTTATCAGACCAGAAACAGCAAGGTTTGAGTATTTCGGGTTTTTAAAGGGACCAAAGGATATAATAAAGCAAGAAGCTTCAGGACTGATTTTCCATTTACCCTACAGAACAGATTGCTTTTAGTCATGCTTTCATGCCTACAAAAGAAACTACTTTTTGTTAGAGGCATTAATCCATGTTTTGGCTGGTTGAGAGCTGATTTTACTGGCTTTTCAGGAAATTTGTTTCCCCTGCTTATCAATGACTGAGCTGAGTTTTAGATTTTTAGGAAAAATAATTGAAATATTTTTCTTCAATTATGTTTAGGAAAGGTGCTGCAGAATGGGACACTCCAGTGAGAGTTTCCCAAACTATATCGTTCCTTCTGTTGGTTGTTGATAGAAGAGATCATCCCTATATCATTCTTTTTCTTCTTCATTGCTAACATAATTTTATTTTCAGTGGACCCAGGCATTTTACCTAATAGTTAAGAGTGTGGGTCTTGAAGCTAGACCACCTGGGTTTACATTGCAGCTCTGTCACCTACTAGCTGTTTGACCTTGGATCGGTTACTTGAACTCAGTGCCCAGGGTTTCCTCTTCTGTAAAATGCCAGTAGTAACAATAGCTCCCTTGTAGGGGTATTATGAGAACTGAGAAAGATAGTGCACACAAGATCCTTAGATCAGTGCCTGGCATATGGTAAGGGTGTGGTCCCCATTATGTGCGGCAGCTGTTAGCCTCACATTTAGTCCCTGAATTCTTCTGACCTGTCTGCACTCCACTGGGTAAGGTCCTAAATAAGGAGGACTCTGAGATACAATGTCTGCCCTCAGAGAAGTCATATGGTTATCTTTGGGGAGATTGATTTAAGTAAAACACTATTACTCAGCATAATTCACTATTGAATTGTACAGTCCGTGAACGTTGTAGAAATTCAGAGGAAGGGGATCATCTCCTCCAAAATATAAAAAACCGCCCAAAGTTTAGATTTGTTGAGATAGATAATTAGAAAGCCTTGATAGGCTTAGGTAGGAATGATTTCCATGTGACTGTTTAGTATGGGGGCTGAGAAGGTTCTGAAGTCACATAGGTTCAGGTTTGGATTCTAAACTCTGCCACTTACTAGCCATTTGATCTTGAGAAATTTATCCATTTGATCTTGGTTTCCTCATCATAAGGGTAATTTTCATCATATAGAATTTAAAAAATTCACTGAGGTGATACATACAAAACTCTGATCAGATGTCCCGCCTGGACTGAGCACTTCAAGAATTAGAGCTATTGGGGCCCTTGGGTGGTTCAGTCGGTGTCCCACTCTCGATTTTCACTCAGGTCATGATCTCAGGGTTGTGGGATGGAGCTCCGCCCTGGGCATGGAGCCTGCTTAAGATTCTCTCTCTCTGCCCCCCTTCTAAAAAAAGAAAGGAATTAGAGCTATCATTTAAATTGCATTTTAAATTTTGTCTATTCAGAATTCCTTACAATGAGAAGAGATTAGAAATAGAAGGCCAGTTAAGAAGAGGCAGGCCAGGTGTGCCTTGTTAAAGGCTTGGAAACAAAGTAGTGAGAGTGAAGATAAAGTGACTGAGTTTGAAGGGAATGTGGCCAGAGTGTGGTTGATTAGGTATGGAACACACACACCTCCCAGGGGTCCTCACTGAGTCCTCGAGTGACTGGGATTGAAACTTTTTTCTTAGCCCATTGAACCATGTGGCTTTTCAGTAACATGAAAGTCTTATTTGACCCCTTGCACTTTGGCCCAACCCCACTCCATCCTTTGAGAGAGGACACACAGAGAAACTGCCTAAAAGTCATGGCCAAACCTCCCTCTGGTCTGGTAACCCCTCACTGTGACATGGAGCCTAACGGGCCACCATTAAAGACCAGCAAAACTTGACTTCACTGAGCCAGCACCTTGGATATCCCAATGAAGTGTGAGTGTCCTGGGAACCCTGTACATAGTGGAAAATATGAGGCACATTCTGGCTCCCTTCAGTGTAAGGACCTGGGCTTATTTCTAAAGGCAAGGAGAGTAATGGTTTCCCCTGAGGGCTTGTTAACAAACTCAGTTGCAGCTGAGGTGGCTGTAGTGTTTACTCCAAAGGAAGGAGAATGCAGTTCACTGTGGCATGGAGGAGGAGTAGAGATGTTGAAATCTGTTTGCAATCAGAGAGTTCAGTGCCCTGATGAGTGTTGGGGGATGGTGTGTTGCAGCCTCAGCTGCAGTTGGGGGATGGTGTGTTGCAGCTCAGGGTGAGGAAACCAGGCCCGGTGGCCAAGACTAGACTGTCACCTGCTACTAGGGGCTTTCTGGTTCCAGGTGAGGTCACCCACTGTCTAATGCCAGGAGGTTTGGACTTGAGACGCAGACCCCCCTGGTATTTGCTTCTTTGTGGGATGAGACAGTACTCCCAGCCTCGCTGCAGATTGTGTTGCTGGAAGTGAAAACTACACTGAGAAATCCGGTCTTTGTTCCCATGGTAACAAAGCGATTTCTTAGAGCCGCTTCCTTCTAGCCTGTTTCAGGTGCAGATGGAACAAGGAGGCTCCTTTAATAATCACCTGCCCCTGTGCTGCGCTGTAAACAGCAGATGTGGGCGCAGAGCGAGGAGGGCGAGGCAAGCCTCGTGGTACGGCAGGTGGGGAATAAGAAGGCAGAGGGGCTCCTTCATCTGCTGGAGGGGAAAAGGGGGGTCAGGACAGATGCAGGACAGACCTGTTTTTCAACAACGCTGTTAAAAGAGTTTTGTGTAGCAAGTCAGAACAAGGGCCCTGGCCTCAAACAGCCTTTGGCCCATCCTGGCGTTAGAAATGACACAAAGAGGGTAAGGAGAAATGGTCATTAAGAAAAATCCGGAAACTAGTTAATTTTAATTATTTTCAAAATACATAATAAATTAGCACTTTTAGGAAGGAGATGGGGGAGAAAATCAAAACGAACAAATGAGGTGTGAAACATTACAGCTCAAAAAACCAAAAGTATTCAGCTGAGCAACCAGAGGGAAAGGAAGTGAAATCATCATTTGGTTGTTGCGATACAAAAATTAATTTGAAGTTTCAGTTTGTTGGTTAAGCTGTCCTAGATTATATTCCCTCTTAAGTCCATTTAAATCAGTACGGCCCCGGGGTGCCTGGCTGGCTCAGTCAGAAGAGCACACAACTCTTAATTGCAGGGTCCCCACACTGGGCATGGAGCCTGCTTTTAAAAAAAAAAAAAAAAAAATTTGTTCTAAAGTCAGCACAGCCCTTGCATATACAGATGCATGGTAAGTATTTATAGACTGAGTCTACATTTGCCCTACTAGGAATTTGCACTGCATTGTCAACACCGAGACAATTATTACTTGTGTGTCTACTGTGTATTGTGCTGCAACTTGGTGCTATGGGGAAAGAAAGGCATTGAGTCCGCTTCTCAGGGAACTCAGAGTTGCTGTTCTTTTGCTGTGAAGACATTTGGCTTAAAAAAAGAAGTGAAGCATATCTTTAAAGAAAAGTTTAGTGTTTTTTTTTCTTTAAATGAAAGTACTATTGACTTAAAATTAGAGATATTAGTATGGACTGGTACTTATTTGTCTAGTACAATGGGATGGACGACCTAGATTAGAAATCCTCTCTGGAGATAGAGGACAGGGGCCCACAGCTGCCGCTTTCTCCTGGGGATGAAGGCTGGGCACTTGCAGATAAGAAGCTGATGAAAACTTTGCATTTGCAACTCTGGTTTAGAAACTTAGTTTTGTCAAAATCCTGTGAGGGAGTAGCTTAGAGACTTTTTTGTCCGTCTTCACCTTGTAAGTGAAGGACATCTTTTCCTAGCAGTCTAGTCGGCTCACTCCCATGAGGTCTAGCGTTGGTGGTTAGAGTTGATTTGGAAATGAAGGCCTGTTGGCCACGGGAGTTGCTGCTGTCTTCCTGCCCCATGGGAAGGATCCCTCCATCACTGTTTTGCCTCTGGCTTCTGCCCCAGGATGAAATAACTAATCTCACCAGCCTGCAAGTTTGTCATCCCCCTCACACCTCTGGTCCCGGATTCCACCGGCTTGGGTTGGTTCCCTTCCTTTCTTCTACCAAACATATTTTAGAAAGGTGTTAAAGAAAATGACTTCAGATATGTGGAACTTCAGACGTAGTAAAATGGGATATGACTGGGAACAGGTGCGCTTCCAGTCCACAGAGCTGTCCCCCCTCCATCACCCGTGAAACTCCACACTGCAGGCACGTGTGCAGGGGTCCAGGACTGGCAGGACACCCCCTTTGATGGCCACAGAAATGCGATTAAACGAATTGTGATAAAAACTGTGGAGAATGGCGCAGTTGCTGAGGTAACCTGTAAACAAAGCTCATATTTCCGTATAAACTATTCTTATTTACAGCTTCCTTCTCTAAAATACCGCGCTGCCCCAGCTTTTCTTAAAGAATGGACTTTTCAGCTCTCCGTGATGTCTCAGGCCAGAGTGTGAAATATTTTTGTCACGAATCAGTGACAGCTGGGTACTGTAAAATTATCTTTTTTTTTTTTGTAAAATTTTCTTAGAAACATCAGTCTTTAAAAAAAAATTTAAAGATTAAGGATCTAGACACGAAATCACTAATTTTATGATCTCTAATAAAGATTTTTTTTAAAGATTTTTATTTATTTGACGCACACACAGAGAAATCACAAGTAGGAGGAGAGGCAGACAGAGAGAGAGGAGGAAGTAGGCTCCCCGCTGAGCAGAGAGCCCGATGTGTAACTCAATCCCAGGACCCTGAGATCATGACCTGAACGGAAGGCAGAGACTTAACCCACTGAGCCACCCAGACACCCTTGTTTTGTTTTTTGAGAGAGAGAGAATGTGAGAGAGAGAGAGCACGAGACATGGGAGGGTCAGAGGGAGAAACAGACTCCCCACTGAGCAGGAAGCCCAATGTGGGACTCGATCCCGGGACACCGGGATCATGACCCGAGCCAAAGACAGTTGCCCAACCAGCTGAGCCACCCAAGCACCCTCTAATAAAGATTTTTGAAGGACTTTAAAATTAAACTCTACCATGTAAAATGTGAAGAATAACCTTAGTAGTAATTCCAGATCTAAGGTCCTTTTTAGTTCCAAATTCATGTTACAGATACCATGCAGTGACTGGTTGTAGGCCTCCAATCACCAAGAAGTGTGTCTAGGCATGGAGGGTGATCTTAGCTCGCACATGGGCTGCATGTGCACTCCAGGACTGTTGAGTTTTTTTTGCTTAGCCTGAATTATACCCCCAAATGTTTATGAAGGAAGCAAACATATTTGAAATACATAATTAAGACCTTGAACTAAGTCAGAGGAAACCTGGAACTTAAAAGTTGCCACAGATGAGTGACTAGGGGAAAAGGGGGGAGGGGTGTCAGCTATTTTGCATTTATTATTTTGAATAAATGTCAGAGAGCATTTACACGAGGAAATACAGTGTTAGGTGAAAAAAAGCAAGCAATAAAACTGCAGTATGATCCCAGTTATTAGCTGTTGTGTTTAACAGTAGAAGGAGATAACTTATCTCTATATGACATTTTTTAAGTTTCTTTTATATTTAATGAAACTAACATGTCAGCTACACATATTTTAGTATCAGAAAAAAATGTCTTGAATACAGAGACATAAAAACTAAAAAGCAAAGTAAATTAGTAAGAAAGAGAATTTCTACTTATTGGTACTTTTCTGTCCACTGGGTTTCTTTTACTGCTTCCTAGAATCCTTGCATTCCCCCCAGGGAAGTGATTATGTCCGTTGCTTTACTTGTCCGCTGATCTTAAATGAAAGTGACGCTATTGAGTGTGGTACGTGTTGCTTTGCCCACAGTCAGGACATGTCTGCCCTAACCAATCCAGGGCCCCTCATCCCCGCGGTCGCACCTACAGCTCGTGACTGTAAGGTGTGCCTGCCAAAGTTGGGGCCTGCGGCTTCAGGGCAAAGCTGGATCAATTGGCTTTTTCGGTGTCAAACCCAGGACTTTGCCCACCTCTGCAGAACTGGATGACACCACCTCCTCTACTCCATGCCCACATTTGGTACTCCTTCAGTAGCTGTGAAAAGTGGGAGCTGATATTTTCCCAGGAGAGGTGCTGAATTTCTGCTTCTTTCAAATTTTAACATCTCTGAAATGTGGATACTCCAGTCTTACAGTTATCAGGCATTTTCCTTCCTTTCTTGCTGGCACATAAAATAATGATGCATTTTCTAGTTTGTAGCATCATAGAATCAATAAAAATTTGTGCATTTCGGAAAAGCATATAGCAAGGAAAAGAAAGAAAAATAGGATACAAATTGCTAGAATAGCGCTCACTATAAACAGATGGCTAATATCTTTCTATTTTACTAAGTGTTTGCTTTGCAGTGAAGGGAGATTTTTTGTTTCATTGTGTTTCTAGAAGCTAGGAGTTTGGGCTTATGTGATCATTTAAAATTTCAAGCCTTAATAATTTAGCACTGCCCACGTGTACCCTGAGATGAAGAGAAAAGCTAGACTTTGCAGGATGTTAGTGCCTTAGTTAGCCATTACTTTGTATTTGAAGTCATGGATATGAACTACATTGTTATTATTTAATATTAATTAAATAGCGAGTTCAGGTTGTTGACTCCTCATGTTACCATCCATCCTCTGCCACCAAAGTGCAGTTGTAGATAATCTGCCTAGTGTTACCATAAGGAGAAGAGAGAACAAGAAAACCTTGTGATTGCCAACCAGAAAGGCTTTTGCGTTGTCAGTGTGGGTCAGAGATCCCGCTCTGCCTGGTGAGCACTCAACCAATGTTGATAAAGAAGAGACTGGTAAAAAAAAAAAAAAAAGAAGAAGAAGAAGAAGAAGAAGAGACTAGTAATGAGTGCCTTCTGTCCTCAAACACCCATTTCTTAGATTTGAAGAAAATCTCACGTTAGCTCTATAGATCTGTAAGATGTGGGGGTTCTCTGGCTATTTACTGTTCTCATTTAAAAATTTCCTCTGGCTCTATCCAGCCGCCCAGGACTCCTGTCTTCACTGGTAGGCTCGGACCCACTGAGTGTAGAGGAGTCCGAGGAAGGGTTGGGAAGATGGTTTCTCTTGCTGCAGTGCTGTGCCTTTATTCAACTCACACACCCCCCTCTCTGCTGTTCCTGTGCCCACAGCGAAGCCGCCGCCCATGCTGTCGCCACACTGGCCGAGGCCACCTTGCAAGGAGGGGGACAGATCGTCCTGTCTGGGGAAACCGCAGCAGCTGTCGGAGCACTTACTGGAGTCCAAGATGCTAATGGTAAGAGAGCATAAATATTTTATTGAATATCTTCCCTGTTTCCACTTAAACCTTCATGACATGACTGACAGCAGACCCTTCAGAAAGAGGTTGAGCTTTGATTTGACTTTTCTTTATTGATAAGGCAATTGAGGCCTAGTGAAATTCTAGGAGTCTCTGATTCCTTTCATGAGTAGGAGACTTGGGGTTTTCTGGGGCGGGGGGAATGCCATGATAATGGCTATCTAATTGAATTGCTTATTTGAAAAGTATTTTGCTGTGATAGGACTGAGAGGACTTTAAAATTTGCTATGGGGCGCATTTTGTCCTTTACTCTCCCATGGGGTAGATCAGTATCCTTTGCAATAGCAGAGACCCTCACATGGGCGGTACATTGTGGTAAGTTAGAATGTTCTATCTCAAGAAAGGCACCAGCATCTCACACAGGGTCAACCCTCAGGCTGTGATGAAGGTGCTTTTCTCGTTTGTGCCCTGGAGTCTGCCTCTTGTTAAATGGGACCTCGCCAGGGACCTCTCGATTTAGCCAATAACATGCCACCACACTGCCCTTCTTCCCCAGGATTTTGACTTCCTGGGTATTGGTGATTGCCTGAATAAACAAAAGGGATAAAGTTCATAGAAATATGGTAGCAAAAATTTACAGCTTCAGTCCAGCTCTTTGGATCTATTTCAGCAGGCTCTGGAAGTCAATTACCCAGACCTGGGCTGCCCGGGGAAGTGCCGCAGAAGTCTGGGTCAAAGAGAAGGACCAGTCCTGTTCTGTGACACTCTGGGACTGTTCATTAAACTTTTAAAATACACATTTTATAAATAAATAAATAAATAAATAAATAAATAAATAAAATATTAATTATATGTATCATTAGGTTAAGTAGGACAAGTTAAGTACTCCATGGTTTTTGGAGATTTCTTTTTAGTCTTGAAAAGAGGATAAATAATAACGGTCTTATTTAGACGAAGTTACTTAATTATATCAGTGGCTGAGAGAAAAGTTCCTGGCGCTTTTTAAAGGATAGATCCATTATAAGTGAACAAAGTTACTTGGAAAAGTCTTTGAAGAAAGACCCAAAGCTGTGTCCTCCTTTGGAAGTGAGAAGAGGAAAGTACTTGTGTCTCTCACCCAGAGAATAACACAGGAAATGTAAAGAGCCCCTGTGGCTCCTGAGAATCATCTTCTGAAAAACAAACACACAAATAAGCCAAGAAATCAAACACTGCAGCAAAAGCCTGCTTTTTCTGTAGGTTTGGGGTCTTCCATGAACTAACCCTGACAGACATAGACTTGATCTTAGCCAGAACACTGCAGGTTAAAGGGCATCTTACAGCCATTTGTGTTTGGGATAAAATGGACCATAGGTAGATTGAACGAAAACCTCCCTCTTTAGCTAGAATCCTACCCCTACTTCCTTACTTTATGGTGTTCCTCTTCTGAGTCCTGATCTACCTTGAACAGCTAGGGTATCTGGCTCTGTGATGCTCTTCTGAAGTGCAGATTACTGTTTTTCCCTGTGGAAAGCTACAGATACTTCTCTGTGTGGGTTTGATAGAAGACTGTTATCCCTTCTAATGGTCTTGACTTGTCAGGGTTTAGGAAAATAGACAGCTTTATAGTTCTGGCTCCTCCTCAGTCTCACCTTCTCAGACTGAATTTATAGGTAAGTATAAGGACCCTGGGGGTCTCTGGCCCAGTGGACCCATTCTGCCGTACAGTAAAGCTGAACCACACCCACTATCACTGATTCCCAGAAGGTTCCTCTTCTCCGTAGCCTTGGGGTATGTAATCAGTTGTGTTGATTTCATGTAGTTGATTGTGTTGGCAGTAAGAGAAAATTCTGGTCTGCATCCTAAAAGCCAGCGGTTCCCAAAGAAGGCCGTCCCCAGTGTGTGACTGCCAACATGTGCCTAACTAAGATGTGAGAGTTGGAGTTAGCACTTTTTTGGGGCAGCGTTTCTCTATCAGACCTGGCGGTTGAGTTGCGTCTTACCCCAGAAGTTTTAGGCCAAGGTCAGTCATTTCATCTCTCCCTTTGGGAGTCCAGAGAATGAATCTAATATTGGATGTGATCCAGATAATTCTGATGCTCCTTCTGTCTTCTGACATTTTTGCCCAGAGTGCTGTAGAGTTTACTATGGGGCTGGAACGAGAGCTCTCCCATGTAAATAGCTGCTTTGGTATCTGGGTAGACTTTTACGGAATTCTCTTTTCATCATTCTTTCAGAGTGTGTCCTATTGCCAGAGTTTGTCACTTCTGTGATGACAACCTTATGGTGTCTGCCAGTAGACCAAGTTTATTAACAGGAAGAGTATTACCAGGAAGAACCAGATGGTAGAGGAACAAGGTGCTATTTGGAAATGCCACTACTGGGGAAAAAGAAATACACCCCAGATTCCAGAGTATGATTTAAATAAAAATCCTATTAGCAGACAACTTTTCTGAGAGCAGTCTGGATATTGTTTAGGCCTGAAGGAGAGAAGTTTCTGCGTCTTCTGGGATGGAGAACCATTGTGTGTGGAGCTTGAGAGAGTATGGTAATGGGAGAGAGAGGACAGTTTTTCAAGTGGAAGATAACGACCCATGCATGCACACCAGAAGTTTGATTGTTGGGTCACCAAGGCAGAATTGACAGAGACCTTGCTCCCTGAACATGTCTCCTTTTGTCTGGACTCTGCTCCCACCAACACTCAAGCACTGGTTTTATTTTATTTCACGTATGCTCTCCCATTTTTGATAGCACTAAATGGGTCTTTGGTCTCTTAGGATGGAATTTCATGGTTTGGTTCAATTGAAAGTTTTCACAGGTGCCTTTCTTTTTATTGAAGTGCAGGTAGAATTGCCTAAGACTAGGGAAGGCCTCTCCAGGAGTGCCTTCCTTTACGTCTTTTCTTGTCTGTTCCTTTCTTTTCTTTTCTTTTCTTTTCTCACAGTCGTTCCTTGCCTCCCCATTCCCCACCCCAACACCTTAATATAAAAGGTTATGCAGTCTATAAGGTAGGCCCTGTGACCCTGAGTCACCCCTCACCTGACCTCGACACCCGTGGTTAGCAATCTTCGGGCAGCCAGATCTACATATCATTTTTCTTCCTTCTTATTACAGCAAGAATAATTAAAAATAGGAACTATAGAGCGCCTGGGTGGCTCAGTTGTTAGGCGTCTGCCTTTGGCTCAGGCCATCATCCCAAGGGCATGGGATCGAGTCCCACATCAGACTCCCCGCTCTGAAGGAAGCCCACTTCTCCTTCTCCCACTCCCACCGCTTGTGCTCCCTCTCTCTCTGTCCAATAAATAAGTAAAATCTTTAAAAAAAAAAAAATTGGAACTGTATTGACCCTTGGCCACCTCTTCGAGGTGCTGTTATGTCTGAGATCTTATTGCATATTCATGCAGCTGTCTTTTATTCCCAAAAGCTAGATGGGGCTGGGGGTGGGAGGGACTAAACAGATAGTTCATAGTTAATCAATAAAGATAATGGGAATCATCTACTTCAACTGTTGTCCCATTAAGCCTCTTACCAGAGCTGCTAAGAAAGTATCCTGTTTTAAAGCTATAACCTCCTTAATTATATATGTTGGAAATAGGGGTTTTTTTTCTTCAGTTTATTTGTATTTTACTTTTGTTACTTCATTTTTATTTCCATAATTATTGTCTTTTGCCTTTATATTTATGTAGGCCCCAAATCAGATAAATATCTATATGGCAGTTCTTCTGTGGTCTCATGTTTTATTTTAAATACTGTAAAATAGGGACGCCTGGGTGGCTCGGTCAGTTACGCTTCTGCCTTCGGCTCAGGTCATGATCTTAGGGTCCTGGGATGGAGTCGTGCATTGGGCTCCCTGCTTAGCAGGGAGCCTGCTTCTCCCTCTGCCTGCCACTCTCCCTGCTTGTGCTCGCTCGCTCTCTCTGACAAATAAATAAATCTTTAAAAAAAAGGGGGGGGTAGGGGCGCCTGGGTGGCTCAGTGGGTTGGAGCCTCTGCCTTCGGCTCGGGTCATGGTCCCAGGGTCCTGGGATCGAGCCCCGCGTTGGCCTCTCTGCTTTGCGGGGAGCCTGCTACCTCCTCTCTCTCTCTGCCTGCCTGTCTGCCTACTTGTGATCTCTGTATGTCAAATAAATAAATAAAATCTTTAAAAAAAAAGGGGGGGGGGTAAAAAAATACTGTAAAAATATCTGGAATTTGTTTTGGAATATGATATTAAGTCAGAATCTGAATGGATTCTTTCCCCCTGCATAATCTAGTCCAGTGCCATTTATTCCACAAAAAGGTTGAAATCCATCCTTTCTAAATGGATTTGAGATGTCATTTTTAACATATGTAGAATTCTTTTTCTTTTTTTCAGTTTTTTATTTTAATTCCAGTATAGTTAACATACAGTGTTCTGTTAGTCTCGGGTGTACAATACAGTGATTCAGCAATTCTGTACATTACTCAGTGCGCATCCTGATAAGTGTGCTCTTAATCCCCTTCACCTTCCTCAATCCCGCCACCCACCTCCCCTCTGGTACCCATCAGTTTGCTCTCCATAGTTAAGAGTCTTGTTTCTTGATTTGTCTCTCCTCTCCCTACCCCGCCTTTGTTTGTCTATTTGTTTGCTTTTTTAATTTATTTATTCTTTATGCTCCACACCTAACATGGGGCTCAAACTCACAACCCTGAGATCAGGAGTCACAAACTCTACCAACTGAGCCAGCCAGGCATCTTGCCTTTATTTTCCTTTATTCATTTCCTTTGTTTCTTAAATTCCACATATGAGTGAAATTATATAGTATTTGTCTTTCTGACTTATTTCACTTATTTGTCTTTCTGACTTATTACTCTCTATCTTGCAAATGGCAAGATTTCATTCTTTTTTGTGGCTGAATAATATTCCATTGTGTATTATCCATTCATCTACGGATGGATACTTGGGCTGCTTCCATAATTTGGCTGTTGTAAATAGTGCTGCTATAAACCTCAGGGTGCATGTATCCCTTTGAATTAGTATTTCTGTATTCTTTGCATAAATAACCAGTAGTTAAATTGCTGGGTTGTAGGGTAGTCCTATTTTTGACTTTTTGAGGAACCTCCATACTGTTTTCCACAGTGGCTGCACCAGTTTGCATTCCCACCAACAGGGCAAGAGAGTTCCTTTTTCTCCACATCCTCACCAATGTTTGTTGTTTCTTGTGTTTTTGATTTTAGCCATTCTAACCAGGGTGAGGTGATATCTCAGTGTGGTTTTGATTTGCATTTCCCTGGTGATGAGTGATGTTGAGCATCTTTTCATATGTCTTTTGGCCATCTGGATGTCTTTGGAGAAATGTCAGTTCATGTCTTCTCCCATTTTTAACTGGATTATTTGTTTTTAGGGTGTTCAATTTTGTAAGTTTTTTATATATTTTAGATACTAACCCTTTATCAGATACGTCATTTGCAAGTATCTTCTCCCATTCAGTAGGTTGTCTTTTAGTTTTGTTGATTGCCTCCTTCCCTGTGCAGAAGCGTTTTATTTTTATGTAGTCCCAGGAGTTTATTTTTGCTTTTGTTTCCCTTGCCTCAGGAGACATATCTAGAAAAATGTTGCTACGGCTCATGTCAGAAAAATTACTGCCTATGCCCGCTTCTAGGATTTTTATGGTTTCAGGTCTCACATGTAGGTCTTTAATTCATCTTGACTTTATTTTTGTGTATGATAAAAAAAAAAGTGGTCTGGATTCTCCTTTGGTTTTTTGTTTGTTTGTTTGTTTTTGCATGTAGCTGTATAGTTTTCCCAACACCATTTTTTGAAGAGACTATGTTTTGCCCATTGTATAGTCTCGCATCTTTTGTTGCATATTAATTGACTGTATAATCGTGGGTCTGTTTCTGGACTTTCTATCCTGTTCTGCTGATCTTTGTGTCTGTTTTTGTGCCCGTACCATATTGTTTTGATTACTGTAGCTTTGTAGTGCAACTTGAAACCTGGAATTGGGATACCTCCAGCTTTGTTTTTCTCTTTCAAGATTGTTTTGGCTGTTTGAGGTCTTTTGTGGTTCCATACACATTTTAGGATTATTTGTTCTAGTTCTGTGAAAAATGTTTTTAGTAATTTTATGTAGAATTCTTAAATAGACCATGTAGAGTCTTTTGTGTGGATCTTCTTTTTCCACTCAGCTATTTGTAATATTTTATTATTGTGGTGTTATTAGCAGTTAGTGAAAGGCCTTTCTCCATATTTGGAAAAAATTCAATAAAAATTCCAAAAAACATTTGTTTTTGGGGGGGGGGCGAGTGACCTTTACGGTAATTTTAAAGTTAATCCAGAAGAATTAAAGCCTCTTTTTATTCTTAATTTTACTTCCAGTATAATTAACATAGTGTTAAAGTCTTATTTTCATTTAACTAATTTAAGTGTTCTCCTCTCCTTCTGCCCCATCTTTCCCTAGGGCAGGGGAAGTGGGGACTATTCATTATCACAGAGATGGACCAGGAGTGGGAAGCAAGTGCTCTTAATACTGCCCCAGTGAATTGAATGAGACACTAATTGTTGCTGGAGGAGACACTGTCCCTGTAGTTAGACCAAACCAGGTGCGTCTTTCTAGATTAAGAAATCGTGCTGTCCATTCTGTTCATGCAGAATTTTGGGGAGGCTCAGTTCTTACACTTTGAAATTTTAATTTCTCCTTTTCCCCCAACTTCTTCAATTTCATTTTTTGTACTAAAATGAGGGTGGGGCACACTCCCCTTACGGAGTACTCCAGACTAGGAATCTGCTTTCTTTCCCACTATTGACCTTGCATTCTGTCTCTCAATTCCATTGTCTTATTAACTTTATTTATTTAATAAACATTTATATAATGCTTGCTATGTGCAAGCACTCTACTGAATGTTGTACATGCATGAACTTATTTAAAACTCAGAATAATCCTATGAGGTAAACATTATTTTGCTCATATAACGTATGGAGAAGATGAGACACAGAAAGTTTCAGTAACTTGGCCAGGTTCACACAGAGTGTGGCGGAAGTGGAATTTGAATTCAGCCAGTTTGCCTCCACGCCACTCAGCGATGCTGTCTCCTTTTGATGTGACTCCACAAATACAGAGTGATCACTGTTTCCCAGTGTTGAACAAATAAGTTTGGGAATGTCAGGCCTTTCTCCCCATCCCTGGTAGAAGCCACTTGCTTTTGTCTAGCTTAGCCACGGTGCCCGTCTGCCACAGTTATCCCTGATGTCTGTAGGGAGCCTGTGGTGATTTCTGATGTCAAGTCCATCAGCCTGCCCTCTGCCTGCATGAGTGCACACGCACACATCCCTTTGCTAGCCTAGGGGAGCCTATAGGTCTGTGGTTCTCCAGTGGTGGAAATTATAGAACCATTCAGTGATCAGCTATCACATTTTAGTATTTTTAGTGAGCAGATCACTTTGCAATTAATGAACATGTCTTCTTATTTTCATTTGATTGAGGGGAGGGTGTCAGTGTTTAGAACAAGGGACATTGTTTGGGGTGAGGAATAGGTGATGTTCCCAAGGAAGTAAACCCAGCTTATGAGTTGTTTCCTTACCCCCTAGAAGCTTCTGTCCATGCATTCCTGCCACCATTCAGTTTATGCCAGAGCTCTTTGAGCATTGCTACCTGTCTCTAGGAACTAGAAAACAGGGTGGTAGAAAGGGCTCTGGGGAAAATACATTTCTGCCCAGACCTAGTCCGTGGCTAATTTGTTTCCTCTGCTCCACATTGTGCCTTCCCTTTGGCTCTTCCTCCAACCCTTAATTGGGCCATGCCAGAGAGTTTGGAAAATGCATCTTTCTCCACTGTTTGACACCCAGACACCATCCACATTGCCTGTGCTGTCTTGGCTAGGACCTGGAGCCAGCTACCTTCCTCACGCCTTGAATGGAGAGACATGGGCTAGAGGGCTGGATCTGTTTGAAAATGAAAACTGATTACAAGGCATTAACATTATACCTGCAGAAAGAGCAGCCCTTCTCATTCTTTGCCATGAAATATGCCCCTCTTTGTTCTGACCTGGCACTGGCAACAGCCCTGCTACCTGAGGGTCCCCCTTAAAACCAATCAGCATTAATTTCCTACAACTGAAAGACCCTTCTCCGTCTTGCTGCACTGTAAACCCAGTGTGCATTGTACTACCCATTTCAACTGCCAAATCAAGGGAAATCAATTTTTAATTCCTTTAGAAAAAAAATTCTGTCTTCTTTTCTTCACACTGAACATGTCTTCAGCTTTCCACCTGGCTACTTTTCTTTGCCTATTAAAAACTTTTAAAGGGGGGAAAAAAAAACTTTTAAAGGGGCGCCTGGGTGGCTCAGTCAGTTCAGCATCTGCCTTCGGCTCAGGTCATGATCCCAGGGTCCTGGGATGGAGCCCCACTTCAGGCGCCCTGGTGCTCTCTCTTGCTATGCTATGTCTGTCTGTCTGTCTCTCTCTCTCTCAAAAAAATAAATAAAATCTCCAATTTAAAAAAAATTATTTTTTTAAAGATTTTATTTATTTATTTGACACAGAGAGAGAGAGATCACAAGTAGGCAGAGAGACAGGCAGAGAGAGAGAGGGGGAAGCAGGCTTCCTTCTGAGCAGAGAGCCTGATGTGGGGCTCTATCCCAGGACCCTGGAATCATGACCTGAGCTGAACGCAGAGGCTTAACCCACTGAGCCACCCAGGCGCGCCCCCCCAAAAAAAACTTTTAAAAATATGTATGTTTCTCCAGTTTAATTTAATCTCAACTATGCTCATTGGAATACCTTTTTTTAAAAAAAATTTTTGATCTTTTTAGCAAAAGGGAGGATAGATAGATGAGGACAGAAACATGAAGTTCAGATAAGAGCAGGATTCCTGGGTGGAGTTTTTGCATGAGAAATCGGAACACACATTCCTATTCTGCAAGGCCTCCCAAGTGAGACAGGATGGCAGAAAGGTCTGTTCTGTACTGATCATAAAGAGGTGAATGTAGCTGGATCCAAAGGAGGTAGCATGCGTGTGCTTTAATTCTCTGTGGAAACCTACTTTATATGCATCATAAGAACATTAGGGCATCCTTAACCTGGAGGCTTGGATCCTAAGAGATTCTGTATAAATTTTTTGTACTTGTCTGGGATCCATAGCTCTGATCAGAATGCAAATAAATTAGAGAACCCCTTCTCTTTCCCTCTTACCCCTCTCCCCTTGTGTCCCTCCCCCCACCCGCCAAAGTATTAAGAGCCTCTGCTATAGAAGTGGTGGCTGGGGTCATTTACCTTTGTGGCTATCTGGTCTAATGCTGAGAGTAAAAAGGGCGAGGGAGATGGGAGGGTCTGCTGCCTCGCTGCTTACTCTAAAAGCTTACTCTAAAAGAACATTAACAAGCTCTGTGATCTTGAGCAAGCAAATTAACCTCTCCAAGCCTGAACCCTAAAATTAGGCTAATGGTCGTTCTGTGCTCATGAGGTTGATGGGAGCGTTGAACAGAGAGAGTGATTCCTGTAGAGTGCTTAGCATAGTGCTTGGCACATAGATACGCGGTAAACATAAAACAATTTTATGAACTGCCCACATCAGTTTCAACTCCCCGAATTTCATCCTTCCCCAGAATATGCCCAGTTGTGCTTCAGAATGCAGAGTAGGGTGTGTTTCCCTGTTTCCAGGGTAAATCCATATGCTCACCTTATGCAGTTGAAGGATTTCTGTGCCAGAGGTAAAGACTGCAAAAATGTGACATCAGAAGCTCTTTCGGTATAGCCTTGAGGGAAGGAAGTTGAAGGAACTCCTGGATTTGGTCCCATCACCAGCCTGGGGCGAGGGCTGCTGCTTTCTCCCGGTGCCTAGTTTGCTGTAGTTGATACAACAGGGTCCTCCCAAGGCCGTAATCACTCTTCAGATCTCATGGCTGCATTGGCTTTCAGTCTCCATCATGAAAGGGGGACTTTTGTCACTTTTTTCCTTATTCTCACCCCCACTGTCCTCCGTTATTACTCTCTGGATGTCGTTCTGATCCAGCTCTTCTTTGATAATAAGAGAGAAAAATGCCAGTCCTCATCTTGATAAACTATAAAATACATCTCTCGTTCTCCCTTTTTCTGTGCTCCTCATTCTCTGGACACATTTAGTATATGGACTTGTTCCCAGAAGACTCAGTGGAGGGGCGCCTGGGTGGCTCAGTGGGTTAAAGCCTCTACCTTCGGCTCAGGTCATGATCCCAGGATCCTGGGATCGAGCCCCGCATCGGGCTCTCTGCTCGGTGGGGAGCCTGCTTCTTCCTCTGTCTCTGCCTGACTCTCTGCCTGCTTGTGATCTCTGTCAAATAAATAAATAAAATCTTAAAAAAAAAAAAAAGACTCAGTGGAAATGTCAGTATTAATTTAATCTAGGAAACATGTCAGTGTTGCTCCTCCAAAAAGGTGCCAGCACCTGGGTCCCGGATGTTCCAGATGTCCTCTGGACCACACGCTTTCTTTGCAGACAGCGCTTCCCTATTGAAGTCAGCTAGCTCTTTTCTTGAAATGGATAGTTTTCATTCTGGAAACATGTTGGTAGATGTCACACCAGGAAAATAACTTTCACTTTTACTCTCTTTTTGCTTTTTGACTCTACGCATTGACCATCATTTAGGACCTCCATCATTTTCTTTTCTTTCTCCTTTCTTTCCTTTTCTGTTTTTACTGCTACAACCACCACCATCACCATAACCCCCTTACCAGGGACTAAGCAAGCACCCTCTGCATTACTCTACCTGCACCCAGTAAGGTGGGTAGAACAGAGCTGGGAGCACTATTTTTGTGGAGGCAGCTGAAGCCGGGACTCGGCCAGCGCCACTCAGGAACTAATGGTGAAACTGGAAACCAAACCCAGTTCTGCAGTTCTCTCTACTGCCTGATGTGGGCCCCTTCCCTCCTCTCCACTCTTTCTTGCCAACCCACCCAACCAAGGAAGTCAAGGAGATACAAAACAAGGGGAAACCATTGTCTTTATTGTTCATCTGATTCAACTGTTCTTTGTGTGGGTCACTGTTTTGCAGGATTGTATTAAGGCATGGTTATGACCTGATTTTACTCACCTCAGTGTCATGATAAATCTTAGCAGAGGCAAATAAATAAATGGCATCAAAACCCGAGATCTAAAGGTGTGCTGTCTAATACAGTAGCTACGATTTGTGGCTGTTTGAATTTAAATGTGAGTTCACTAAAATAATAATTTAGTTCTTCGGTCACAGCCGCATTGTTCAAGCTGTCAACAGCCATGTGTGGCTTTAGATACTGATTTTTTATTCTAATTTATTCAGATTTAAATGTAAATAAGTATGGGGCACCTGGGTGGCTCAGTTGGTTAAGTGGCTGCCTTCAGCTCAAGTCATGATCCTAGGGTCCTGGGATAGAGCCCCAGTCTGGCTCCCTGCTCAGTGAGGAGTCTGCTACTCCCTGAGCCTCTCCCTCTGCCCCCCGCCCCGCACTCGTTCTCACACATGCGTGTGCTCTCTCTCAAATAAGTAAATAAGATCTTTAAAAAAAATTTTTTTAAATGTAAATAGCCACGTGTAGCTAGTAGCTACTGTAATGAACTGCACAGATACAGAACATTTCCATCATTGCAGAAAGTTATATTGGCTAGCATTGATCTAAAGGCTGTAGCAAAAATACTGTGCTCCTCCGGCAAGTAGGGCCCCCTCTGCACAGGGAAGGACAACGCCAGTACCTCACGAGCCTTGCTGTGAGAGCACTGACCTTCTCCGCTCATACACAGCCTGGCTTTGCTGAAAACAAAAACAAAACACTACCATGTGACAGCAGTAATCCACAACCAGTAAACAGCTGGGAACAGGGTTGCAAGAAGAACTGGCCTGTTTCTGTGCACCGCAGAGTCCTAAGCAGGGAGACCTGAGACGAGGGGCAGTGGAGACACGTAGATCCACTTCCTCGTCTCTTTATATGTATTACCCAGGCCGCACGTGTTTCCACCCAGATGCCTTACAAATGCACATTTCTCCTCTTGGCTCTAGGCATCTAGAGGCGAGGCACTTTAATGATTTATAGTGACCCCCAAAAGGATCAAATATCCAGAGCCCGGTGGGTCACGAGCCTGGAAGAAGCCATGACTATTGGATGAATTCCGGATTTCACAACGAAAACATGGCTGCTTCTGAAATAGGAACAGAGAGGTGTACACTGGGCTCTCAGTTCGAGAATATCCAGAGTGGTTTATAGTTACAGTTTTCTGCCCCAGATGGGTCCCTTCCCAGCCCTTTTCTAGCACTGAAGCTTGTCCTCCTTCCCGACTCCCTTCACAGTTACCGCCTAAAATCCAAAATCCCTTCTAGAATAGCTGTCAGAGGGAAATGGCAGCTTTTCTGACTCCCTGTCTGGCCCATCCAGGGAAATATGTTGATCACGGTAACTTTAGGGGCCACAGAGAGTATTTAGTGCCCCTCCCTTAGCGGCTGGAACAGTGTAAGCATGCGGTGACTTCACTACTGTTACTGCTGCAGCTGCTGTTAAACACTCAGACTGAACGGGAAAGAGACTAATCTTCAGAGGGTTGACTTTTAGCTCCTCTGGGACACAGTCTTAGGATCTGGTCCAGGAGGCCTCCATTTGGAGGGAGCAGCGTGAGACCCAGTCTCTGAAAATCCCTGCCTCGGAAGGCCTCTGTTCCTGATAAAGCACACTGTGTCCCTCAGGCGTGCTAGAGAAACAAAACTGAGGTCCAGTTCTCCGCAGTGACCAGGTCTTTCCTGTTACTCATCAGACAGAGCCCCCGCAGCCAGAGAGGCTTCTCATCGTCAGGGTTCTTGGACGCCTTTGTCTCCAGGAATAACACTGACCAGTGGATACCTCCAGAAGGACCAGGACTGTCTCTTGAAAGTGTCAGTGTGATGGTTAGATTGTTCTTTCTCCTTGCCGAGTCTGCTCATCCAGACGGGGCGTATCGTCTCCCCTAGACCATTATAAACAAGGGTGGCCTCAGGCATTCATCATCAGTACGCCAAAAATGGCTAATCTAGGCTCTGCTGCTTGAAGAATTAAGGATCACAGAAAGGAAGAGCCTGTACAGTGAAATGACAGGCCACTACACACTGGTCTCTATTCTTAGTATTCATCTGCGCCGTGGCTGTGTCCTTCCGAGGTAGCTTTTAGGTACTTTCCATATTAAAAGCTGAGTGCCTCCAGACTTGGCTCCCCAGGGCCCCAGAGGAAATTAGCACACCTTGTCAAGCCAGGCTGGCATACCTTCACAACTCCTGAGTCGGACTGTCTCCGGTACCCTCGGCTGGGGGAATTTGGGGAGCCAGGGACATTCTGGGCAAAAAACTCAGACCAGAGCTTCAGGGCAGAGATTCCCAGGAAGGTGTCTGCCACCTGGCAGACAGACAGACCAGTCTCCTCTCCGTCCCCAGTGTCTTGAGGGCCAAGTTACATGTGTCCTTATCTCATTCTCCTTCCCTTTAGGTCCCCACATCTTTCTGAGTCTTTGTATTCGAAAGACAGATTCTGGTCTTAGATGATTCCAGCAGAATCTTGGTGCCTGTCATTGCAGGTAATAATCTGTAAAGGGAATTTTTTATTTTTATTTTTTTGGGGGCAAACCAAATCCAGAGCCATAACTGGTCAGCTTTAATTGGAGTCATTTCTATTTAATATGTGGATGAAAAAGTAGGTTTTAACTGAGCATGTAAAAAGGGGATTGATCACTGTTCACACAAGAACCCAGCATATCACGACAGGAAAAGCTCTTACAGAGTGAAGTCTTTAAGGTTCTTGGGGACAGTGGACTTTCCTCTTTTTATTTATGCTTCCATTCGGATTTTGAAGGAATGTCAGCGCACTGTTATTAACTCTGATAGCTTGTACGTCGCAGCCAGTCTGGTTTGGGGCCCTCTGGCTCTCAGGTTACCTGTGTAAAGCCAGGGATTCACTTCCCAGCTCTACCATTTGCTTAATAAAGAGCAAATGTGCAGAACCCAGCAGCAGCAGCAGCAGCAGCCCGGCAGAGCCGTAATCTGAACAGGATAAACATGCTTCCTTTTTGTATGATGCTCTCTCCCCATCCTCCTGCCAAGAGCAGGATATCAAATGAAGGGGAGGTTGTGGTTGGAGTCAGCAAAGTGAATGTCTAAGTGGCACCTGCTCCATTCAACAGATCTGCTTTCCTGGGGCCTCCCACTGCACATCTGCTCCTGACAAAGCCTCTTTTCTCCTCCTGTTGGTCAGACTGAGAGCAAAGACCCAGCAAGGAGACATATTGGTTTTGCTTTGTCAGCACAATTGCCTGTGACATTATAATTACACCAAATCTTCATTATTAGAAAGGCCCCAATTTAGAGATTTTCCAAGGCTAAGTGGGGTTTTCAGAGTGAAATTGATAAACACATCTTTTCCGTTCTAAAGCTGGCAATTGGATCTGAAAATCACTGATGGGGTCTAAATCTGGAAACCGAGACACTGCTCTGAGTGAGACCAACCGTGCTATCAGATCGGCTCCCGAAGCCGGCGTCCGGCAGCTCTGCGGGTTTTGCCCGGCCCGGCCTCTCCGTCCTGCTCGCAGTCCTATACTGCAGAGGCTGCTGCATTGTTCTCCAGTGCAGTTCCTTACCTGGGGTCCTTGGGGGGGGGGGTGGTTAAAATAAGTTGATGGGGTAGAGCAGCAAAGGGGAAAAGACCCCCATGATATAAATAAGGGAAATGTGAGGAAAACATATTTTAGGTGACGGCAAAGCGTCCAGTTTCAGATTGAGTTTCCAGTTCACAAAGGCAACTCTTAACCGTGTTCTGCAGCATGTGCACGGCTGAGGCATGTTTGCCCTGTGGAGGTGGCTCATGGGAAGCTCGGGAAAGGTTTGAGAGCTGCGCTGTGTAGTTAAAGCCGAAGGAAAGATTGAGCTCCTCGGTCCGCCGGCCACATTTCATGGGCTCTGCAGCCACCATGCTGACCAGCGCACAAATAGAACATGGCCGTCTTCACAGCGAGTTCTGCTGGATAGCACGGTGTCAGAGATTAGTCTTTTGAAATGGTTCCTGGACTGCTTTAGCCAGGCTTGGAGTTTCTATTTCAGCTTTGTTGGAAGGGAGAAATGGAATTTGGAATTTGCCTGGATGTTTTTGGAACAGCTCCTTCCAGCCATGTTACTTAGATTGTGATCTTTGTCTTCCCACCTTAAAAAAATTGTTTTCCTCCAAGAATCTCATGTCCTCACTTACACCCAAAATAATAGTAATGAATTATAACCATGAGAAAGGACTTGAATTTTAGGAAGATCTGCTTTCAGCTGGTCTGCTCCCTGGTCTTCCCTCCTTAAGCTTTCACGGCCCTGCTGTTGGGAGAGGTTTCTGACTAACTAGAGGACATGTGAATGCTCAAGGGCCAAGGGTGTATACACGGATTCTTCATTCCGTGTACAACGTGGAGTGCAGACAGCACTCGGGGATGGACCCCTGAGCTGGTGGTACCTTCCATTTTGAGCAACTCTCGGGACCAAGGGCAGGATCTTGAATCTTGCTTCCTCCATTTGTCTGCGTCTGGTAGCCACTGTGTGGTAGCTTTGACTCCCGAGAGGAAACCTATGTGAAATAATAAAACTACCTCAAATTTAGACCTTGTTCTTTTTCTCCAGAACTTAAATCATGGAAATATAACACTCCTTATCCTCATAGCAGCCCCATGAGACGGAGTTGTCCGTTTTATAAATGTAAATATAGTCAACTCTCAATTGCCACGTCCAGATTATCTGTCATGCAGATTAGTCATGACACATTTTAAAGCCTTAGAGGGTTTCTCTCTACAGTCCAGTGTAAGCCTGGACCATCTCCTCCACCCTCCACCCAGCTGCTGGGGACTTAAGGAATATAAATTAGTTTGCATATTAGCTTAAGGAAGACATTATTAGGAAAGTAAGTCTGCTACAAGAAAAGCACATCATAAATTCCAGTTTAGAGGGGAGGTATCAGAGAAATGGCGGATCCTCCCTTTGGCTCAAGTGAGAGCTGACTGTACAATCTCCTTGTGTGCTGGCATGGTTACTGAAGGGTTTGTAAAACCCTCCATGGGAGGTTGTCGGGATGGCCGTGTACCCTGGGCACCAGGGTGTACAGGGAGGCAGTGTCCTGTGGCCACCCTTCCACACCACGTTCCAGGGAACCATCTGGCTCTGTGCTTCTTGAAGGTTTTGTGTTGGGGCGTCTGGGTGGCTCAGTCGGTTAGGCATCTGCCTTTGGCTCAGGTCATGATGCTGGAGTCCTGGGATGGAGTCCACATCGGGCTCCTTGCTCAGCAAAGAGCCTGGTTCTCCCTCTGCCTGCCACTCCCCTCTGCTTGTGCTCTCTGTCTCTCTCTCACAAATAAATAATATCTTTAAAAAAAAAAAAAAAAGGAAAAGAAAAAAAGAAAGTTAGTTCTCTGTTGTCAGACTCTTTGTGGCTGGCCAGACTTCACGGGGGCTCTTCTCTGGGGAAAGAAGGTAGCGGCCATAGGATAGGGTTCCAGAGGTGCGGCGTCCGACACAGATGGCAGAGCCCTCCGCTCTCTACTCCATCCTGCAGCCACCGAATGGTCTTTGCCGTTGGTTTTGTGCAGAGATAACACATGGAGATTCCTCCAGTGTTGTCATTCCTTCTGCCTTTCTGGCAGAAGCTAAAATTCTTTTGTAAAGAACTTGTCTCCAGTATCAATTTGTTTATGCTAAATATAGTCCAGATAGGAAAGGCAGGATAAACAGTTGAACAAAATGAAGTTTATTGAGATAGATTTCTTTCTGTGACTATCAGACCCCATAACTATTTATTTCTACTTTCCACTCTGCTGTCTTTAGGTGTCTCACTGCTAAAAGCCAATTAATTCTGCTCTTTATGTGCTCTTAGAGATTTTAGTGTTAGTTTGTTTTCTGAATGGTACTCTACAGTGTAGAGTAAGGGGTTGAAAATAGTAGACCATCTTTGGAAGCTTTTCTGGCTCAATCCATGCCTATTCGGTTAAAAGAAGTGAGGGTGGCAGGGGGAGGGTTTCTTGAGAGAGAGGCTAGTCTCTCTCCTTTTGTGCCTATTTGAAATTTTCCCTAATTAAAATAAAACTGAAAATAACAACAGAAAAATAAATAAATCTCCATTCCTAACTCTGGGTAACTCCTGATTGGCTCTTACATTCATTTCTACACCAGATTTCGGCAAACTCAGCATGCTGACTTTCCCCTGAGGTTTCTATCCTCTTGGCGCTGCTTTCTATTTATTTTTTTTTATTATTTTTTTAAGTTAAATTAAATTTAAATTCAGTTAACTAACATAGAGGTAGAATTCGTTGGTCTGTCCAGTTGTACAGAACACCCAGTGCTTTAAAAAAAAAAAAAAAAAAAAAGAACACCCAGTGCTCATTATATCAGGTGCCCTCCTTAATGCCCATCACCCAATTCCCCCATCTCCCCACCCTCTTCTTCTTTCTGCTTAAAATTATTAACACTTTTGGGGCACCTGGCTGGCTCAGTCAGTGGAGCATGTGACTCGATATCGGGGTTATTTCAAGCCCCATACTGGGTGTAGAGATTACTTAAAATCCTAAAAAAAAAAAATCGACACTTTACATATTGCTCATACCCTGTCCACTGGTGCACAGACTCTGGGGACCTTGAGTGTCCCCCTTCTTCCCAGGGATTTCTTCTGGATTTTACTAGGCATCTCCTGTCCTTCTCCTTATAGTCAGGTCAGATGTCCTCCTGAGCATACATATGTCCCACAAACTTTAGTTGAACACTTACATCCCCTGCCATTTTCAGGTTAAACCCCCATTGGGCAGAGCAGCACACCTTGAACGACGTCAGCTTGTTCTGCCCCACGTTGGGAGCTCAGCCTGCAGGTTGATACCCCACAGTGGTTCAAAAGTACAAAACCCTGACTTCATTAGTGTTCCTGGACACTCCAGTAGTTTCAAAAGGAAACTGTAAAATTGTACCTCCAAAGTGTTTTGACATATACTTACTAATAAAGTAAAAGTGAATTTTTTTTAACATTTCGCTTATGGGATGAGGGCAAGAGGAATTTCCTGGTGGCCTGAAAAATCAGGCAAAGGAAAGAATTTCTGCTATGAAAGTTACCACAGAAAGTGGTTTTTTCCAAGCGCGGGGTGACATTGTCTAGCCAGAAGGGAGAAAAACTTGCATGCCAAGAAGTGCCTCTTACACCAAGATACCTGTAAGGCTGCTATCAGCTTCATGAGAATACTCAGTACACCAGGTGTAATACATATTTTAATCCATAAATCCCTCAAATGCACCCAAAAGCCATGGACTTAGAAAATACGGAAAAGAAAGATTAAATGTCCCAGAAGCAGCTAAAATAACAGAAACAGAAAGACTGGGAGAGAAATACTTTTTCTCTGTTTCCTCCTTGTCTTAGTATCAGGAAGGTTCCCTGAATCACCTTTTCATTTGATATTGACATTCTTTTCATGACCTTCCCCTTTTTGCCCTGCGACCGTCCTCCTCCCATCTATCTGGTCTGCATTTGTTATTCTTGAACTCTTTATCTGCCACTCACCTACTCAAGTAGCTTCTTTCCCCGATTTCCTTTCACTTTCTCCCATCTCTCTACCAGTACATACCTAATGCCGATTTTTCTTCATATAATAGTGGCTTGCCTTAGACATCAGTCACTGGTGTAAATTCTTTCTCAAGCCTGCAAATAAGACTTCAAAGGACTTCTGTCTTTAAAGGACTCCTTCTTGTCACCCCTTGAAAACCTGAAGATAATGCTTGATGGCCCTTTAAAAACTGCAGAACTTACTTAGGTAATATAATTCATGGCTTTATTTCTTACTTATTAATTCCTATCCTTTCCAGGTACGGTCTTCTGGTTCCCCATTTAAACTAGCATTTTTGCTGATACTCGTAGCTAGCTTTCACATCCTGTAAATTTTTACTTTGGGTTTAAGAATTCTTTCTCTTCAGGCACCTGGGTGATACAGTCAGTTGGGCATCAGACTCTTGGTTGTGGTCTCAGGGTCATGGGATTGAGCCCTGTGTTGGGCTCCGAGCTCAGGTGCGGAGTCTGCTTGGGACTCCCTCTCCCTGGGCCCTCCCCACAGCACACACTGTCTCCCTCTCTAAAATAAGTCAATATATCTTTTTTAAAAATTCTTTCTCTCTCACCAAATGTTGTACTTATTTGATAAATTTCTTTGTTTAGCTCTTTTTCTCTCACAACCATCAATATTTTCCCCCCAGCTCAAGATATTTCCATGACCAACTTGGAAGGCCTTTGGGCTGAAAGATTTGGTTTCAGCAAACAACAATTCCCAAAGGTTTCCCAGACTGTGAGGGCAAATGAAAGGCCCATTCTTCCTGAGGCCGTCTTTCCTGCTCTATCTTGTCGCGGGGTGGGGTGGAGGCAGGGCAGTCTGGTTCTGGGTGACCGTGGCCAGGCCGGTAACTCTGTGCTCTGCTACGCTTGCGCCTATGTCGGTATTATCTGGAGGGGCTGAGAAATTTATCAGAGTGATGACATCATATCCTCCGGCCCTGACCGCATATGTAACATTCCGACCATTGATCAGTGGTTGTGCCTGGATTATTTATTTACCCGCACAGTGAGTTGGTGGCTAGTCCATAGATGGCCTCGTGCGGCCGCGTGCCAGTTCTGCCCGTCGCTGCATTTCAGACAGGAAGCTGCCCGCCAGTCCATCTGCCCTGATTTCAGGGCTTTTATCTCTAATCTTTACATCTTTGAAGGCCTTTGGCGAATGATGTGCTTCCTGGCAGGAACAGATCGCTGCAGAAAGAAGATCTTTGCTATCAGTGCTTTCATTTCTCTTTCCTGAGAGCTTCAGTCAGACGCCTATGACCCCACCAGACTTCATCAAACCTCTTATTCAAAGTCATCTTTGAAAAGGAGCTGACATTTATGGTACACCTACTGTGTGCCAGGCACGGTGCCAGACTTTGCCTAAGTCAGCGCATCTAGCCCCCTGCAGCCCTGTGAGATTAGCAGCCACCGCTCTACATTTGAGGAAAGCGAGGTTCGCAAGCCGTTCAGTGGCAGAGCCAAGAGTCACGTGTGGTCTCTGACCGGCAAGCCTTTCATGGAAATGAAACAGCCTATTTTACCCTCACACACGATGCACCTGAACTACCTTACAGTGTTCGGCTACACTGCCTTGAGAGTCTTGTGAAAATCCCACTGCACCAGGGAGCAGAGTGAAAAGTCCCAAGTCTGTGGAGGCCAAGGCTGATAGGAATGTGACCAAGTTTCTGAAAATGACGAGGAACACGATCTATAGTCCTATTTAATTATTAAGCATCTACTATGTTTAGGCTGCTCACTATTTAAAGACACAGTCCTTCCAGAATCTAAGCAAGTGGATTATACAGAGAACAGCACTAACTACTTAGAAACGGGTTAGCACACAGCTGGTGCCAAATGGTGGAGGGAGTAAAATCCCAGGAAGGAAAAAAACCTGGTGGGCTGTTCTATCCGGGGTGACTCCAGGAAATGACGGTTGATGTGGAAGTTGTTGGAAGAACGGGACTCACATTGAGAGGGCATGCTGCTAGGCAGAGGGGTCGTCCAGAGACCGGTATGTGGCAGTGAGGGTACACTAAGGAGACAGGCATGGTTGTAATGAAGAGAGGATAGAGAGTGTGGGAAAGGCTGCTGTAATCCTTCAGACCAGTAGCTATTTGGACTTTACTTTTCCCGTATTAGACAGCCATCAAAAGTTGGGGGTTTTTTGTTTTGTTTTGTGGGGTTTTTGGTAGGATGGGATGGCCATTGCCAAACGATATTTCAAGAAGATTTAGCTAACTCTGATATACAGATGTATTCATCAAATCACAGAGTGCTAAAAGAGTTAATCTTTTTTTTTTTAAGATTTTATTTATTTATTTGATAGTGAGAGCGGGAACACAAGCAGGGGGAGTGGGAGAGGGAGAAGCAGGCGTCCCTCCAAGCAGGGAGCTCAATATGGGGCTCAATCCCAGGACCCCAGGATCATGACCTGAGCCGAAGGCAGACACTTAACGACTGAGCCACCTAGGCGCCCCTAAAAGAGTTAGTCTTGAGGAAAGTACATGAATTCCCCTAAGTAAATAAATTGCATATATGCACATCCACACATCCACATGTATGTGTGTTCCATTATACAGTAGGTAAGCGATGAAACTCATTACCTCGGGAGAGGTCAGAAATAGAGTAGATCAGCTCATCAATGATAAATTCAGAGTGTGCAAGGCTGTGACCCTGACCTTTAGAGTTACTCTCATTGGCGCCCATGGTCTACCACAAAGCCTCCCCTGGTGCCACCATCAGAGACAGACCACTATAAACCTCATGGCCTCCTGTTCTGCAGAAGACAAGGCCAAGCCCCTTAACATGAGCACACAGTCACTTATATTAGAAGACAAGACCAGGTTTATGAGGTGATGGCCTTATCTGCCACCCATGTAATATGATTTAAGGGGCTTGAAGACAAATATCTGTCCAAAAGTATATTCCCCTGCCATGCCTTAATCTTAAATCCCACCACTAGAGGTAGATTATTTTGAATCTTGAAAGGAATTGGGCTGAGCAGACCAGTTCAGAGTCCCCCCATTACTGCACCCAGGAAATTTTAAAATTTAAGTCTCCTCTTAAGAAGTCACCTCTTTGGTATTCATCCTTGCATTTTGAGAAATGCAGCACATTTGGCACAACAGCAAAAGATTGGAAAGCCAAGGTGTGAGTCGTTCAAGTGCTGGTTAATCAAAATCAAGCACCTCTAGATCCTTCTGTAGTTCGTAAGCGTGATGGTGGGGGGCTCACGCTGTTGGGCGCTGCATGCGTCCTCAAACCTTGTTAAAACGGCAGTACATGACCCAGCTGACATGAAAAAAACCTAAAGCACCTTCATACAAGTGGAATACTTGGCAGCCACTAAAAAAAAAAAAAAATAAAGCCACTCTCTTCATACTTGTAAGTAAAGATCCTGAGAAAGCGAGGGGCAGAAGAGTATATGTGTGTCTGTGTATCAGTGAACCTGTGTATCATTTGAACAATGCATTGTTCAAATGGGGAAGATACACAGACACACATACACACGTTTCCAAATGCATAGTCTCAGCTGCACTACAGGCCAGCCAAGAAACTGGCCACAGCGGTTACATCTAGGAGGGAAACTGACTTTTTTCAACTCTCTACCCTTTTCGTACCTTTTTTACTATGCCCTCTGTGTGTTACCTATTTTTCAAAATGAAGTCTCTGTTAAAATCGAGATTCTCCTGAAAGGGGGAAATGTAAGACGCAGACGGTCACCTTGTGTGAAATGATGGCCCTGGTGAGATGAGCAGGTCCCTCGAAGAATGGACCTTGTGTGGGGGTCTCCTTGGAGCACTCTGAGTAGAAGGCTGGCTGCCTCCGAGGTCGGTCTCCCTGCCTGTCCTCCCTGAGAAGGTCATCTGACTTGAAAGGAGGCCTTTGAAGGGGGCTGGCTAGGAAGTGTGTGAGCTGTATCAGAGCCAGCCTCCTCTGAGGCTGTCCTGATACCCATCGTGTCATGTGGAGGTTTGAGAAGATCCCTCTGGCTACAGTGGAACAAGGGCTGAAGCTGGGAGATTACGAAGGAAGATAAAACATTAGTCCTGGCGGGGCACGGGGCACCTGAGTGGTTCTGTCGGTTGAGCGTCTGACTCATGATTTCACCTCAGGTCATGATCTCAGGGTTGTGGGGTCGAGCCCCATGTCAGGCTCTGTACTGGGGCTCCGTGCTGGGCATGGGGTCTGCTTAATCTTCTCCTCTCCCTCTGCCCCTCTGTCCCACGTGCCTAACATGCCTGCCTCTCTCCCTCTCTCTCTCTCACTAAAATAAAAAAATAAAATAATTTTTTAAAAAAATGTAGTCCTGACAAGAGATGATAGGATTTTGTCCAGGGAGGCAGCAAAAAGAAGTGGCTGAATTCCAGGTTTATATGTGAAGGGGAAGTTGGCAGGATTTGCTGATACTTGGCCTGTGAAGTCAGAGATGACTGCAAAGTGTTCGGCCTAAGCAACTGGAGGGATGTAATTGCTGCTTTCTGCCTTGGGGGAACACTGGGAGGAGTGTGTCTGACCATGTGTTTTGAGTATGTGATACCCAGGCGGGAGAGGAATGAGCAGGGTCGGGTCTCATCTTTTACAGGGAAATGGGGTCCCGGAGCCAGCAGTTCCTCCAGGGATTTTCGTCTGACTGCTGTCGGACAAGGAAATCCTTGTGCTGGGACCTGTGGCTCCCGAGGCACCTTTGGCCTCTTCCCAGTTTGGCCAGTTCCGTAAACCTTGCCTGGAGGCCTGAGGGGAGAGGCAGCAATGAGCCCAAAGAGGGTAGTCCTCCACTTCCCGGGTCCCCACTGGCATGTCGTTCCCTGGTCAGGGCGGTTGGGTGCGTGGAAGGACTCCCTGGTCAAGAGCCTGGATGCGTGGCTTTGCCACAATTCAGTCAACTTGGGGCAAAGACCACTCAGTCTCTCTTGCTCCATGTTCACTTTTTTAAATATATATAAACTTTGTATCTGTTTACTTTTGAGTTTAAAGAAAAAGAAAGGGATTTACTAACCTGAATGAATGCTAAGGTTTCTTAATGGCTTTGAAATTCTGGGGTCCTAGAGACTGGGGCATTTGAAATCTTCAGGACTTTGTACTGTGTGCCTTTAGGATAAGTCCATAGTTCTGCCAGAGGAACTTGCCTATTATTTGTGACAGGGAGGACCACCTGCCCTGCCTGCTCTCTGGGGTCTGAGCAAAAACCGGATGAGATGCAGTGGGTCTAAGAGGGCTTTGAAAAGTGCTGCACAAAGCCAAGAGACTTACTGCTAGGACTGTAAGGGTCTCTCGGAAAAACAAAAAAGAACGTCGAACCTTTAACATAGAATGTGAAGGGCTTCCTGTTGCTTAATCAATCGAAATGACCCAGAATACAAACCGAGATTTACATACGCCTTGTAGATTGGGGCTAATCAGGGCCGGGCTGAGCAGATGCAGGGACAATCCCAGCCTGATTACTGTACCTCAGCGTTTAATCATCTCTCCTCCAAGGGCGGCCGCGGACTTAGTGCACCGGCTTGCTGGCCTCCCGCCCCTCCTCCAGCCCCTCCGCGGAAGGGAAGGCCACTGGGTCAGAGCTGCTGAGACGAGTTAATCTAATCCCATGCCAAAATGGCTGTGTGTGAGAGAGGGAGAGAGAGAGATGCCGAAATTCTAAAATCCCCCCAGTAGGATGGTAATGTGCTGATTTAAGGTGGAAATAGACTGAAACCACGTGTAGAAAACAATGGCATTGGGATTTCGAGGCATTTGGGGTTATGAAATGACCTGATACACGGAATTTTGCCCTCCGTAAAGCTTGTCAGAGATGCAGTTGCTGTCAGCCTTCACTCTCGGGACAGCTTTGTGTAGGCAGTCACTTCATCCCCCAGTTGTAGAGGCCAGATTTATTCCATCCCTGATCCTGAGGTGAAATACGGAAGATGAAATCTTTTTTTTTTTTTTTAAGATTTTATTTATTTATTTGACAGAGAGACAGAGCACAAACAGGGGGAGCTGCAGGCAGAGGGAGAAGCAGCCCCCTGCTGAGCAGGGAGCCCATTGTGGGGCTCTATGCCAGGACCCTGGGATCATGACCTGAGCAGAGGCTTAACCGACTGAGACACCCAGGCACCCCCAGAAGATGAAATCTTTAAAAGTTGTTTTCTTTGGGGGCGCCTGGGTGGCTCAGTGGGTTAAAGCCTCTGCCTTCGGCTCAGGTCATGATCCCAGGGTCCTGGGATCTAGCCCTGCATCCAGCTCTCTGCTCAGCGGCGAGCCTGCTTCCTCCTCTCTCCCTCCCTGCCTGCCTCTCTGCCTACTTGTGATCTCTGTCCGTCAAATAAATAAATAAAATCTTAAAAAAAAAAAAGTGGTTTTCTTTGGATAAGTCCTGAGTGTAGTCCTTTTTACTCGACTGTTCTCTGGACTGGGAGTTCCTGCTCTGAAACTGTCCCGTCACCCTAAGACTGGGCCACCTCAATCACCCTAACTCTAGGAGGGACAGCTGTGCAACCTCAGAAGGCAGGTTTCATCCATGAGTGCAGAAACCATTTATCCAGCCCCCGCTGATTGCTGAGGACTCAAAAGGTGGAGACTCCATCCCTCAAGGACTTGACAGTCCTCCCAAGGATGAAACAGGCAAAACGGTGTTGGTGGCCATGACCACAGCCTCCATGGAGGCCAGTGCAGAGTGCTCGGGACCCCCAGAGAAGAGAGACTAAGGTCAAGGAAGGAGGGACTGCCACTGACTGTGACTGTGGAAGGAAGACTAGGAGCCCATTCAAGGAACGAGTCCCGGCCCATCATTCCAGGCAGAAGTCGTGGTCGTGTGCAGGTCACAGAGACTCGGCCAGGTCCTTCACCTGATTGGGGTGTAAAGCAGGTGGCGATTTGTGGTCACTAGGCTGACCTGAACGACAGGGGCTGACATAAGGGTTTAAATCCTGCAAGGAGATTTGGACCTGATGCCCCGTGGGGCACTGAAGACTTGTAAAAGAAGGCAACAGGATCAGTTTGTGTTCAGGAGATTGTTCTCGTTAGAGCAGTGGCAGCCAATAGATATTTCTGCATTTGCCCCTTTCTCCATTTTATCCTGCAGCAAATCTTCCATGGTATCAAAACTTGTAACAACAGTGTTGGACGTGACTCCGCATCATAGGAAACGAGAACATACCATTAACCAGAGATGAAACTGGACAATTCTTTAAGTCTCTACCCACACCCTCCCCCGCAGCCCCCTAGCCCAGGATGGTGGTTCACCGTGAGGAGGTCTCCTTGCTCACGGCGGTCCCTGTGTTTATCAGGGGTGCAGCTTGTTCCCCAAGTTGGGAGCTTTGCTTCTAGTTTAGTTGCCGTTTGCCAGCATGTGGCTTCTTTGCAGGAGGACACAGGTGTCCGGGCTCTGCGGGGGGCCTTCTGCGTGGCTTCATGAGTTTTGCCTCGCCTCTGGTGACCAGAAGAGAGGACGAAAGCGAAGGTGACCGTGAATACGCTGGGGCGGTAGACAGGGCCGTGTGGTCCTCACACACACTGAGGCCTTGCCTGGGGTTTATAGGCCGGGGACCAGGGCCCGGCTCACAGTGCTGAGGCCAAGAAGAGACTCCCTTGGCCTGCTGTCCTTCTGGCACATCTTGTACCTCACACTATGGGAAACAATGTGAACCAGAGCTACGCTTGGCCCTGAAGTAGCCCTCTGTCAAACAGGAAGGCCTAGCCACACGGGTTTGCCAGTGTCCCCTCTCTGCGCTCTCAGACCCGCTGCAGAATTCTGGTCTGGGGCCCCTCAGCCCGCCCCGCTGCTCTTCCCGTGGGCTCTCGGTCTCCTTGATTCCCACGCTGCCTCTTTCGTGGTTTTCCCTCTTGCTGTGGAGCTCACCCTTCAGCGCTCCCCGAGAAAGCGTGCACGGGTGGCCAGTTTCCCCCCCATCCAGGTCTGAAGATGCCTTTCTTCTGCCATCACACTCAGTTGGGAGGGGTGTCATTTCATGGGCTGGGAACAGTGCTAGCTGGAAAAGCACTTCTCAGACACTTGAAGGCATCTGCTTTGATGCCTTCTTGAAGGAAACTGCTCCCAGCTTCCAGGCTTGCTTTTGAGAAGTCCCACAATATTCCAACTCCCAGTTCTTTGTACAGGGCTTTTTTTTTTTTTTCTTTCTGGACTCATTCAGGATCTTTGCTTTATCCCCAGTGTTCTGAAATTTTGCAGAGATGTGTGTTAGTGTCTTGATCTTTTGTCATCTTGTCTCTTGGGCATCTATCTAACAATGTGTCTGATAATTCCCTACCTTCTGGGTTTGTTTTTGTTTTTGTTTTTACTGTCTCTGGAATTCTGTTTTTATCAGCGGTTGGACCCCTTCCGTCTCATACTTTCCTCTCCTTCTTTCCGTCTTTGAGTCCTACTCTCTGAGAAATTTCCATGACTTTATCTTCTGCTTTCATTGGATTGTATTTCATCATTAGCTTTTTTACTTTAAATTTTTCTCATATTCCTTTTTAAGAAAAGCGTCCCATTTTTATGATACAAATCTCTTCTCTGAGGATATCAGGGTTCTGGGGCTTTCATTTTCTTCTCCCACCCCCCACCATTGTCTGCAGCCTTGTGTCAGGGAGCGCGGGCCACAGCTGGGCCATCTGTAGGCCTCGGGGTGAGTGCTGGCACAGCAGGCTGGAGTTTTCAGTGTCTTCCCCCCCATTTTCCCACCCAACAGGTATCACTGGGGTCTTGTCCAGCCTCTCCAGGTCAGCTTCTCGGAAAAGTGGACGAACTTCAGATGTCCTGTCAACAAAGGGCAGGGTTTCTGGGTGTTGGGATTGGTGTAGTACAGTTGAATACACACGCTTAACCAATTCCTGTTTTCAGCCTCAATGTCTGCGTAGTGAGGCCTATGTCCAGCGCCCTCCTTGAGCACAGGACTTGCTACTTCCATTTCTCTGATAAGTCAGAACCACTTTACATCTTCCAAAAACCTGTTGACATCCCTCATTTATACCCTTCTTCCCACTAAATTACAATTTCAGTTTTAAGAGGAAGAGGAGCTTGATAATAGGCATTTATTCTGCCTCATTTAACGCAAATCCCATTTTCTCTTTAGTATGTCATATAGAACTATCAACTTTTCTTTCTTAGGAAGGACTGCGCTTTTCTGAGATTATGTGCTTCCTCCCATCCTTTCTATGTGAAATAATAGTGATATTAGGAAACAGTTGGGTCTTTTTAAGTTGACCCCAAAATGTTTTTTAAATTTTACTGGTCTGTGAATCTAACATCAAGAAAACAATGCCCTAAGCTTTTGCCTTTTTTTTTTTTTTTTTTTTTTTGAGAGTGGTGGGAGAGCAGAGGGAGAGGAAGAAAGAGAATCTTAAGCAGGCTCCATGTCCAGTGTGAACACTTCGCACCTGACATGGGGCTGTCTCATGACCCTGAGATCACGACCCGAGCCGAAATCAGGAGCTTAACTGACCGAGCCACCCAGGAGTCCCCGCACCCCTTTTTTTAATAAGCAAACACTGAAGGGAGAGGCAGTGGCCAAGAAAACAGGACAGGATTGAGGGAGGTATTTTTTCAAGCTGAGAGAAACTTGAGCATAGGCAGGCAGAAGACTGAAGAAGTCAGTAGCAGAACTTCAAAGAAAATTAATGGCAGCCTTTCCCAGTGGAAGGAGGCAGTCGGGAGGGCTGGGCTGGGGAGGAGGGTTCACACCTGACCAGCCTTGCTTCCTAAAATTAGAGGCAGGCAGACTCATCTCCCGGCAAGTTGGGGAGGCCCTGCTCTGGGTCCCATTTCCACAGTTTCTTCGCATTTTCTTCCTGACAGTCCGTTTTAAGAATGACAGTGGGTAAGAGGAGGGATATATTTGTGCTTGGACAGTGGTGGGCAATTACATGAGGCTGACAGCGGTACCCTGAAGGGCTAGGGCCGGTTGCCCTGTCCAGGCAGCATCTGGGAAGCTGAGCCCGATCCCCACCAACAGTCTCCCCTTTGTCTCCCCAGGACTGGTCCAGATCCCCGTGAGCATGTACCAGACTGTGGTAACCAGCCTCGCCCAGGGCAATGGGCCGGTGCAGGTGGCCATGGCCCCTGTTACCACCCGGATATCGGACAGCACAGTCACCATGGACGGCCAGGCTGTGGAGGTGGTGACGTTGGAACAGTGACATGCAGCCGTACCATGGCATCGTTTTCTAGTCTACTTCAAAATTTTTTACACGTTTGCAGAGGTGCAATCAAATGGAATTAAGTCTCTCGACTTCGGAAGAAAAGTTTTGTTAACCTTTTTTTTTAAAAAGGAAGAAAGGCAGTGGGTTTTGGAATTGCATTTTTTAAAGCACCACTCTTGATTTTCTGGGATTGGTGGAATAAGATACTGTGTTGTCAATTTCACCATCCCGAAAAAGCCAAATTGTGGCAGGACTTCTTTCTGCAGAAACATGTGTGTATACTTAAGTGTGTGTATGTGTGAGTGTGAATATATGTATATGTGTACATATGGATATACACATTTACATATATATAAAGTATATATATGTATGTATGTATGTATGTATGTATGTATATGTATATATATACATATATATATATGTATATGAAACCCGCATGGAATTATCTGTATGAAATCAAGGTGAGCTGTGGAAAAAAATAATTCACCCAGTTTAGTGGGTGTAGGGTACGTGGCCAGACACAGTCACCCGGTTTTTGTTCATACCAGGGTCATGCGTTGAGCTACTGACAAACTCAGGCGGAGGTGACCATGCCCTTCACCAAAGCTGCCTCCCAGTGGCCACCCAGAACTCTCCCTGCTGGACTCACCTGAGGAAGGAGGTTCCAGAATGGGGTGGGGTCCAGAAATTGTGTTTGCAAGGTCCAAGGGCCTCATGGCCTGGCAGCTGAGATGCTCCTTGGGCTGGCCCAGGTGCTGACCTTGCCACAGGCAGGTGAATGTCCTTAAGGCTCCAGGCAGGGACAAGAGGGATTTCTCCAGCCTCCCATCTCCTCCCCTTCCCAGGAAGCCTTCTTGATCTCATGACTATTAAAATGTTGCTTTGGTTTTAAGGTCAGTCCTGAATTGGTCATGTATATGAACTGAAGGTAACAGAAGTATTAAGGGTTTGAGGAGCACGTGCGCGTTAAGTGTGCTTGTGGGCGTGTGCTTGGAGGGGAGAGAGTGCGAGGGGGAGGGGAGGGGTTGGAAGGGGAAAGGAAGGAGGGAGAGAAAAATCTTCAAAAACCAGGGCACACCAATGGGAGCAATTTTTTTCCTTTCCAGTAACTTTCTGTAGCTTAACAGAGGAGACCGGAGGTGACGGGAGCCCCCACGTCGAGGAAGTTTGCTCTTCATTCTGCGGGGCCTTGGAAGAGAAAGGGACCTGGGTGTTTCCAGCAGCCCTGAGGCAGGCCCTGTCTCAGAAGGGACGCTGCAGTTTTCCCAGGTGCAGCCCGGTGGGCCAGGCCCCCGCCGCTGCCTCCTCGCAGGTGTTGCCCCGTCTGGGTGTTCTCAGTAACTGTTAAATTCTGTGATTTCTCAGCTGAAAGCCCTGAGTCTCCAGTGGCTAAATTCACCTGACTTCTCGACAGGCCAAATCTCTGCTCCTTGAGTACAGGGACAACTCTTCCCCTCCTCCCGGGCCCCCACGTGTGATAGTGTATTTAATGTGTTTTTTTTAATGCGACATTAAAAGATCCTTCACATCTTGCTCAGCCTTTGAGAAAAGTTTCAGATTCTTGTATTTGCTTGTTTTATATAAAACTATCTAATGTTCTTTGTATGTTTTTTTCTGTACGTAATAGGGGGAGGGAAGGGAAATTTACATATGAACAGTCCTAGTTCTACAACTTGTTATTTTTTTAATTATTATTTTTTATCGTCATTGTGAAGCTGTTCAGGGGCTTTAAAGTCCGTGTTCCTTTGTGGTGAAATAACCTCCTAATAGTTTGAGAAATTGCCAAGAAGAAGAAGAAGAAAAGCAAAACCCAAGTAGCAGAGCATGGATTCTGTGTTGTTTTCCATTCTGTCTATTACTGCCTCATTCAATAAATAGTTTAAAATGTGGCAACAGGAAGTGGAACTGTTCATCTCTGTAGGAGCACGTGGCCCCTTGGAACTCCTGTGGGGTGGCTTGTTCTGCTTTTGAAAGGTGCTCGTACTCAACCGAGGTGGTCTTTGAATGGTGCCCCGTGACGTCGTGGAGCCCTGTGGCCAGTGCCTACCTCCGGAGCAGCGCCACTGAATTCGTTTTATGAAAGGCTGTCCTGGGGGTGCAGAGCCAGGTGGGGGGCTGTGATCTAGTTTGAAAAGTTCTAACGATGGTTTGAAAACTCTGCTCTGGGGTTCTTTCTTTAAGGGTTCATTGCATTCCACACTAAAATTCAGGTTGGGCGATGGTGCCTGTCTTCGGGGCTCCCTCCACGAAAGTGGTGTTCCCTCTCACGGTGGATTATCCTTCTCGAAGCAGAAGCTTCACGTCATTAATTGTTTCCTAGCGTCCTCACTCCTTGGCTCACTTCTTTCATGGGACAAGTGCCGTCTTTCCAGTGTGTACCTCCTGCCACACCCCCTGTTGTAGGCCCCTTGTAAGCCACCCCCACCAGTGCATGTCTGTGTCTGTGCCCGCTCTGTGCCTCAGCCTGGAACGATGCCCTCCAGCCCTTTCTTTGTCACTGGAGGACTGGGTTGGTTTCCTGGTGATGGTGAGTGAGAGAGTTCAATGGAGAAGACCAAGGTGTTTTCCTTCATGACGTCAGCGGCTCCATAAAGCTAGCACTACCTCTCCCCGTTCTTGAACAAATGGCACACTGTTGCCTATCTTCACTAGAGGGTGGACAGAAAAAGAGGATCAGTCGCAGCCAAAGCAACCCACCGTCCCTGCTGTTGGCCACCCAGGGACAGCTGGAGCCAACGGACCTCCTTACGGGGCCAGCCTCTCTCCGGAGGTACCTCCCCATACAGTGTATTCTGTCAGCCTGGCAAGACCCAGCGGCGGCCTTGTCCACAGGCATGTATGGAATACTTTCTTGGTGGGGCTCACGGAGACCTTTGCTTCCTTTACTGCCTGAGTCCCCACCGGCAGCTGGTGCGGGGACCCGGGAGGTAAAATCACTAAGTGAAGGGTAAGTGGCTTGGGTGGGAGAGGAGGGGAGGCGTGGGGGCTGGTAGAATGGAGAGAATCCGTCTAAAGGGAGCAGCCTCTCCTGCCGCCCGCAGATTGCCACCAAGTGGGAGCAATGTGGCCCCTAGAGGCCCATCTTCATAATTTTCCAGAGAAGATGAGGAGTCCAGGTTTGTGGGCAGACCTCCTGATTTCAACAACAGATCACAAAATCCGTTACATACTCTGCAGGAAAACAAACACCTGTCGACCAGATCTGGCCCATGGGTCAGTTTTGTTTAACTTGGTGATAGCCTGCCCTGTGTTAGACGAATGCAGCCCGACAGGTGTCCGTGGGCAAGATGGGAGGAGACGTTTGTCTGAACAGATCTCTGCAGCCCCAGTGACGGGTGCCATCTGGACAGAGTGCGGTAGCAGAACAAGTTCTGTCATCTTTTGTCTCCTTCAGGGTCCTCTGCCTTAAGTAGTTTATCATCCAGGCTGCAGGAAAAGAGCCGGGGCTCACAGAAATCGAGACTGGGCTAGGCATTCTTGGCTCTCAGTCTACAGCTAAGAAGTTACTGGCGATGCTGGTGACCACTGGGGTTGTCTGAACTCAGATCAGTGAGGAGAAGCAGAAGGGCAGGGAAGATCAGGGGCTGCTCGCCGTCTACGCTCGGGCTGCTCATGCACCCTGGACCTCACTGGGACCCAAGCCAGGCTCATCTGCAGCCACTTGGCACATGGAAAAGGGCCTCCTCCGTAATGCGCCCGAAGCCTCCACTCCGAGTGTGGCTGGCTTGGTACCCAGCCGTGGTGGGTCCCTTTAGTGTCAGCAGCAGAACTGAAGCTTAATTAGTCAGATGGAGGCTACATGGGGTAAGGGAGAAGAGCCCACACGCCCTCTCATCCCCACCTCAGTAGGCCCTGGGTCAGGTCATGAGCCCAAGCCAGCCTGTGACGTCAGCACGGCTCACGCCCAGATGTCAGAGGCAAGGACCCCCACTGGCACACTCCCACCTCGCCTCTACTGTTTGCTCCAGGTCGGCAGCTGTCGGAGAGGATCCCCTCAGGATGGCAGAGGCAGCACAGAGGGAGAGAGATGATTTAAGGTCTCTGGAACAGCTGGACCGGGTAGGTCTTCCCCGCCGCCATTTCACTCCCAGGGCTGCTGGGCCCCTGAGTAAGTCCCCAACTCACTCTGAATTTGAGGTTCTCTTTCCTGAAAACAGCTAGGCTGTTAGCAAACATTTGTGGACTACTGGTGTCTTGGGAGTGTATTTCTACAAAGGTCTGGCAGCGAGGGGAAAAGAACAGGGGTAATATCCATCAGCAGAGGGGGAACCAGGCTCCCCTGAGAACCCGGCACTTAACCCAGGGCAACCTTGGGAGGCAAAGACAAGCCTGCGTCCCAAGACCATGTCTCCAGCCCTGTCTCGAGGCTTTCCTGGCTCTTGTTGAAAACTATGACTTGTCTGTAATTTAAGAGTGTTTGTGTGGTAGTCATCATAATAGTTAAAACTCATACAGCCCTTACAATGCGCCGTGTTCTGTTCTAGAGAATCACCTGTAGATCCACTTAATCTTTGCAAAGTACTGTTACTGTCCCCACTCCACAGATGGGCAAACAGGCACAAAGAGGTTAAGTTTAAAGTAGCTTATTTAATATTTGGGAGAAAAGGCTAGAAGTTATCCCCCCAAATCTAAGGCCCTTGTAATTAAAACTGTTGGTTTGGGGGCGCCTGGGTGGCTCAGTGGGTTAAGCCTCTGCCTTTGGTTCAGGTCATGATCTCAGGGTCCTGGGATCAAGCCCCACATTGGGCTCTCTGCTCGGCGGGGAGTCTGCTTCTCCCTCTCTCTCTCTCTCTCTGCTTACTTGTGATCTCTGTCAAATAAATAAATAAAATCTTTAAAAAAAAAAAAAACTGTTGGTTTGACAGCAATTAATTGGTCTCAACTCAGATTTCTTCTGAATGTGTCTACCTTTAAGAAACTAGCATTAGGGAGCGCCTGGGTGGCTCAGTGGGTTAAGCCTCTGCCTTCCGCTAAGGCCATGATCTCAGGAGCCTGGCATCAGGCTCTCTGCTCAGCGGGGAGCCTGCTTCCCCCTCTCTCTACCTGCCTCTCTGCCTACTTGTGATCTCTCTCTCTGGCAAATAAATAAAATCTTTTTTTTTTTTTTTAAGATTTTATTTATTTATTTGACAGACATCACAAGTAGGCAGAGAGGCAGGTAGAGAGAGAGGAGGAAGCAGGCTCCCTGCAGAGCAGAGAGGCCGATGCGGGGCTCGATCCCAGGACTCTGGGATCATGACCTGAGCCGAAGGCAGAGGCTTTAACCCACTGAGCCACCCAGGCGCCCCTGAATAAATAAAATCTTAAAAAGAAAAGAAAAGAAACTAGTGTTAGAACTAGCAGTAACTGAACAGCCGCTCGGCACAGGACATCATGCAGAATGCTGTATGCCTTGATTTCTCATCCTCTCCACAACCCTGTACAGGGGTTGGATTCCATTTCATAGGTGTGGAAACGGAAACTTGGCAACTTCACAAGGTAAATGCGGAACTAGCGAACGGGGGCCTGGGGTCAGACTCTGCTATGTCTGTCTCTAGAAGTTCTGGTCTTTGTGCCAACCATTCAGGGGGCAGGTGTCAGAAAACAAGCTGCACATCTGAATTCTCGTCTTTAAAGAAACCTCCAGGTGAGTCCCGAGCTTAGCCCACAGGCAGCCCTCCGCCATCAAGGTCTTCTCACGGTGCCGTGGTCCTCCTGCGGGGCCTGACACCCCGGAGCTTCCTCCCCGCAGCTGGCCTTTCCCTCACGCATGCGCACACAGGCGAAGGCGCCCGGATGGAACCACAGCACTCAAAGCCTCTCACCCAGTGAGTGACCTTAGTTTCCAGCAGCTCCTTAGTCAGAAAATTCAAGAAACCCAAAACATCCATTCCCACATTCTCATTACTCAAAAATTTTCTGCAAAAAGCTAGTGTTAACATTGTTAAATAATTAGATGTGAAAAAAATGTTGATATTAAGAAAAATCTGGCCCTATGAGGGCCTACCAAGGGGGAAGGGCAGTGAAGATGCTGGGCCTAACATTCTTGGGCACGAGTAGTTACATGATGTTGTTAGTAAAAACTGCAGGGCTCCAACGCTACAGAGAGATCAGTTGATGTTAAAACCCAAGAAGCTCTGGGCAGGGAGGCCAAGCCAAACCTTGGCAAAGTAGTTGGTGAAGTCATCAGTTGGGCCTAAGTCCCATACAGTCTTTGGCCTCCCCAGTGGCCTTGCATGGAAGAGAATTTTAAAGCTGGAAAGGACGTTAGCCACCACCCCTCATTTAGGCTATGAAGGTTAAAGCCTAGAGGCAGAGAGACGCAGGGCCACATGAGTGTGGCATTGCACCTAGACTTCTCTTGGCCAGGGTCATACCCCCCGCTGCACTCAGCTCCTCCTGCCTTGGCCTTAGCATCTATGTTCTTAAAGCCTTAAAATTTGGTTTTTACTGGTTCATCCAGTAGAGCATGCAACTTGTGACTTGGGGGTTGTTAGTTCAAGCACCAGGTTGGGTGCAGAGATTACTTAAAAATATTTTTTAAATGTGTTAATTTATGCCTATATATTTCCCTTACCAGAACTATTTTTATAGAGAATATTTAAGCCAAATAATCTGAGTCTGAAATTTGCCAGAATTTACCAAAATTGTTACAGAAAACAGCCATAAAGGATTTTTTTCCTTGCATATATATATATATATATATATATTTTTTTTTTTTTTTTTTTTTTTTTTTTTTTAGTTGACAAAAGAAGAGACTAATCACATAGTAGGATTCTTTACCCTGGCCCTCAGGGTTCTCATCTGTACAAAACAGCAGTTAATGAACAATTCAGGGGACCTATCACCAACACCCAGGTGATGTCCCCTTCTCCCAATGAATTAGGTGGGTCAAGTGTCGTCTCTGTTCATTCCACAGATGAGCTGCGCCAAGTTGAGTTGGTCCAGGCTGTGAGTCCTGGCCTCAGTGTCTTCCTGTCCTCACGGGTCCCAGTACCTCTGGCTGGGCCCAGCTCACCTGTCCAGACGGAATGAGGTGACGCCAGAAAGTGCCCAGCATCAAAGCCTTTCCGATGTGAACACCAGAAACCCAGAGGTGCCCGAGTAAAGATGGGCTGCAGGTGGAGCGAAGGACCTGTGTCTTGAAAGCCCAAGTCCACGCCGACCCACAGGGAGGCGCAGTCTTGGGAGAGCACAGATGATTGGCCAGGTGGTGTCACGTGTCTGCCTCCAGGCCAATCAGCAACAGCCAGTGGGATTGGGGGCGGTCTTCCTCACAAGAAGAGAAGGGGGCTGCGAGTGCCATCATCTCCACCCAAGCTGTGACAACCAGGGGACAAAGAAGCCGGGATCCTAATAGCTTCCCTGCTGCCTCACTTGGCCACTACCAAAGAACTTTCCCGAATCTGTGAAAGTCAGGAAATTAGGGGGTCACTGGGGTAACAGTGTGCCCCGTCTGCACACTCGCACCATCCCAATAACCTCAAGGTGTTTAAAAGTAGCTTTATTGAGATAATTTGCATGCCAGTCAGGTGATCCGTTTTCAAGTGAGCAGCTCGCTCCATTGCCTTTAGTGTTTTTACAAAGTCGTGTCACCACCCCGTAATTTAATTTTAGCACGTTTTCATCATCACCCCCCAAAAGGTCATAACACTTTTCCCCAAAAAGAGCTTGAAGGTTATATAAAAGATGTATGCGGCGAAGTGAGGGAATGGGAATGAGCAGTCAAGACCAAATAAAAGGAGGCCACACATTTGCTGCCGGTGGAGTCAACATTGATGATTTGATGAAAGTTCCCATTCAGCTCTGCTCTTGACAAAGAGGTCACGTTACTAGAAGAAAGGAATAAATCGTCAGTTACTCAAAAGAAACAAAGTGCTCTATACTTTCTTAAAAGTTGAAGGGAACTCCTAAATTATTTTATGTTCAGCATCTTCTACATTTTTATATCCAAAGCAGTAGCGTTGATTACTTCCTTAGGCTTCTAAAGCCTTGAGCCCTAACTTTAAAACAGCTCAATTTTGAAGGCATTCTGGGGAGAGCTAAACTGATGTGGCATTTAAGTGTTTATTCACAGATCATCCACTATCCAAGGAAAGGGTACGGGAGAGGTAAGTATGGTGAGCAGTTGTCAGTGAACCATCTGAGCTGTCCCCTTCCAGGTCCTTGTAAGACCTGCAGGGAATGGGAGAGGAGCATCAGGGTCACTGGTCTTGAGGAAAGTGCTTGGCTCTTACGATTTCTGCCTTCCCATTCCCATCTTCCCTGCCTGCCCATTACCATCCACCCTCCAATCCTAGAGGATCTGGATCAAGAGGACAAAGGGTAGGTAGCCATCTATAAGGCAAACCACACCCCATCCCAAACAGTACGGATCTTGGAGCTTGGAAGGGGGTGGAGTTGAACTTGAGTTTGAGACTGAAGCTTCAAGGTAGTCTGGACTTGCTGAACTGTATTTATAAAGGTATGGAATTCACTCAAAATGTAATTGAGGAGCTGGAAGAGAGAGTCAACAGAACCTGGTCAAGGTCATGACTGCAGAAAATAAAACCAACGGTGTTCAAACCCGCCAAGGTGAGATGCCTTTGTCTTCAGAAAGGGAGAAGACGCTTGAAACCTGTGGGTTCGTCAGGGGCAGTGAAGACATGGATCTATTTCCCCATGAGGGGCACCTCTGTCTGTGCCTCCCCTCCCCCATAACCTCCACAGGAGGTTGTCCTTGTCCTAAAGGGCTCTGGTCCCCAGCCTGTCCCCATTCCACCTTCTCAGGGGAGCTGCAGAGGCAGGAGAAGACCAGCTCCCAGAAGCTGGGGGCCTCCAGGACAGAACAGGGAGGATGCCACTGGGGGGTGGTGGAGGACACACGCAGGAGACCCTCCGGAGGTGTCTGTTGATGGAGCTCGGCAGGGGCCACGGCTGGGAAAAGGGGGCTTTCACTGCTGCCTCCTGTTCCAGCCAGCATCTTGCCCTGAGAAACCCCAGTGGAGCCAGCACAGGGGGAGACCTGGAAAGTCCAGGTCAGGCTTCAGCCAACACTGAATGGCAGAGCTTCGAGAACCCTGTATGGGACAGAGCCACCAACAAAACCCCACAGCCCACCAGCCCTACCACCATGGAGTTTGGCTTTCCAGTATCTGCTGTTTGAGAAAGACAGATCATTATGAACCCAAAGTTCTTCAATTAATTTGCCCCTTGCTCACCCCAACAGCTTGTATGTATACACTTAAAAAGCTGTGCACACGTGAGCTGAATCAGGCCTAGGTCACAGCTCAGGAGTTTAGGGACATGCAGGCGACCCCCACTTGGGCAAGGAAACAAATTCAACATCAGGTGACACTCGACACCGTGATGAGGCAACTGGTTCAGTCCCCATCTAAGGCTGCCACCCACTCCCGCACCCCAATACCTTTGCGGGAACATCCCTAGAGATGGAGAGCTTACCTGTCTTAAATCACGGCCTGACTGACCAAAAGGAAGCTCTTCTGGTAGACAAACAGTCTGCCCCTCTATAGAGCCCACGACCTCTGCCGTCACAGGGAACCGTCATGTGTCTGGTCCTCCAAGTGACTGAAAACAGCATTCGCATTCCCACCCAAACCTTTCCACAGCCAAAATCTCCTGTTCCAGCTTTTCCTGGAGATTGGTGAGCGGTCTCCGAATATAAACTGGACTAGACTTCCTGAAGAACCCTCCCAGGGAAAACCAAAAAAGTTGAATTTTAAAATACCTTTTTTTTTTTTTTTTAGTTTATTTTATTTTAGGTAATCTCTACACCCAAAGTGGGGCTTGAACTCACAATCCTGAGATCAAGAGTCACATGATCTTCTAACTAAGCCTGCCAGGCCCTCCTAAAACATTTTTTTTTCCCTAAAATATGATGACCGCGCAATTATAATCCACAGAAGGGCATACGGGCACCCCAAATGTCACTGGTCTGGCCAAGACCCTCTGAAGATAGTACCAGACCCAGACCAAGGCACAGACGCAGCCTGCTCACCTCCCGTGACCTGCTGCGGTCCCTCCTTCAGTGCCATCCCAGGTGAATGTGTGGTCTAAGTCCCCAGATCTTTCTTCTGTCTTCATTTCAGTAGTCTGGTCTCCTCCCTTCTCACCTCTGTACAATCGAGGGTTTTCCCTAAACACAGGAGGTTTTAACCTTTAACCTTCTCTTCAGATGTCAACGTGCTGCTTTAAGATGTCGCTCTATCCTGGGGCTTCTCAGCCTCAGCTCTGTTGACATCGGGACTTCTCGTTCTGCTGCGCACTGTCCTGGACGCTGCTGGCTGGGTCAGCTTCCCTGACCTCCACCCGCTGGACGCCAGGAGCAGCCCCTACCTCTAGTTAGGACAACCGAGTGTCCCTAGATATTGCCACATGTGCCCCAAAGGGACAAAGGAGACCTGTTCTGTACAGACCCGGTTGTGTCGGCCACGTGCCCTCCGTATCCTGGCGGCAGAGGGCTATGGGGAGAAGAGGCTCACCGCATACAACCCCCCGATGCCCCAGCACTGACATCCTTCTGTCTGACCACAGACTGAGGGGCACAGCCCAGGCCTCAAGTTTCCCTCTTCCTGCCATCAGGGGGCTCGGTCTTGTTCCTTCTCCAGGAGCTGCCGCCGCCTGATTTCTCCCCCAGACCTCCAAGCTCAGTTCAGGTGTTGCCTTCACTCAAAGCCCACAGGCCCCTTCCCCGGGGGGCCATTCCTTATTCAGGACCCAGCACCTTGCACCATCTGTTTGCACCTGCCTGCTGTCCACACTGCCCCGCCCGAGTCCTGTGTCTGGGACAGGCCCTGTACATGGGCTGTGCACCTCCAGCAGGCCCAGGCCTTCGCCATTAGCATCCAACAGGATTATCTGTCCATGATGCCTTCCTGCACTGGGCTGGTCTTCAAGGGGAGCCTGTCACCTGGGGTTCTGATGGCATTTTGCTTCGAAAGCCGCCAGACCTAGAAGAGGTGGGGTCCCTGCCGCCTTAGTCCTCAGGCCAGAGCCCTCTGACGGACCCTGACCCTGCGGCAGCACCACCCTTTGACCTTGGGGGGGGGGCCTCCCTGACCCATGCCAGGCCCCTACCATGTGGTCCTTGGTGCACAAAGATAATGAGACAGTCTGGGCCTCAAACAGCTTCTAGCTAGTGGAGAAACAGACCCACTCGCAGATGCTTCCAAGGGGGGGCAGCCAAGGCTGGGCCCAGGGAAGGGTGTGCCTCTGGTGCTTAGGAGAGTTTGGGCCAAAGTAAGCCAGCCAGCAGCGGACATGCACAGACCCTCCTAGGGGAGCAGGAAGAGAAGCCCGGGGCAGGCTGCCTGGCAGGCCCAGTCACACGGGCCTCGCCAACCACGTAAGGCGCTTGGCTTGATCCTGGTGGCGGTGCAGGGACAGGGCTGTCACGGTCAGATTAGTGCGGGGGACAGTCGGAAGAGCAGAACAGGGAGCCAGCAGTGGCAATGGTGTCCAGGCCCGATCCCCTCCAGCCCTGGCTCTGGCTTCACCACCCTCAACAACCATGGCCCCCAAGCTGGGTCATGCACCCCCACCGTGGTGAAAGGGGCCCCCAGGAAGGCCAGTGTCCCCAGCCAGCTCCCTGCCTCTGGTGCGGACCAGCGATTCACAGCTCTGGAGGCAGATGGCTGGGGCTCAAATTCCCTGCTCCTCACCAAGGTCAAGGTGCTTCATGTCCTAACCCCGGTTGGCCCGCCGTCGTGAGGATTAACTGAAATCAGGAAAACACTGTACACAGTAAGTGGTAAGAGATCAGTAGCTTCTACCACGACTAAATCTGTCCCAAGCTCCCCAATTTCTTCTGTTAATTCCCCTCCCCACCAAGGCAGAAGAATAATCTCCCTCCTGCCTGCTTGTCCCAGACCCAAAAGTAGCCAGGCCAAGGCAGGGGAGAGCGGAGATGGCACCAGCCTGGTCACCTCTATGGGCTTTGACTATAAATTCATTCTAATTATGTCGCTGACCTGAGTGTTTACCAGCTCGCAGGCACACAGGGCACTGCGACTGTAGATGGTTCACTGCGCATCCATCTGATCCTGCCCCTGCCGGTGTGGCTTACAAAGGCCCCCTCCTCTTCTGGTCACTTCAGAATAGAGCCCTTTCAAATATGGAGTGGATTCCCCCCTCAGCTTTCCAGGGGGTCTGCTTCCAGGTACGTTCCAGTCCCATAGCCTTGACCTGCCCCGGCCAGCCTCTCACCCTTGGATCCACACCTGGCCCCCAGGTCGCTGGTCTCATCCCTCCATCCATTTCATGGGATCACACTCCCCTCTGTCTTCCAAGACTCCCACTGTCCTCAAGGCCAAAACCAAACATGGTCTGCTTCCCCATACAAAAGCTGCTTTTCTTTCTCCTCCTCCCCAAAGTCCTGCAACTTCTCCATCTCCACCAGATCCCCCAACCCATCTCCTCTCTCCCCTCCGCAATCCCCCATGGTGTGCCTCTGGCTCTCCCTCCCACAGCCTGTTCTGCCTACAGGCCCCGGTGCTAACGCACTGCCTGGTACATAGCTTAATAAACGCTTAACAACAAGGAACAAACCCTTGTCCTCCTCATGTCTGGCACATAAATGACCCGGTTTTTAGAATCAATACACACTTAGATGCCCTCCTCGGGGGACGTACCCCTCACCTTCCTTATTCATCCCATCTCTTCCCAAACACATTGCAGGTGCATGAGTCCAGAGCCTGGAGGGAGCCGAGGGAGGTCTGCCCACCCAGCCCACCCATCCGCCCCAGTGGCTGGAACCACTCTCATCCCTCCCAAAGCAAGTGAGGGGAAAGCAGCTAGAGTTGCAGGGGCTGGGGGCCTCCCAGGAAATGCAGGGCTGGGGCACGGGGGAAAGGCCTTTGCGCTTCTATTTGTACCGTTCACTGTGGGTCAGAACCTACTCTCTTCCCCTCGCCTGCACACAAGCAGCTCTCGTCCTGGGGCTGCCCCACCCTTCTGTGGGCACAGAAAATATGTCCACCACACTGCCACCCAGCCATCGCGACCCAAGCTGGGTCCCTGACCCTCTGGCCTGTCTCGGAGTTCTCACTGCATCCCAAGCTCTGAGACCTGAGCAACCCACAGCACAGCCACGGAGGAAAGCGGAGGTCCAGCCCCCAGGCTGTCTACTCCGCAGGGAGCCAGCCCCGCATTCACAGATGTGGCTTAAACACATCCCCCCTCACATCTCGAGGCCTCTGTCCCACCCATCCCTCCACTGCTTCAGTGAGATTACAGAGATGCCCGTGGACGGACGACCTGCCCTCATCCTCCCAGCCCACAGCCCAAAAGGGAGACCCACTCTCAGTGCTGTGTGGAAGGGAGAGACACCCTCCCCTGCGGCCTCACAGCCCACCCGGAACAGAAGAGCTGGCGAAGGGTACCCAACTCCAAATGTTCCCTCCTTCCTGAGCCCAGCCACCCACCCCAACTCCCTCACTTCAGGCTGCACCTCAAGCCCTCTTGGTAGCACCCCTCAAGGCCGGAGGACAGCTTCCCAGCTGACTCGGAGACCTGTGACCTCAGGGGGATGCAGGGAAACAGTGAGTGTCACTTCCAGCTGCACCCACCCTCTGCCACTGCCCAGCACCCGGGGACCAGCGTCCCTCCCTCCTTCCCTGGGTAGCAGCAGGTCCAGAGAAGCGGCAGGTCCCTCGGTCAGCGGCTGGCTGCCAAGCTGCCCGCTGAGGCCTCACACCGTAGTTGGCAAGTCTAGAACCACCGGATCCCATGACCTCACCAGTGTGAGTTCTACCATTGCCAAAAACGGGGGAGAGGCAAGCGGCAGCGGCCGGGCCAGGGGGGCTGAGGGCGCTCAGAGGCCGGTGCCTCTGCTGAGGAAGAGACCGGGAGAGTTAGCATGGTCCGAGGCTGAGGCTGTCCAGCAGGAGGCAGTCTCCCCGCAGCCCGACAGAACAAGGTCACCTCCTTCCAGGCGGCTCCTGAGGGACGGTGATGGGAGATGGGGAAGTAGGGAGGGATGGGTGGAGGGAACACACAGGCAGCAGCTATCAGGACCCAGCTCAGCTGAGGGCCTTGTCCCCGCCCATCTGGGGGGAACCTTGAGGGCACCTCCACCCCAGGCAGAGTGGACTGCCTGGGCCCCAGGGTTAAGAGAACTAAAGGGGGCCATGCTGTGCTGTGTACCAAACACCCCATGTCACTGTCTCATCTGATGCTGGGAGACCCCCTCCCCAGGGTCCAAAGCTGCCCCACCCCTCATGGAAGAAGCAGACTTTCTGTACCTGATTCTCTTCTCTCTCAAGCCCCGAAGAGGCGAACGGCCTGCTAGGGTCTCTTCCCCGAGGATGGTGGGCCAACCCCTGGGCTGGTGCCGTTCTTCCCGGACCCGCACAGGTAGCCTCTGGGCTCACGGAACTCACTCATTTGGGCCAGTCAGTGGCAGAAATGAGCCAAGTCCAAACCCGCTGAACATACCATCCACATGGCATAAAACCCACCATTTCCCCCCATGCTGGCCGGGCCCATCCGTACATCCCTGGGGGTTGGCTTCCATTGTAATCCCCAAAATGCCTCCTTCCCGGGCCTCCAGGAAACTACCCCAAGGGCAGCACACAAACCCCAGATGCAGGCAGGCTCTTTCCTAAGAGGTGTCTGAAGCCTCCTACGGTCACCTCAAGTATTCAGACAGCATGCAGGCCCAGCCCTTGGAGTCCCCCAAGACCCCACGGGCAGTGAGATCAGATCACAAGAGGACCCCTTTCCACACCAGAAGCCCCAGCAGAGAAGCAGCTGCCAGGAAGGCCGATCCCACTGGCCAGGGCTGTGGCCCCCAGCAGGAGCAGGAGACAGCAGCCACTGCCCCTTCTGGGGTGGAGCCGGGCCACCGGGAAGATGGAGGGGAAGAGCAGAGACGCAGACCTCTGGCATCCCCAGGGTCTGGCTCCCCTGTGGGATGGGGCAGCAGGAGCCCGGGAGAGGGCTGGCACACCCGGGGGGCTTGGAGAGCAACCTGCTTGGTGCTAAAGGTTCCTAGAACTGAGCAAGGCTGAGACTGTGGGCTTGGCAGGCGGGTTTGGGGCACCTGCAGAAACTGGGCTCCTGGTCCCAGGTTTTCCTGGGGGCCAGTGACGAGGTCCGGAAGCTCCCCCTGCCCCCTGCGTGCAGCTTGTGCGGAGGGAAGGGTGGCCCCTCGTCCCCACCCTCCCCACCCGCCGGAGCACCGAGCCGGGTGGGCACCCGGGGGAGGGAGCCTTCTCCTCGCACCAGCCCGGCGTCATTGGCACAACTGCGCAGCCCCCGCCCGCGATCAATGGAGCTGGATCGCATTTCGCAGAGCCGAGGCCGGGCCAGGGATAATGGCTGGGATTGAATAAGCAAATGGAGCGGTGGGGGAGGGGTGGGGAGGCTGGAAAATCCACTTCACACAGTCCCCCCAGGGGAGCTGCCATCTCCAGAAGCTCCAAGCCCCACAGACAAACAGGGGCCCTGCATGGGGGTGGGGGGCAGATACCCTGGCCTGGCTGCTTTGAAAAACACCAAAAAATCAGAGCAAAGTGCTTCCCAGAGACCTCCCCACTTGGAGGGGAAAATGCTTTCAGCTGCAGCGGGAGGGACTTCAGTCAGACTACAGGAATCCCTGCGGGGCACAGGGCCCTGGACAGATCAAACAGCTCCATAGCCGAGCTGCCTGGGGAGTGGGGAAAACCTTTTGCTCATCCCCCCCCCCCGCCCCCTCCCTGCCACCCACCGGATGCACAGAGGAGGATTCAGGCTTTACAGGGTGGGAAGGCACAAAGGCTGGGGGAGGGGGGAGGATTAGGAAATGGACCTCTGCGGAGAAGAGCCGGCTACAGGGGTCCCGGCCTGGCATGGTCACTGCTGTGGGTGAACTCATCGTGCCCGCCCCCCACCCCTGCGTGAGAGGAGGAAGGTGAAATGAAGGGCCTGCGGCCTTTGCCAGGGAGCAGTGGGGCTGGCCCCCAGGACAGCCAGGCGGGGAGGCGGGCTAGAGGCTCAGAACAGGCTCCCCTGCACCCCAACTAGCACCTGTTACTTGGGGCTCAGCAAAGCCACCCACCTGGGCAGGTGCTGAAAAGCAGAAGCGGAGCCACAGGAGGAGTGGAGCCCAGCAGCAGACCACCCAGGGGCTGAGGGGCAGCTGCTCTAGTCTCGGGCTGGAAGGCCCACCTGCCCAGCAGGTGCGGGAATGAGGCCTGACATTTTAGGAGCCCCAGGGGTGCTCTAGAAACTGCTGCCCAGGGGCCTTCCAGCCCCCCTTGCTGGGTCCTTGTGTCCACACCCACCCCTCAGGGGTCAGTCCGAGCCAGGCCATGGACACCCTTCTTCCCTGGCCGTCAGACAGAGGCATGGAGCCCTGGAAGGAAGCTCTCCGGCAAGGCAGCCATTTTAGCGGTGGAATAGAGGGCCAGGGCAGAGACTGGCCGTCAAAGGAGAGATCCCGCTGCAGGGCCAGAAGTCTCCTTCTTGGGATAAATAAGCAAATAAGAAGTAGCCCTTCTTTCTCCACAGGGCTTAGAAGAGCTTCTGCACAGGGACGCCATCACCCCATCCAGGAGGGACCGTGAGGGAGCTCTTCCCTCTGTGGTGCACGGGGAACCAGCAGAGGGGAACACTCTGTCCCTCCAAGGCCGTCCCTAGTGCCCTGGGCAGAAGGGCTTAAGTAGCCCTGTGTTCCTGCTGAGCAACCCCTTGGATCCCACAATCCTCCAACGGACAGCCTCAAAGACACACCACCCCCTCCACCCTACCTGAGGCTCACTCCCCAGGGAGAAACAGCTCCATCCTCCATGAGGAACTGGGGCCGATGACTTCAGGCTTTGACAGACCCCAGCGGGCAGGATCCCAGGCCAGTCAGCTGGCCTCTTGCTGAGTGCGGGCCACCAGGGCCTCACACTGAGGCAGCCTGGCTGGGCCCAGGCCTCTCAGCCTCCCTCTCTGTCGTCTGGGGCATCTGAGCCCAGGCCTATAGGTTCAGAGCTGAGAGCCCTCAAGCCCTGGGAGCCAGGAGTGCCCAAAGCACCAACCAATGAGGCTGACCCCCCACAAGTCGTCGATGGTGACTGGAGAGCGTCACTGTCCTTGCCCAACTACCCATTGACTAACCTCTTCAGCCCCGCCTTCCCTCTCAGCTTCGCTGTCTGGAAGGTGACTGACCTGCCAGGGCCTGAACCATACACTCCCAACTCCAAGCCCACCGTGTACCCTGTTCTCAGGGACCACAGCCCATGCCCCCCCAACACACCTGGGCTGAACTCAGGGACACCCCCACAGCCAGGAGCTGCCTCCCTCAATTCCTGCAACAGAAGGCCAGCCAAGGTCTCACCCCAAGGGTGTGTGGGGAGCAGAGCTGGTTCTTCCTGACCTGTGGCACCCCCTGGGCTGGCCCTACAGATGGTGACCCCCCCCCCTTCCCTCCAGGGCTGCAGGCGGCCCCATCTGCTGGCCCAGCTCGGATTGCCGGGCTTCCAGCTCTGCTGTGGCCCTAGGCGGTGTAAGGCGATCTGGCTGCCCACGGGGCTGCGGCCCTCGCGGCAGCTGAGCCAGATGGAGCCGCTGGGGCCCGGACGCGAGGCGCAGGGGCGGGGGCACGCGGCTGCAGTCCCGCTTCTCCCATATTGGCACTGCACATGATTGCTCAGAGCGGAGAGACACAAGCAAAAATGTGCTAGTGCCAAAATCGGCCAAGCAGATCGCAAGTGTGGCGGGCCCGCTGGGGACGTACCAGAGGGCGTATCCCTGCGCCCCCACCCTCCCCGCACCAAAGCAAGCCCATTTCCGATGTCCAGGGCCACCACGGGGCCCCGGGGGTGAAGAGTGCTCCCGAGACACTCGCGGATCTGTCTCTGCTCTGTTTATGGCCCTTCGGTAATTCACTGACCGAGACTGTTCACAGTGAATTCTACCAGTGCCATACACAGAACAGGAGTCGCGCTCTCGGCCCGCCGACCCTGCAGAGAGACTCCCGCGCGCCCGCTCCCAGCTCTCCGCAGCCCTGCGCGGAAGGTCCCGCCTCCCACCAACCGCTCGGCAGCCCTCCTCACCCCACACCGTCACAAGCTTGACAGGCCTTGTTTCAGCCCCCAAATGACCTTCCACGAGGTGGTAACAGCCGGGGAGAAGGGCTGAACAGTCACAGTGTGGGGGAGGGCGGGGCAAGATGTCCACAGCGGGGTGTTTCCTGTCTCCACCTGAACGCCCACCCCGTCCCTCCACCCTCGCGAGCTCACCCCGACTCAAGCTGGGGAGGGAGTAAATCCAGTTCAGAGCAGCAAGCCCCTGGCCAGATTCTCCTCTCGGCCCATCACGCCAGGCCCCAAAGGGGGCAGTGACCAGTGGGACATCGGGGTGCCTCTCCTGACGTCTGAGCACAGAACCCTCCTGTTCCAAGATGTCTTGGTCTCCACCATCCTCCAGCCCCTAGACTGCCCCGTGGCAGAAACAGAGTCCTGGAGGGGGGTAACCAAACCTGCCGCTCCCTGTGCTCCCACCCCGAACCACACCTGATCCTGAACGCCCGGGCTGAGCCCCTCTGTTGCAGGCCTGTGGCCAGGACAGCAGAGCAGGCAGGCAGGAAGTTCCTTGGCCAAGCCAGCCCCGGTGGAGGGAGCTGGAGGCACGGCTGCCTTCCTGCAAGGGGAGCGGCGTCTGGCTGGCTCGGAGGGGACTGCAGAGGAAAGCAGAGGTGAGGGACGCGAGGGAGGGGCTGGCGAGGTTGCATCAGTGGTTGCCAGAGTGGCTGCCTTGAGAGAAGTCACTGGGGCAGCTCCGGCCTCTGGTGCCCCGCGCCCTGGGGAAGGAACGAGGGAAGGGGAGAGAGGGTCGGTCTCGGGGGAGCTGGGGCCCAGGCAGGAGGGCTGGGGACTCTGCAGAGTGGCAGACTCGGCCCGCTCCAGGCTTGAGTCAGGACCAGGGGGTAGGGTGGCTAGAAAAGTAGCCTGGAAGGGTCAGAGAGTGAGTCTCCTGGCCCAGAAACTATCCAAACCCCTTGGTGATGCTTCTCCCAGTGACCTCAAGGTGCAATAAGCCACTCTGTGTCCCAGTAGCTCATCACTGGTGTCCAAGGAGCCCAAATCACTGCACAAGGTTCCCCTTTCCCCATGCCCTCAGGGGACTCCTCATCCTGCTTCAACACATGCCCATTGCTAGGCTCTGGCCTTCCAGAGGCCAACCCGGATTGCGGGGTTGGAGGTCTTCTGCAGTTACTCCCCGGCACTCTGCCCTGAGACCACTGTGCACTGGGCTAGAGAAAAGAAGGGACAGGATCTCTCCCACCCCAGGCAGTGGGAATGTTAGTACAGACTCTAGGTCAAGTGTTGGTAGAGATCAAGAGCTCAGGGTGTAACCAGCAGACTCACTCAAGGGGCCCCTAAATGCAGATTAGGGGGTGCACTCAGAAATCTGCATCTTCATAGGCATCCAAGCAATGCTGCAGCCCCCGCCGTTGTGAAAGTTCTGGGGGGCTCTTTCTGGAGGCCACCACTGTCTGCTATCAGAAGCCTTAGCCCTGCGCTACTTAATCCACCTTAAGTTCCTTTTACTTTCTTTTCTTTCTTTCTTTGGCGAGCTGGGGGAAGGGAGAGGTGGATGCTGGGCAAGGGGGAACACCAGGCGCTAGCCTGGCACCAGGCGACTAAGGAGACGGCCAAGGACAGCAGTTACGGGTCCTGCTCTCTCCCGGGTCTAGAAATGGAAGGTAAAGAGCTTGCAGCAGGCCGCGGGGTTCCTGCAGGCTCCCTCTAATTGCCGAATCCGTGGAGACACTTGGTCTGTTTTCCTCATCTCTGCTGCTGACTTGGGTCTCTGTAAGCAGAGAATAGCTTGAAAAGCTGAATCCCCCTCCAGCTTCCAGATCGAGCAGCAGAGCTGAGCCAAGCTCCTCCCCTGCGTCTGCCTCGCCCCTGCGCAGCCCAGTGCGGCAGGACCCTGTGCCGCAGTGCCCGGGCGGTGCCAGACATGCCGTCCGGGCCACCCGGGTCAAGCCCCAGAGCCCCTCCCTCTCTGCTCTCCGTTGGGAGAGGCTCAGCCTGGGTCCTAGGGGAGCACGGTCTCCCAGCTCTCCTGAAATGAGGGCCAAGGGGAGCTGGGAGGGTATAAGCAGCAAAAGCCTCATTTGAAGGGTCAAAAGGGGAAACGGAGGCCTGTGGTTCAAGGGGAAACCCTCAGAACAGCCTCCTCAGGCCTGGTGGGGAGGAGAGAGGGCAACGTGACACAGCCCTGGCCTTGAGCTCCAAAGGCACAGAAATCCACTTCTGGGGAGTGGGAAGATGAAGAGGAGGGCTGGGGCCAGCTCGTCCCTGTCTCCCACCCCAGCCACAGGGCGATCCCGACAAAGAAAAGACCTTCTGAGCTGGTGTGGCCTAAAGGGGAGCCGACCTGCAGGCCAGGTGGGAAGGCCAGGCCACTGACACTGAAGCCACCAGAGCGCCCCGAGTATTTGAGGGTCACATACTGGGTGTATCCTATCCACACTCCAAGGTCTCTGCGGACACCACCCCACCCTCTTCAGCAACCCCTTCCAGAAACCCACTAGGTCCATCTGCAGACACTTCCCTGAGTCCCGCTTCCTCTAGAGGTTTCCGTCCCTCAGGGCACAGAGCTGGTCCCACCCTCCCAAGTTCTAACAGCTCACCAGAGGAAAGAGTCGCTGGGACACAATGAGCACTCTGAGATCGCCAATCTTCGGCCATAACAAAGCGTATCCGTACACACACCCCCAGCCCTGTGGCTCTCCCCTCCGCAAGCACACAACAAGGACACAACGATTCTGGAGTCCTGGGTTGCAGCTGCACCACCCACAACCCACCGGGGCCTGGTCCCTCTGGTCTCCAACGAATGCCCCCAGGCCCAAGGGGCTAGAGGCTGGGGGCGGCTGGGGCCCTCGGACACGCCTAGGGCCTGGTGCCTGTCCCCCTGTCTCCCCAGAGGCCCCAGAGGAGGAAGCCAAAGCTGCTTTCCGGGCAGCCCCTGTCACACCAGAGCTCCCACCACTAATGCCGGGGGCTGGAGCTGTGCCAGCTCAGCCAGGAGCCACCGCATCCCTAGACCCACCTGGTAGGGGGAAAGGAATAAACGAATTCTCACATTCGCTTCCCAGCAACCTTTTCTCCTTTGCATAAGGCTGATTCCAGAGGTCCCCCTAGCCCACCAGGAGCCAGCCGAGGCCTCAGGTACAAGATGAGGCAGCCACCAGCGGTAAAAAAAAAAAAAAAAATCCCCCAGCTGAGGCTGCAGCTCAGGGGCCGGGATCCGAACCCGCAGCCAGGAGGGGAATGTGCTGGCCTGTCTGTGCTGAGGGGTGGGTGTAGGGACACGTTCCTTTGGGTGCGTTCAGCCCACAGGACAGATTTCTGGGACGGCTCTGTCTCGGCTTAGAGACCCGACCACTCAGTGCCGGTCGTGCTCACTGCGGGAGGTGGTGCACACCGGGGAGAGTCCAGTGACCCCTCCAGAGGACCAGGGGCGTAGAGCAGACAACCGCCACCTGGCCCCCAGGAGGAAAATCGGGCTTTTAATCCTCTAGAGCTTTACGAAGGCGGACAGAACACAGGGAGGCTCGGTCCTCACCTAACCGATGGGGGTGGGGAGGTCGATTAGGGCACGGCCGGCTCCCGGCTCCTAATCGCCCTGAGCCTGTATTAGCGTCCCCAGCCCCCAGCGGGTACGTCTATAAACAGAGTAGGGATGCCAGGGCTGGGGGGAGGGCCAGCGAATGGTTGAGTCTAGTGGGCCCGGCGGAATCGGGCGATCCCTGACTCGGGGACGGCTCCGTCACAGCCCAGTTCCTAGGATGCGCGCACGGGTGAGGGACCCGGGGCACGCCATCCAGCCGCCGACCCCAAAGCAGAGCTCAGGGGCCCCGGGTGCTCGCTAGCGCTACAAGGATATGGGGGTAGACGCAGGGCGGCAGGGTGTCTCTGCCGCGTGCTCCAAGGCTCCTAGGATGGGTGGCCCCGAAGCAGAGGCGAGCTGGCGGTCTGAGAACTGCTTTCCCCTAGAGACTGGGCGGGGCCGTCCCGGAGCCACAGAAGTGGTAACGACGTGCCGAGAAGCCCGGAGAGGGGGGCTGGAGAAACTAGCTCTGGGAGCAGGAGCTCTCCCCCAGCCCAGGTCCGCGCCCGCCTCCCAGCCCTGCGCTTCCACCTGAGCCCACCAGGGCGGCGAAACGCCGACGCGACCCCCGATCGTTTCCCCCGGGAGGTGCTGGGCCCGCGCGGATACGCACCTGGCCAAACACAATCCGCACCCAAACCGCGCGGCCGCCCCGGGCCCGGGTCCCAGTCCTGGGCGCAGACCGACGACTCCACCGGGGGACCCAGGACCACGGGGCCGCGTGCGCAACTCCGCCGGAAGGCGCGGGAGAGCAGGGAGGCCGCACTGCCGCGTCATCCCCGAAGGCCGGCTGCCCGCCCAACCCGGGTTCTAGCGCTGCTCGCCCCGGGGCGCCCGCCTCCACCTTCCCTTCCTCGCCGGCGCTGCCTCTGCCCCGCCCCGCCCGGACACTCACCTGCGCCGACTCCGGGCTGGGCGCACCGCCGCCTCCCAGCTCTGCGCGGAGTCCACATGGGAAAAACAAGACAAAAACGGCCCTGGTTCGGAGCGGGCCAGATGGACGGAACCCGAGGCGCGTCCGGGCCGAGGGCCGCGCCCCGAACCTCCACAGCGCTACGCGGGAGGAGGCGGCGCCCCAGCGCTGAGTCCGGCGGGGGAACAAAGAGGAGAAGGGATGGGGCCGCGCTTCCTGGGTGTCGGGTGACAGGTCTGCTGGGGGAGGCCCCGGCTCTGCCACCTGAGGAGGAGCCGCCTCCGCTCGGCAGGCGGGGCAGGGCAGGAGAGGCCCGGAGGCCCCGGAGGCCAAGGAAAAGGGTGCGCAGGGTGCCCGGGACTACGCTCCCGGAGAGTGGCCCGCCGGCTCGGGCGCAGAGGTGCGGGGACTCGACGGAGTGCAGAGATAATGACTCTGGGAGGGTTTACCGCCCCCTGAGCCCCGCCCGCCCCCCGCGCCGCGCCATTGGTTCAGGTGCCGTCAGGCGGGGAGGGGCAGGGGGCGGGCCGGCGATGATTCACCTTGAATGTGGCTCGGGTTGGTGCACCGCGCAGGGCACGCCCGTCCCGGACTGCGGAGACGCCGAGAGCCCCGCCTGCTCGCCGGACCCGGTCCGGTCTGGCCTCCTGGGGTCTCGCCGCCCGCTTTCTATCCCTGCCTCCTGCCGTTAGGCTAGGGTGCCGCAGGCCGAGGTGCGCCCCGACGCCCTGCCACCCCGCCGCCCTCTGAGCCCGGAGCTAGCCGAGGTGTGTGTAGAGTAGCGTGCTTGGAAATCCGACCCTGTGCTGGGGGAAGGGAGGTGCGTTTGGAGCTGGAACGCACTGTGGGGCCAGTGGACGGATCTCCTCCGTCTTCCTCGCAGAAAAGTGCGCAAGGCTGTGTTGTGTCAGTGGGCCCACCCGGAGCAAGGGGCTCAGGGCTGGAGCGGGTACGAGAGGCTCCCCACTACGTCCTCACCACCTATGCTTTTCCAGTTCTGCGGCCTCACAGGTGTCTGGCCACTGCGCCGCCGGGAACAAAGGCTGCCTGTCCCGGAAGGGGGAGGGGGTGAGGAGCCGCCCCCAGACCCGTTTCCAGCTCTCTTCCTTCCTCCCCCCCACCCCCGCGGCAGTGGTTCCCCCGGGAGGGGGCGGGGCGGGCCTAGGTTGGGGCACCGACGCTGATAGATACTTCTCTGCGGTCCTTTGCTCGGATACCGTCCGGAGCATTCCGAGGGGCGGGGCAGGGGCTAGAAGACAACCAGGCTGTCAGCGTTGGGGTGGCCTCTTCCTCCTTCCCCAGCATCCTGAGCACCCGAGTGCCTTCCCCATCCCCTCCCCCGGCTGCTTTGGGCACCCTTCCCAGTACCAGCCCCTCCTGGCCTCCCCAGACGGCAACCAGTTCAAAACCAGATTAAAATAAAACGTTAATCCGTCCTCCTCCCTTTTAGCTCCTATTCTCCCTATCGAACCTCACAGGTCTGGCGGCTAAGAAGCCCCTAAAAAGGAGGGTGCTTAGCGGATACCCCCACCAAACCTAAAGGTCTTTTGTATTAAAATTGAAGACCATTAGCACGCTGTTCTGGGCTCCACCGAGGAAAGAGTAGGCAATGGTGATGGGGGGCCAGGGTCCATAGTCCTCAGTACTCTAGCCCCTGCCCAGCCCCGAGGGGCCGCAAGCGAAGGTGCTGATACGAACTCTTAAATAGGTCCGACTCCTGGGCGGGGCCTGCTCGGGCCCTGAATGTAGCAGCCACAGGAGGAGGCAAGACACCCAACCCAGGCGGGACCGCCCGGGCAAGTCTCGGGGGCTTCGGTGTCCCTCTTCAAGAGTACCCCGAGATGAGGCGTGTGGTGCGCGAGGACCCGGACAGGGGAGATCTCGAGCAAAGCGCAAAGCCCAAAGGGCCAAAGCAAGGGGCGGGGAGGGGGGGGTTATCGTTCCACATTAACCCCTCCAGGGCCGGCTCGCATTCCCCTGCCTCTCCTGGTCGCCCTGAATTTCCCTGGCTCTGTCCCCAACCGCGCCCTACCTGCTCCCTGAGAGCCGTGGGATGCTGGGTGGTAGGGGCGCGGTGTGCCAGGAACCGCAAAACCAAAACGCTGGCAATGCCGGCTGCGAGTGGCCCCTGCGGCCTGTCGCACCCCCTTTATAGCACGCGCCCCGCCCCCCGTGCCCGGCACGCCCCGCCCGGGCCCATTCACCTGCTGTTGAGAACCAGACACCGCTCAGCGCAAAGCGAGCCACCCGGCTGCGCGGTCCGGCCGTCGGGGCTGGCGGGGCGGGGGCGCCGCCTAGACGGATCCAGTTTCCACCTTTTCTTAAATGCACTGCTGAAAGTTGAGACGGCCACGGCCTCAGGAGCCAACGTTGCTTTCTTCCCCGGTGGCTCCCCGCGCACCCCAAGGCCCCCACCCCCACTCTGGGAGGGGGGCGCGAAACTGCACCCTCAAGGGCCTCATGCATATTTTAGGGAGCAGGACAGGCCGGTAACCGGAGCTAGACCCGGACGGTGAGGGGGCGGCCCCCGGGGACCCGATACCCTGTATCCCTTTCATCTCAGGGCGCAGGCGGGGGAGGGGGTGGCTCCGGACGACCTCAGGTCCTCACTTTGCTACCCTGCCCTGCGCACCCAGTGCCCTGCCTCAGCATGTCGGACGCCAGTCTGCCCGGCGGCGGCATCCTCCTCCCTCTACGAGATCTTTTCCGCCGCTCCACCAACATCCCACACTGCCCGCGACGCGTAGGTTTGGGTTTCGCGACCCTCGTGTCGCGATGGACCCCTAAACCTGGGCTACTCCAACCCCGAAGACGGCGTCCCTTGCTCAGTCCCTGCACACGGCCCTTCCTTCTCGCTCCCGGTGTTTCGGCTTGTCTTTCTGGCCAGTTTAGTTCTTTCCCACCCCCTGCCCATCCTGCTTCCCTAAGCTCACCCTCTCCTTGGCAGTCACGGTTGTGCTGAAGATGTTGAGCAAAGAGGTCATCAATTTCCCGTCTCCCCTTCCTTCTCCCTCCGTGGGGCGAGATGTCTGAGCTGCAGCCTCCTCCCCCACCTAGATCAGCCGGGGTGTGGGGGTGGGGGCTGCGGTTCTGCCCACGGCCTCGCTCAGATTGGTCGGGACCCCGCGCTGACCCCGGCTCTAGATCCACGACACGCGTAACTAGTCCTCCTACGCTCCAGTTAGCAGGAGTGCGATCTCCAGCGATTCAGTTAACCTATTAGAGCCTCAGTTTCCCCATTTGCAAAATGGGCATAATGACTCCCACCTCTAAGGAGGATAAAGAAAATGCACGTGTGTGCACTGGCGTACTTCGTGACCCGTAGATCTCTGGCAAACTACAGAACCCGCATCATCACCGCTGCGCGCCTTGTACCCGCAAAGCGCGATGCCTACGAGTGTTCGTCCGCCGCCGACGGATCCCAGGTTCCTAGTACTGCCCCTTGAGAGGTCGCCACTACCACTTCCCCACGTCCCGCCAGGGCCTTGTGCTGGGGGCTAAAGTCCACAGGGGAAGCCGAGGTACAGCCTTTCTATCTTGGCCCTCGAGGCTTTGTTCTAGAATCTAAATGTGCATCAGTCGACACTTGCGGGGGTGGGGCTGCTTGAAATCCAACGAATCCCCCATTTTCCGAAAAACGGTATGTTCGTGCGTCTGTGCGTTTTTGTTTTTTGTTTGTTTGTTTGTTTGTTTGTTTGTATTTTCGAGCGGCGCGTGGTCTCTATACCATTTTTCGAAGGGCCCGGAAACCCAGAGGTTCAGCTCCGGGCTGCGGGCGGGGTTGGAGGGAGCGGCGAGCGCAGGGTTTGATAGGGAAAGAAGAGAAAAACAGAGACAGCAAATGAAAGGCGATCCTGTCATAGGAATCTACTCCAGGTCTTAAAACGAGTGAGGAAAATATACATGGTCCTAATATGTCCTGGGAAATATCCTGGAGGTTAAGTGAAGAGCGGAAGGGACCCATGGGTTTCCGTTTGTGTAGAAATATAAATGGGGAGTGGGGGTGGGTGGTCTAGATGTCAGGTTTGCTCCACCCGGACCGCAAGACACAAATAGAGGAGCCTTCGTGTGGGAGAATTGGGGACCAAGGGGCAGGAGACTTTCTTTTTGCTGTATGTCTTTCTGGACTGTTTGAAGTGTGTTCGTTTACCAAATGATTGTATTAAATTTTCAGTTAAAAAAAGAAACTGTAAAAATTGCTTTTTAAGGGGCGCCTGGGTGGCTCAGTGGGTTAGAGCCTCTGCCTTCGGCTCGGGTCATGATCTCAGGGTCCTGGGATCGAGCCCTGCATCGGGCTCTCTGCTCAGCGGGGAGCCTGCTTCTCCCTCTCTCTCTGCCTGCCTCTCTGCCTACTTGTGATCTCTGTCTGTCAAATAAATAAATAAAAAAAAATCTTTAAAAAAAAAATAAAAAAAAATTGCTTTTTAAGAAAATCTGATTTGGGTTGCTGAAGCCTGAAGGAATTGAATCAGAGAGGGTGGGAGGGGGGCTAAGCGGGAGACTGTGAGCAGTGCTGGAGGGACTGGGCGGGGGTTTGGGGTAGTGGGTCCCCTGGGTTCTCGGCTCCTGGTAGATGTGGGTCCTGTACCAGGGCCACCGGGAGGGAAGCAAGCGTGCGTGGCTCCTGCGTCCTTGCAACATTCTGTCTCCTAGCTTCCCCCCACCAGATGACACTCAGGTGGAGTCTGGCAGGTGCTGAGACTTGAGCGCACCCCATAGGTGTCCTTGACCAGAGTCTTTGGAGAAGGCGGCTGCCTGCAATAGGGGACTGGGCACTGAGTGGGTGCTCAGGGCCTGGGATTTGAGACGAGCCTCTATCTTCTCCTCTGTATGAGGAAGGGAGAAGACCAGACCGCACCTCCTTCCGGAGGATAGGGGCAGAAAATGGGTGCATGGCCCCTGGAGAGAAGCCCTGTGAACCGGAGCTCAGTGGGTGCCCCTCCAGGGCTAGAAACGTAGCATTCCCACCCCAACCAAGCACCTGGCGCCGCAACACCCACCTTCCGGCATCCGTGGTGCCCAGAAGAGCCGGTCTGCGACCCACCCACAGGCGTGGAGCCCGGATCCCAGCTCCTGGGCCTGGAGATGGCTTCAGGGGTCTAGGACTCCAGAGCTCCGAAGCTCAGTGGCCCTAAAGAGCGATTGTGTCTGCAGTTGGTGGGGGAGGCATCTTGCAGCCTTCAGCAGATTATCCCGAGGTCGGTGACCAAATATGGTTTTGACCAACTCTAAAGTCCAAAGCAGACTTTAGAGTAATTCAGCCCCCAAACCAGGCAAACACTTTGTTTTGGGATGTGTCAGAGAGTTAGGATTTAGTTGTCTCAAGTTAGAATACTCTGCATTTTTAATCACCCAACACGTGTATTTGCCTCCCTGACCTGTCTGAGCCTCAGTTTCTTCATCTGAAAATTGGGAACTTACCCAAGTCAGAGGACTGTTTGCATCGAATAACGAAATGTTTTTTGCAAGTGCTTTGGAAACAACAAAGCGTTTCTCCAGGGGACAGTTCTTAGTCCTGCAGTCACCACCCATATTCGAGGGGGTCAAGTTGTCCACCTTTTGGAACAAGGCGGCGGGGCTCCTGCGCGGGCATGGAGCCGTCTTTTCCCTGCGCGCAGGCAACTCTAGAGAGGGCGATGTGTTCTGTTCAGGAGCGTTGAGTCCCTTCCTCCCTCGCTCCTGGGTGGACGTCTCCCCGAGTGCACCCCACTGAGCCCTGCCAAGGGCCCCCCCTCCATGCTGTGCACCCCGCCGGCCCAGGCTCGGGTTCCGCTCAGCCTCCACGTCTGCGCCAGCGTCTCCTCTTGCTTGTCTGCTTTGGGATCTGGTTTGCCTCCCGTCTGCCCCGACCCGCCCAGGGCTCCAGGGGTTGTCTGATCCAACCCCACGTCTTCCACAGAGGGATCAGAGGCCCAGCTAGGACCTGAATTCCAGCCGGAGCCAGGACCGGAGCCCAGGTCTCCGGAGCCCAGCCCGAGCTTTTTCCCACCCCACTGGATGGGGAGAACTGGAGCTGGAGATTAAGAAAGAAATGCTGAGGGACCCCGTGGAGGAGGGCCTTTAGGACCTCCGGTTCTCAGAATTGACCCAGCCCCCTGAGGGCCTGGCCTCTAGCGTAGTGGTGCAGGAGAGGGGCGGGGCTCCGGAACCTGGAGGTTTTCCCAGGACAAACCTGAGGAGTGGGTACCAGGCGGATGCTGGGGATGCCTAGAACGAAGGTTCCCTGGGTTCCCAGATGGCAAGCTGACAGACCCTCCTGCCAGGAGATGATGCAGGGGGAGGGCTGGAGGACTGGCAGATATGGAAGAGAGGAGGGGCCAAGGGAGGTGAAAAACAAGCATCTTGGGTGGAGGTTGAGGGGACTGGGACCATCAGGAATTCCTGAAGCTCTTTGATAGCTTCCGGAGTCTGCTCTTTGCCAAGTACAGTAACCAGTAGCACTTCCCAGAAGGTGGTGGCGTCCCTCTTAAGAAGCAGCCTTTGGCCTTTGTCAAAGAGGTTGGAGGTGCTGGGAGTACCCTGTAGAGTTGGACAGGGATGGGCTGGGTGGCAGAGGGGGGTGGGGATGGGGTCACATGCCCCGGCTTCTAGCGTTGTCCTGGTCACAGGAAATGCAGACTCTGGGACAGCAAAGGCTACGTCTGTCTCCTCTGTCTCGTTCACTGCTGGATCCCCATGCCTGACTCTCTCCAAAGATACTCTGCAAATACATGTTTGAGTGAATAAATGAGCACGGGTACAGGGTACAATCCCAATCCCACCAGGGTCCCGCAGGATCTCCCACCCCCACCCCATGGAGAGAGAGAGCCTTTTTTGTTTGTTTGTTTGTTTGTTTGTTTGCAGAGGAGCTGGGTAAGGGGCCGGAACCATCCCAGACCTTTCTCTCTTTCACAGTCGTGGCTGTCTGCTCGACTTTACTCCACCATGATGACTGACTGAGGCCATCGCTAGGGAGGCAGAGACTGCTCAGCATGACTTCTGGGGACCTTTCCTCCCCTCCTTTCCCCATCTCACAGACGTGGCTTTGGACACGAAAGTTCCACCTCTAGATTGCAGTTTCTTCATCTGTAAAGTGAGAGAACTGGCAGGAACCCTAAGAGCTGTGTCTGCTTTTCCCAAAGCTGATCTGGAAATACCTTCCCTTTCTACCTTCATCCCTTCATTTTTCTTGATCAAGACACATGGAAGAAGTGTGCTGTAGCCATTCAAATGGGGGCAGATGAGCGGGGCTGGACTTGGATGAGGAGAGCCCCACTGCGTGCTGCGTGGTGCGGGGCAGGGCAAGTCCTAGGATGCTTCTGATGTCACATGCTCCTGCTGGTCAAATTAGCACATATTCCCTCAGGAGCCCAGCCCAATCACCAAGCTTTGGAATTCTGGATCATCAAACAGATTAGCCGTTTGAGGAGCTCACGTTCTCCTTGAGACAAGAGTGTGAGATGCTGGGTCATACTCCAACTTCCACTTCCAAGAAACCAAAGCTGACCTAGAACTTCCCTTCCAGCAGACACGGGCTGGGATCACCCCTGTCCCCCGTGCTGGGAATCTGCCTTCACTTCAGACCTACCCTCAAAGGCAGGTTTGGGGCTCCCTCCTATCCTCTGTTCTGGAGTTGGGAAGCTGCCCCCCACCACGTCCCACTTCACTGGGTCCTCATCAGATGCCTAAGCCTCAGCCTGAGGCCACCTGCCTGCTGATGGGGTCTCTTTAAAGAATTGATTTCCACAGTCCCTAAAGTGAGTCCTCGGCAGTAAATCTCCCGTCATCCGGGCTCTCTGCTCCATGAATGATTTAGCGCCTCGGAGGGGTTGGAACAGTCTTCCTGTGCACTCGGAGGCCAGTAGCTGTGACATCACTATCCCTGCTGGTGATGGATGGTCTCTTCTGCCCTAATGGGAGGAGAGTGCACAGGGCTGTCTGGGAGGGGGGTCGGGCCATGGAAGTAAGTACCCATCTGGCTCCGCACACTTCTGCTTTGCGGGGGGGGGAGGTCTTCCTGAGGGACCAGCCAGTTAATTGCCCTCCAAGGTACCTAGAGAAAGGGCCTGAGTCCATCTCTCTGTCCTCAGCCCAGAGGGACCGGGCTCATTTCGGAATGGGATTTGTCTTTCCAGTTCCTAAAGTGCTCCAGAGAGAGGAACTATACATTCCACGTGGCCTCTTGCCCTGCTCTGACTTTACAACATACGCACACACACACACACACACACACGCACCTACATGGGTGTGCACACATGTCCGTTTTCTCCCGAGCACTCTCAGGAAGTTCATCATTATGTCCCACCTAAATCTTTCCTGCTCCCGGTGGAGCCTGTGTTTTTTCTGAATCCATCTGGAACGGATGGAGAACAGCTGCTTGTTATGTGCCATATGCTAATCCTCCAAGCACCCGTGGTGAATGATGACCTGGTCTTGATCCCTGCCTGCCCTCATCCCCCTCCCATCTCCTCGCCCCTCTAAGCTTCAGTGACCCCAGTCCTCCCAGTTCCACCAGCCTCCATGGAAAAAGACGTTTTTGTCAGTCAGCATCCATTGATGACCAACTTCTTCAGGTGGAGGACAGGTGGAAAAGACAGCCCCTGAATGGGAGAGAAGCTTCTCCTACTCTAGCAACCCTGACCCCAGCAGGCCCCACCTCCTTGGAAGAGGTGTAACTTGAAGTACCAGCTCCTGCTTCCAGATTGCTTCCCCATTGGCCTATTCTGCCATCAATCATTAGGTTGAAGGTTGTTGTTGTTGTTTTTTTTTTTCCCCTAAGCCTAGTACTGGGCTCTTAAGGGGCCTGTCCACAGGATCTCCTATGTATTGGCACAGACCCAAAGGAGTGCAGTGCAGAATGGGTAAGTCTTTGTTTTGTTTTGCTTGGACAATTGTGTTGAGATATAATTTACATACAATAAAATTAATAAATTTTTAGCCTACAGTTAGATGACCTTTGACAAATATAAACACCTATGTAACCATCACCACAATCAGGATATAGAACATTTCCACCACCCCTAAACTTTTCATCATGCCCCTTCCAGGTCAGTTTCTTTTCCCCACCACCCTACCCCCTCCTTTGCCTCTAGCCCCTGGAACTACTGATCTGCTTTCTGTCACTATAGTTTTGTCTCCTATAGAATTTCATATAAATGCAACTACAGGGGCGCCTGGGTGGCTCAGTGGGTTAAATCCTCTGCCTTCAGCTCAGGTCCTGATCCCAGGGTCCTGGGATCAAGCCCCGCATCGGGCTCTCTGCTCAGCGGGGAGCCTGCTTCCTCCCTTCTCTCTCTGCCTGCCTCTCTGCCTACTTGTGATCTGTCTGTCAAATAAATAAATAAAATCTTTTAAAAAAATGCAACTACATAGTATATAACCTTTTGAACCTGGGTGCTTTCACTCAGCATAATGCCTTCAAGAGTCATCCAAGTTCTTGTATTAATAGTTCACTCCTTTCTACTGCTGAGTCGTATTTTGCTGTATGGGCGTACCACAGTTTGCTCATCCATCCCTGCCCCATCCCCCAGCTGACTGACATTTGAGTTGTTTCCAGTTTCCGGCTACCGTGAATCGAGTTACTAGCAACATTCCTGTACACGTCTCTTTGTGGACGTATCTCCGTCAGAGTTCCTGCCAGTAAATGTTGAACAACCAGCTCTCTGGGGTGGGAGAAAGCCCTGATTCACAGCATTTGCTGGTTTCTGAGGTATAAATACTCCCCCCAGGGCAATTTGAAGCTTTCAATGTGCTACTACTGATTTTCATTTCCCTTGTCTAGTGAGAGAAATAAGAGATCCAGTTCTCCACATCCCTGTCCACGCTTGACATGCCAGTGTTTCTAATGTTAGCCTTCTCCACAGGGCGTGCAGCTCTATCTGCCTGTGGCCTCAGTTGGCATCGCCTTGGTGACTTACGGTACTGCTCATCTTTTCATGTGCTTGTGAACCTGGCCGGGCAAGTTTTTTGTTTTTTTTTTTTTTGTTTTTTTTTTCCTAAAGTTGACTCCACATGCAGCATGGAATTTGAACACATGCCCCTCCAATCAAGAGTCATGAGCTCCACGTGCTGATCCAGCCAGGCTCCCCTGGATGGATAAGTTTTGAGGGGGGTGGGAGTAGGGCCTGTCTCTGGAGTGTTCTGGGGAAATGTTATGGAGTGAAGGGCCACTGTAGTTTGCAAAAAGCTTTCCCATAGTTCACCTCATGGGGTTCTCAGCACAACCCCATTCCACTAGAGAGGGAAACTGAGGCTCTGGGGACTGAGTGACTTATTCAAGCCCTACTGTCCCTGAGTGGCTGAGCCCAGATTTGAACCCTGGTTTCTTGGCTCTCTGACTTCATTCTTTGTCCCTGTGAGTGTCATCTGCCCTCAGCTTGTGTTGGGATCCAAGGAGTCCCCTCTACTCTGCTTAATTCTGTGCGGGGAGTGGGGGGCACAGTAGGAGCTAACCCAAGGGAACTGTCCTTGTCCTTAGCCAGTCCCAGCTAATTGGAGCCCAGCGGCCTTCAAAGAACTGTTTTCTCAGTCTGTGGATCATGCAGTTCTTGATTTCTGGGCTGTGAGTTCAAGCCCCACATGGGGTATAGAGATGACTTTAAAAAAAAAATAACTATTTTCTTGGAGCGGTTGGTTGGGCGAGTCGATAGAGCCTGCTGCTCTTGATCTTGGGGTCATGAGCTCAAGCCCTGCATTGAGTTTAAAAGAAAAAAAAAATGTTGAAAAAGAGAACTATTTTCTTACCACGGTGGCTTCAACTTTGCCTGAGGACCCCCGGACACCTTGCTTCCGGTTGCCTTCAGTCATGAGATTAGAAAACCAGGATATTCTTTCTGAACACTCTGCTCACATTTGCCGCACCTTCTGTTTTCATCATGAAAATCCATACAGAAAGGGCTTATGTCCCTGTGGATGTTCGCCTGCAGACTCAGATCCCCACCCCTGCTTGTCCAAGAGCTCTGATGGGAACAGTACCTCTCTGCACGTAGTAGGCACTCTTGAAGTTTGTTCAATAAATGAGTGGCATTTGTTAATGAACGTGGGTTCTTTTCCTGACCTGTCATGAATTTAAAAGCCCAGGCGGAGGGAGATTACATGTATCGAGTGGGTGTTCTACGCTCCTTACCACAACTGGGTGAGACTGTGGTGATCACGCCCCCTTGTATGGAGGGAAGAAAATGAGGCCTCCTAGGTTTAATAATTTGGCTAGGATGGGGTGCGGCCAGGACTCGGACTGAGGCTCAGTGCCGTGCTGACTGACTTCTGCCTGTGGCACATGAGGAGAGTGAGTGCCGACATCCCCGGATGGGCCCTTTGGCCTCCAGTGGGCAGTGGGCAGCCTGAGAGCCTGAGCTCCAGACAGTCCCTGATCCCATCCTGCCGAATACGCCAGTGAAGGGAGCGAAGATGCCGGTCACAAAACTGAATTTCAGACTGTCCTCTAGAGCTACGTGTCTAAATCCGGCGTCCGCCACACCCTCAGAGATCATCACTCTGCTCCAGAGAATCCAGGCCCAGAGACGTTCTGTCCGTTTTGACACCAAACAGGTGAGCCCCAGACATTTCAGGCTGTGCTGGCCTCGGGCCACTCTCGGCAGCCATTTGCTGCCTGTGGCTTTGGCAGGGTGAGGCCACCAGAGGCCCGAGTGTCCGTGTCCGAGTTCCCTGCCACACCTCTTGGGAGGGGGAGATGGTGGGCGTCGTGGGGATGGTAATGTTCCCCCATTAATGTCCAACTTCATGAAAACCACTGAGACACGTTTCATGTATGGACTTGTTTATTTGAGGCCTGGCTCCGGAGGAGCGGATAATGGAAGACCAGCTACAGAAGAGCTCTTCGAAGAAAAAAACAGCAAAACTCCCACGGAGGAGGAGTCTGCCAAGCCATAGAACCACCAGCTTCTGCCACAGGAGGACTAGGCCCTTACGAGGTGCTGTCCTCGGAGGCCCAGGGAGCCCTTACTGCTTGTATCCCAAGAAACAGGCTAAGGTGGCCTTTCGGGGTGTGGTGGCTTCTCCTGTCGCGCCTCGCACCTTCCCTCCCCCTGAACGTCCAGGGGACCTGAGGGGTCCAGGTCTTGGCCAGAGGACGATCTGAGCTTGTGGCATATGGGATTCTCTTGTGAGAGAAATAGGTTCCAACAAAGGTCTCTCCCCTCTCATTGCTGGGGTGAGTCTGGTCTGGGGTGGGGTGCTGAAGCCGGATGGGTGGGCACCTGAGCAGCTCCACAGGGACCAGTTCCTGGCCTGGAAGGAATGGGGCACGAACCGGCCAGTCCCCACTGGGCCTTCCTGGGAGCCTTCAGCAAGAGTGAGCGGCAACAGCGAAACTTCAGGGCGCCCGGAGGAACCTATCATCTTTCTCTCTTGCCTCCACAGCCCATTCTGTGGGGGCTGGAGAAGAGGGCCAGGGAGACTGGCGGAAAGCCACCCGAGGCCGCTTTTCAATGAAACCATCCATGTACGGGATCGAGTTACTTGTATCAGCTACACAAGACTTTCAATCCACTTTGTAATCAAACAGGGCATCACTCTGGGCTGCTAGGAGCCTGACGTGACAGCCTATTTCCACCCACTTCACAGGTGGGGAAACTGAGGTACTGCGGAGCTGGAGAAGTCATCCACTTGAGCCAGCCCGCATCGCTGCAGAGGCCGGGGTGGGGCTAGACTCAGCCCCGGGCTGGGGTTGCTTCGGGGCCTGTGCGATCTTTCCAGCTCCCAGAGGCCCTTTTTACCTCGGTTGGGTCTACTGAGACTGGGGTAGGGGAGGGGCTGTGTGCAAATACAAATATTTCATCATCCAAGCATGCTCATGGACTTGAGTTTGTGTCTGCTGAAGCTCGGTACCTTCTCTGGATCCCAGCCCAGATCGACTGAAAAATTAGCTACGCACCACTCTCATTCTGCCTCCCGCCAAGTTGGTTTCCATTCTGGTAGGAGCCCCCCACCCCCACCGCAGGACTTTGGGCCAGTCTCCTTCCTACACAGGCCTCAGATTCTGCATCTGTGAACACTGGGGCCATGCTGGTGCCTGGAGCCGCTGTGCACTTCAGATGAGACAAAGGAAGGCAGCGAACTTTGCTAAGTAGAAAATGCTAGCTCCCCCACCCCCCTTCCCAGAGGTGGCCTGTCTTGGCCAGAGGCTAAAATGGTGAGATGGGAACTTGTTGCCTCACTGGGAGGAGCCCCTTCCTGGTGGTGTGAAGAGGCCCTAGGTGGCCCAATGAAACAAAGGACGCCACTCAGATTGGAATTTGAGGTACCAACGGATCATCTGAGGGTACAAGTGGGTCCCAAATATTGCACAGGACATCCTCATAAAAAAAGTATTTTTACAGCACCCCACCCCCAGCCCCCTGCTGCCCACAGTGTCTGACAAGCTGCTGGGCCCCGGAGCTGTCCTCCTGGGCCCTCCAGGAGGCTCTGACTCTTTCTGCCGCCAGGTCTTGCTGCCTGTGTTCGTAGCCCTCACTCTTGTCTCCATCCGCTTGACTTTGGTGCTCCCGCCCTTGGCTGTCCTGGGTGGTCCCTCCTTGGCCTCCATCCCACACACCCCACCGCCCCACAGGGTGGCACACGGCAGCAGGACTAAGAACGCCGGGTGCTGAGGACTCAGGCCCACCCCCCCCCCGACCCGCCTGCACATGAAGTCGAAACCCCTGAGGGTGAGGGGAGAGTGGGGGTTAGGCCCTCCCTGTCCCCCGTGATGTGAGGAACACAAGCCTGGGGCTCCAGGCCACAGCCCTTTCCACCCTCGCCCACCCAAAGGGCAGTTGGGACATGAATTTATTTGTGTTAAACACTGTCCCTCTGTACCAGGGAAGGGGAAGCTCCCAGGCTCCACCCACGTGTGGCCGGAGAGCGGAGGGCTTCACCAGACCCGTGTCACCCCGGGGCCCAGCTGTGCAGCAGCACAACGCGAGGGACCTCCCTCCACTGCCTTCCTGCCCCACGGAAGGAGCTGAGACCTGGCCAGTTGGGAACAAGTGTGGGGAATGAGGAGCCCGTGGCGGACGGGACAGCCATGAAGCCTCAGAGGATCCCACAGGCCCCCTCCACTCCCGGAAGCACTGAGTGTGGGAACAGAGAGGATTTTCCTCTCAGCCACAGAAAACCAAGCTTCGGGGCTTGAGCCGGGTGCCTAGGAAAGACAGCTGCCTTAGGGACCGGAGAGCAGGAGATGGAGACCCTCCTCCCTGGGGGGCGGTCACATTACCTGAGTGACAGAGAAGCCCTGGAAAGACGGGAGGGGACAGTGGCCATGGAGGTACCAGGCCTACTCACGTCTGTGCACCCCGAGGGTGCCCACCGGCAAAATTTGTTTGGGGGCTTTGGATTTTGATTTTTCCTTTCTCTCTAATTTTCTTTTCAAACTCATGTTGGTGCTTCCCTCATTACAGAAATAATCCTGAGACTGCAGAGAGCGAAGACCAAGCAGACAACACAAACCTCCCCAAAAGCCACTGACCACCAACCACTGTAGACTTTCCCAGTCTTTTTGCCCATGAGCATTTTGTTTTAACAAAATAAGCGCATTTTGTATATACTGTTTTGTATCTTTTCTCACTGAACTATCTTTTCTCATTTGGGAATGTTGTATCCTCCAATAATTAATAACTGCAGTATTTCATCCCAGGCTCATTCCTTAATTTGTCAAGCCCATCTTAAGGACGTTTGTGCAATTTCTGATTCCCGGCAATAATACAAATTTAGATTTTTTGGGGGGGGAATGTATTTTGAGAAGTGGTATCTCTAGGTCAAAGAGTATACAAATGTAAAACATTAACTTTTAAAGCATTTTGATTTATTTATTATGATTATTACTTTTTAAAAAATATTTTATTTATTTGGGAGAGACAGAGAGAGACAGAGCATGAGCAGAGAGAGGGAGATGCAAACTCCCTGCTGAGTAGGGAGCCTGACATGGGACACGACCCCAGGACCCTGAGATCACTACCTGAGCTGAAGGCAGATGCTTAACCCATTGAGCTACCCATGCGCCCTTATTGTGATTATTTGTTAAGTTAACTGCACTGCCAATGTGGGGTCATGACCCCGAGATCAGGAGTTGAGTGCTCCACCGATAGAGTCAGGCAGGTGCCCCAAATTTATTTTATTTTATGTTATTTTTAAAGATTTTATTTATTTATTTGACAGACAGAGATCAAAAGTAGGCAGAGAGGCAAGCAGAGAGAGAGGGGAAAGCAGGCTCCCGCCGAGCAGAGAGCCCGATGCGGGGCTCGATCCCAGGACCCCGGGATCATGACCTGAGCTGAAGGCAGAGGCCCCAACCCACTGAGCCACCCAGGCGCCTCAGGTGCCCCAAATTTAAAACATTATCGGTGTATATTACAGATGCTGCATGCAGGCACACATGTCCTGTCACAAATTGTAACAAGCAGGTGGTGTATGCAGTTGGCGCTGGTCCCGGGCCCTCGGTGATCTGGACAGCAATCCCTGGACCCCCCATCATCTCTCCACACCCGCAACAGCACCCCACATGCTATGACAAGGGGCAGGACTGAGGGACTTGTTCCTTTGTCCTCAGGCCCCAGGACCATCGTCCTCCTTGCTCGGGGCCCCGGGACCCTGGGAGCATAGCAATTCAGACAATTCAGTATTGATGTCTGGGGATTCAGGACTGTGTGGTCACCATCTGGGCTAAGCTCCTCCTTCTTTTCCAGGGTTGGGGCTCGGGGTATTTGCCCCCCTCCCAGGGCCAGCGACAGCCAAGGAGGGGCCAGCATGAAGGCAGGGGATGGGTGGTGAGGGTCTGGGCATTATCATGGTGTGGGGTCAGGACCTCGGAGTCACTGTCAAGACGGATTCCAAACCTTATGATTGTCAGTCTTCCTGCAGACACGAGAGGGGAGGCTGTTCGGCCTCTGGGCTCCGTCCTTCCCTCTATCTGTTTGCATGGCTCCGTTTTCATCCATAATCCTTAGGACTTCCAAGAACGATCTCCTTGAAGGAAAAGCTTCCAGGCTCTGATGCTAAGAAGAAACTTGGGAAAACTTGATTTGTACCCTCCCCTAGCCCCCATTTACAGATGAGGACATTGGGACTAGGTGTCACGAGTGACTTGGCCAAGGTAACACCAGGTTAGTGACACGCTGGGATGGAACTAGACTCCAGATGCCGTCCCTCTACAGGTGTTTCGAAACCCCCACCTGCAGGAAGGTGTTAGCTCCAGAGCCCTTCAAATGGCCCCCTACTTCCCGTCTGCCATGCCATGCCAGGCCTTCCAGGCCCCTCCCGAAGGTTTTGGGACTTGGCGGTGTCTGTTCCTGTGCTCTGAGGGGCGGCTCTGACTGACGGACTCTCCTCCCGGGCAGCAGCCCCGAGAGACCCAGCCTTCCTGCTTCAGCTTTGCCCACACTAACTCATCTGCCCCAATCCCTCCTGCCCCACCCCAGCTCCCCCATCCTTCAGGACCCACCTCAAAAAGCTGCCTCCTCCGGGAAGCCTTCCCTGACCCCCAGCTGGAAGTGCTTTCTCCCTCCTGCTGCCCCCCCGGAGGCCTGAGGCTGGAAGAGGCCCCTCCTTCCAGGGCAAGTCTGGGTCTGGGGCCTGAAGCCTGTTTGGTGGGAGCCTTACTTGTCTGGGTGGGAGGAAGAGAAAGCCATGGTGGGTCTTGGAGGTTGGGAATTTTTCATGTGATTCTGCCAGCAGCGAAGGGCCTTGGCATAAAGAGAGCAACTGCTGTGGCAGAAGGTGGGGGATGGACTGGAGCCGACAGAGCAGGAGGGGCGGAGCCAGCTAGAAATCCCTGGAAGGCCCCAGAGGATGCTGGCTGTGGGCGGGGGCGGAGGGAGCACCCAGGGCTTTGTGGAAGGAGGCCTTCCAGGACTGACCATACAGGTTCCGTGTCCACGTGTCCCAGGCTGGACACAGTGTGGCTCTTCCGTGACTGGCCGTGGGTCCGAGGGCCAGGCAGCAGGACACTACAGGACGAGGGCCAGCGGTGGCTCAGAGTACTCCAGTTCCAACCAGCCTGTGTTCCTGCCAGCTGGCCTCCGGCACGGCGCCCTATTTCCTGACCTACGCCTGGGGGAGGACATGAGTTTAAGAGGCCAGATGGAGCAAAGGGGAAGAGGTGCAGGGGACCCCTCAGTGCCTGTAAGCTCACCCCAGTTCTACGACCTTGTTTCCTTACCCGAGGTACCTGGGGACAGTAGTGCACACTTTGCCAGGCTGTGGCTAGGACAGTGACACCAGTCCCGGTATGTGGGGCATCAGCGCACACATAGTAGGGCTTCAGAAGCACAGTAACTGGCCCTCTGACTTCCAGGCACCAGTAGCGCCGGCTCTGGGACCTCTGTGTGGTCAAACCCGGGCGCTGCAGGGCACCCCAGGAAGGGCCTGCTGAGTGATGACAGTGACCTGCCCCCAGGGCCATGGGCAGGGGAGGGGGCTGGGAGAGGACTGGGGGCTGGGGGGCTGCAGGGAGAGGGTAGGGTAAGCAGCTGCAGGGGCCCGCACAAGGCCTCACACAGCCAGCATGCAGCCCCTCAGGGCCCAGCAGGAGGCAGGAGCAGCCCCTGCCCAGTGGGTGGGGGGCGGGGGGGAGCTGGAGCTGGGGTACCCAGGTGTCTCAGTCCTGGCCTAGAGGTCTCAGTGTCACGAGGAGTCCTCACAGCAACTGCAATACTACAGGACTTCCTGTGCAGGGAAGGGTGGTGAGAGCCAGGAGCAGGGGAGGGGCTGGGAGAACAGCCTGGAGGAACTCCACCCCTCAGTGGAGCCGTCCTGGGGGAGTCCTGATCGACCCCGTGGGATGCTCTGCTTCTCAGCAGAGTCATGGAAAGGCCCTGGGGTGTTTGGAAGCAGCAGGCCCCTCGGTCACCGTGTCACCTGCTGGATGAGAGGAGCTGGGGGGCCGGGACACGCGGGCAGCAGCGGGGGCTGACTGTTTAGAGTTCAGGTTATCTCTGTTTTCCACCAAGAGGACACAACGCCATCCGCTGGTATTAACTGCCCTCCTGCTTCCAACGTTAGTTTGCTCCTCCAGGGTTCCATGGCCCCTGGTGCTGGCAATAACCGAAATGGCTTTCGGTGTTGACAGAGGCTCTAAGCCAGGCCCTGTGTTCTCCAGGTGGCTGCGGGGTCCCTCCCCTGCCACCTGCCTCCCAAAATCAAGGGCTCGTGGTTGTCACCATGGAGCCAGACAGGGACTTCCAATCTCAATGTGTTTTCCCCACATAATTGTCCTCGAGGTGGGCACTCTTATCATCTCCTTTTAGTAGGGAGCTGCAATTCTGGGGGTCATTCTGGAAGGTCCTCTCTGTCCAGGTTCTCCAAATACCAGCTTTTCCCTGCCTGGAGCCTCCCGCTGAGAGAGAGCCTTGGCTCAGCTCAGTCCGGCCCTGGGCCTCTTCTCCCTCAGCACCATTTGGACCAGTTCTTTCTCTCTGTCTTCCTTTGTCTTTCTTTCTTTCTTTCTTTCTTTCTTTCTTTCTTTCTTTCTTTCTCTTCCTTCTTTGCTTCCTTCCTTCCTTCCTTTCTTTAAATTTTAAGTAGGCTCCACGCCCAACATGGGGCTTGAACTCACGACCCGGAAACTAAGAGTCACGTGCTCTACCAACTGAGCCCGCCAGGTGCCCCTGGACCCATTCTTTCCCTGCACCAGCACGCATCTGTCTGTCGCCCCATGAGCCCCCAGGGATGAGGAGGTGGGCAGAGGGGAGGACTGCTTCCAATGTTCAGGGGCTCAGGGTCTAGAAAGCAAAGGGGGCACCCAGAACTTGCAGGATCTGGACTCTATCTCTCTGCCCTGCCCATCCCACCCCAACCCTGCCCCACTGCTGTCTCCCATCTGCCTTCTCCATGTCTGCGCCAGCACCACCAGCTTCCAGAGGCAGATCAGGTTCTCCAAAGCACAACCAAGGCCGTCTAGAACTTTCAGAACAGGCTTTCGTTAAATCACAGAGGAAGAAAACCTGAGGAGTTGAAGTAGCAACCAAACAAAGTAGAAATATCTGCTCCCACCTTCTCTCCTCCCTGAGTGGGTCTGTCTGCAGTCCCTTGGCCCAGCCCCACAGGGTGCCTAACTCCTATTATCAGGGTTCTTTCTTGCTTCTTCTCCTTAAAGGCTGGGGGAGTGGTTTGGATGGTGCTCCCCCACAAAAGATATGTGCTCGTCCTGATCCCCAGAACCTGTGAATGTTACCTTATTTGGAAAAGGGGTCTTTGCAGATGCAATCAAGTTAAGGATTTTGAGACAAGAAGATCATCCTGGATTATCCGGGTGGGTCCTAAATCCAGTGACAAGTGTCCTTACAAGAGACACACAGAGGAGACAGACACAGCGGAGGATGAGGCAGTGTGACAGGGCAGGCAGGGATTGGAGCGACTTTGTACAAGCCGAGGAGCACCAAGGGTGGCCGGCAGCCACTGAGAGCCAGGAGAGAAGCATGGAAGGGTGTCTCCCCGGATCTCAGGAGCGAGCACCCAGCCCACAGCCTGATTTGGGCCTTCTTTCCCCACAGCTGACAGGATTGTTTTACATATATTTTTAAGATTTATTTATTTGAGAGAGAGCTGCACGTGAGCTGGGGGAACTGGGTAGGGACCGAGGGAGAGGGAGAGAATCAGACTCCACACTGAGTGTGGAGCCTAACATGGGGCTCAATCCCACGACCCTGAGAATCAGGACCTAAGTTGAAATCAAGAGTCAGACGCTCAACCGACTGAGCCACCCAGGGTCCTCTGAGAGAATTGTTTTAAATGGTACACTTCTGGTCATCCGTTATGGCAACCTTGGGAAACAGAGTTGGTGTTTTGAGGTGTTGCTTACAGACCTGACTTCCGCTAACATCATAAACTGTGGACAGTTAACTGTCGCTCCAGGCAGACCCCCACCTGGAGGTTCAGATCCCTGGCCCCCCATGGCCTCGTGGAGACCTTCACTTGCCTGTCCCACGGGTGCCCTAAAGCCACCATGCTAAAAAAGCCCTAAGCTGCTCCTTCTCCTATCATCCCCCTCTTCCTGAATGAAACACCTCACCCTCACCTGGGAGGCCTCCTTGCCCACCCCCCCTCCCCCCGCTCAGTCAGTCGAGACCTCCCCCAACCCCACCTGCCTGTCTGGGACTGCACCCTCATGCAGGTCGCCCTCAGTTCTCTCGGGAAAAACCACCCAGTGGCCTCTCCCTTTATACCCACCCTTTCCAGTGAGCCCAGTGATACAGAGGGTTTGTGAAAACGTCACCGCCCAGACACTTCTTTCTCACACAAGTTACTGCGTCCAGCGGGAAGATGCCAGACGGTTTCTGCTGGAGAGATAGGGCTCCTCCAGGGCCCCTCCCTGGCTCTGGGGGAACATGTTCCCGTTGGGGGCCACAGTGGTCAGCCCATCCCAAATGAGGTTCTACAGGGGATTTGTCAAGTCTCTAGTCGCCTCATGTGTCACTCCAGCATCATTATTTTATATCATTCTAAAAACGCCTCGTCACTTATCCTGAAGGTTGGGATCCTCAGCACAATTGTCAGCATGCCCCCAGAAACTCTTGCCATGCTGTCGGAAGGTTCTGTGAGAATGGCCAGGTGTCCCAAGCGACATGGGACAGTGACCCGCTGTGGACCAGACTCTCATCATCCCCTGTACAACTGGCCTTAGCGGGATGGAGCGTAGCAGGCAGGAGTCAGCAGATGAAACACCTCTATATGTAGAACTACATTAATTAATTACTTAATTAATATTATTATTATTTTAAGTTGGCTCTATCCCCAACCTGGAGCCCATCACAGGACTTGAACTCACAGCTCTGAGATCATGACCTGAGCTGAAAACAGAAATAAGGTACTTGGGTTGCCTGAGTGGCTCAATGGGTTAAGTGTTTGCTTTAGGCTCAGGTCATGAGCCCAGGGTCCTGGGATCGAGCCCTGCACGGGGACTCTTGTCTCAGTGGGGAGTCTGCTTCTTCCTCTGCCTGCTGCTCTCCCTGCTTGTGTGCACTCTCTCTCTCTCTCTCTCTCAGTCAAATAAGTAAATAAAATCTTTGGGGGAAAAAAAGAGTTAAATGCTTAACTGACTGAGCCACCCAGGTGCCCTAACCACATTTATTTCTGTATTTATGTATACATGACAGAAACCCACAAGCTTTCTGACTTCACAGAATTTGTTATAGTTCCCCCTCTTTGCATATTTGTACCTCCCTCACCAACAGTGAGAAGTCCAGCCCCTGTTAGTCTGAAAATATTGACTTACTTGGTGAATCCCTATACATTACCAATCTCACATGGCAGCCCCTCCTCCCCCAAGGGCTGCCTCAATGGCACAGAAGCTCTCTCCCCTTGCTTGGGCTCCCACATCCCATTTGAGTACACCCTCCCATGTGAGTGCCCTCCTACCGTGTCTGGCCTCTGACACGCCATAATAGGCGAGCCTCCCTTGGTGATGCCCACCTCACCCCTTTTGGGCTCTGACACCCAAGCGGGTGAAAGGACCCATTCTGTGGATGCCCTCCTTCCCCATTTCCTGCTCTGACACCCCAGGCCATGCCCCTCCTGCCCTGGTGCCCTCCTTACCTGACGCAGGCTCCCCACCTCGCCACAGCCTGCACATCTACCTTGCTCAGCCTACTTCATGGGCCGTTCTGGGAGGGGAAGGGAAAAGAAAGAGCGAGAGAGCTATACCTTACAATTCTTTGTTTTAAATTGTATTTAATGTATCTGCAAGGTCATTCCACAGAAGGAGGTAGAGAAAGTCTTCATTTCTTTTATTGTTTTTAACAGCTGCAGAGGATCGCGTGCTGTAAATATATCACAGTTTATTCAGGGGCCATCTGGTTGCTTCTAATGTTTTGCTATTTCCAATAGTTGTCAGGCATATTTCTGAAGCACTTGGAAACGACCTAGTCTGGCATTTTAGAGACTGTGTATCCACAGCCCTGTCCTATATAAGCCACCAGATGCTCCTTTCAGAACATGCCCTGGATTTCAGAAAATCCTGGCCGCCAGTCTGTCAGTGGCCAGCCGCACCAAGGACTGAAGCTTGAGCTGGACACTGCACCACAGACTAAAGCTCAGAGAAGCTCAGGGAGGCCAGTGGCGTGTGAGGAGGTTTGGCGACAAACCTCGGGCTGGGGCTCTTCATGTTGGAAGGAGACAGAGGATCCAATCGGAACCTCTGTTTTAGGAGTTATGATTTCCTTTAGCGTAAAGGGAGGCAGGTCCCCAGGGCTCTGACTGTACCCAAATGGCTCTGAGATCAGTTCCCTCAGAGGAGTCTAGGCACCTGGAGTTCCGCTGACGGGGAGGCAACTGTCCCTCGTCAGGTCTCCCTGACATAAGGTCTGAAGCAACCTTGAACATGACTTTTGTAGGATATAAATTAAGGTTTCTTTTCTCAGTCATGTATTTATTTACTTACCTCACAAATGTCAAATTATAAATTAAAGATGTTTTATCACTGGGGCTCTTCCAATGTGAATGAGTGTGTGTGTGTGTGAATGCCTCATGTTTACGTCCTGGCCAGACCCAAATGAATGACTATTTGAATGTGACTCTGAGCAGGGTGACAAGAGGCAGCGTGAGGAGGAGGAGACGCCCACCTGAGAAGAACAGGGACATTCTCTGGTTGTCTTCCTTCCAGGAGGGAGAGAACTGACCAAGGATTTTGAACACACGGGTCCTCCAGCTTGCCAGAGCGGGCGGGAGAGCTGCCTGAAGGAGAGCAGAGAAGCTGGCGTCGATGTTCCAGAAAAGTGAGAAGAGGGACGTGGTCAGGGACTGCCTTGCCAGGCCGGTGCAAATTATTCATGGAAAATAGAGGACTCCGGTGGAAAGAACCCTGGGCTGGAGATAAGGGGGTTGGCGTGTGACCGTGGATGAGTTCTGTTCAGCTTGAACTAGTGACTTAAACCCCGGGACGGTGCCGTACCCCGTCCTCTGCACCTCACAGGAGTGGGTTACAAGGGGCAAATGAAACTCTTCCTGCCCCAGGGCAGGGTACAAACAGAGAGACAGATGAACCAGTTGCACCAAAGGCCTCAGGGTCCCCGGTGAGGACACCTTCGTGTCCAGCCCAGCCCAGGAAAGGCACGTGCTCAGGATCCAGGCAGCATCCTGGCCCTGGCCCAAGAGGGACCCCTCTGGGTGAGCGAGCCGCCGGGCCAGGGTGGGGGCCCCCCGGCAGGAGCACAGGTCATTTTCCTTGCAAACACGAAATTCAAATGTGAGAAGGTATCAGTGCTCGGGCCGGGCAGCTGGGCACAGAGGCTCTGAGGGCAGGATGCGTCATGACGCCAGAGCTCTAGACCCTGGTTCCTGCGGGTCGGAGCTCTCAGGCCGGTGGGGGTTGGTGGTCCTCTCAGGCCAGTCTTGGCCTCTCCCCGGGGAGGTCGCTGAGACCAGACCGGTTGCTGGGGCCAGGGCCGGGGTGAATGCCGGCCCCAGCACCCTCCCCCCGCCCTGCCCGGCCCCACTGGGACCCAGCTGGAGAGGCTGACGTGGCCACAGCCAGCACATGCATTAGTAATGGCCACTGATCCCGCTGGCCCTGCGCCCTGTTTCCAGAGTGGGGCCGTAACCCGAGCCTGGGGGGGGGGCTGCCCTCGAGACTCCCCCATGGGGTGCGGCCGTTGGACACCTCCCCTCTTCCTGGTCCTTAGTCTCTGCCTCAAATCGAAGAGAAATGCAAACACGTTCTCTCCTGACACCCCCAGCGGTCGGTTGTTCACGCGGTCTCTTCTGTCAGAGGATTCCCCGACAGGGGAGTGTTAGGAAATGACCCGGGGAGCTTCTAAGGACCAGTTCACTCGGGGACATGGTCTTCCTGGGCTGGGCCTGTTTCCTCATCTGCAGGGAGCAGGTCTGTTCTGAGACTCCCTCTGGCCCTGGTTCTGGGGCCCCAGGGCTTGGCCTCTGCCCTGATGGGGCCTGCGGTGGGTGAGGGGGGACACGGCAGGGCCACAGTCAGAGGCTCAGGGTGTTGAAGAGCATCGGCGACCCAGCTTGTAGCCTCCTGAGTGCATGTTCTGGACCAAGCAGGTCCGGATGACTGTAATATTTGGGGGGAACAGGGCAGAGGACAGGTTGGGGAGGGAGGCAGGGGGCACTGTTCACACCCTAACTATTCTCCTCAGGCCCAGGTGGAGGGAGAGAGGCCACGGGCAGCCACCTCACCCTGGGACTCGAGGCAGCCAGAGGCTCTTCCATTTTCAAGGGCAAAGGTTCAGGCCCTGCCTCCCTCCTGGGCGGTCCGAGTCCTGTCACTCCCAAGGCAGCTCTGGGATGTCCCCGAGGAACTCAGGCTCTGTCCTGGGGCCTGTGACCTGTCTCCTGCAGCTGCCCTTGAATGGGAAGGTCCTGGCTGTCCCCAGTTGCCTCTCCTAGGAACCTTGTCATTCTCCCTGTGAAGGGGAAGGCATTGTTACCCCAACACACCTCACACGGGAGAAAAAAGCCCTCCAGCAATCAGGCGGTCAGCAGGAGGAGGGATAGGCCTTCCGTGGGCGAGCACCCCTCAGGTAGGGCACGTTGGAGTTTGAGGAGCTCGAAGACATTGAGGAAGCGTGGGACTAAAGGGAAGAGGTGTCAGGCCATGCTCTGTAGGTGACCAGCCCTGTGACCTCGAAGAAACCACGACCTTCAGGAAGGAGGATAGCTCAGCTCACTTCCTGCCCCCCCCCCACCTCCATGGTCCTGAGTGTGTCCCCAGATTGCTCTGAACAGAGCTCCTGACACCCGGGCTCACGATGGATTTAGGCCATGATGGGAGCAGAGATGGGGTCTCAGGGGCTGGATGACCAGAGCGGTCTTCCCGGGCTGAGGTTTCCACTGGGGTGGAGAGTTTCCATCAGTTGCCCAAATTCCGGGCCCCAGGGGTCTGGACCAGAGGCTCCTGCACCTGGCTGGCCTGCCCCCACTGCTCACCTTGCCCCAGGGCTGCCCAGCACCACCACCCTTGGGCTGGTGGGGGACCTGGTATCCAGGGTGACAAGCAGACGATGGTGGGACTGAGACTCTGGACTGGGGCCAGGGCACAAGCTGCCTCTGGAGCTGCGGTCTCATCAGCCCTCCCAGGGGGCCGGGCCCCCCCAGGCAGAGCCGCCGGAAGCTGGCAGGACGGGGGAAGTCAGGGAGAGCATGCCTCCACCCAGCCCAGCTTGGAGGCAAGTGTGGGAGGGCTCTCCCCCTGGAGGCTCAGGGCTCCCCGGCCCCTGGTCCCCAGGCAGCCAGGGTTTCCAGCAGCCTGGCCTTGCTAATGCAGTCGCAGCTGAGAGGCAGTGGCTGAATAATTCAGCAGAGCTGGTATCTTGACTCCTACTGGGAGGCCAACTGCTGGCCCCGGAGTCCTCCACCTGGGCAGGCAAGCTGATTCCCTAGGACCCCCAGGCTTCTTCACACCCCAGAGCTTCTCACTGTGTGCCCCCAACTCTTGCTTTCCCTCCAGCTGTGCCCCTGCCAGAGCCAGCCCCCCGACTTCCCCCATCACCAAGTCTTTCCCATTCCACCTGGTACAGAGACTCCTTGAATCCATCTGCCCCACCTCTGACCTGGTCCAAGCCAAAGCCCCCTCTCCCAGATGACGGGGCAGCCCCTGGCCAGCTCCCTGCTTGCACGGTAATCCCGTTGGCTCTGCCCAGGGCATATCGTCCCCGGCTTCAGGCCCACTCGTGGTCACCAGGTCTCAGGATCGAGTCCCTGACCCCACCCAGCCCTCACCCTGCAGGATGGGGAACGACACACTTTCTTCTTCTCCTTTTTCTTTTTTATTATGCATTTATCAGGTGTTCCGTAGACATATATAGACATAGTAGATATGAAAAAGAACCAACTGGAACTTCTAGAACTTTGATACAATAAAGAATTGGTTAAATATAGCTCAGTACTATGGAATATGATAGAGCTCTTAAAAAGAACAAAGCAGCTCTCTATATACTGATGAGAATTATTACTAGGAAAAACAAAGCAAGATGTAGAGCAGCCTGTGTAATTTGTTTCTATTTGTGTATAAAGAATATGCTACTTTATGCTTATACACACAGACCCATTTCTAGGAGGACACTCATGAGGTTATGAATAATGGCTGACCTCTGGGAAAGGAAACTGAGTAGGGAAAAGAAGGAAGGACAAAAGGATTTACCTTAAAATTTTAAATTACATTAATTTTTTTAAAATTATGACTATTTTTAAATTTTTTTTTAAGATTTTATTTATTTATTTGACAGACAGAGATCACAAGTAGGCAGAGAGGCAGGCAGAGAGAGAGAGAGAGAGAGAGAGAGGAGGAAGCAGGCTCCCTGCTGAGCAGAGAGCCCGATGTGGGGCTCGATCCCAAGACCCTGGGATCTTGACCTGAGCCGAAGGCAGAGGCTTTAACCCACTGAGCCACCCAGGTGCCCCTATGACTATTTTTTTAATTTATGAAATTTTTATTTTTATTTTATTTTTAATTTTTTTTAAATTTATTTATTTGTCAGAGAGAGAGAGAGAGCGAGCACAGGCAGACAGAGTGGTAGGCAGAGGCAGAGGGAGAAGCAGGCTCCCTGCCGAGCAAGGAGCCCGATGTGGGACTCGATCCGAGGACGCCGGGATCATGACCTGAGCCGAAGGCAGCTGCTCAACCAACTGAGCCACCCAGGCGTCCCAATATGAAATTTTTAAAAAAAAATTATTTATTTGACAGAGAGAGATCACAAGTAGGCAGAGAGGCAGGCAGAGAGAGAGAGGAAGCAGGCTCCCAGCCGAGCAGAGAGCCCGACGCGGGGCTCGATCCCAGGACCCTGAGATCATGACCTGAGCCGAAGGCAGAGGCTTAACCCACTGAGACACCCAGGTGCCCCATAATTTATGAAATTTTTTTAGAACAGTTTTAGGTTCACAGCAAAACTGAGGGGCTTGGGGGTGCCTGGGTGGCTCACTCACTAAGTGTATGCCTTCCACTCAGGTCATGATCCCGGGGTCCTGAGATTGAGCCCCGCATTGGGCTCCCTGCTCGGCAGGAAGCCTGCTTCTCCCTCTCCCACTCCCCCTACTTGTGTTGCCTCTCTAGCTGTGTCTCTCTCTGTCAAATAAAATCTTTAAATAAAACCCTAAAGCTGAGGGGTTGGTACAGAGATTTCCCATAAGGCCTCTGCCCCCACATGCACAGCCCCCCTTATTACCAACAACCCCAATGAAGAGTCAGACGCTTCACTGACTGAGCCACCCAGGCGCCACTCCTCAGAGCAATGCATTTGTTACAATGGTTGAACCTACCTTGTCTATCATTATTGCCCAAATGCATAGTTTACATTAGGGTTCACTTCTGGTGGTGTGCATCCTATGGGTCTGGGCACATATTTATTTGTCAGGGCATTCGTCATTACAGCAGCATACACAGTGTTTTCTCTGCCCTAACAATCCTGGTACCACCTATTCACCCCTCCCCTCCACCGCCCTGTTCAACCTCCGGCGAGCCCTGGTCTTTGTACTGTCTTCATAGTTTTGCCTTTTCCAGAATGTCATATAGTTGGAATCAGACACTGTAGAGACTTTCACAGTGGCTTCTTTCACTTAGCAATAATGCATTTAAGGTTCCCCCATCTTTCTACGGCTTGATAGCTCATTTCTTTTCAGGGCTGAACCATATCCCACTGCCTGGATATACCACAATGCATTTACCCATCCGCCTCCTGAAGGATCTCTTGGTGGCTTCGGAGATTTGGCAGTTACAAATAAAACTGCTATAAACATCAATGTGCAGGGTTTTTTGTGGACATAAGTTTTCAGCTCCTTTGGGTAAATAGCAAGGAGCACAACTGTTGGTAATTATATTAATTTTAGATGATCTTTAAAAAAAAAAGACTGTGTTTATTTATTTGAGACAGAGCATAAGCAGGGGGAGAGGGAGAGAAACAGACTTCCTGCTGGGAGTGGAGCCTGACACGGGCTCAATCCTAGGACCCTGGGATCATGAACTGAGCTGAAGGCAGATGCCCTTTTTTTGTTGTTAGAAACAGAGAGGGAGGGACAGAGAGAGAGAGACACAGAGCACAAGCAGGAGGAGCAGCGGGCAGAGGGAGAAGCAGGCTCCCCACTGAGCAGGGAGACCGATGCAGAACTCCATCCCAGGACCCTGAGATCATGACCTGGGCCGAAGGCAGAGGCTTAACCCACTGAGCCACCAGGCACCCCAAATAAAGGCATTTTATAAAAAATTGTGTTAATAAAATCATTAAAATGTTTTTACTTTCCCAAACCTCCTGAATATGATCAGTTAAGCATGTTTCTAAAAGTGAAAAAGTAACAGTTGTAACTGACATATTTGCTAAGTCTTTGATATATTTGATAACTTATATTCACTGAGTCTTGGGGTGCCTGGGTGGCTCAGTGGGTTAAACCTCTGCCTTTGGCTCAGGTCATGATCTCAGGGTCCTGCGATCGAGCCCCACATTGGGCTCTCTGCTCAGCGGGGAGCCTGCTTCCCCCTCTCTCTCTGCCTGCCTTTCTGCCTACTTGTGATGTCTCTATCAAATTAATAAATAAAATCTTTTTTTTAAAGATGAAAAACAGGATTAAAATTATTCCTGACTTCTGTCCTAACAGCATAGCTATAAAAAATAATTGTAAAAAACCAGCCCACTCATCTCATCATGAGAGCTATTTTTATTTACATTTTATAACAACTTTTCTTGGCGATATAATTCCCATCCTAAAAACTTCACCCTTTTAAAGCAAACAATTCAGTGGTTTTTAGTATATTCACGACGTCCTACAATTATGAACAGTATCTAGTTTTGGAACATTTTCATCACCCTCCCAAAAAAACACCTGTTACCATAGGTAGTCATTTCCCACTGCCCCCTCAACCCGGCCCCAGCAGCCACCAATCTACTAAAGTCTCTATGGATTTGCTTATTCTGAACATTCCACTCCAATATGTGGCCTTCTGTGTCTGTCTTCTCTAACACAGCACAGTGTGTGCAAGCTTCATCCACGCTATAGCATGTTAGTAGTTCATTTCTCTCAGGTCTGCATAACATGCCATTATATGAAGTTCTATATATAGATATAGATAGGTAGAGAGATATATAGATATATTACAGGTATATATCTATATATACATTATTTGTAATATACAATATTATATATTATTAAATACATGTGATAATGTATTAATATATAATATATTAATATATTTAATTATATTAATAATTTAATATATTTAATATATAACTGATTATATATAATGTATTGGTATAGGATATATAATAATATATATTTAATATAATATATAGATATATATCTATATATAATAATTATATTTAATATATAGATATCTATATATAATAGATCTATCTATATACGTTGTGATATATGTGGTATATATTTTATATATATAAATATATATCACATTCTGTTCTTCCTTTCATCAACTGATGGACATTTGAGTTATTTCTGCTTATAATGCTGCTATGAACACTGCAAGCTTTTCTTTTGAATATTTTATTTATTTATTTGACAGAAAGAGAGATCACAAATAGGCAGAGAGGCAGAGAAGCAGGCAGAGAGAGAGGGAAGCAGTCTCCCCTCGGAGCAGAGAGCCCAATGCGGGGCGAGATCCCAGGACTCCGGAATCATGACCTGAGCCGAAGGCAGAGGCTTTAACCCACTGGGCCACCCAGGCGCCCCTCCTTACAAGTTTTTATTTGAACTCATGTTTACATGCTTTCCATTTTCCTGGGTATACACCTAGGCGTGGACTTACTGAAAGGTATGGTAACTCTATGATTAACATTTTGAGGAACTGTGAGCCTGTTTTCCAAAGTGGTTTCAACATTTTTTTTTTTAAGATTTTATTTATTTATTTAACAGAAAGAGATCACAAGTAGGCAGAGAGGCAGGCAGAGAGAGAGGAAGGGAAGCAGGCTCCTCACGGCCAAGCAGAGAGCCCGATGCCGGACTCGATCCCAGGACCCCGAGACCATGACCTGAGCCGAAGGCAGAGACCCAACCCACTGAGCCACCCAGGAGCCCCTGGTTTCAACATTTTATGTTCCCACCAGCCTGAGGGTTCCTTCTTCTCCACACGCTGGACAACACTGGTCATTGCCCACCTTTTCTATTAGAGCCCCTCCTGGCGGTTCTCCTTCTAGTAACAAGAAGTGGTATCTTCTGATTTTTTTTTTGAAGATTTTATTTATTTATTTATTTATTTATTTATCAATCAGAGAGAGAGAGTAAAGGCAGGCAGAGTGGCAGTCAGAGTCAGAGAGAGAAGCAGGCTCCCCGCTGAGCAAGGAGCCCAACGAGGGGCTTGATCCCAGGACCCTGGGATCATGACCTGAGCTTAAGGTGACAGTTAATGACTGAGCTACCCAGGCACCCCATTCTTCTCACTTTTGTAAAAAAAAAGAAAAGTTTCATTGAGTTATAATTGACATGTAAAATTGTATAAGGTGTCATTTTCTTTTCTTGTGATATCTTTGTCTGGTTTTGGTATTGTGATAATATTGGCTTCATTGAATGAGTTGAGAAATATTCCCTTCTTTAGTAGTTTTTGGCAGGAGTTTTAAAAATTGGTATTAACTTCCCTTGAAATGCTTCATATAATTCACCAGTGAAGATGGTTGGACCCGAGCTTTACTTTGTGGGTGGTTTTAAAATTACCAGTTGAGGGGCACCTGGGTGGTTCAGTGGGTTGAGCCTCTGCCTTCAGCTTGGGTCCTGGTCTCAGGGTCCTGGGATCAAGCCCCACATTGGGCTCTCTGCTCAGCGGAGGGCCTGCTTCCCCCTCTCTCTCTGCCTGCTTCTCTGCCTACTTGTGATCTCTGTCAAGTAAATAAATAAGATCTTTAAAAAAAGATTTATTTATTTGACAGAGAGAGAGAGAGAGAAAGAGAGAGCACAAGCAGGGGGAGGGTCAGAGGGAGAGGGAGAAGCAGGCTCCCAGCAGAGCAAGGGAAGTCGAATATGGGACTCCATCCCAGGACTCCCGGATCATGAGCCGAAGGCAGTGGCTTAACCAACTGAGCCACCCAGGCACCCTCTAGTATTTTTCTATTCTCTATTTCATTAATTCCTGCTTGAATCTTTATGATTTCCTTCCTTCTGTTTACTTAGAGTTTACCTTGTTCTCCCCTTTTCAGTGTCTTATGGTGGAAGCTTAGATTACTGGTTTGAGATCTTTCTTCCTTTTTAATATAGATATTTACAGCTATAATTTTTCCTCTGAGTACTGCTTTACAGCGTTCCATGAGTTCTGGCATGTTCTACTTTCATGTTCATTCATCTTAAAGAATTTCTGAATTTCCTTTGTGATATACTCTTTGATCCTTGGGTTATTTAGCACAGAATTGCTTAATTTTCACGTATTTGTCAATTTCCCGTTTCTGTCATTAATTTAAAAATTTACTATATTGTGATCGGAGGGCATACTTTGTACAATCTCAATCCTTTTAAATTTATTAAGGCTGCTCTAAGGCCTCATCTGTGGGCTATCCTTAAGAATGTTCCCCGTACATTTGAGAAGAGTATGTATTCCGCCGTTGTCAGCTGAGGGCTCTGCTGATGCCTGATGGCTCTAGTTGGTTTATAGGGTTGCTCCAGACTTCTGCTTCCTTGTGGATTTTCTGCCTAGTGGTTCTATCCACTATTGAAAGTGGGGTCTTGAAGTCACCAACTGTCACTGTTGAATCATCTAATCTCCGCCTTCAATTCTGTCTTTTTTTCCCCTTCGTGCCTTCTGAGGGCTTGACCCTTTTATCATTACAAAATGTCTCTCATTATCTCTAGCAACATATTTTGTTTTAAAGTGTATTTTGTTTAAAAATAAGCAAGGCCCCTGGGTGGCTCAGATGGTTAAGAATCAGCCTTCCGCTCAGGTCATCATCCCAGGGTCCTGGGATCGAGTCCCGCATCAGGCTCCCACGCTCTTTGTGGAGCCTGCTTCTCCTTCTGCCTCTGCCTCTCTCTCTTTCATGAATAAATAATAAAATCTTTAAAAAAATAAGCAAAGGGAAAAAAATAAGAGAGAGAGAAACAAACCGAGAATCAGACTCTTAACTACAGAGAACAAACTGATGGTTGGGGGCGGGGTGAAACAGGTGCTGGGGATCAAGGAGGGCACCTGCGAGGAGCACTGGGTGACACATGGGTTGGTGAGTCACTCCATTGTACACCTGACACTCATATAACACTGTATGTTAACTGGAATTTTTAAAAAAATATTTTATTTTTATTTATTTGAGAGAGAGACAGTGAGAGAGAGCATGAGAAGGGAGAAGGTCAGAGGGAGAAGCAGACTCCCCGTGGAGCTAAGAGCCTACTGTGGGACTCGATCCCAGGACTCCAGGATCATGACCTGAGTGAAAGACAGTGGCTTAACCGACTGAGCCACCCAGGTGCCCAACTAACTGTAATTTTAAAAAGAACTTAAAAACTAAAGTCTATTTTGTTTGATGTTGATGTAGCCACTCTAGTTTTCTTATAGTTGCTGTTTGCCTGATCTATCTGTTGCCTTTATTTTCAACCTATTTGTATCTTTGAATCATAAATGTGTCTCCTGTGGCTAGCATATAGCTAGACTTTGTTTAGTTCACGTTTAAAAGAGTGACACTGAAGCTTCTCGGAAGCTCCGTGCTCCTGGGCGAGCTTGACAACCCGTGGTCTTCCCCACTTGTGATCTAACTGGGCAGTTTCACTGGGAAGTTCCCAGTGTTAGTATCTTTCTTTGGGCCCTTCTTCTTGAGCTGCTTTGAGTGCTCATGGAGGAACGCCCCCACTTCCTGCCTGTATCCAATAACCCTGGCTGCTAGATTTCTGGGAAGAGAGGAAGGAGTTGAGGTCACCACGTTCAATTAGGTCTGTTAACTTTCACTTAGGCCCTGGTTTTCCCTGAGCTGTGCTCGTGACCCCCTGGCTTGCTCTTTCCCTTCACGCACTCTTCTGATCTGTCCAGTTGAAAGGGCCAGAGCCCTGGAGGGGGCACGGGTGACAGAACTGGGGACGAGATCTCGGTGTCCAACACTTCCTAAACTTTCAACCCCTCCTCCTTTACAGCCCTCAATCACCCCCAGGATCAAAGGAACCTGGGGCCACTGGCCATGGTGGGGGTATGGTTCTGTAGTCGAAACTGGGTCGCTTTTTCATTTCCCTCCCTTCTGGCTTAGGAGTGGGTTTTTGCTGAGGAGAGCTTCGTTTTGTTGTTTTGTTTTGCGTTTAATATATCACATCGGGTACTGCACCTGTTTCCCAGTCTCCAGCAATGCTACGTGTTCTTGTTTGTTGTTGTCTACTCTTCTTTCCCTTTGTTCTGGTGGTTATGGCTCCTGTCTCTTCTGTGATGCTTTATTGTCATTTTAGGGGTTTGGGTAGGAAGTAGGGTTCACGTGTAGAGCCACTTGGTCACCTTCATCTTCTATATAAAGCTTTGGCTTAAACCTACCGTTTTTTCCTGCATTTTTGGAATTCTGTCTTCTAAGGCTCAGGGTATGGCTATTACAGATTCTAAGCAGATCTGATAACTTCAGGCTGTAACTACACCTTCTAGTTTCCTCTCCTGAATGATGGAGGTGCGTATTAGTTGGAACTCCTTATTTTAAATTTATTTTATTTTTAAAAAGACTATATTTGCTTGTTATTTGAGGAGAGAGGGAGGGGGGAGAGAGAGAGAGAGAGAGACACTGAGAGATTGAGAGAACAAGTGTGAGGAGGGGCAGAGGAAGACGCAGACTCCCTGTGCAGCAGGGAGCCCAAGGCAGGACTCGATCCCAGGACCATAGGATCCTGACCTGAGCTGAAGGCAGACGCTTGACTGACTCAGCCACCCATGTGCCCTGGGATTCTTGATTGCCAGTGACAGAAAGCCAGCATGATTTGGCTTCAGCAATAAAGGGGTTTCATGTTCTCATCTGAAGGAAAAATCCAGGGAGGAGGGTCTCAGGCAGGCTGTCCAGCCTAGCTCGGGCTCCCCTCCAGCAGCTCGGCAACCCCAGAGAGAAAAGGATCTCTTTATCAATGGTCTCAGCAGAAGCTCTGAACTCAGAGCAGGACACCCGATGGGCCGGCAGGGTCGAAAGGGCCCACATTGCCTCGAGGGGGAAGAGGGAGTTAGCTTCCAAAACCCACATGGAGGAGAGTGATCGAGGAGGGATCGGTTCCCCCAAACAGCATGGCGGGACTGATCCCAGAAGAAGAAGGAACAGATGCTGGGCAGGCACCAGGAACAGGTGAGCGCGGCAGGGAGGTCGCACCAGCCTCCCAGCCTTGCCATAAATGATGCCCGCAGCTCGAGGCCCAGAACCCTAAAACATTAGCTGTTGCTGCTGCTGTTATCATTGTCAGCATTATCAGCAGGGAAACCCTGTGGCTTGCCTTTTTATCTTGAAAAATGTATTCCTTGGCCAGGGCCAGAAACAGGAGGGGAGCTGTAGATTCACCCCGCCCCTGAGACACGCCCCTCAGTACAGCTGCCCAATCCCGCTCCCCTCGCCAGACTGGCGCCTAGTCTCCATACCAGGTCAAGTTCAGGTCCTGTTCATCTTTGCCTCCTGCATGCCGCCTTCCTGCACACCTTGCCCTCACCCTTCTTGCTGAAGGAACACACCTGAAACAATCTGCCACCCGTTTGTCTCCTCTTTTGGCATGACTGCGTGCAGGAGTGTGGGTGTCCTTGAATTCACACTGTCTGCTCAAAGAAACCATAAACTGCTTGGGACCTGGGCCTGGGTCTCAATGCCTTTATTTATACCCCCCCCCCTTTTTTTCAGGCTTACGATGCCAATCTGGACACACAGCAGGATCCAGTAAGTGTCAGGCCACTGAGAAATCTAGCTGGTACCGTGGCCAGGAGGACGGGGCCCAGGCCTGTTGGAGGACAATCTCTGGCCCTTAGGAATTGAGCTCAGCTGTTAGCGACTGGCAGAGACTGCTCTGGGCTTCCCCAAAGCCAATCGCCACTGTCCCTTAACAATAGAATTCCAGTGTTAAAAATTCTAAAATTCTAAAAAATTCTAAAGAACGCCAATTTAAAAAATACAAATATCAGTGCTTTTACTTAATAGCAGGACTTGGAAGAAAGTTTTATAACCTATTCAAAACTAGAGACAATGGCATCATGAACTCCCATGCACCCATCACTCGGCTTCAGCATGAACACATGGCTAACCTCGTTTCACCGATCACCACTCCTCCCACCCTTGGATTATTTTTTTCCCTTTGGATTATTTTGAAACAAGTACAGACTTCATGTAATTTCATCCATAAATTCAGTATGTTAAGGTAGTCTTTGAACATGTGCGCACGTACACACACACACACACACACACACACTACAAAATAAAACACAACAACCTTTATAACCCATAAAAAGCAATAACTTCATGATAATTTCTTTCTCTTTTTTTTCTTATTTATTTGACAGAGATCACAAGTAGGCAGAGAGAGGAAGGGAAGTAGGCTCCCCGCGGAGCAGAGAGCCCGATGCGGGGGCTCGATCCCAGGACCCTGGGATCATGACCAGGGCCCAAGGCAGAGGCTTTAACCCACTGAGCCACCCAGGCGCCCCAATTCATGATAATTTCTTAATATCATCATATATCCATTCATTGTTCAAATTTTTCCCATTGACCCCTAATTTCTTAAGAGCTGACTTATTCCAACACCTTCTAAAAATACAAGATTCACATATTGCATGGGTAGAACCCCAATTTTATTCAAGGGGGCAATGCCTTCAGTACATTTCATTTCCCCACTTTTTGAACCAATGTGTAGCCACGTCTCAGTTTGGCCAAGGAGCTGGAAGTGTAGAGGACTCCAAGAAGACTCCCGAAAAGGAGCTGTCACCTGGGAGACGAACACCTTTTATTTACCCCTCCTCTGTTCTTCTGGCTGCCTAGAACTTGGGATATGATTTCCAGAGCTCTAGCAGCTGTCTTGGACCATGAGGTGACCTTGCAAGGGGAAGCTCAAGCTAGGACGGCGGAGAGTAGGAACTGAATTTCCCACCCCACTGTTATTTCCAGCCTTTATTATTGAATCACTTAAGATTAGGTTCCTTGTAGTAAATAGAAGACAAAACAAAACATTTATTTATTTATTTATTTATTTAATTTTTTTGAGAGAGAAAGTGCACACACACATGTGGGGGTGGGGAGCAGAGAGAGAGCGTGAGAACCTCAAGCCGACTCCCCAGTGAGCGCAGAGTCCAAGGCGGGGCTGGATCTCATGACCCAAGATCATGACCAGCGCCAAAATTAAGAGTCAGATGCTTAAGGACTGAGCCACTCGGGCGCCCCCCAAAACAAACTTTTTAAAGCAGTGGCTTAAACATGATAGGAATTATTTTTCTCTCCTATAGAAGTGTAGTGATATGCAGTCCAGGAGTGACGTAGAAGTGCCACAAAATCACAGACTATTAGATAGTTACATCTTGTAACTAATTACTCCCCAAACTTAGAAGCTTAATACAATTGATTACCTGTTTCCGTTTCTGAGGATCAGGAATCTGGGATTCTGGAGGCCGGAGCTGCAGTCATCGCTAGCTTGACTGGGGTCTGGAGGAGACGCTGGTTTACTGGGAATCTGCAAGCTCCAAACAAACCGGCTGGCTTCCCCTAGAGAGAGGGGAAGGAGGGACCGCGGAGGGAGCAAGAAAGCGCACACGAAGCGGGAGCTACAGGCTTCCATCGGTGTCAGAACTGCACCCCTTCTCCTTACCCTTTCTGCCTCTGTGCTCCAGCACCCTCCCTCATCCCTCTTGCCCGCCAGCTCACGGGGCTGCCCCCGCAGGCTGTCCCATTGTCCCTCCTTGCCCCGCTCTCGTGCTTCTAGAGAATGTCAGGTCCCTCTCCACTTCTCTGCCTCGCTCTCCTTCTCCGAACCCGGGCTCCATGCCTCTGACGCTTGACTTGGCCCCAAGCCACCATTCAACCTCCCTTCTCATTAGGGCCTCCAGGCCAGCCTGAACTCTTCAGCTTCCCTTTGGAGTTGCTCCTCCGTCCCCTCCTCCCAGGCCCGGCGCACCCCCGCCACTTCCCTACCTGGGCTGCCCTACTCCCTTCTGCCTTGATCCAATTCCTTCCCATCCAGCCGGGCCCTGGTGAAGCCCCCTCTTGCAGGAAGTCCCTCGTTGAGGTCGTGATGCTTTCGTGACACGTAGTGCTCCTTGCCTGAAAGGTGGGTTGGGAAGCAGGAGGAGGCGGGATAAGCTGCCCTTGGGACTTTGCGGTGGGCTCGGAAGGGCGGCTGGCACCGCGGGAGTGAGCGCGTAGGCTCTGGCACCTCTGGGCTTAACTCCCTTCCCGCTCCGGGGGCTCTTCCCCTGCGTGGTCCCACGGAAGAGGTCTACCGCCCTCTTCTCCGGTTCCCCAGCCCCTGTAGGGGGGCCCTGGCTCCCGCTGGGGTAATACCGAGAGGAAGGGAGGGTGAGATGCTCGCGGGGTGACCTTGCTCCGGCCCGGTTGCTCCCGATGCCGGGTCTCCGGAGTCTCTCAGCTCCTCACGTTCCCCAAATCTTGTCTTACAGCCTCCCCGGAGTTCTGGGGCCCCGCCCTGACCTTCCAACCCGCCCCTGCTGGCTTAAGCAACCACATGTGTCGCTGGCCACCAGGAGCCCGGCCGGAGAAGCAAGTCAGGCGAGAGGCCCTGGCTCGTGGAGAGATGGGCGCGGAGGGTCAAGGCCGGGAGACTGCGGCTGGGCTCGCTTCCCCGGGCTCGGGGTTCGGTGGCCTCGCTGTTTTCTTTCCGGCAGCTGCCGGGCTCCGCGGGCGGGGCGGAGGGTCTCCGGCGGGAGGGACACCCCCAACCCAACCCGGACCCTCGGGTCCAGCCCCACGGGGCTCCAAGGGCTCAGGGGCCGAGGGGCGGGGAGGGCCGGGGCGGGAGCCCGCGGGCCGCCGCGTGAGGCGCGGGCGCCCCCTGGTGTCCGCGGCAGGACGGGACCCGGGCCGCTCCGCCGCGCAAGATGGCCGGGGTGGACCGCGCCTCTCCGCGCCCGCCTCTCCGCGCGTCCTCCGCCCAGCCCGCTCGGGGACGAGCCCCTCCGGCTCGTGGGTGGGCCACTTCCGTTTCCGCCTCCGACGGCCGGGATCCCCGGAGTGCAGGCGGCTGGGGCTGGGGGTCGGTGGCCCCCCAGTCCCGCAGCCGCGATGCACCCGACGCCCTGGGGCCGCTTCCCTCCGCTCCACGCTCGCGCGGGCCCGGAACAGCCTCTGCCGAGTGCGAGCTTCTGGGTTCTGTCCACATTCCCAGTAACTGTCGCTATGGTGGTTTCTTTGCTTCTCCAAGATTCCTGCTGTACCTGGGGGCCTCCTGCGGGTAGCCAAGAGCCACCACCCGTGGCCATCGAGCCCTTGAATGGTGGCAACCGAGGAACCGAATTTTTTTCTTATTTAATTGTAATTAAATTAAAAAACAAGCAGTGGAGCATTTTTCTGTAACACAACTTTTGTCCTGGTAGGATGGCATGCTACTTTTAACGTTGAAAATGCAGTATCCAAATTGAGATGTGTTGGATAAAATACATACTGGACTTCGGAGTTAGGACAGGAATAGAATGCTAAAGATTCATTTCTTAAATAGCAATCATACACTGAAATATTTTGGATCTGTTCAGGGAAAGAAAAACACATTTTACCTTGTTTTAAAAACATGGCTACTAGAAAGTTGTATAAATTACTTGTGTAGATGGCATTCTATTTCTGGGTTTGCTCTATGGAGTAGGGCGGGCTAAGTCGGAGTCTTATTGTTTGGCTCCACTGTAGGCCCCAGAAATTGGTGACATGGTTTTATCAGTGAACATGGGGATGTGTGTGGACAAAGACTGACCCTCAGAGACCAAGGCCATGGGAGTGACCCCTTGACAGAAGTCACAGAGTCAGGCTCACAGGTCAACCCAGAGGCATCTCTTAGGTGCCCTCAGATGTCAGGATAAGGCTCACACAAACACTGGTGCCCACACTCCCCACATGTGTTGGAGATGGGCACAAGGCTTGGCACAGCTGAACTCAAAAGAAAGAACCCTCACCCACAGCCTGAAGCCTTGGCCAGTGTTGGCTGTGCCACTTGCTACCTCTGCTCGTCTCTTGGTGCCTCACAAGGTAGTTAATGTGAAATGGGGTCAAGTCCAATTTTCCTTCCGGAGGAGCTCCCAGGGCCAGTGGGAGTGAAGGTCGTTAAGAGAAAGCCCTCTTCAGCCACTGATGATGTCACCATTGTCTGAATTCTCTCTGGAGGAAGGCTTTCTGGAAGCCTTTCACGTGTGTTTGGAATGATTTGTTACCAGTACCTATTTCTTTTGAAATATTTAGAGGTACATCTTTTAAAAGCTTCATTCCACACATTTTATTTTTTTAAAATATTTTATTTATTTATTTGACAGAGAGAGATCACAGTAGACAGAGAGGCAGAGAGAGAAGCAGGCTCTCTGCTGAGCAGAGAGCCCGATGCGGGACTCGATCCCAGGACTCTGAGATCATGACCTGAGCCGAAGGCAGCGGCTTAACCCACTGAGCCACCCAGGCGCCCCGTTCCACACATTTTAAATGCGTATTAGTGGACTGGAGCAGGCCCCTGCTTCACTGTTTATACAATGGAAGGCTGAAGCTTCTTGTTCTGCTCTTGGCAGGTAGGGGTCACAGGAAGTAAGTTGAGACCCAAAGGTCAAACCCCACCGCTCAGCACAGCCCCTCTCCTGGTTAATCATCAATGACAGGACACCCAGGAGGGCCCTTTTCTCTCTTAGGAAGCCCAAGTCTGAGGCCTAAAGAGTTCGGAAGAACCCAGGTCCACAGAAGTGTCCAGCCTTAAAAAAAAAAAAAAAAAATATATATATATATATATATATATATATATAGAGAGAGAGAGAGAGAGATAGATACACACACACAGACACACATACCAGACACACATACATACAGGCATACACACATACACTCACACCCCCCACACACAGCCAGAAGGGAAATATCCCGGTATTTTTAACCAAATATTCACTCCCTTGTCAGGGTGACTCTCCTGTTCCAAGTAGTTCTGGGTGCACAAACCCTACAGCATGAGGTGCCGGGGAGCGGGGCTGACCCAAGGTGGATTGTCTTGGGTTCATCTGGGGATCTGGGTCTCTGAGAAGCCTCTGGCTTTCTCATAAATGAGGCTGCTCGGTCTATCAGGCGGCTCCAGGGGCTCTGCAGAGCCAGGGATCATGGGGAGCCGTAAATACCCTCTTTGCCCTGGTTCCAGGTGGGGAGCAGGAAACACCAGGGTCTAGTGTCACAGGTGCTCATCCCCTGGGATAGAGAGCAGGCTTCAGAGATGGCAAGAGAATTTAAGGTGATAAAAGTTCTGGGGTCCTCAAGTCTTTTCCAGGACAATGTAGCTCAGAACCCTGGGGTCCCTTCCCAGCAAAGGGGTACCTCCTGCCTCAGGCAGGCAGTGGAAAGCCCTCTACCACCTGGGAAGCAGATGGACTGAGGCTGAGGCAAGAGCGACACTGGGTTAGATTTCGGGGGGGGGGGGCGGCGGGTGGTGGTGGGGAGGGGGAGGTCCAAGCTCCAACGTGTGCCCTGAAGCTCCTCATGGTTTTTAAAAGCAGCTGCCTCATGGGAGATCAGTAAGTTAGACTCCTAGGACCCACACATCTCTTAGTTCTTTCAGCTGGAAAACGAATGCTCTTAAGTCCCGAAGCTGTTTGGGCCCCAAAACTCTATCAACATCTGCTCTTGAAACCTCAGTTTCACAGGCTGCTGGAATAACCTCTCGGGACACTGTATCCCGTGATGCGGTTACTGTTTCAGAGACTGGAGTTCGGAGTTACAGAGCCTCGGAGTGAGAACCTACCAGCTGAGGGACCACATTTCAAAGATGAATCCAAGGCCGAGGTCTTAGACCTTGAGAGGTCCGGTCAGGGACCACCACCTACACAGAATCTGCTTCATGTTTTGCTCCTGAGCACTGGGGGCAGCCCGGGGAGCCGTGGCTTGCCTGCCCCAGGAGAGCCTAAGGTGCTCATTCCCAGCAGAGCGCCACTCCCTAGGTGGCCTTACTCTCCCTCTCCCTGGTAAATACAAAGCTGGGCCTACCAGAGAATCCATTAGGAGGCAGTGTGGAATAAAGGAAGGTTGGGAAAGTGAGTAAGGAGAAGAAAACAGTGGAAGAGAGTTTGGGGGAATGAAAGCAAGTGACCAAGTTTTCCCTTTGTCCGAAGGGCCTTCTAACAAAACCCAACACGTCCAGTAGACAGGCAACATCGCCATCTGGTGGCCACCGAGGGCACATGCTTTGGAAAGGAACGGAAGTGCTGAGCTCATCAACCCAGCGCTGGCCTTCGGATGCAAAACCCACCCTTCCCCCACCCTCCCGGGTGAGGCTGGCATTTGGCGCAGGGGGGCACCTGTTCAGGCAGACTTCCCCGGCTGCCTGTGAACTCCGGGCCAAGTGAGTATCCTTCGCTCGGCATTAGCCGACAGGGTCTAGGAGCTCTGGGCTGACCTGCAACGTGGAAGTTGAACCTGCTGCCCCCCAGGAAGGCAGGCGGGGACCTTCAGGCTACAGGACTTCCCAGGCCTTCAAGGTGTGGACAAGCCTCCCAGCCAGCCTCGTTTACAGTCCGCAGTCACCTGCCACTCCAGGTGCAGAGAGAGGACTCTGGGAGGTGGGGCTTCTTAGTTAGCACTGTCTTAGGGTGACACTCCCTTCCCACACCCACCCAGTCATCTTCCTCCGTAAAAGCTTCTCAGACACAAAAACAAGCCAGAGTCTGCTGCTGAGAGGAGTCAGATGAACAAGGAGGGCGTTTGTTGTTGCTTTTAAGAAAGGGCTGAGTAATCATTGAGGCTATCATCTTATTGATCAAGGTCCAGCCATTTGCCAAGGTATATACACATTTTATTTAAAAAAGTTTACAGTTTTCATTATACACAACTATTAAGAGGTTATAGTCAGAGGAGGCATTTGTCCTGTTGACAGAAGTGCCCGCTAGATCATCACAATGCAAGGAGAAAGGTGGGAGGGAGGAGAGGGCAAGGAAAAAATAAGCGATAAAAAGCTTAGATTTCAATTAAGGGCTGGTAAGTCCCTTTTCTCTCTTCAAGTATCACACAATATGTACCAAATACAATCAGTAAATAATGGCCATTTCTTCCCAAGCCCACAGCCAAGACGAGTATTTGCCAAAGTGAGAGTCCTGGCCCTTCCTCGGGTGGGTAGAGACCCTGCCCGCCTGACCACGGTGAGCTCCCCCTTCCCCCAGGGGCCTCCACCCCAATCCTTGATGGAACTGCCAAGGTGTTCAGTGGCCAGAGAAATTACGAACATGGATTCAGAAGTCCAAAGAAAACACAGGTCTTTGTGCCCAATCAGAAATAATTTGATTTTAGTCAAGAACCCGGTTAGAAGTTGGTAAAATAACTCTTGCTAACTCTTGTTAATGGCTTTCACTTTTTCTGATTAAGTCCCTAGAATGTAGAAGGGCCACGCGCCATTTAAAAATCAAACACCAGTTCCCAGAAACTTGGTGTCTAGAAACTTCACCCATGAAGGCTAGCAGACGATCTGTCTGTCATGATTCTCAGCCATAACAGGAGGCCTAACGAAAAGCAAGTGTCAGGCCAAGGCCAATCAGCTTCGGAGAGCATTTTGAGGAGGAAAAAATTCCTTCGAGGGGAGACACTCTCAGGAGCTTAGATCAGCCAGTTGGCAATGAGAACAGCTTCTGAAGTGGAAGAATGACGTTAAGTACTGGAGAGACATACGGCAACTTCTGAAAACTACCTTACTAGTATAAAATGCTGGTTGAAACTGCACAGTCACCTCAAGGAAGGTGACAAGATCAAAGACAAAAGAGCAAAATGCCAGCATCTAGCCTGGCTACCACGAAATGCAACCTGCCAGGCCCGGTGCCGGGGCTGCCCGAGAGCAGTGGGCTCCGGGCTGCAGCTGCAGCCACCTCACGTGTCGGTTTTGGCGAGAGCTGGAGGTCGGTATTTGAACAGGGGCAAAGGATGGCTTGCGCTGGTCAACCACAAGGTAAAACTTGGAAACTATGGGTATGCTAAGAAAGGGAGGGAAACTGCCAGAAGCAACTCTGACCTACTACCACCACCTTTAAAAGCAGTCATGTTCAGCCCCACTGAGGGGCTCTGGATGCTTTTCTGAGTGTTATGACGGGAAATCTGGAAAAGCTTCCGGAGCTGTCACACCCCCTCTTCTAGCCTTACTGTATCATCAATCACTGGGGGCTAGAGTCCTCTGATTCCCAGTCAGGCTTTCTTCCAGCTCCCTCTGTACCTAGAAGCACGGTCGTCTTCTCCTGGCTACCTCTCCCAGGTACAGGAAGGGACAAAAAGTTAGCATAAGAAGGATTCTGTTCAACTCATCAAAAGCCAGTTTCTCAGACTAGAGGGAAAGCCCCTCATGGAGCCAAAAGCATGCATGGGACCAAGGTTAGTGCCCAGAAAGGACAGATCTGCACAGAACCAGCAGGTATAGCGTCATCTGGGTAGCCATAGCCATTCCAGGAGCTTCCTGCACTAACAGGGAAGCCTCAGCACACCTTCACCAGACAGACTTGGATGGACAGACACACACGCACACATGCTGCAGCCATATACTTGGGATCTGCTTCTTAACTCCTGCGACCTCCCCCGACACGTCTTCATTCGGAAATTCTGCACCACCAGACTCCCAGTGCCAGAGCATTCAATCCGCAGCGAGCCAATGTCTTTTTTGAGAAAAAGGTATTTAGTTGGGGAGCAGAGCTGTGGCTCACATACATTCCCCCAAACTTGGCTCTACTTGTTTTGTTTTGTCTTGTTTTTGACAAGATTAAAAGCAATTATTATCTGGACATTATTTTTTTTGAAAGGTAATTAGAACACTATTGTTTATACAATATTGAAAAAATACAATTTTTTATTGTTTGAACTCAAATCACCACCCAGCACTTTTAAAGCCTACCCTAAGTCGCACCTACAATTTAAACGGTTATAGCACAAGCAAACTGCTAATTCGGCAGGTAAGCAGGTTAGACAGTGCCAGCAGAGACCCTCCCTCCCCCAAATAAGAGAAGACAACGCGCTAGAGAAGTTAAAGCACACCATTCCATGTTAAATAGTTAACACTACCCCTCCAACAAGCCACAAATGCTAGATAGATAAACTCGGTACGGTTAACTAACCACAGCCCTACGTAACTGCACTTTAAATTTTTTTTTTTTTAAAGAAAACCTTTTGCTTCATGCCCGTAATTAACATAAATTAAGTAAATTCTTTATCTTTTATTTAGGAAAATAATCATGCTAAAAGCAAGTTGTACTTTATATAGATTTTCAAAGAAAAGATTGATTGTGCTTTTTGAATAAAAAAAGATAGGGTATCTTCCAACCTCACTGACTCCAATCTTGTGGAACAGGTAACACTTCTAAACTAAAAACACACACCAGAAAGAAAAACTCAATTATCCCAGTGGGACATTAAAAAATGGTCTTTAGAAGGTTTTAGGATTGGCTAATTCTGCTACTGTCCTATTGGTTGTGGCAAAAAAGGGATACAGACTTGCTGTCTAAGGTTCTCCAAATTCAGCAGGCAACACTCAGATTCGAAAGAAACTCTGCCGGCAACCTGGACATATGGTGAGCTGAGTAAACATTTGATTAGCAGGCATTTTAAACTGTCTGATTTCCTCTTAACACATACAGGAGAGAATATGTTCTTCCTTCAAAACCTGTTCTACTGCATCGTATTTCCGAATGCTTTCCTCTTATTCAGTCACACTCTGAAAAAAAGCAGTTTGTTTTTCCCGTGTAGAGTCACTTTGGGTACAAGGACCTTTATTTGTTCCAATTATTACTCATTTTCAATTTAGAATGTGTGTTGGGTCTAAAATACCCATTTCCCACTCCCACAAGCAGATGATGACCAGGCTGCTGCCAAGAGTGGCAGCAGAAGGGAAAACAAAACCAAAAACATGAAGGGGAGGAGAGTACCCAGGAGTCACAGCCACCAGACGGGTCTTCTTGCCGAGTCTAATGGTCCACTGAGCGGCTGTCCAAGGAGGAGGCCATCTCTTGGTAGGTGAAAATTATAGGTGAAGATTAAATTTGCAACCTAAGCACAATTCACACACACACACCATTTTAAAAATAAAGGCGGAGGAGCTGGGGGGAGGAAAGGAAGGGGAAGGGAAAAAAAAAAAGCTCCAACCCAAACAAAAACACCCACAACCACCTTCAAATTTAAAGCTCTCAGTCCAGGGCAGCAGTCTCAAAGTGGCCTAGAGGACAAGGAGGCGACTCTGCAGGTGCTGGATGAGACAAAGCACCTTCCCGGTCACTCTACTCCTCCTGTCCTGTCCCCTCAGAAAGTTATGGATTACAAGTGCTACCCCAAGAAAAAGAATCCGGTTCAGAAAACACTTCCAAGAGGTTCTCCAAAGCAAAACACTTGTGGCTGCAGGGCCTGCTAGTGAGTCGGGCAGGAATCTACATATAAAAATGTACTTAAAATCCAGAGTCAGAAATTGTTTTACGTTTCAATACTCCAATTAGCTCCCTGTTTTCTACTGTTACTCCACAGAAACGGGGCCACCTGGGAGTCCCAGGAAGGAGCGGCTCTGGCTCTGATGCGGCCGGCTCCTCGTGCTCCCACAGCAGGCCTGGTCCTCCCCCAGTTCCTCCCGTCCATTTTGAAAAAGCACTATTCTATCTTCACGTCCAAGAGCTGGATGGTTTGGTTTGTTTCTTTGGAACCATCAATAAAAGAAGCAACTTTTTTCCTGTTATTCTTACTCACGTCTATCTATCGGAGCGGCTATTTCTTTTGACAGTTGAGCAGCACACAGGCTGACTTGGCCGAGTGGACTTGTGAATGCATGCATTCAGACCGCATATTGCTACCAAAATGGAATGTGGGAATATGCTATGCACCTCAGATTGAGAAATGACCAAGAAATCAAGATCTAAAGGGTGATATATAATATATATATATCAATGCTATTATTCATAAAAACCTTGTTTAGTAATAAAAAAAATTGCTTTGTTTAAATATGAATATTATAGTCTGCTTCTCATGGTTAGGAAATAATAGTCTTTCTGAAAAGCAGGTGCTTTTTCTACTACAACTCCATATCCTGGGCCTCATCTTCCGAAAAGTCAGACATAGAACTCTCCGACGAGCTGTCACCGGTGCCCTCCTCCTGCTCTTTCAGTGCCTCCTCTGTTGCGTATTTCTGGATGTACTCTGCACAGGGGGTGGGGAGGAAGAAAACATAGGGGCAGTGAGCAGGCAGGTCTGTGGTTCGGTGACCCCCAAAGCTGGCGCGGGGCCTTCCTTACCTGCCAGGCTATGGTCACTACAGCTAAGGGGAAACCCCACGGAGAATAATGTCTTTGGCGTTCGTGCATTCTGCCCCCTTCGTAAGAGAGGCGAAGCAGAGCATCTGACGTGCAGGGAAGACACACAGACTGCACCTCCAGCCCAAAACTCCCCAGCGCCATCACCTCCCAGGTGCGTGTGTCTGAGGCAGCCCACCACCCCGGGCCTTGGCTGTGAAGCAGAGGACAGCCGGCAGATGTCCAGGATGGTGTCTGGTGTGAACTGGCTTCCAGTTCGGCCACCAGGCCGCCCTCGCTCTTGCCTTGTTGGCTTATCTGTATGGCCGCGCTCCTCCAAACTTGCAAGACTGGGGACATGTGGACCCCCTATTTTCTCCTTATCTCTGTGTTAAAAAAAACTATTCACCTCCCAGGCAGAGCAGGGCTAGTTATGATTCCACAGTAATTTATAAGGAAATCCCCCATCATTTTCAGACTTGCACTTATATAATTACAGTCAGCCCAAATCCATTATTTTAGGAACAGATTTTAGTCTAAACAGATCCTGCCTGTCAGGTTTCTGAAGCAGCTGGTGAAAACGGTCTCTCCATCCGCTCAGGAACGAGCTGCTGCTATCTGGAGACACAGCGAGCCTGAGTGACTCGATCATCTACTACTACTCACCTGAAGATCTGGCTGAAACAAAGTTTTAAGAACTGCTGAACAAACAACTTGTTCCTAAAAACTCTAAGCGCACACTGATTTTCAGTAAATGGCCTACACACAGGATGAAGAGACAAGACAGGACCTACTGAGAGAGTCAGCAGGAGAGAAACACGCCCTCATGTCCTTACGCCGTGTTTCTCTCCTACGGAGTCACAGGCACTGAGCACAAGAGTAAGAGAAGGAAAATGGCCAAAGGAGCTGGCCAAGTTTGAATAATGTAACACAGGGGCCTAGCTAAGAGTATTTCTGATATATTTAAAGCCAGATGCAGGGCTCGATCCCAGAACCCTGAGATCATGACCTGAGCTGAAGGCATATGCTCAAATGACTGAGCCACCCAAGTACCCCTAAAAGGTTGTTTAAAAAAAAAAAAGGAAAATAAAAAAAGAAAGAATACGTGACAGAGACTACATGTGGTCACATCTGGCCCTTTACAGAAAAAGTTTGCAGACTTCTGACTTAAAACCCTACAAATTCATTACATGAAGTTTTAGGCAGAGATGAGACTTCAAAAGCTCCTGATTAGGTAAGAACTCACCCGAATTTACCTCTTAGAAATATTTATTATAGTCTCAGAAAGGTTTTTTTTACCCTCTATTCGGTCAGCTACTTCGCTGCATTTGTAGAAAGAAGTTGCTGCACTTTGACATTTCTCACTGACACTGTAAGGTGATATTACTAGTCTTCTTTAGTATATTTGAGGAAATAAATGTGTTTTAAGTGCTTAGCATACTAGGACATGGCCTTTCAGGAGACAGAAAAATTAAGAGCAAGGTCATTCATGAGCAGGAGGCCCAGATGCAGACGAAAGGAGTCAGCTGCCAAGTGCGATCGGAGGGAAGCGTGAAAGCAGGGCCTCTGGCCTCTTAGAGGTAGGAAGGCAGGCACATCTGCACTGACCCTTGAAGGAATTCTCAGCTGTAGCACAGGACATGCCATTCCAGGTGAAAGGCACAGCCTCACCAAAAGCAGAGGGGAGGGGGTGCCTGGGTGGCTCAGTGGGTTAAGCATCTGCCTTCAGTTCAGGTCACAATCCCAGGGTCTTGGGATGGAGCCCTGCGTCCAGCTCCTTGCTCAGAGGGGAGTCTGCTTCTCCTTCTCCCTCTGCCTGTTGCTTCCCCTGCTTGTGTGCTCTCAAAAAATCTTAAAAATAATACTAAAAAAAAAGCACAAGGGAGAAGGACATGGCCAGGATGTCAAAACACAAGGCCAAGAACTACATTTGTATCTGAAGCAAATAAGGCAAAATGTACAGTTTGTCTTACTGTAGTTGGATGGTGAGTATATGGTTAAGTTATTCTCTGGGTTTTTTTTAGCTTGACACTTTCCCTATGGAATATAGCTGAGTATCTGAAACTCATCCAATGTGATGGTCACATATTGCTACATTCAGGAATGAAGGTGAAGGTGGAGATCACACACAGTGAGAGAGAGCCGTGAATGGCAGGCTGAGATGCGGAAGTGTGTATCTTTAGACAGTTTCCTGGTGCTCCCCCTACAGGCAGCTCCTATCTACATGATAAAATGTGAATGCTGACAAAATCCATGGTAAGAAAAGTTACACACGCTGACCTGTGAGGCTAGGCAGAGAAATGTCTCCTGGCAGCAGCCTGGGAGAGAGGTCCCATCTAGACATGTTTTTGGAAATCACCTACCTGGAGGGAATCACCTAAAGCAGTGAGGGGCGAATCAGCTCCCCAAGTGGCGAGGGGGGTGAGGGAGGGCTCAATGACCTGAGGCTTAAGACAATGACCATGTCTGGGAATGGAATGAGAAAGGTTTTCAGGAAGGGAAAGGGCAGAACACAAAAGCTGCAGAGAAGTCAGGAGAACATGTCTTGAGCAGGGTGCACATGATTAGGGAGACATGGGGGTCACAGATTATCAGAAGAGGAGGGAAAACGAACCAGCAGGGGTTTAGGGCAAGGAAGTGAGAAGTTTGAAAATGACAGGAAATCAAGAGCAGGACTCCTAAAGAGGTCCACAGGAGCAGACAAAAGCTTCTGAACGGGAAATGCCTCCAACAGGCTGGGTGTAGAGGAAAACCCAGTGCTGGGAGGCAGGGGAGAACTGGGAGGACAAGCCCCCTGGCTGGGGGCTGGGAGGGCACATCTAAGCCATCAGGATAGTTCTTACAGTCCTGATTTTCATTACTCAGGAAGACAAAAATGATAGCCGACACTGACATTTCAGAAAGCAAAAATTCTCTAAGCTAGAGCTTGCCATTCTAAAATAAAAATGTAGATTGGATTCCTTCTGTAACTGGTACTATAGCAGATATGTACTAGAACAGGAATAGTGCTAAATTGTTGAGGCATAATGAATGTAAGAACTATAGAAATACCTCCATAGCGAGATGTCTGTGGGCTGCAGACACTGTTAAGGGATTCCTGTGTCCCAAGTTTAATACAGTCTCATAACAGAATTTCATCTGGTGGAAATGGACTGCTTTCTTTCCTCTTGAAATACATGTTTGGCTATGCAGATATTCTGCTACATAAATTAGATATTAATTTCCAAGAACACCTGAAACCCAAGTAAATTAACTGGAGTACATTTATTTATCTCAACAGAAGTACCAAACAGTACCCTACAGGAATCAGAGAAGAGCAAGAAAACCAAAGGGAAGCCTCAGATGCGCCTCTCTCATGCCTGCACAGTTAAGAGTGAAGACATGTATATTCCAGGCTCTTGTAAATTATTTCTACTGGCACCTCTTGCAAACGGACCTCAGAGGGGCCACACAATTGGCAGAAGCTGACAATCTTCAGGCAAGTCATGCTAACAATTAGGTAACAATGACCACCATCTGGTAAAGAGAGCAGACCTACTTTCATGGACTTGGAATTCCTTTCCTTTCTGGTGGAACTTATCTAGACTTTTCACTATGAAGGTTCTCAAGCACATGGAGAGGTAAAAAATGAACACCAGTAAACCGGTGTGAGGTTACAGATGTTCTTTCAAAACCACAAGTTCATTTTAATGAACTTCATGTCCCATCAGCAGGTAACTTTCAGAGTGAGAAAAGAGGATTCTAGATCGTAAAGGATGAGCAAATGAGCGCTCCTACCACGAGCACATTTCTACCTAGCACAGCACATTTCAAGTTTTACTAGAAAACTGGGCCCTAGGGCCAGCTATCTGCAGCAGACAAGAAATGCGCCCAGATGTAAACTTTCCAAAGTGAAAGAAAATCAGTATGGGGCTAGGAAAAGAAACCAGCTGGATATTCTTAATTCAACAGGTAAAATGATACAATATAAAAAAAGTATAAGGATAAATCTGGCATTTCCCAACTTCTAAAGTTAACAGCTTTCCTGACGGGCCAGGATGATACTGTCTGTAAACAAATGGGAGATTATGCCTTTCATTTACTACTTCATTCTTGAGTCCCAATTTTCTAATTCTACAAGACAAGAGGAAGCAAATGAAGGCCGCGGTTCTTCTGGACAGGGGTCCATGGGGATTTTCACCACACCCAACAAGTGTCCCCCACTCCCCCACTTTCTCATCTTTCCTTTTGCTCTTTCTCAATCCTTCTCGTCTTCCTTGCTGGGACCTTCAGCCTTCCCAAGGTGTGGATGACCCCTTGGAACTACAGGGGCTAGTGAGTTCTGCTCCAGCCCACAGACAGCAGTCACTTTTAAGGCCTGAGAAAAATTATTATTAGCTAAGAAAGGCATTTAATGATCTTAAAAGGCATTTAAAGCCCAATACATGTTAAGTTTTTCTGTGTCTAGGTTAAACTATTTGCTTTCTTACCTTTAATTTTCTGCTTGTATTCTTCTGGTCGGTGGAGGTACATTGCTGCAGCATCACCATTGAGAGGATCTATGGGGTTGGGATAGGCCAACAACTGGGGCAGGAAGGACTCAAATATATTGGTAAGATCTGAAAAAACAAACAGAAATATGTCATGTACGGAAAAAAACAAGTCACCTAAAACTCACGAGTTCAGTAGTCAACACTGCTCATCTTCCGAAATAATCAGCCACATGGATGTTTTCCATAATAGTGTGCTCTGTTACATGTGAGCTCTAGCACATATACTTCTCAGTATCAATTTTAAAACTTAAAATTTAATTTTGCTTTGAAGAATCAGATAAAGGTGTGCCTGATATTCACTTCCAAAGGCAACTATCCCAATTCTAATTCACTCTATGTTCTAAACCAAGAATTCAGGAATACTACAGACATTAATTAAAATGCATGCCCCAAAACTCTACAGCACTCTACAGTCTTACAAAACGAGTAGTTATCTCTTAATATTGCCTTTTTCTGCAGCTTTGAAAATTCCCACTCTGGAAAGTATTCAAGTGCCAGATCTCAAAATAAGTTTTATAGGCCTTGATGTTTAATTCAATTCTCATCACCTTTAATGGAGGTAAATAGAACCAGTTTTTTTATTCTTCTGGCTAATGAAGGTAGGAACCTACATAGGCCACTTAAAATCATAGATAATCATGAGACAGAGAAGCACCAATTTACTGAATTTATTAATAATCATTTTAATACACACATATTAGCTCCTTCTTGCCAGATGTAGCACAAGGTGCTGGGTATACAGCGATAACATTTCACACACGGCAAAGTCAGCAAGAACTTTGCAGCCACATAGTGCTTTATAAAGGAAATGGGCCTTGCAAACCTGTAAAATAAACTACACATTCCCATCACTTCAGAGATGTGGTAACGTCCGTTCCATTTGGCCCTCAGCAGTCAACTGGGGAATCTTAGTGCCTCCAGCTCTCTGCCCTCCTTCAGTTGCTCTATCATGTTTTATGGAAAAATTTCCGTTTCTGGGGGGAATGCTAAAGCACAGCAGCGTAAGAACCACTCCTAACATTTATTCTGCACTTTTACTGTATTTTTACCCCTTTACAGCGAGCACTCTGATGCAGTCTTCTAAGTGAATGTCTGCTCACGTCACATCACTGTGGTTCTCAGGGAGTCATGGTTTTGCTCCCCGGCAGACATCCTGTGATGTCTGGAGAGATTTTTGGTTGTCACACCTGGAGGGTGGAGGGGGAATGGGTGGTGCTAGCAGCCCTCCCGGAGAGAAGCAGGGACGCGGCTAAACACCCTACAATGCACAGGACAGCCCTTTACAACAAATAATTACCTGGGCCAAAATTCAACAGTACTGAGGTTAAGAAATCCTGGTCTGGGTAAAAGGGGTTGATAAACTTTTTCATAGAGGGCCAGAATAAATACTTTAGACCTTGTGGGCCAGGTTTGGACTCTCTTTTAACAACTCAACACCTAGCTTTGCCACCGTAGCACAGCAGCACTCACAGATAATGGGAAAACAAAACGGGTGTGACTGTGTTCCAATCAAACTTTATATACAAAACCAGGCAAACGTGTGCCATCCTCTGCTTTAGAAAACCCCATGAGTAACAGCTCTTCCTCGTCAGTGTAAGGCTTCCCTAACGGTCAGGGTGCGCAGCTGGAGAATAAGCTAGAGCTGCACTGTTTAATGGAACTTTCCGCATGATGAGAATGTTCTGCATCGGCACTGTCCAATATGGCAGCTGCTGGCCACATGTGCCTATGGACGCGCTATGGCTCGTGTGACTGTGTGACTAAAATTTTCATTTTATTTCATTCTAACTTACATTTAAGTAAGTACACATGGCTAGTAGATCCCATATTGGACAGCACCGGTCTAGACAGTAACGTCACCTGTTCCCACGCACCAGGTGCAGACACAGAGGTTTACCTTAAGCATCAAGTAACAGAGACTTGGTATTATAACATGGACTGGAGCTATTTCACCTTCCTAAGGCTAACTTCCCAAAGAACCATGTCTTAGTAAGATTCCCACGTGCCAGGAAATAAATGGAGAGATTCCTAATCAAAAAAACAGAACAAAAATAATCTTCCAAGATAACCCCCGTCACCTGTAGTAAGATTTTCACTGACATTATACTTAAAAATTTTTTTAAAAAAGGAAGCAACATATTCAACAAACCAGTAATTATTCATGGTACAAAACCAATGAAAATTACTCAAAACGCTAAAGAGTCGGAAAAAAACACATACTCTGATGTTGGGGGATAAAGTCCTTAAAATGGTATGTTCTCTAGAATTGTAACTATGTACAATACATGTGCATAAGGATATTTAAAAAGTTATCTCAAGGCAATATGCTTGCGACTTCTCCTTTTCACACATCAAGTGACACTTTGCTTTTTTTTACCTTTAAAAATAGCATTTTCCCATGAATATGTCCTTTCTACTTTTGCATATGTTTGAAATATTTCAGTAAAACATTAAGTCTAAAAAAAAATCAAGGTAAATACATTCAGAAGGAAAGAAACAAGGGTGTGGAAGTTTTACAAACTCAGTATGATCTGGGAGCAGGGAAGAGTTAACAAGACTGACACCAGCACTAACAACACTAACAGGAACGGGAGCAGCAGCAGCCTGCACTTACAAAGCCCTCCCTCCAAGCCAGGCCTCTTTGAGTACTTTATGTGCACACTCAGTTTCACTATAGCCAATGACCTTGGTGCCATTACTATCTCCATTTTGCATATGGTGGAAACTGAGGCACAGAGAGGTTAGGTAACTGCGTTTCAATCCTAGGCTTATCCACCATGCTGCCTCTGTCAACAGATGAAATGAGCAGTGTCGAAACTTTCATGAAGGCACAAGCTACCCACATCTTGGCATTAAAACTGCATATCCTCACAGATGGCCACCCCAACCCCACCCCGTGCACAGTCTTCCCTACTCTCAAGTTCAAGGCCCACAGAATGATCTCTAAGCAGAGAATGTTAAGGGATTTCGGTGGCTCTGGCTCTGTCTGATACTTCGCAGGGGTCATGTGCTTACTTTCAAGGAGCTAAACCACAGAAAGTAGCCCACGGCCTCACAGACACCCACACATGGTGACCTGGGCATTCTCCTGTCATATCAGGGGCTACTCAGAAACATTAGCTGATTAATATTCCTATCAAACAACAAAAACCTTTAAAATACACACACACACACACACACACACCCCCCGAAGTGTGGGTTTTATTCTCTTTAAGTAATGTTCAGAAGTGCTTGAGGACTTGAGAAATACAGCAGATGACATGCTTTATAACTAGGTGTTTTCTGTGTTCCAAGAAGGGATTTTTATACCTTTTCCCCACTACTTTTAAGTTTTTTAAGCTACCAGAAGTGACCCTGCCTAGGTATTTGTTCCCCAAAAGTAAAGAACCCTCAATTATTTGTTCTACCTTCCTATGTTTGTCTTCCTGCATTAACACACTTCTGATCCATTTTACAGATGTGCTGAGTCACGCCTGTAAAACAGTAGAGCAGAAAAAGTACACAGCCCAGGTTCTGGGTGAAGAGGACAGCATTTGAAGACCAGGGTGTTGTGGCTATGGCCGTTTTATTTTTTATTTTTATATTTTATTTATTTATTTGAAAGAGAGACAGAATGGGAGTGGGCGGCAAAGGGAGAGGCAGACTCCATGCTGAACAGGGAGCCCAACATGGGGCTCGATCCCAGGACCCTGAGGAACATGACCTGAGCCAAAGGCAGACACTTAACTAAGCCAGCCAGGCAGGTGTTCTGCCACGGCCATTTTTAAAACAGGTAACACAGCCCTGGGAGTGGCTAACAGAGTGATTACTACTGAGAGGGTCCTCTCCAAGGAAACATCTCTCCAAAGTTACAGATAAAAATCTTCTTTCAAGGTAAGTGTTGACAGAAGAAATCTAAACTGGGGTGCCTGGGTGGCTCACTCAGTTAAGCATCTGCCTTTGGCTCAGGTCATGATCTTGGGGTCCTGGGATCGAGTCCCACGTTAGGCTCCCTAACCTCAGTGGGGAGTCTGCTTCTCCCTCTCACTGTGCTCCTTCCCCTGCTTGTGCTCTCTCTAATAAATGAAATGTTTAAAAAAATGTTTAAAAATGTTAAAAAAAAAGAAGAAGAAGAAGAAACCTAAACTGTAAACTGGAAGTGAAATGAAGATACTTACCTTTGGAAAACTCCATTATAAAATTAGGGGGTTTTCCCCCTAGAATTATTAATAATGGTAATAAAATATCAAAATCTCTCACTTTAAAAGTCTTTTTAAAAAATATTAATTGTCCACTTTTTGAAAGGGAGAGAACCAGACACATAGAACACCACAATCTCAAGATTACAGTCAGCTGGTTCCATTACTGGCTACCTTAATTTTTAAAGGAAGTCCAAAGATCCCTGAGAAGTATGGTTTATGACGAGCAAACAGCTCTTACTTTTGCTTTGGACTAAATCAGCACTTATAAAAATGCAGTCCATTAAGACGCGATTCTTCAGCCTGATCTTACAGTATTAATATTAACAATATTACAACACTCATTCTTCAGTTTAGGCGCTTAAACTAATAATTTATATTCATATTTAATTTTTAAAAACACCAAATCATACTGATCTCTCATCAAAAGCAGCACGATTTACCCCCTTCAGTCCAGAGCAGTGGTTCCTAGTTAGTCTAGATCCTCGATGTTTTGTCCATCAAAATTACCTGTGGAGTTTTTCCAAACCCTGCACACTGAGGCCTCATTACCTACACCATGGCCTCTGGCTCAGGACAGACTGGCATACGTGTGTGTGCACAGCTGCACAGCCAGGAAATGCTACCTACCCTGCACACCCCTACCCGGAACAAACGGGAAGACAGCTATTGGCGTGCGGGTTCTCTGAAAAGGTTCAGGGCTCTGAACTAAGCTGCTCAGGCAGCTGTAGGGGGGCCACGCCCCGAGCCTTTCAGCTCCTTCCTGCACTCTGCTGTCACCCTCACTTCCTCCATGTGGAGGTACTCCAAATGGAAGGTAGAAGAAAGTGGATCCATTTTCAAGGAGCTTTAACGGGCTGCTCTGGAGTATAAGAGGCAGCGAGAGAGATCATCTAACACACTGCAGACATCGGGCAGAGCAAATTCCATTAGACTGAACTGTTTCCAGCGAAAGTGGTAAACAACAGATGGGAAACCTAGAAGACCGCAAGTCTAATCTCAGGCCCTCCACTGACTTGCTCTTTGACCTTGGGCAGGTCTTTTCCTCCCTGCATCTCAATTTCTTCATCTGCAAAAAAGAGAAGTATAATACTGCAGTTCCTTACACGGGAGAATTAACACATTACCAAAAAGGACTATAAAGTAGGCTTCATATGTCATCAAAGGACTAGGCTCAAATATTCAAAAAAAAAAAAAAAGTCACTTTCTTAGAGTAGAAAGTTCAGCTACCTGTATCCCTCAAAGAATACATGTTAATTAAAATGAGTCACAATGGAAAAAAAAATGCACCAATTCTTAAAGTAAAGCCACCCTACTCCAGGTGACTCACAAAAAGATGGTACATGGCTTAAAGGAAAAAAGACAGGAGGGGATGAATCACAGATCATGTTTTATTCTGGGCTGTTTATAAACCACTGACCATATTATTTCTTCTTCCTCTATTTCCTGTGAGTGTTAGAGTGGGAATTTTGGTAGAGCATGCTGCTACCTTTCAGGTTAAAGCCCTACGGATGCCCCGAGCTTGATGTAGCCCGCCCTACCAGGACCTATAATTACCATGCCAGCATTCGCCCCAGAGACTTTAACTTGCATAATATTCATCTGTTTTCCAGACTTAACACCCAAAATGCTGTAACTTAGAAACCACCATCACACAGTAGTCATGGCTAGAGGCCGAGTCATCAAAGCCACCTATCCCACTCCCCCAGATGCCCCAATGCCCTGGGTTCCTGCCTTGCACAGCGGTGTGAATTCTGTGGTGTTGGTAATGTAAGCAGGAAGTTTCATATACTCTTACTCTGGGAAGCTCATCATCTTACAATTTTAAAGAAGTCTATGCTGATAACTACCAAATCTTTCTAACTGGTCCTTTTTATTTCTGGTCTTGTTAAATTTGAAACACTTTCCTCCTGATATCTAGACAGACTCCAACACCCTTGTCGCAGGCTCCCAACCTCTGGAAGGACTTTGATTAGGCTTTCTCCTTTATTCCATTACTCAGTTGGTTTTCCAGACTCACTGCCTGTCCTAACAAAATGCCTCTAGTTCCTCTTCTGTCTTCCCTGGCATGCAACCAGGCCCAATGTACCAATCCACCTCCGATCAGGGCCCAGCCTTCCAGGCTCCACACTCTTGCCTCTGTAATCAGAGGAAGCTTCCTTAAAACAATCTCTCAGGTCACTGCCCATCAACAGCAAGTTCCTCTTGTTTTCCTTCAAAACTCTTCATATTCCAGAAGCATGCTATCCAAACAAACTTATAGTTCACTGGTCCCCTCCTGTCTGACGGAGCACCCCTGGCTTCTCAAGTCGAGATTCACTGCGCCAGCCACAACTCAAGGTATTATGTGTTCTGTAATTCAACAGGGAGCAGGGCTGAGAGGAAGGAAATGAAAGTCCTACTCAGGGGTGCCTGGGTGGCTCAGTCATTAAGCGCCTGCCTTCCGCTTGGGTCACAATCCCGGGGGTCCTGAGGTTCTTTGCTCAGCAGAAAGCCTGCTTCTCCCTTTCCCACTCCCCCTGCTTGTGTTCCCTCTCTCACTGTCTGTCAAGTAAATAAATAAAATCTTAAAACAAATTCTTTTAAAAAATTAAACAGAAGTCCTACTCGTAATTAGGGAAAATCACAAATTGTTAATTCTAGTGGTCTGGAGCTAATGATTCTCTAGGACTTACACAGATCATCTCTGTCCATGGACTTTGGGCCATTATGGTCAAAGCTACTAGCTAAATAGTTGAGATCACTTGAGAATTAACCATGTTATCCATATCCTTCATTTATTAGAGAAAAATCAGCAGCTGACCTTTCAAAACTCCACTGACTTTTGCTCACCTTATAAGCAACTTAATCCATCATGAAATGCTAAGCAAGTCATAAATTTACAATATGTATTCAAATAAAATGAACCATGAAATTCCACTTCATTCATTCAGCTTTTTTTCTTTTTTTGGGGGGGAGTTACCTATTAGATGTATAAAAAACCCATATGAATATACATGTAGTCAAATTTTTATAAGACTGAAACAGCAAATGAAATTTCCAGATTTCCTTTAGTTATTTAATATAAATTTTGGTTAACTAACAGATGTTTACTTTTCCACTCTTTTACTAGCTCCTAAGAAGCTGGAATATTAATACTGGCTTTAAAAATTTCTCCTATTTACAGTCTGTGAACACTAAAAAAGTGAAATTCTACCCTCACAAACAAGGAGTCAGAAACGTGTATTTCTTCAACCTGAAGAACGGCATTTCGTGTGACCAAGAAGGACTTGGTAAGCAGGGGCTCTAAAAGGTGACAGACATCTTGAGAAATCTGCAAAAAAGCTGGTCAGGAGGAATGCCCTCAGACAGGTAGGTGGACTTGCAAAAAGAAATGGCTTTGAAAATAAAAATCACATTCTCTAAAATAACTAACTCGAACCCACTGTTCAATGAGGAAAGCCTAATCCTATAGCTGCTTTGAGGGCACACACGTGGTGAGCAGAAGCAGACCACCACAAAGACTTCCTGTGGTCCTGTGGCACAGAACCAGCTGGCCACAAGGCTTGCCACGCCATATTTAGTTTACTGAAGGCTGACATGCTGCTAATGGAATAATGTATCAAGCCACTAATCTGCTGGGAGATAAATTCAACAATGTATCCAATTACTTATCTGAGAGGGTCTTCTGTGTTTCTGTGTGGATAAAATATATGAGGTCTGAATTCATCAGATTTGTAAGTGTTCTCAGGTTAGTCCAAGGGGATCTTTTATTTTTTATAAGGAGGCTCCATGCCCAGTGTGGAGCCCAACGTGGGGCCTGAACTCACAACCCTCAGATCAAGACCTGAGCCAAGATCAAGAGTCAAATGCTTAATTGGCTGAGACACCCAAGCACCCCCCACGAGGATCTTTTAAAGACAGAATAAGATCTTATGAAGAGGGTCATGCAAGCAAAAAAACAAAACACACCTCCCTCCTCGCACCAAAAAAAAAAAAAAAAAAAAGGAGGAGGGGGCGTGCAATTAGTAGGAATTAGTAAACAAAGAATTTTTGCAATATGATTGATAAGATTTAATCTCACTAGGGGTAGCATTACGATTTTTAAGAATTTCAAGGTAAACACAGGCATTTTTGTTGTATGTTGGAAAGGGCAAGGTCAAAGACATAGGGCACTAAAACCTGGAGGAATACCAGATCTGTTCCGCTAAGGGCCAGATCACCAGGCCACCAACCAGAGGTGTTGTCGTTACGGATCCTGGAACATTTTAAAGCACTCCACCAGACTTAAGTCGTTGCCCATCCGCTACAACTCCCTCCCCTGAAGCACATAACCTGTAGAGGTCTGCAGAGCAAAATGACTGCTGCACAGAGATGAGAATGAAGAACACAGGCTCCTGTTTCCCAAAGCCATTTCCCTTGCCGTCTTGTTGGTCTCACACACCCCCACCCCCCCTCGGATGCTCTTTAAAGGCCATTCGTCCTAATTCAGACCTGGTATGACCCTGCTCCCCTCAGAAGACTGCCAGCTGAAACACAGTAATGGGATTTGTTATTAACTTTCCAGAAATAAGGGCAGTTAATGTACAATGAGCCAGCTGGTACTCTTACAGTCATACTAAAACTCCTATTAAAGTTTTTACTTACTAGACAATAATTTAGTTTGTCTTTAACATCAAAAAAGATACTTCATGCAATTACAAGGTAAGTGGCCACACATGGCAAAGACTTCACCTGTACACAGTGATTGATCACAAGCAAACGGAAACAAAACAAATGCACACCCTCACAACTGAGCCCTCAAACTACGGCCCCCAAGAAGGTAGAACAGCGCTGTGGCTGTCTTTCAAGGTCACAGCCTGGCTCATCTACACCTCCATCACGAAGCCCGGACCGCTCCATGAGCCTCATGCTGACCACCGGTGAACGTGAATGTAGTTGTTTAACCTAGGAGGACCCTGTTTTTCTGCGTACAGCTAATTAAACTCTTAGGCCAAACACCGCATCTGAGTACCTCCAAGCAGACTGACAGAGCTGGTGGACTATGGAGCTAGCTAAGTACTGTGGAGGCCATCAAACCCCAGACTGAGCAAGTTACCTTTATTTCCTACAGCTGACATTTCCCCCATAGTGCTGAGAATCTGCTCCACCTGGCCTCTGTCTAGGAGAGCTGCAAGGACATCCAGCTGTTTTGAAGGCAGGATGATGTTCATGATTCCAACATGCACAGATCAATACTGAGTTCTCTAGCCTGTTCTCAGACGGTAGTTGTTGGCCAATCAACCACCCATGTAGACAAACCCATGTATCTCCTGTCTGTGTAACTGCACTAAAATGGCTAGGAACACAGTTAGCAATCCCTAGTGGAACGTAAAGCACTATATTAAGACACAGTTACCTTTAGCCAGAGTTTTAATTGTTCGGAAAGATTCACAGGCTACCTGACTGAAAAGAGGAATAGAGTAAATATTTCCAACATGAGAAAGCTTAAATTCACTAGCCCACAGTATAGTACAATTAAATAAATTGATGGTTTAAAATTTTCTAAATGCCTAGTAAAAGAAATTTTTATTTCTTGTCTAATTTTAATCTCAAAGTCTCTGAACCATTCCCTTTGTTGTAGTCAACTTCATTTTGTCTGTGACTGACTCCCCAGATGACTCTAGGGGAAGTAATTTCCCAAATGTTGATTTTTCTCACCAGCAAAGTAAGAGGAGTATCCAGTCCACTGGCTAGCAACCCTAAAGGTGAGAAAGAATAAAACTGTAAACTGCCCAATTTTATAAGAAAATTGTTTCTGACCTTACTTGTCCACAACTTAATCCACAAAATAAGTCATCTACCAAGTCAGTTGAAAAATGAGTAAAATTAAATAGGAGAGAAACACAATTTACAGGGGTGAAGGATGCATGGCCCAGAAGGGTGGGAGAGAAATGAAAGGTGTACTGCAGTGGAAGTATGAGAGCTTCCAGGAGTCTAAGTAGAAAAGACAACTATGGATAAAATATATTTGGAAGTAAAAAGGGAAACTGGAAAATAGTAGGGACGCTTAAAAAGCTACCTGCGGCTTAATGAACTTTCCTTCCATCAAGCTTTAAAATTAGAGTTGTTTCTGAAACTAATATCCAGATCCCCCTGGCTGCATTTTAAGTTTTGCAGAGCTTTTATCATTGCTGTCTGGAAGAGCAGGAAGGGATGCAAAAAAAAATGAAAAGAAAAGAAAAAAGAAAACAAAGAAAGAAAGAAAAAGATGCTATCATACAGGAAATGAAAATAAATCAAATTTGGGGTGGCATCTGCTACTTTCCTTTTAAGGTCACAACAGTAACAATATTAGTATTATATCATATTCAATAATTTCATATGATGATAAGCATCTTTACAAAATTAACCATATTACCCACTCTAATTAGCTCTCTTGCAAGGTTAAATAATATAAAATTGAAAATTACTGGGTGATTACACTACAATCATACCAATTCTAAGCTTCTGAATAACAAACTACATGGACACTTTCGCAAAGGAAAACAAAATGAGAATAAAAGCAATGAGTTGGGGGACTAGAGGACTAAAGCTGCCACAAACAGGGACACTGATTAATAGCAGGTTATGGTAAGTATACATCTGAAGTTTCAACTGGGAATTGCTGCTACCCAAAAACTATGTACATCCATTGCAGAGTACATGCCTTGGGGCCAAGTTAATTGCAGGAAATTTCACAAGTAATTCCCTGCTCCTTACCATATTATATAGTAGAGGTGTTGAAACAAGTTTTGGTTGCCAGGCTAAGCCTTTTGGTTTTCAGTTGAGTATTTGTGTTAACACGCCGACTTTCTCCTATTAGTTGTTTTATATTCAATTCGGTTTTTTGTCCTCAGAACTAAGATTCTCTGAAGAATCACAGCAGAAAACTGAATGACTCCAATAAATTCACCAATTATAGATTAACTTTCAATGCCAGAGGCTTTAGCAGTTCGCAGTAAAAATTCAGTTTCCATCTCAGGATCAGGGAAGTCTGAAAGAAACTTCAAGGTCATCTGTACCAACCATTTCTGTGTACTTTTATATCAATTATAATTACCTGTTCTAAAACTTTCCATGAACAAAAATGAATTTTCTTGAGTAGTAGTTTGGGTTTGAGCAAAGTGTCAGAACAATTCTCCCATGCTGAGTAATATGGGGCTTGAACTCAAGACCCTGGGGTCAAGAGTTAGCCGCTTAACTGACTGAGTCACCCAGGTGGCCCATAAGTGTATTTTTGACTACACTCTAATAATACTCCTTCTTGGGTTCCTGCACTTACCTGCATGTTAGTCTTGTCCATGTTTACATATTATGGAACACTGAATGGTTAACTCATACACATGTAATAGGGAAATAGAAGTTCACTTTGACCAATGTGATTTAATCCTTGTTACTAAGTGCTTTACAAAGGAAAGCTTTCCTAACATTCTACAGATGTGATGAAATCTTAAGTCATGTTGGGCTTCTGCTTTCAAGTTCTGTTCTGAACCTCATACAGCCAATGGAAGTAAAGTAAAATGGTACAACCACTTTGGAAAATAGTCTGTCAGTTCCTCAAATGGCTGACCAGAGAGTTACCATGTCACCCAACAATTCTGCCCCTAGGCAGACACCCAAGAGAAATGAAAACGTTATGTCCACATACAAACTATTCAGAAAAGTCAGAAGGTAGAAACGACCCAATTGTCCATCATCTGACAAATGGATAAAAATGTGATAGCTGTAAAATGCAGTATTATCTGGTCATACAAGGTATGAAGTACTGATTCACACTACAACGTGATCAATCCTGAAAACATGACGTGAACTGAAAAAAATCAGTCACAAGAGACCACGTATTATATATTCCACCATTTTAAAAATTCCAGAATAGGCAAATCTATAAGGACAAAAAGTAGATCAGTCATTGCCTAGGGTTGGGGGCTTCGGGGGTGACAGCTAAGGGATTTTTTTTTTTTTTAAGATTTTATTTATTTGAGAGAGAGAGAGCACGAGAGGGGAGAAGGTCAGAGGGAGAAGCAGACTCCCCATGGAGCTGGGAGCCCGATGCGGGACCCAATCCTGGGATTCCGGGATCATGACCTGAACCACTTAACCAACTGAGCTACCCAGGCGCCCCTAAGGGATTTTTTTTTTTTTTAAGGTGAAGAAAATCTATGATGAAAATGTGGTAATGCTTATATACAACTGAGTTTGCTTAAAAACTATCAAATTACATGCTTTAAATGGGTGAGTTTCACGTGTATGAGTTATAATTCAATAAGCTGTTATTTTAAAAAATCTGTTTCTGAGATGTGAAGTACTTGAGAATCAGCAAATCTCTTCCACAAAGCTTTTCTGGTCAACAGTAAAAGAATTAGTTGAGTCCAATTTATTTTACTGTAATTGGAACCAGCTCGCAGTATTGTTATGTACATTTCCAAAATGTGAATGCAGTTTAAGAAAATACATCATTACATCAGCTATTCCAGGCAGCCTGCCATGAGACATTTTTACCAAAAAAAAAAAAAAATCTTAAAAGGAACCCATTTAACTAACCTCAGAGTATATGTTCCTTCTTGTTGCCTCATCTCCTTATAAGCCGTCATATCCCTAAAATTCTCATGTTTAACAATATGAGGCATGATTAATTCAGTCACTAGCTCAACAAATATCTGAACCCTTATGTACACCATGCACTGTTTGGGCACTTGTATACCAGTGTGTACACACACACACACACACACACACACACACACACACACACACACACGAGTCCCTGTTCTTGTGGAGCTTACAATCTAGTAAGACAAGATAAACAATAAGTGCTGGTTTTAAAGACAGATTTTTAAAACAGAGTGCTATGCTATGGAGAAATGCTGTTTTACATGGGGTATCTAGGAAAGGAGGCTTCTCTGAGAGATGTCTGAGGGGAGAAAAGAAGGAGCCCAGCCATACAAAGACCAGGGACGGCAACTCTACGCAGAGGAAATAATTTTCGAATGGGAGAACAGGAGAAAAAAGCAAAACAAAGCAAAAAAAAAAAAAAAAAGATTAACCGTGTGCTGCCGGTGACCAGCCTTCTGCCATGAGTCTGATGCACCTAGTACAGGCATGTCTGGCAAGGTACCTTGCAGATTATGGCTGGAGTAAGATGTCTTCCCACTTTTCGGTAAGAAAGGTCACCTCTGGTTAAGCCCTGCCTACAGTGATCTCCTTGGACCTCTGGGCAGCTGTTCATTATGTGCACCTCCCATTCTTTCACCACACATGGGTACAAGGTGCTGTATAAGGAAGTGTTGGGACATACAGACCAATCACACATGTGCCCCAGTGACCCCTGTAGCAGGAAATCATCTAGTGGCACAAAAAGGCATGAACAACACACACAGGTACAAAGCAAAAGTGGGCCACAAAAAAAGGGATATAAAATGCAGGAGTGTGCAGAGACTGCCTGCAGCTGGAACATCAGGGGAAGCCTCATGGGGAGGGGCATGAGAGCAGAGAGTCCGTGACACCTGAGAACTTGGACATGCGGGGGAATACAGATCCATTTATTGTATCCCTAATTAAGTATATTTCAAAACATTCTTAACTCTCCAAGTTACAAGCTCAGGGAGAGAAGGCGTGATATTCCTTGTATCTCTCTGTGATACTTAGCATTGTATCGCGATGTATCATGATTCATCATAAGAAGAGATGTTGATTTCAGCACTGAGGCAAGGTTGAATTATTCTTTGTTTCATAATGAGATTTTGAGCTTCAAAACAGAAGACTCCCACACCTCTTAATACACCATCTCACTTCACAGGGACATTCCTAGGAGTTTTTCCAAAATTCAAAGGTATTACAAGTGAACAGGTAGACAGTGTGCTTCTGAATACACACACACACACACACACACACACACACACACACACAGTTTACATGTGTGTATTTGTAGGTTTGCATTCGTACATCACTACACCTTAAGTGCAGAATCCCACAAGATTATTTTAAACTTCCACTGCTAAATCGAAGTTCGTACTTCAGAGAAAATATTTTTTTCACTGATCAAACTTTCCCATCCAGGCCCTCATCATCCCTTCCCATTCCCAACAAAACATCTTAAACCAGAGAAGAAAAGCCAAACAACATTTTTTAGGCAGTATCTCAACATCTCTAAAAAATATTCCATGGCCAAACTCACCATAGAGAGCTGTCCAAGTTTGATTAATTACATCTAGACACACAGTTCCTGACCTGAAACAGATGGAAAGAATGGCATTTTTTAAAAATTAGAAAGCTAGTCGCATGTATCTGGCAACTAATTTTACTTATCAAGAAAAGTACCTTTAATAGATCATAAAAAAAAAAAAAAAGAAAAGAAAAAGAAAAAGAAAAAGAAAGAAAGAAAGAATCCCAATTAGGGAAAGTACGATGAGGAGCAGAATATAATCTTAAGTGTTTCCTTACAGACTGAAAGGGAAAACCCGCAACTACACAATGGAGAAACCAGACAACACCTTAAGCAGGTGCTGAGGATTCACAGGGAGGACCTGGCAGAGGGTGAGGCAGACAAACCTGTGCGCCTGCCCAGGATGTGGCACTTTAGGCCTGACGTGCATCCTCTGGCTCTAATGAGGAGGAAACCCCATACAACCCCAAACTGGGGGGTGGTCTTTAAAATAACTGATCTATATTCTTTTAAAACGTCAACTTTAAAAAAGCTGAGAACTATTCCAGATTAAAGTAGTTTAAAGAAACATGACAAGTAAATGCAATACATGGTCCTGGGCTGATGATCCTTCACTGACCGGGGGGTGGGGTGGGGGTGGGGGATAGTGCCAAAAAGGTATGTGCAGCTGAATGTGGCAGTAGATTAAGTAGTACTGGGCTGTATTCAATTCCTGCATCTAACTGTTCTGTGGTGACTAACAAAGCATCCTTGTGGATCATGCCCCGGTGACGGACACAGGGTATGTGGGGACAACAGGGCATGATGTGTGTGCATGACCCGCTCAGAGCTCAGAATACCTCCTGTGTATGTGTGTAACAGCAGAATTTAGTGCTGTGACAAGGAAAAACTGCGGAACAAAAAAATCATGTACTGCAAACAGCATCGGAAGTACACAACAGGAGGCACATTTTAAAGCATCACTAATAAAATATTAGAAGGAAAGAAAGGGTAAGTAAGATCCATTAACTGAAATGAAACTACAGCCATTCACTCTTGCTTTACTCTCAAGAACCCAGAAACACTTAGGGGCTGGAAACAGTACATTTGTATACAGAAAACTGATCTCAGAATTGTGTCCACACAAAGAGAACAGAGCCATGGAGCAGGGCAAATGCTAGCTAGGTCTCACAGGGAATGAAGGACCCACGCACGACAATGGAAAAACTAAGCATAAGCAGCCCAACAGCAGGACCTGCACTAAGTGGTTTCGAATATCAGAACCCTGGACTCCATAGTGTAAGTGGCCACCCAGTCCTCTCTGCTGATAAAATCCAAAAAGATAACTGAGGCTTTTTTTTAATATTGGAGAGAGAGATGAACGCTAAGAAGAGCAGTTGCTGCTAAGATTTAAACATTTTTAAACAGTTACTTACGCTTCATCAATGTTGGGATGGAAAATTTTATTCATGAATCCTGTAAAAAGAGATGTTAATTAGCAGCAAAAAAGTGTCCAGAGAACAATTCGTTTTTAAGTATTTCAGTACTGGAAACAATTTCAGTATTGGAAAAAGTTGATGATACCCATAACTCATTACTTTTAATCTCATATGTTTGGTTACTGACAAGACAATATATTCTCCTGGCAGTGTCAATTACTTAAAGCACATCAGAGTTCTATTAAAAAAATGAGCAATCTTTGAGAGCAATGCAGCTTCTTATATACAGAATAATCACTGAGAGACTTTTCTGAGCTATGAAGGGTACCTGCCAAGAAAATGCATAGTCCTAAATGGGTTGTAACTGGTGACGATTCCTTTTATCAGAAAGTTAAGAAAGCTACTCTGACTTCCCTCCCAAAGGTTTTATTGTTCAATCTCTAAATTTAGAGGTTCTGCATTTGAACTTCTCCTTCTGAGGCTCAGTTACTGGTATACTGCTGGGCTACACTGTGTGCGGAACATGAATGAAGCTGCTGAAACACTAAAGAAGCACCGCTTCCAAACCACGAAGGATTTCATAAGAACGGTGACCAAAATATTTCCTTTAACTTAGGCTACTCATTCCAGGAAACCCAGTTTTTTGATTAAAATTGGGGCAACCAAGAAATGAGGCAAGGAGTTAAAAAAAAAAATCTGTCAGATGGCTGTATCTGTCAGGGATTCAAGTTTTTTGATTTATTTTAGAAAAACAAGCAGAGACTTTAACAAATTATGTATCTATAAATTTTTTTAAGATTATTTATTTATTTATTTGACAGACTGAGATCACAAGTAGGCAGAGAGGCAGGAAGAGAGAGAGGGGGAAGCAGGCTCCCCGCTGAGCAGAGAGCCCAATGTGGGGCTCGATCCCAGGACGCTGGGATCATGACCTGAGCCGAAGGCAGAGGCTTTAACCCACTGAGCCACCCAGGCGCCCTGTATCTATAATTTTTTAAAAAGATTTTATTTTTAAGTAATCTCCACACCCAATGTGGTACTCAAACTCACAACCCTGAGATCAAGGGTCACATGCTCTACTATCTACTAGACTTTAACAAATATATTGACATTTAAGTTCCAAGAAGAAACTAATTTTTTTCTCTAATTAAGAATCAGTGATTTGGGGTGCCTGGGAGGGTCAGTGGGTTAAAGCCTCTGACTTCGGCTCAAGTCATGATCCCAGGGTCCTGGGATTGAGCCCCACATCGGGCTCTCTGCTCTGTGGGGAGCCCGCTTCCTTCTCTTTCTGCCTACTTGTGATCTCTAATAAATAAATAAAATCTTTAAAAAAAAAAAGAATCAGTGACTTAATCAGTTTATATATACGCAAATGACAATATGCTAAAGAAGAGGTCCACTGTCGAAGCCGTAATTTTATCATCCTCATCTCAAGACTTCTTTATGCCATTTCACACTTTCAATAAATTGAAGTTCCCTACTACAGTGACAGTCACTATGTCCCTCCCAATCCCAGCCTCTTTCACCGCCCCCCCCACCGCCCCCACCTCACATTTCTCTTTCCTTCATTCAAAATATACTTGGTTAACACCTGTTTGTCAGGCACTGTGCTGGTTCAGGGAATAAAGGTAGCCAGATAGCACACTTTCCCCAGGAGGTCACCGCAGCAGCAGGACGGGACACAAGTCAGTAAGGGCAGAGCACACAAAGAACTGACAGAGTTGAGGGCATGAGGGGCAAAAGAGGAAGATACCAGGAAAGTACTGAGAAGGGGCACTGGAGGAGGATCCTCGAGGACGAGTTTCAACAAAGGTCATCTCGGAAAAATCTAAAAAACTTCTCTAGACTCAGGAAACAGATATACAAAATCCTGGTTATGTATTTCAGTCTTTGCTTGCTCTAGTCACTCCAATACTAACTATGCTTCTAAATTTTGTTTTTTACTCTTTCATGTTGAAATAGCTTGTTTTCTCTAATTCTCTAGAGAGCCCATGCAATGTTTAGATTACTCCGATGTAAAAAGAAATGACTTGTACCCAATTACTATTTCATATTAATTTTTCATTAAGGAAATAAGTTGCTTCCAAGTCTAGATTTAAGTATGTGTTTACTGAAGAGATTAAACTAAGCCAATATAAATGTTCATGTCTTAATGTTAAGAGGATAACAATTCTATATGAGCTTGGAAAAACACTAATAAATGTATCCATGAAGAACCATAAGGGTATTTGTCCCAGCATTATTTTAAACGACAAGAACCAAATGCAATCCTATCAAAGGGACTGAAGAGACTGTAGTACATCCATATGCTGGGAGTCCTATGGTAATGAACTAGCTAAGTATCAATTTGGATAGACCCATAGCTGAGGGGAGGAAAAAAAAAAGTTGCAGAATAGTATTTGTAGCATGATACCATTCAGATAAACTAAAATAAAGCAATGCTACCTATTTCTATGATAACAAAAGTACAGAAAACTGTACTGGACCAACATAAAACGAACTTACCAAAGTAATTAACTATTTCAGTGAGGGTTCAGGGTCGAGATCATGTGGGAAGAGAATGGGAATGGTGATTAAAGATGAGTCTATCTACAACATTATTTCTTTTAAAAAGAGGTAATGGGCTTGTATATTATTTGCTCTGCTTTTTTTTTTTCCTTTTTAAGTGTGCACATAGGTAGGACACTAGAAGCAAACATATACAACTGTTAACAGTGGTTAATTCCTCATGGTGGGAATATTTTCTCCATTATAGTTTTCAAATCGCATCACCACCCTGTTCCCCAATCCCATACCCAAAGTAGGATCACAGCAATGTCAAAAAAGCTAGAAGGGAACAACAAAGTGTCAACAGTAGTCAACTTTGAGAGATTCCCCCATTAGTATTACTCTCCTGACTTTCCAAAATTTCTACATTGTGTCATGTTAATAGTTGGGGGAAAAAAAAACCCTTTCAAGTTAAAAAAAAAATTATAAACAGCAGCAAACATTCTAAAGCAGACCCAATTATACATGTTATCTAATGCTGAACCATTTTAAGGAAAATCAACTATTTTATTTTATCTCAGATCTTACACGTTCTTAAGTATTATAAATTCATTTCCCCCCCTCCCCCCAAAATCAAAAAAGATCTTCAGGTTATAAGGCATGTGATCCTCCAGATCAGTTACAAACGGAAATCTACTGCTATCACAACTGCCGAGAAACTTCCGGATGAGTGGGAAACACTGATGTTTAGCCACTAGATGGTTTAATTCAAGAGACTCATTCTATTATGTGAAAAGTACTTTGGCTTGAGGACACAATTAAAAACTTAAAAATTCGTTCTTGATGCTTAAGTCCTGGTTCTGCTAGATGGTTCATGAGTAACACCTAGGAAAGCAACATCTACGGCAGAGGTCCCCAGTGCTACAAGCCAAGAAGCCCCTGGAGAGCTCTTTATGAACAGAAGTACTCTGCTAGAAGGTGCCAAACAGAATGCTGGGGTGGGGGCTGCAGTTGTAAATGGGATGGTCAGGGAAGGCCTCAGGGAGAAGGTGTCAATTCGAAGGAGGTAAGGGAGGAATCATTCAGTATCTAGGGGAAAAGTGTCTATACAACACAAAGAGCCAAGCGCAAAATGCATCAGGACTTTGCTTGCTGTGTCTGAAGACCAGCAGAGAGACTGGTGAGGCTGAAGCAGTGAGTAAGGAGAAGCCAAGAAGCGAGGTCAGAGAGGTGATGAGCATTTGTGGGCCCTTTTAAGGGTATGGATTTTAAATCATTATGAGGTGGGAAGCCAGAGACTTAGCTGAAACAGTGATACATACAATCCCTCTTTAAAATTTTTGTTTCTAACAAAAGTCTTATCTATTAAAAAAAAAAAGAGGTGAATAAGGAAACAGCTCAATCAGGTCACAGCACCTTAGTGCTGGGGACAGAACAAAGGTCTCGAGCAAAATGGAGTGGGCAGTCTCTCCCACAGTAAAAATGAAGTTTAAACAATCTGATGGCACAGGGAACCCCAAAGGTGTTAAGAAAACAGCTAGGGTCAAAAGAGCTTTAAATGTTTACCAAAACAGTCTCTGAAAGATTAAGGTGCCTCCCTCCTGGTACAAGGTCTGGAGATTACATTTGGAATCAATAGAGTTTCCACACTGTTTTCAATTAAGTCAAGATTCTGGCTTGGTTGAATCCAAGAGTACATAATAGTGCCAAAAAGGACTTAGTAAACACACTCTTAGTAATAAATGGGTTGGAGCCTAATCCCCAGTGCCCCTGCTAAGTATAAAACATGATCTGCACTCTAAGACAGAGGGCAAATAGGAAAGGATTCACAAGAACTTGAGTTCTGGTCCCAACCCTGCTATTAACTTCAGGCCCTGGCTAGATCGCTTCACTTCTGTGGGTCTAGGTCTTCACATGAAAGAAATAGCCAGACTGTATGATCTCCAAAATCTCTGTTAATAAAGGGACAGCTCTAACAATCCAGGATTTAGTAACAATGGCCAGAGCTCTGGCAACAGAGGAGTTTAGAGGAAATGTCTAATAGTTAAGTCCATAAAGGAAATTAATTCTGCAAGGCACATTTTTAGGTACAGAAATATTCTGGAGCATGTAATACAAGGCTAACAACAGGCTAAAATACCACAAAGAGATACAAAATCCATGGACTACTCCAAAGTAGGTAGAAACAGAGTTTATAACCTTGCCTTGAAGGAACATATTCAGCCAGACCAATTCTACCCAAAAAACAATCTCCAGACTACAATGATCTCTTCCTATACCAGGCTTTTTTCAACTATTAGAAAAACACCCAAAGCAAATAAACAGAAAGGAGGGTATCTCCTTTACATTTGCTCTCAGACAAGCTGTGGAGAGCGTTTCTGGCAAAGCCACTCACATTCTAGATAACGATGGCAACAATGGCACTTCTGGACGAGGAGGGGAGGAGACAGAGAAAGAACAGGCTAGGAATTCAGAATTCAGAGAAGGAACATTCTCAGGACTGAGCGTGTTTGCCCTGGCACGTTTTCCTTCCTTTTGGCAACGCTATCGCCACACTAATGAATGCGTCTGCAGTAAGAGAATTTTCCCAACACTTGTTTCCATTCAACCAGGAACTATTTTGAAGATATTTTAAGAAAACATATTTTGAAAACTGCTTTTATGAAAACACGATAAGTGGAAGTAGCAAGTCATTTTTAATCTACATGATTTAAGATTTTATTCACCAGACATTTTCTAATCATATATATATTTCAGTGATTTGACCAGATACAATTCAGAACGCCTTCAAATCTTTTAGACAATTATTCTCTGGCATCACTTCAGGCACTTGTAAAAGGGAGGACGTCAGGAACAAAGGTTAGCGAAACAGCTCACCCCTCACCCTTAGTCTTTCAGCAGAAGGGAACCAGGTCATTTATAACTCTGGAGGAGGAATCCAAATCATGCTTAGTTGAGGTTAAAAAAAAAAAAAAAACCAACCAAAAAACTACGTATCTTAAAAAGGAGAAGAACAGACTATTAAAACAGAAAAATATGCCGTGCTTTTGCTTGTTATACTCCAATCTCAACTGTTCTGGAATAACAAATCTTTCGACCCACAGGCTAATACGCAGAGAAAGTAAATGACATCACACCGAGTCATGCTGAAAACTGGTTTTTATTTTAGCCTGTTTCTGTGTCTAATCCCAGGAGGGGATCTGTACAGAGTTGTAAACACTTTCGAGTAACTTCTGATACTGGGGTCAATATGTAAATAAAAGTGGGAAAAATTTATCACCTCTTACTTGTGAGGATATTTTTAATGATCATATTTGTGGACAGAATGAAATACCTAGGGCCAGTTATCAATAAAGAAATTTCCTTCAGAATAATCTTGTGAAATGAGAAGCCAAACAAGTGACTCAAGAAACAAGGTAAATCCACCCTAAGGTAAGTAGGCGAACCGCAGCACCAAGGGCAAAAATGGTAGCTCTATCCCAGGGGTAAAACCAGCTTGGACTGCAGATGGTTGAGGCAGTTGTGGCTGATGCAATTTAATTTTAAGTTTACGAATTCCTGTGAGAAAACAGTAAGTGAATATATTCAATTATTCTGACATTCCATCTTCATGATAGATGCCCACATAAAGTAGACAATTCAAAAGCAAACTGATTAATTCTATTTTTTAAAGTAGATATAACTGTTAAAAACATATTTAAGATTAAATCTTATCGTTCCTACAGCAGTCTCTCAGACTACACCTTTTTTAAGGGTAATAACTTGAGTCTCCGTTCCTAGCATGCGGGAGGTGACGAGGGTTGGGATGTTCCAGGGGGTGGGGATGCCGCCAGCTTCAGCAGCGACAGCCATCCTGCCAGCTTTGTGCACGAGCGCACGCTCAGAGAGAGTTTCATCTTACCTCAGACAGCCAGGCCCAGCCTGTGGCAGCCTGCACCCAGGCAGAAGTCTCTTCAGAGAGCGGAGCCTTTCCGACTCAGGAGAGATGGACCTGGGCCGGTCTCTTCTTAGGTGAGGAACCAAGCAAGGAGCTCACTGTCAATGCCCTGTGTCATGGGAACTTCTGACTGATCCTGTGTGTGTTCAGGAGATCTAAACTCAACAAGGGGTCCTCTTTTCTGTTTCTTCCTTTCTCTCTGACAATATGGAATCTGAGGAATGGGCTGGACGGATAAGAAAAGTTCATTTATAACTAAGAAAAGGTGAAGTGTTATCCTTCCACAGCCAAACCCTGCTACCAACCTAGCAGATTAAGACCTGCAGCCTTAAATCTACTCTCCCGTAGCTTCATCTTTGGAAGATTATAATGTCTTTCCTTTCTCCACAAATTATCTTTCACTCTCCTGATCATTCTTATAACCACACTGTCTGAAATCAGGCAGTATTAATTCTCATGGTCAGAGCAGTAGAGAACACACACGGCCACTCTGAGTAAACAAAGTCGTGGTTAAAAGATCAGGCTCCAGTCAGACTGCCTGGGTTCTACTCTGTGAACCTCGGCCAAGAGTTACTGAATCCCTTTGCCTTTCTTTCTTTCTTCATAAAGCTAGGTTAAATATTGGTATCTACACATCACAGGGCTGTTATGAAGAGTCAATGAATCTACGTACAGCACCTGACCAGCAACCGGCCCCCAGTAAGCACTCAAGGTTACTATCAGCTTCATGAACTTGGGCAAGTAACTTCATCTCACTTTCCTTGTCCTAAGAATGAAAATATCTGCCCCTACCTCCTCGTCTCTGAATCCTTTAGCAACTGTCCAGAGCATCAGAGGCTGTGTTGATTACTGGATTTTGGGTTTCCCATAACCCCATCGTGCAGGAAATAGCAAATATAGTTACTCTAACATTTACTACTAAAAAGACCACTCTAATTGCATTTGGGATGGGGTGAAATACTAGACTGGAAACCAGAAGTCAGATTCTGCAACTAGTTAGTAGTGATTTATCTCCACCTTCCTGAGCCTCGTTTTTACTATCCCTAAAATGAGGCAACTGGGTGATATATGTGACACTCCTTCTAGCAATAAGGTTTTTACAACACCAGAAATATGAAACAAATCTTAAATTACAGTGAACAAGTTTTTCAAAGGGAACTAAGACATTACTCTTATTTGTTTTTAGAAGAATCACAGTTTAACTAAAGATAGAGGAAGCCAAGAAGAATACATGTTTTCATTATGGTAACAATCCAAAAAAGAAGGAACGGAGTTAATGCCAAAAAGATGTCAAAATTAATAACCAGCTCAAAAACTAGAGGTCACCTACTATAATTAAGTAGGAACTAATCTAAAGAGCAAGTTAGGCAGAATTTTTATATAGCAAATGGGAAGATTATATAATAACAAATCGCCAAAGGCAGAATTAAAACTGATATAAGCCAGCTTCAAGAAGGAAATGGACAAATCTGACAGAAGCAAGCTTGTACAGAGGCAAGGCCCTCCTGGGGCGGGGCGGGGGGGGGAGGGGGAGGAAAAGCTCACTACTATTTTTATTCTGGGTAAGAGCAAGATGAAGGTGAATGAATTTAGATATTACAGAATGTTAACAGGGGTTTTTCCATTAATAGGGCCAATCTGACCACTAGGTTCTTCTATCACTTAGAACTTCAGCACCTGGTCCCCAAGTCTGTCAATCTGTCTGTCTCTATCTCTCATCATTTATAGAGACATTACCTATCACCCATACAGACCACACTCCTCACTCCCTGTCATCTCAGTCCCTGAAGCTTCCCCTCAGTGTACCCTTCCTCTATCACATCTCATTCACACTGCCAGGACATACCCGAACTTCATCATCTTACAGACAGCTTCACCTCCAAAATCACAGACTCGTCCAGCCACCACAGTCTCCTATGAATGTGAATCCACTGACCCTCCCTTTTCCTCCCACCTACCAGCCCTCCTATCTTCACCCATCCTTGCTTAGTTTAAGATTTAAGAGCCATCACCATTACTGCTTTGTAACAACCCTCTGCAAATCCTGTGCCCTCGCCCCTCCAGAACACCCATCTATAACAAGGAAACCCATCATTCACATCCGCTGTACTTGGACTTGAAGGTGCCATTAAACACTCATTCATTCACTTGTACAGGCTCTCACCTCAATACAGAGCAGGCCGTGTATCAAACCCCGAGGAGGGAAGAAAGAATGTTAGTACAACAGACCCAGGGACTGCCTTCATGGAGTTTGTATCTACTGGGCTGGCAGGCAGGAGAGACACAGCATATGCACCAACTTTTAAAAGTATGCTCAGTAACCTTCTGTGGGTTCAACATCACCAGTAATCTTCCTTTCTCCTTTCACTAATGGCCTGTTCCCCGTTCTCCAATAACTTGGGCATTTTACCATTATTTTGCAATCTCCTTTTCCCTTTGCTCCTCCACTTTCACTCTGACTTAAAAGCCCTGCCCGTTTTCTTTGAGAAATTGTGGGCCAATGGGCAGGATTCTTCATTTTTCCCATCAAAATCCTCCCAGCACACATGCTCACTTTTCCTGCCTCAATTGTTCACTCAACTGTTTAAGGTCTTCCAAAACACACGTCCTCCATTTGTGTTCTGATCTTGTCTCTTCTAACATCTCAAAGGTACTGTGCCTTCAAGCCTCCTCCTGATCCCCAGCATCACCAAGATTTCCCTCTTTTTCTGGACAACTCCCTACAGTAAGCACACAGACATCCTTCAGAATCTCCCATTTCAGTAGTAAAACACAAAATCTTCCTTTTATCACCGCCCATTTGTGTGCTTTCCTTCATACAGCCAAACTTCTTCGAGACAATGTATTATAGACATCAGAGTTTCTCAGTGTTGGCACCCTGATCCAAACCACCAGTATTTCTACTCTTCTCCCACAACAAGAGAGTGATCATTAAAACCTGCTTAGAACCTTCCAATGATTTTTCTACTGCATTAAAAATAAAACTCAAGCCTTTAACCTGGCCCACAAAGCCCTACAGGACCTCACCCTACTTGCCACTTGGACCCTCTCTTCTACTTCACTGTTCACCCATCCTTTCACCTTTCTTGTGCATGCTAAACTCCCATCTGCCTCAGGGCCTTTGCCCTCACAATTTCTTCTGCTTGGAATGCTCTCCTCCCTGATACTGGAGGATCAGGGCTGGCTTATTCTTCCCTTTTCATTTAAACCTCAAGCTTAAATTTACTTTGTCAGAGAAGCCCTTACTCAACACCTAATCTAAGGTAGCTATTATGTCAATTTCATCACATCAATTCTCTATAAAGCTATCAGACATTTTAAATTTTTGCTTTATCTTTTTTCCCCTCAAAGAATGTAAGGGTCAAGAGAACAATTTGTTCACCTCTGTATCTCCAGCACCTAGGGTAATGCCCTGTATACAGCTGGTAGCTAATAAATTTGTGGAGCTGATTAGAAGAAATAGCAAAAGTGTATCCATAATCTGGGAAAGTAGGTTCTGCTTCAGCTGCCAAATATAGTCTAAAACAAACAACTAACTGCAAAATTTCATTTTCAGAACAGCAGTAAAAAGGGAGCTTTTAACAATGGCTTACATTCTCATAGTATCATCTAAAAAAAATGAAAAAGCAAAACAAAAAAATTTTAACGAAACCTTCCCACTAGAACCTTGTTTCTCTCTACTGGAATTCCAAAGATATAGATCACTACAAAGTAGCAATTATATAACTGAGACAGAAACTAAATTCAAAACCAAGGTCATGAAAGTAGAGAAGTATAGAGGTGATCTGAATGGAATTTTGCTTCCTCAGTCTAAGAACTCATTCTACTTGTGGAAATATAATGGTCCAAACAAGCCTCTGCTAAATGACTAACCTCAAACCCTTTCAGAAATGACATACCCTACTCCAAATCCTGGTCCACCCCTGACAACACACTGTACAATGTTTCCATCTAGGAAGACACGAAGTAAAATGGTAAACATTCTAAACTTTATAGTTTGGTCATACCATAAAATTCCATTCCAAAAATATTGTGAGGTAATTTCTGGACACAGTGAAACAAAAACGTATAATGCTAGAAGTGTCTGCTATTCTGACAATGAAAAAGGCTCAATCACTTTCCTTAACTGCAGGCACAAATACAATGAATAAGGTGCACTGATTATCAGAATACCTTCTAATTAAGAACCTCTGGCAGACTGGGAGACTTAGAAGGGACGGTGACAGGTTATTCAATCTAGTTTCCTTGAAACAGGAAGATCTGAACCATTCTATTTAGAGAAGAGCTGACCTAACCATAAAGGCCACTGGGAGAGCTCAGCATCGTTTTCCAGCTATTGTCACTGCCCATGACCTTTCCATTTGGTCTCCATTTACTCATATGGTTTGGCTAGCTCTTGCTATATGCCATTGGCATCAAATTCCACTGCAGAATGAGCATGGCACATCCCCACCCCCCAGCCATTTTATCAACATTAAGCAAACCATTAAGCAGTCCCTCCAGAACCTTGTTCTCAACTAACCATTCCTCTTATTCTGCTCTGGTATCACCAAATTTCAAACCAGACACACAATGCATGCAGCCTGCTCCTGGCAGAGAGCCCTCCTCACTGCTAATGTGGAGATGTACACAGGCAGTATTTCAAAAGTTTGTTTCCAGGCTTGTTACCTGGATCTTACAACATAGTTTTCTATTTTTAGGAAGTATAAATGAGGGGCACCTGGGTGGCAGTGGGTTAAAGCCTCTGCCTTCGGCTCAGGTCATGATCCCAGGGTCCTGGGATCGAGCCCCACATTGGGCTCTCTGCTCGGCTGAGAGCCTGCTTCCCCCCTCTCTCTCTGCCTGCCTCTCTGCCTACCTGTGATCTCTGTCTGTTAAATAAATAAATAAAATCTTTAAAAAAAAAAAAAAAAAGAAAAGTATAAATGAAAAAAATAAAAATAAGTGTTAAGTGGTGACAGTTCCCACACTAAGGGAAGGTTATGGTTACTACAAAAGATTCTAAAATACTCTGTACTTCTGAGAGGACGTAAAATAACATAAAATGACAAATTCTTAATTTTCTCTTGAATGCTTGTGTTAAAGTAGCTGTGGTGTGATGGAGACCACTACAGATCCTGAAGGCAGACTTCAAGGTATTTTCAAGACCTTTAGAGGCTGAAAGCCTTAAATCTAGTACCTTATGTCTGTATTTTATTGGAAGACATAACCCCGCCCCGGGCTTAGGTTTATCAAAAATATTATTATTAGCTATGAACAAGGACCTTTTCTGGTTCATCTGAAGAGAAAAATGGAGCAAGGGGGGGAACACAAGTGGAAGAGTCAGACAGAAAAGAGGACTGCCTGCAGCAACAACCCAAGAGAAGAGACAAGAGGACAAGAAAGAAAAAAAAAAGAAGAAGTTACATGTAAAGGTGTAAAGACAGTGCCCAAGATACAATAATGAAACTGCAAGCAGAAAAACAAAGGAAAGAGAACAGTCTGTACCCTGACACATACACATCATTAAAACTAAAAGGAAAAAGGAAACTGGTGGGGAAACATGAGGGCCAGCAGGCTCTTAGCAAACTACCAGGTGAGAATTCTGGCTAAGGATAAGCTTAATGGCCTTCTAGAACAAAGGACAGGAAAAGTGTAGACCCAGACAAAGATGGAGAGGGACACTCAAAAGTTACACATCTGCCATATGTTTAAAACTATATCCTTCTATAATATAAAGGAACTTATTGTATTTAGAAATTACACAAAAAATGTTTTTAATCCCTTTAACACCCATGGATAACTGTATCAGTGTTTTGGCATTCGTACTTGGAATTCCATGGAAAAATCACGTTACACTATAGAAGATTACCATTTTTCTGAGTATTCCTTTATTTATTTATTTTTAAAAGATTTTATTTGTTTGTCAGAGAGAAAGAGAGCGAGCACAAGCAGGGGGAGCAGCAGGCAGAGGGAGAAGCAGGCTCCCCACTAAGCAAGGAGTCCAACGTGGGACTCGATCCCAGGACCCTGGGATGATGACCTGACCTGAAGGCAGAGACTTAATGGACTGAGCCACCCAAGCGTCCCTATGTGTCCCTTTAAAGATGGGGTTAAAACATTAGGAATGACTATAAGGCATTTTGCCCACTAATATATGCCATAATTTAACTACTTTATTATCTACTGGGCCACTTAGGTTGCTTCAAAGTTTTAAAAACAAGTTTTAAGAACAACACTGTAAACTGCATACTCTGATACATTAATCTTAGTGCACATCTCTGAATCATAAGATAATTTATGCAAAAATCACTAAAAGGATATAAAATCTTCGTCAATCAACATATACTGCTAAGTCAGCTACATGACACTTGCCAATCTGACAAGTTCTGTATCTCCCACTTTTTAAAATACACATTCTTTGGAATAGACATAAAATCGTTTTGTATCCTATGCTTATTGGTTACATTTCCATTTTTATTCAAAACTGCTCCATTCCCCCTCTTCGTAGATGGGATCACTCATCTTTATTTCACCCCCACAGAAACTGCGAGTCTGTGTTTTCTCTGGAAAAAGTATTCTCTTAATAGACGAGCACCTGCTGGAAGCCATCTGGGGAAGGATGGCATACGGCAGTCTCTGGAGCAGCTTCTCTGCATGAAACAAAATCTTCACTGATGGGGGATGACTGGGAGTTCTGAGAGAGTATTATTTCTGAAGTCCTTATGCGCACCTTCACAACTCTGAAGCTTTTTTCTAAAACTATATTCTCAACACACGAAACAAAATCTTTCTTGTAAAAGCCTATCTCCTGTACACTCTCTTCCCCGACTGAGGTACTAACTCACACCTCTTCTAAAAAGCAATGAAATGTTGTCCCTAAAGCCCATACAGTATTTTATTTATGTGGGTCTTCTCTCCTAACTAGTGAGAGCCTTCTGTGACCTTCCTAATTATTAGAAGACTGCCATCTATCCTGAGTGTCTAATACATTGGTCACTATCAAACATGCAGAGTTCACTTAATTCTAGCATCTCATTTTCTAGAAAAGGACACAACGGTCCAGATGAGTATCATTCTCTTGGTCAAGGAAAACCAGGGCCAGAAGCACTCTTTCCCAATCACCAGTCCACGGATCAAGCGCACTCTCCCAACTCTATGTAGCTGGGGAACACCAGCGGCATTAGCATGCTAGGACCCTTTCTGGATGAAAAAGATAAAAATCTGAACTTTTTTTTTTTTTTTTAAGATTTTATGTATTTATTTGTCAGAGAGAGAAAGAGCGCAGAAGCAGGCAGAGTGGCAGGCATAGAGAGAGGGAAGCAGGCTCCCCGCCAAACAGAGAGCCTGATGCGGGGCTCAATCCCAGGACCCTGAGATTACCACCCAAGCTGAAGGCAGAGGCTTTACCCACTGAGCCACCCAGGCGCCCCGAAAGTCTGAACTTTCGAATAAATCAGAACTTAAAGATTCAGAGATGATTTATTTCAAAGCGGTCTCTCTGGAAAGCCATGCAAATATCTCAGTGATGTTACAACTGGTCAGCGGAGCTTTGTAATTTCTCTTTTGAAAGCGCCTTTAGGGCCAGTTCACAAGAAAATCGTAATTCTTAAACTTAAGGAAATTTCAGAATCATGTATCATTTTATATTCCAACTGATGTCACTCAGTTTTTCCATTTATCTTATTCTGTGAAATTAAATGAACTTTAGCCATTTCAAAAACTTATATCCAGCTTCAAAGCATCAAGATGACTTCATAAACATTATCACTAATGATACTCCAAGAGAATATAACATTCCAGAAGATCAACTTAAGATGTCAGAAATAATGATGGCATTGAGAAACTTCATAACCTTTTTATATTCCTTCTGTAAAGTCTGTTTATATTCTTCTCTTCCCAAAGAGATAGCTTTATTGCCATTTTGAGGAAAAAAAAAAAAACCAGACTTGTATAATGATATAAATTGTTTTTAAAGGGTATTTTTATCTTTGTACCACTGAAAATTCTCTAAAACTTATGAAGAGGATACCCCAAAAGGTGAGCATGTCAAATAACATTGAATATATACTGAAAAATGCCTAGAAAATTGTTTTAAAGTAAATACATCAGAATGTAAATGATAATACCCATTGAGGGACAGAATTATGAGACATTTAAAATTTTTCTTTATTTTTGGTCACCTGGACCTGCTTACATTCCTACTAAGACTATGGGGCATTTATAAAATAAATAAGTAGCAATCAAACATATATATACACACACAGTAACATTCCAAGATATAAGCAGTAAGGAAGCTTAATCTAAATTTGCACATCTTAATATTTAAGAGCTCAAAATTTGGCTCAGGAAGAAGGGTATGCCTAGATACTACAGAGGCAGAATTTAAAAAGAATCTAAGACTGGGATTATCTAATCTCCTTGCCCTTCTATATAATTCTACAACTACCTATACAACTCAAAAAGGAAACCTTCCCTATTCTAAATGAGCCACTAGCTTTCAAAATGTTTAAAGCAAATTCAACAGTAATTATATTGTTGATGACCTGAAAATAGGTCACCCCCCCAACTGATTATAACTCTTATGCAATGTTCCTTTGAAGGAAACAAGCACAGCTTGTACAAATATTTCAACTACTTCTACTTCCCTAAGAGAAGATGGTACACATCTGTAGGTATTTCTAAGTTCTGAAAGCACATACAAAGGCAAAAGAAAAATTATGAAGAAGTTAAATCAGCCTAGTCATTTGTCCCAAGCAATTTCGTATTACATCATTAATTTAAAAGTACATGGGCATCTGCTGTGTCACTGGTGAATAAATAGACAATGCCTGAAGTTTAGGCATGTTTACTTTGAAAATTATGATGAAATAATTACATTATCTGGAAAAATACGTTAAGATAAGGTTTGAGAAATAACTACATTTCTGCAGGATATGTAACTGCTTTTCTATATAGTTCACTGTTAAACAGTTAATTGATTTCTTTCTGACTAGGAATTTAGGGCTCAAAACTATCAGCATGCCAATTTTTAGTCTTTAAGCAAATGGACATATATGAAATATATCTGAATTTATATGGTTTATACATTCCATTTGTAAAGATTTAAAGATCATACTACTCCAAGTTCAAATGCCTGTACAGAAAGAATGGATCATCAGGGAACAGGCGACCACAACGTGACAGAAAAGCACCCCCTCTCCCTCCCCAGCCCAACCCAAGCTGAGTAACACCATTCCATCACCCTAGAATGGACTGGGAATGACTGCTGTCCCACCCCTACAGGCATTAAGTCAGATGTACTTGGGGATTATCTCAAGTTCCCTTCCTATTTCATCATCTGATAACCCTTCACCTCAGAGACCCTTGCAGCAAGGGGGAAATTTCCAATTCAATCATTCATAAAGTATCTTCTCCATTCCTGAGCTTAGAAAAATCATCCAAGGGACCTTAAAAGGAAATCACCAATTTATTCTTAAAACGAACGCTAAGAGTTCCCGGCATAAGAAGGAATCACAGGTGCTCTGTATTACTTTTATGGCACAAGCTTGAAAGCAGTAGGGTAGCTGGATAGTGGAGGAGAAGCTGCTACATTTTGACTAAGAATTAGTCTACGATGATCCTACCTTTTCCACATTACTTATCTTAGACAGAAATGTGGAGGCCTAGAATCAAAACGTAAAGCTGAGGATGACTTTGGTCCACCTCCTTAAAAAACCAAACCAAAACCAAACCAACAAAACAGTCTTTTTGTTGGAAAGTGAGTGGGGTGTGTGGTGTCTAAAGTCCAAGAGGCCTGGCATGACTTCCAAAGATAAGCCCACGGCAGTAGCAAGACAGACGAACCCTGGCAATTCTGAACATGAGGTCCAGTGTGACTAAGAATGAATATATTCCAATTTTATTTTTTCTTCTTTCTTAAAACTGATCAGTATTTTATAGTATTTCAAACTCATCTTTAAGTGAAAATTTTAAAAGCTGACTTAAGTTTGCTGAGTTACTACCATTCCACAATTTCAAAACCTTTAAGGAAAAAAAAAAGGTGTTAACCTTCAATCAGCTATACCTCTATAGCATCTGAGGCTAACAGACCTACATTGTCACTAAGTGCCTTAATGGGGTGGAGGGGGGACAGGTTATAGTAACATCGCCAATTAGGGCAGAGAGAAGATGAAGGAGGAAAAAAAAGTACCTCTTTATACAATCCCACTGAGGCTCCTACTCTACTTTCTTTGGCTGTTCAGGGGGCTAAAAAGATGAGGAGCACAGAGAGCAGAAAAGGGTGATGTCATTGCTAGGTACCCACAGCTGCGGTGAACAAAAGCAGAGGCGGCTCTAGAGAGGATTCTTAAATGACAGAATTAGAATAAACACTATGTAACATTAATTCCAACAACTGAGCAATTAAAATGAGATTTAAGGTATGTTTATTATTTTACTGCTTAGCCTGAATAGACACTGGGCCTTAAAACTGTTTCATCTGACACTGACAGAAAAATTTAGTTATAATCATTACAATCAGGCAAAGGTATATTTAATCATCACACTGTGAAGTCCCACAAAAAGTCCCTGATTAACTAAATTTTTCCTTTTTAGGCTTTGGTGAAGTAACTAACCATTTCTGGAATTATCTCTCACAAAATGCCGGATTTTTTTTTTTCCTTTTCTCTGTGCTTTCAAAACTCTCTAATGAGAAAAACTGAGTATTTACATACCTATAGATGGAGATTTGAAAGGGTATTTATCAGGAAGATCCACTCTAACTTTCCATACTCCGCCTTCATATGGTGCTGAAATAAAAGTAAAAATGTTGAACATTAGAACTGTGTCTCCACATTAAAAAATAAACCCAAGTTTAAGTGAAACTTTAAATCCTAGCATCTTTTGAAAATCTTGCAGATTAATTAATTCCACATTAATTAATCAGCAGGTATTCTATGTTCAGATTAAAATAACTTTTCTTTAAAAGATGTAGAGTTAGAAAATAAGATTCGTTTCTCCCCTACATTTACCAGATTTTTAAAGTATTAAACACTTAGTTCATCAGTAACAGCTTCCTATTTCAATCTGCCCTGTTGACCCATCCCCCATCAAAACCAAAAAACAGAAAAGGGGGGGAGAAAACATTTCCCCAAAACCATCCATGAGAAAAACAAACAACAGTATTCACAATTTCTGTTTTAAACTGTCGTATAAAGTAATTATGGTAAGAGCAAAATTTCCTGACTGGTTCTAGAGTATCATTAAATTTACTGTTCAAATACTACACATACCTCCACTGATATTCTCATTACCTACTAAGGAGTAGAGAAAAAGAGAAACTGAAAAAGAACACATATGTGAACACGTGTACTTACTTCCTTGTGGTCCATAAAACTTCACTACAAATTCATTGAGTCCTCCCAGGATCGTAACCTCATGCTTACTCTCAATGCTAAGGTGAAAAGTAAAGGAAAGTACACAGGCTTTGTATTACCTGAAAGAAGTAAAGATGATATCCCCAAGATATGCTATGTAAAGGGTTACCAACATTTGATTTGAAACTGATAAAATATGAAATATACATAGTCGTTCTGGTCATTTAGAAGGCAATATATGTAGAATGTGAATAAACTTTAGATTTAGAGACTGGTGTTCAAATCCCAGGAGGGCCACGTACTGGGTCTGTGGGCCTGCACAACATAATGTAAGCTCACTCCCCAAGCCTTTGCTATCTTTGTCAATCAGGAAAAACCACTTCATAGGATTTCTGTGAGGATCAAATGGGTTAAGTATGTAAAACATGGAAACTGCATTTTGTAGTAATATAAATGAAAAACAGGCACTTAGTTTTTTAGTTTTAGTTTTTCTCCCCTCTGTAGTCTCTCCTCTCTAATCTACCCCTAGTGAACCATTATTCCCTTTAGTCAAATTCAAAAACTTAGCAAAATACCAATTCTCCTAAACTCGAAATGCTATGCTCCTAAAGTTATGGATTTACTTAAACAAAGTCCCCACCCATTTTCCCCCTGGCTTAGAGAATAATCAAATAATTGTGATGTCACCTTCCTACAGGGACTATTAAATGCAAAACAGCAGCAAAATCAATCAATAAATCTTATCTCTAGTATTTATTTCACCCACCTTTTCCCTCCCCTTCCAAACCTCTCTCCAGCTTAGGTCGGCCTCTAGCTTCTGGCATGTTCTGGGGGCTCCAATCAGAGGAGTACTTGTGTGTTCTCTTCCTCAGAAACTTATCTGCCCCTGAGACTCTTAGATGTTTAAGGTACTAAGATTCAACTGTAAAAACCAAACCAACCCGCATCAGTAGAGAAGGCGGCTACTGGTCTAATATCGACCTGTTGTTTTCTATTTCTTCTTTGTGGTCTAAACAAATAGTAACTCGGGGATTTTAGGTACTGAACTTTGGGGGGCCCCTCACAATGAAATTAAACAAGAAAACCCCAAACAACCACATATGAAAAAGGGGACCTCGAATGTCACAATGTAACTGAACAACAAGAAAACCCCAAACAACCCGATAAAGATAAACTGGTCTCACCGTTCTCCACAGCAGCACAAATCACATTTTAATTACAAGAACTATTATACCAAAGACAAAGAACCCAAAGAAATTTTAAAATGTTCTCTTACACAGAGAAAAACAGTATTTTTAAAGATATGAAATTACTATTTGGCTCTCCTATCCTCTGTCCTACAGGCCAAAGAACAGAGGGGCTGGGTGTACTTTTGGCAAAGTCCTTCCTCAAAAGCCTTGAACAATCCCCTCTGGAGATATTTAATAGGACAATTTAGTCTATACTAATTTGATCTCATTCTTTTCTAAATGAAAACTGTTTTAACAGCACGCACACTGAAAGGACTCAAATAGTATCCGCCCTGGAAAATACACTTCATTTCCCACTTGGTCAAATGACACAAACATGCATGCTTTGGTGTACAAAACTCTTCTTGACCAGTCACCCTCTGACACGGCAAAATATTCCAAAGTATTGATAGGTTAAAATTTGTTTTAAAACAAACAAAAAAGCACCTCGAGTTACAAGTTAAATCTAGTTACAATAAACAAAATTAAATATAAACAATAAAATCCTTGAAGAAAACAGACTTTTTAGAAAATCATCTTGGGGTGAAAAGGCTTCCCTAAGAGTAACACCAAAGTCAGAAACCAGAGAGGAAAAGATTAGCAGATACAAGCGCACACGATCATTTAAAACTTTTATATTATAAATGACAAGATTAAAACTAGGAAGAAAAAAATCATAGCATATGACCAAAAAATGTAGATTACAATATAAAAGGTTATTACAAAGCAGTAAGAAAAATTAAAGGGGCACCTGGGTGGTTCAGTTAGTTAAGTGTGTGACTCCTGATCTCAGCGCAGGTCATGATCTCAGGATTGTGAGATGGGGGCTCAGAGTCTGGGCATGGAGCCTGTTTAAGACACTCTCTCTATCTCTCTCTCTTCCCCTTCTCCCCGGTTCTCTTTCTCTCCCTGCTCTGCTCCTCCCCCCGCCCCCTTGGGGGAAGAAAAAGAAGGTAAAGAAAGGAAGAAAAATTAGAAACACCTTGACAGAGCAAAGACCAGGACAGCAAAGAAAACTGAATGAGCAAAATTAAGTTTTAAAAAAGTTCAACTCATTAGTTTAAAAATAAGACATTTTTCACTATGAAAATGAAAGGGCTGATGAAAACCTAGTTTTCAGTGGAGTATAAATTCACATTCCTGAGGATAAATTTAGCACTGTGTTCCAAAACTCAAAATAAATTTATTCTTTTATTCAAATTTCACTTTTATGAAGTTATTTTTAAAAAAATAACCAGACACTGCTGGTGGGAGCATGATACAGTTTCAACCACTTTGGAAAACTGTGGGCGTGGAAAGTACACATACGTGCACCCTACGCCCAAGAGCACTACTCCCACTAGACAGCCATATAGTGATGACCACCAACACACAGGTTTCAGAATGCTCACAGCACTATTTATAATATCCAAAATTTAGGTTACAACCCAAAGGCTTGTCAATAAAAAGGATAAACTATGGTTGTCACCCAGCAGAATACTGCACAGCAATAAAAAATGAATTGCAACATTTGAGTGTATGAGTCTCCCAGGTATTACAGTGAAAGAAACCAGATACCATGGGAACCTGGGTGGCTCAGTGGGTTAAGGCCTCTGCTTTCGGCTCGGGTCATGGTCCTAGGGTCCTGGGATCGAGTCCCGCGTCGGGCTCTGCTCAGCGGGGAGCCTGCTTCCTCCTCTCTCTCTGCCTGCCTCTCTGCCTACTTGTGATCTCTGTCTGTCAAATAAATAAATAAAATCTTAAAAAAAAAAAAAAAAGAAAGAAACCAGATACCAAAGAGCACATGTGATGTGATTCCTTCGCTACACATTTCGAACAGGCTAAACGAATCAATGGTGTTAGAAATTAGGACACTAGTCACCCTAGTGGGGACAGTGATCATTTCAAGTGGTTCGAGGGGGACTTTTTGGGTGCTGATTAAACATTTATTGTTCCACTTATCACTGAGCTACAAAGATTTGTGGACTTTTCATGTATATGCTACTGTTTAACAAAAAGTTCACTAAAAAGACAAAGTGTATCTGAAATATGCGAATATGTTTACTGGAATATGTAAAATTTAAAAATGGAAATTAAATATTTATCAAAAGGAACTGATTAAATGGGTCATTAGCGATTTTATATAACAGGCTGCCACTATATCCACAAGTGTTTACTGGTGCCCTCTCCACACCCAGAGCTCCTCTAATGTACGTTTCTGCTCAACTTGAGATATCCAGAAGTAGGCAACTGAATAAAGTAATACAGGTAAAGATATCCCCGTCATTAAACAAAACCAAATAAATTCACAAGGAAAATGAAAAGAACAGAGTAAGATACGAGGACTCAGCGAGTTTAACAAAAAAAGTCATAAACTAATTCTATAACCTAAAAATCTATAGAAGCAACATTCCTCATTAGTCAGAACCAATCTGCTATGAATAGCATTGGTGGACAGCAATTACTCTTAACTAATCATTTAAAGTTATGAGTTATCCACATGGATGTCTTTTCCAAAAAACTTAAGATATTTCTATCCTTGACATGGATGCAATAAATCTGGGTTTCTTCCATTTTGTGATCTGAGAGTCAGTCCATGCTTTTATCTACTTTCCAAAGAAATTCTCCTTTCCCAACAGTCATGTTAAAATGAGATTAGAAGTAATGCTCCAAACCTCCCCTTTCCCACGATCCCTGGTACAACCCTCCTGTCAGATATACTGGGTCTATCTTTAATTACACATCATACTGTAAATTGAAGAGTTCTTATAGTCCATTTCATTTGAAAAACTAAAACTAAACTGAATGAAACCTTTAAAACTCCTACCAAGTTGGTAAAATGAAGAAGCTGTGCTAAATTTATACTGCCTTAGAATGGTACAGACCACTGAATCAAATGGAAACAAAGAATTTAAGTTTAGTTGAAAGAAAACTGCATTAAAAATAAGCCATTTCATCACCACGAATGAATGACTTGCCCACAAAAAATATGGAATTACTTGACTGCTGTTACCATGTGTATTTATGGTAGAGGCCACGGGTTTCTTTCTCCTCTCTGTTGCAAAGTCAAGGGCAAGGAAGGCAAATGAGAAGGCAGGTTACAATGACAAAAATAATTATCTATTTCTGAGACGTGCTGGTCAGGCTAGTAGACTGGCGGGAATGCACTAGAAGGTTTCTTGATTACTCTCTCAGTTACAAAGCTTGAACATAGAAAATATCCCTCAGATACTGTTCTGGTAAACATATGTTAAACAAACCCATAAAGCCACGTTTTACTCACCTATGATCTAAGTTATTCACGAAATACTGCTTTTTACTTACTTAGCATTTCACTCTTCAGGACTCTCAGCATTTTCAGTATAATAATGATTAACATTCATGGGAACCCAAGCTCGTTTCACTTTTAAAATGCCAGCCACCCACCACCTTATTTTCCCTGAATGGCATTATGATTACACAATCTAATATTTAAAGGTTAATGCCAAACTGTCAAGAGATAACTGACATTCTTGGCAAAACGTGTCTATCGGGATTTTAGAAATGGCTTTTATATAGTTCTGGAATTTTCCAGAAAGAGCGCCAAGGGCTAAAAGCCTGTGCCACAGGATTGACGTTAACAGGTCAAAGACCTACGAATGAGACAGCATTGTTTCTTAAGTTGACGGATAATGAGCTTATAAAATAAATGAGGGTGGCCTCCCTGAGCTGTGTCCATGGAAGTAAGGGAATGGGGTGACGAATGTGCTTCTGTGGGGCGCCTGGGTGGCTCATTGGGTTAAAGCCTCTGCCTTCGGCTCAGGTCATGATCTCAGGGTCCTGGGATCAGGCCCTGCGTCAAGCTCTCTGCTCAGCAGGGAGCCTGCTTCCCTTCCTCTCTCTCTGCCTGCCTCTCTGCCTACTTGTGATCTCTGTCAAATAAATAAATAAATCTTAAAAAAAAAAAAAAAAAAAGAATGCGCTTCTGTGAAGAAGGTAGAAGCAATCTCTGTGGCTTTCTCTATGTTCAGACCAGTCTGTTTCCAACCCTCCTTGAGATGAATCATACTACAAACATTGAAGAAACTTGCCAACCTTTACTCACTACCTAGTATTCTTTTTTTTTTTTTTTTAAGATTTTATTTATTTATTTGACAGAGAGAGATCACAAGTAGACAGAGAGGCGGGCAGAGAGAGAGAGAGGGAAGCAAGCTCCCTGCTGAGCAGAGAGCCCGATGCAGGACTCGATCCCAGGACCCTGAGATCATGACCTGAGCGGAAGGCAGCGGCTTAACCCACTGAGCCACCCAGGTGCCCATTACCTAGTATTCTTGATAAGAACATGGCATGTCTGTAAACCCATGGATGTGCAAAATATCACAAAAATAATACTTTGGGGGTTATGTTGTTGTTTTTTTTTTTCTAAAGATTTTATCTATTTGACAGAAAGAGATGCAGCAAGAGCAGGAACACAAGCAGGGGGAGTGGGAGAGGGAGAAGCAGGCTTCCCGTCAAGCAGGGAGCCCGATGTGTGGGGTTCAATCCCAGGACTCTGGGATCATGGCCTGAGCTGAAGGTGGATGATTAATGACTGAGCCACCCAGGGGCCCCTGGGGTTATGTTTACAAGGAATACTTCTCCTTTAAAGACATACACTGAAATATTTACTAATTAAACTATATGATGTCTACAATTTGCCTCAAGAGTTAGAAGAGAGGTATTGAAGAAATGGTGTAAGCCCTGAGGTGGGAATTACTGAATGTGATTGATGGGCACCTGGGGGTTTATCACACTGTTCTTTTATGTTTGAAATTTTCCATTTAAGTTCTTAAAAAAAAAAAATTAAAAATGTAGTCAGTTATTGGAACTTTAACATTTAACAAGCCTAACAGTGTAGAACTAAGATGATGTAGCTCTTTTTTATTGATTTATTTAGAGAAAGTAGGCATACACATGGGGGGAGCAGAGGGAGAGAATCTCAGGCACGCTCCTACTGAGTGTGGAGCCCCACAAAAGGCTTGACCCACAACCCATGAGATCATGACCTGAGCCAAACCCAAGACTTGGACACCCAACCAAGCCAGCCAGGCACCCCAATAATTGTAATTTAAACAAAAGTACATCTGTTAAAAAACAACAAAAAAAAACACAAAAAAAGTCATGTATAGTAACAGAAGCTCCTGGGTGACATTAAAGTTTAAATTTTAAAAAAAGGTTTTGAAAGGTTTGTATTCTTTACATTAGTTGAAGGGAAGACTTTTATACAAAAGACAAACAATGAAAGCAGCAGAAATAAAAGCCATCGAGAAAATAATCATGGGGAAAAGTATGCAAGACAATAAGAGGGAAGGAAAAATCCTTCTACCAGTGATGAAATAAAAAAGAAAAGCATATTTTTATCATTCATCTCACTCTGGGCAGCAGTTCAGTGTCGAGAGCAATCAGCACATAAACATACAGGTGTCAGTATCTCCTAAAGTCAAGCAATTTTATTGCCTAATCCCTAACAAAATATTTTAAGCTTTCCACATGAAGTGATAGAAATCTGTTAAGCTGAGCTACAGAAAATACAGTGTTAGCCTCTCTTAAATCCACAAAGGATCACAGTCTTCATTCTATTAAAAGTTGGTTTACTAAATATTCTATAAACACCCACACAAAAGGCAAACAAAAACACTCTTTTTTAAAAGATTTTTTATTTATTTATTTGAGAGAGACAGAGCAAGAGAGCGAGCATGAGAAGGGGGAGGGTCAGAGGGAGAAGCAGACTCGCCCCCACCCCCTCACCCCTCGACCCCCGCCCCAGGACAGAGCCTGATTTGGGACTCAATCCTGGGACTCCAGGACCATGACCTGTGCCGAAGGCAGTCGCTTAACCAACTGAGCCACCCAGGCGCCCAAAGAAAAAACTACTCTTAAATGAGCCGGCCTCCAAGAAGCTTAAAGTTTAGCAAGGGAACATGAGATCTGTACATTAAAGAGTAAATGCAAAAACAGTTTGCTACTAGGGAATAGGTTTCTTTCAGTTTGTGGGTATAGAGAGAGAGGTGAATTTACACAGGCCTCGGAACAGCACAGGAGGGATGCCTGGGTGGCTTAGTGGGTTAAGTGTCTGCCTCTGGCTCAGGTCACGATCTCAGGTTCCTGAGACTGAGCCCCACATTGGCTTCCCTACTTAGCAGGGAGTCGGCTTCTCCCTCTCTCCATCCATGCTCTCCCTCTCAAATAAATAAATAAAATCTTAAAAAACAAAAAACAAACAAAAAACCAGCATGGGATATGGGGTTTGGATGCGTAAAGATGGAGAGGCATTTAAAGCAAAACCAGAAAGACACAGGGTTATGTCCACAAAATAAGGACTACATTTTTATTTTGATGAGTGGACCATGGGAATGTTAGAAAACAGGCCAAAGACCAGATTAGAATCACCCCAAAGCATGGATTTTATCTGGTGAACTAGATGGTTATTTCTAGGCACAGCACTTACAACTGTGCTTTACACAAAGGAACTGAGCCATGGTATGCAGGAACCGATGAAGGTGTGATTAGACAGTTAAAGCACAAAGAGCAGAAAAGAAACCTTCAAGGCCAGAGGTGCCTCCGTGGCTCAGTTGGTTAAGCATATGCCTTCAGCTCATGTCATGATCCCAGGGTCCTGAAATCGACTCCTGCATTGGGCTCTCAGCTCGGCAGGGAGTCTGTTTCTCCCTTTGCATGCTGCTCCCCCTGCTTGTGCTGACAAATGAATGAGTAAAATCTTAAAAAAAAAAAAAAAAAAAAAAAAGGTCAAACATTCAAGGCCTCAACTAAGGCCTTGGAATGATGGGAGAGATCAGAGACTTCAGAGGCTTACAACTAACTAGATACAGCACAGCTAGTAGAAAGCTCCAGTGTTGCTAGGGATGCCTGGGTGGCTCAGTTGGTTAAACATTTGCCTTTGGCTCAGGTCATGATCCCAAGGCCCCAGGATCAAGTCTGACATGAGGCTCCCTGCACAGCAGAAAGCCTGCTTCTCCTTCTGTTGCTTCCTCTGCTATACTCTCTTCTCTCACGCTCCCTGACAAATATAAAAAAATCTTTAAAAAAATTTTTAAAAAGGGGCGCCTGGGTGGCTCAGTGGGTTAAAGCCGCTGCCTTCGGCTCAGGTCATGATCCCAGTGTCCTGGGATCGAGCCCCGCATCGGGCTCTCTGCTCGGCAGGGAGCCTGCTTCCTCCCTTCTCTCTGCCTGCCTCTCTGCCTACTTGTGATCTGTCAAATAAATAAATAAAATCTTAAAAAAAATTTTTTTTTAAAAGACATCTCCAGTATTGCTAGATTATCTCATTTTCATGAGAAACCAAAAAACTACATTTCTAAGCCAGTATCTTAATTTCTAAATGCAAACCGCACGTGATCCAAGGTCTCTCTCTCAGCAAAGCCTTCTGGGACCATCCTACTTACAACCACATACTGCTACATTGTCACCAACTAATATACTATGTATTTTACTTTATCACTTGTCTCCTACTACAATGCAAGCTTCTAAAGGCAAGGATTGTTCATTGCTGTGTTCCTGGAGCTTAGAAGAGTACCTAGCACACAGTAGGCACTCAATTAACTACATTAAATGAATACATGAATGAAGTTGCCAGACAGGCAAAGCCTGAAACTGCCAGTCTGAGATCTAAGTATAGTTTTAGCTTTGTCAGACAGGGAAGGTGATACTATTAACAGAGAAGTGGAGCACAGGACAGAAGGAACAAGTTTTTTATGGAAGATGCTAAGTTCGGTTCTGAACACAGAAGCCATTTAAAGTATAAATGGATAAGCCAAGTGGCCATATACCATAAGCAGCTGGAAAACTGGTGATTTAAAAGGAGTCACCTCGCAGATCACTTAACTCTCAGCTTGTTTCCCAATCTCTAGGCAAGGGGAGGGGGCTGGGGAGAGATGACTACCTCATTCACAGGGATGCTGAAGCTGAAACACCTAAAAAAGGAAGGTACCTGGCCCAGCATCTGACACAAAAAAAAATTCAAAAATTTTTTAAATGTAAAAAATACACAAAACTGACTAAAATTAGTTTCCACAGGACTAAAATTTACTTAAGCAACAATTCTTTCAATATCTCAAAAACCGTTTTCTTCTACGCATTTGAGACTCCCCTCCACCCCACCCCCCACACACCACCTTTCCTGATGTTGTTGTTATGAATAATGGTTACTGTACAGCATCACAAAATACAATGATGCCACGAGGAACTAACAGGGCATATGTTTATTTTCTGAAATAGAAACTTCCTATACTGTATGCTGAAGGCATTGGCAGTTTCTTTTCCTTTTCTTTAAGTTTATTATTATTTTTTAAAATCATCTCTACACCTAACATGGGGCTCGAACTCATGATGCCAAGATTAAGAGTCCCATGCTCCATCGACTGAGCCAGCCAGGTGCCAGGTGCCCACCCCCCAACAGTTGTTGTTATTTAGCTAGATTTAAGAGCTGTCACTGGGCTGCCATCCTCTGAAATGTTATCTGTGGGGGCATCCGGGGGGCTCACCTGGTTACACATCCAACTCTTGGTTTTGGCTCAGGTCATGATCTCACAGGTTGTGAGGTCGAGTCCTACTCGGTCCATTCAGTGGGGATCTGCCTGGGGATTCTCCCCTTCTGCCCCTCCCCCTGCTTGTGTTCTGTCAAGTAAGTAAGATCTTAAAAAAAAAAATCTTAAGGAAAAAAATAAAAGCTTTTCACAATGTTATAGCTTGATTCAAAGGTAAAAAACCACTACGTTAAAAACAAGCCATCTACCCAAAGAACCCCTTATAATCTTAAGGATGATAATGATGTTATAGCTATTTACATAACCATCATTATTTTTAAGAGGGGCCAACTGATTTATGTAGTTGTTAACTGACGACATCTGGGATTTGCCCTTAAGTACTTCAGAGAAGAAAAGAGATGTGTGGCAAAGTCCTGATAACTGCAAAGTTTTAAGTGACAAAGATTCATTATACTATCTTTGCACGGGCGCCTGGGTGGCTCAGTGGGTTGAGCCTCTGCCTTCGGCTCAGGTCGTGATCCCGGGGTCCTGGGATCAAGCCCCGCATCGGGCTCTCTGCTCAGCAGGGGGCCTGTTCCTCTCTACACCCCGCCCTGCGCCTGCCTCTCTGCCTACTTGTGATCTTTGTCAAATAAATAAATAAAATCTTTAAAAAAAAAAAACTATCTTTGTGTACAGTTGAAAAATTTCATAATAAAATTCACTTTAATTTCTAATACTTATCGTGTTGTTGTCTTATTTTTTTTAATCAGAAGGCGGTATATATCCAACTACACTCTGCTTCTATGGAAGGTGATACTCACTGTCAAGGAACTAGTTTAAAACCTACAGATTTAAAATATAGCTTCGAACTGCAGAGAAAAAAATACTTAAAAGATTCCCAAGACCAAAGACACCCCAGAGACATCAAGTTCACAATGAAAACCTAAACAAATGATCTAGAAAAACTGTTTAAAAAGTTGGCTTGGGGGGGGAGGTGCACATGGGTGGCTCAGTAGGTTAAGCATCCAACTTTTTTTTTTTAAAGATTTTATTTATTTGACATAGAGAGATTGCAAGTAGGCAGAGAGGCAGGCAGAGAGAGAGAGAGAGAGAGAGAGAGAGAGAGAGAGGAGGAAGCAGGCTTCCTGCCGAGCAGAGAGCCCGATGCGGGACTTGATCCCAGGACCCTGAGATCATGACCTGAGCCAAAGACAGAGGCTTAACACACTGAGCCACCCAGGTGCCCATTAAGCGTCCAACTCTTGATTTCAACTCAGGTCATGATCTTAGTCATGAGATTGAGTCCTGCACTAGGCTCCGTGCTGGTTGTGGAGCCCACTGAAGAGTCTATCTATTCCTTTCCCTCTGCTCCTCCCCCACTCTCTAAAAAAAATTTTTTTAAGGGAAAAAATTTTTAAAGTAGTACATATTAATAGATAGTGGTACCTAATTACAACTTCCAGGTCCCCTGTTCTCATTATGGAGGCAGATGAAGCCACTGTCCACATGTCAGAGAAGTAAAGAGAAAGAACCCTGTCATTCCAGAGGCAGACTACCTAATCACAGTAGGCTGGAGAAGAAAAACAAATGAATCACAACCTTAAGAATGACAACAGCACCTGAACTTGAGAACTTTGAAGTCAAAGGCAACATATAATTTTCCCATAAATGATACAGAAACATGCAAATAGTCTGGTGGCCTTCTGCAAAATCCTAATGGAAACAAACTTAAAATACATCCTATCTCCCCTTCTGGTCTATATGCTTCGTAACTGTGCCATCCACAGTTCCAGGTCAAGGTGCATCAGGAAGCAGCCTCTCAGTAAGCTAAATTTAATACAGCTTTATGGAATATCTATGCAGTGTATCTGGTATCCACGCTTCCAGCGTTCTTCTCTAATAATCTTTGAAAACTTCACTTCCTTTGTTTTAAACATAGCAGACCAGTTTTCACCCTAACACTTGAGATGTAGACTGCAATATCACTCAATGAAAAGAGTTAAGTTGAAGTGTTTAATAATCCCTACCCACAGACATTCTAATCAAGGCATATGTGAATCATTTACAGTAAGCAGTGGATTTTTCTTTTTTTTTTTTTTAAGTAAGCTGTATGCCCAACATGGGGCTTGAACTCATCACCCTGAGATCAGGAGTCTCAAGCTTTTCTGACTGAGCCAGCCAGGCACCCCAGCAGTAACATTTTTAAAGCAAGTACTTTCTTTTGCCACTCTCCAAGTAATATATATTATATTATATTACAACTGCGAAGTGTTGTGTAAAAATTAATAAATACAAGCAGTGATACCCATTGTACAGATGAAGATTATGGTAAAGTGAAAAGCAATGGATCACAGAAAATGAGCAAGAGGAGATCTTAGATATGTGGTTATCCATTTCTTTTTATAGTCATCTCAAAAGTCATGGAGCTACTTACAGAGAGATCCAGCTTCATAACCTGGATGACTCTTTTTCCTTTCCTTGTCCATACTAATTATGAGTTTGTGTCCCTAGACACTAAGAATTCCCCACAGTAATTTTCTAACATCGATAAACTCAAGAATTTCTTAAAGCAAATTCTTTAAAATTCAAATATAAATGCCTGTTAATGCAAAGGAAAGGAGAAAGAGAACACACATGCACATGCAAACCATTAGTGTGCCCTTACAAATCACTGCTCTAAAGCTCCAGTCCTAAGTACCTCCTCATTCCCTAGTTTTTTTCCAGAACATGAAGGACCAACACCTGCTATTTCCTTTACTACTTCATGTTCATTAGGCATAGCAGATGCCAAATATTAACACCTTAACCTTGATTTCAGAAAAATTAAGCAAGGGGAAGAGAGCAGCACAGACATGGGCTTTTTAAACCAATACATGTGCAAAGGACTAAGTAACTGGTTCAAGTTCACTGTCATGATTTTATAGTGAATAAAGCAGAACTACAGACAAATACAGGGGACAGAATGCTAAGTTAAAGCACAGTCTACCAGTGCCGAAAATGCTTCATTCCAAAACAAATGGATTATGTCTGTATTCAACTGAGCCTAGTTTCTATTACCCATTTGGAAGATTCATCAGAGGTAGCAGCAATAATTATGTGTTGGAGTTTATTTTTTATTTACTGATTTATTTATATTTGTTTGTTTGTTTATTTATTTATTTGAGAGAGAGAGAGAGATGACAAGTAGGCAGAGAGGCAGGCAGAGAGAGAGGGGGAAGCAGGCTCCCCGCTGAGCAGAGACCCCCCCCCCCCGATGCGGGGCTCGATCCCAGGACCCTGAGATCATGACCTGGGCCAAAGGCAGAGGCTTAACCCACTGAGCCACCCAGGAGCCCCGATTTATTTTTTCTTTTTTAAAGATTTTTATTCGACAGAGAGAGAGAGAGAGAGAGAGCACATAAGCAGGCAAAGCAGCAGTGGGAGAGGGAGAAGCAGGCTCCCCTGCTGAGCAGGGAACCCAATGCGGCACTCGATCCCAGGACCCTGGGATCATGACCTGAGCCGAAGGCAGACACTCAAATGACTGAGCCACCCAGGTGCCCTATTTATTATTTTTATTATTTTATTATTTTTTGGAAAAGATTTTATTTACTTATTTGTCAGGGACAGAGAGAGAGCACGCACACAAGCAAGCAGAGTGGCAGGCAGAGAGAGAAGCAGGCTCCCCAATGAGCAAGGAGTCCAATGCGGGACTCGATCCCAGGACCCTGGGATCATGACCTGAGCTGAAGGCAGCAGCCTAACTGACTGAGCCACCCAGGTGTCCCTTATTTTTTTAAAGATCGTATTGATTTATTTGACGGAGAGAGAGAGAGAGGGCAGAAGCAGGCTCCGGGCGAGCAGGGAGCCCAATGAGGGACTTGATTCCAGGACCCTGGAATCATGACCTGAGCTGAAGGCAGATGCTTAACTGACTGAGCCACCCATGTGCCCCATGTTAGAAGTTTAATAAAGGCCAAAAAAATAAGGGGGGCAGATTAAAATGTAATCTAAGGTAATACGGAAAATAGCCAGTGTCGTCTTGATTGAAATTCTAACAACTTTATAAAGGGTAGTTAGTAGGCAAATATCCCTTTTGATATGTTCAAGTAGCTATTACAAGCTATATTTATCATCTTCATGAGTAATTAGTATGAAGGAACTTGGATGACAACTTTCAGAAGAAACTGGAACGTTGTGTTTTTTTTTTTTTCCCAGAAAAGTCCATAATGAAAATAAGCAAAAGAAATGTTAAAATGGAGGGGGGGGAAAAGTACTTTTTACAAGTACCTTTTAAACACTCTACCATAAGAAAATAACCCCAAAATGATTAGATAAGCAGAAAACCCTGGAAAGCCAAGAGCTGGGGGGTGAAAAGGGGACTGCACAATAGGTGTGCAGTGTGATACAGCGAGCAGGCTGGAGCTGTTCTAAGCTTCATACAGTGACAGGTGACAGCGCCGAAAGAGGACGCTTTCTCGCCACGCCAGCAAGACTGCTCGCTCAAGACCCTTAGAAAACGATTAACACGCAGTAAGAAACAGGCTGTCAGGCACAATTAGGAAGTATGCAAGTGATACACAGTGATAGGGAAGCTAGCCTAATAATTTCAACTAGAAAGTCTGAGGTTTAAATACACATAAGCTGTAAGAAATAAGGACTGTATTGTTATGAGGTACAGGAAGGAAATGAAAAATCACGTTTCTCACAAGGAGTGCTTCCTGAATAATTAAACAATGTGGAAAAGAAAAAAGGTTGTTTGTTTTTTTTTAAGCAAAACCAGAGGAAACAAACCTAGATACAAAGAACAGTGGGTGTATATATAGTAAGAAAATTTGGCACTGAAAAGGTGACAAAACTATTAGGTTTCCTTCTCTCGTGTTTGTACCACGGGGTCAAATAGGACTGACAGGTTCAGATGCCACCAAGTGAGACAAACAGTTGGCTGGTGCCACGACCACAGGGCAGAGTGCTGTTTGGAGAACTTCTTTTGATACGACTTAATAAACTCCACTGGTGAATACAGAGTTTTAGGTCTTCTTCCTCAATTGTCTTTTAAAATGTTGAGTGGGGCCTAAAGAAGCCTTCCCACCCCCTCACTCTAGAGTCTCACCACCCAGATGTCACCAGCTTACTGTGACACAAGTGCTTACACACACTCGTTCACATCACAATACACACAGACAACAAGCGTAAAGCATTCTATAAACACCTTTCTCCAAGTAACACATGGAGGACATCTTTATCAGTACATACAGACCTAAGCGCCCCCCGCCCCCACCCCTGCTCCTTAATCACAGAGTCATAACTTAAGCAGCCATCAGCGAACTGGTAGTTCACTGTCCGTTTTTTTTGTTTTATAGATTTTATCGCAAGTAGGCAGAGAGGCAGGCAGAGAGAGAGAGGAGGAAGCAGGCTCCCTGCTGAGCAGAGCGCCCAATGCAGGGCTCGAACCCAGGACCCTGAGATCAGGACCTGAGCCAAAGGCAGAGGCTTAACCCACTGAGCCACCCAGGCACCAGTTTGTTTGGTTTTTCACTATTGCAACGTCACAACGACCACCCGGGTACATGCCTACTTTTTCAAGTTTCTGTTTGCAATTTCCAGAAGTGAAACTTCTAAGTCAAAGGGATATATACCTAATTCTGGTAAATGTCCTTCAAAAAGACTGCATTCAGTTACTTTCTAATCACCATCTTAAAAGCCAACCTGTTTTCCTCACACCCTCACCAATACTGGTATTAAAGCTTTCATGCTGAAACAAAGTTCATCTTTAAACAGTACTACAACTGGCATCTATACCACCAACTGCTGTTCACCAATTCAACTGCAGCCCTGGCTGGGTGCCCCAAGGGAAAATGATCCACTCCAATGACCTTCCTCCTTGCCTCTCTAACACAGCACCTGCATGTGAAGGAGGCCCTTTAGGATTCATAAACAAAAATGCACTGAGAGATGAAGTACCTTTCATTAGCTATTTCAAAGACAAGACTAGCCAATCAAATCTCACTTAACCTGTAAGATAGGTTTACTCCAGAATCTGGGCAGAGAATGGTGAAAAACCAGGAAGAGTTTAGTCTGACATGACATCATCTGATTAGACGACAGGCACTGTATTTTACCTACCTCTCTAAATACATAAAGTATTTGCACTTTTATATCTACGCCCCAAAGAGGATATGAAGTTAATTTCTTGTTTCTTGGGTAGACCTGGTATTTTAAATAGCTCCTCATGCCAAACTACTTTTGCTATATGACAGGATACAAAATAATACTCATGAAGATTTATGCAGATTTACAGAGAACATCTCAGTAACAGATAGTTAACATTTTATGAAATAATTCTGGTCTCCAAATTTACTAAAAGCTGCAGTTTACTTGACTACTTAAAACAAGAGATCCTGTAGGAAATAATTCAGACATAAAATGGTACTTGCCTTCCATATATCTATTTATTTATATACTATTTGATTTTCTCATTACAAATGCTGTCAACTGACTTTCTCATTATGGAGTATCAGAACTTTCACCGTCCCCCACATTCCCTCTCCCTGTCCATGGAACACAGGTGCAACACCACCGCTGGTCAAACTCCTATGCAGAGATTACACTCCTAATGACCATGTAAGTATTATTCACTGCTGAGACACACACATACAGTATATGACCAAGTTTTTTCTTTTCAGTATTTTTTCCCCCAAGGAAATAATCACTGCCTTAAACCAAGCAAACAAGAAACCAATGTATCTATCATTAATCTGCCCTCAACTCAGAACTGTCTCAACATGTTTAAACACATCAAGACGAGTATTTGCATTTGAATGTTTTCCCTTACAAATTTACCTTTCTCCCTCTTTGGCTTGGGCAGGCAGCATGCACACCACTACCTAAGCACATGCTGGCTGGAAGGCAAAGGAAGGGGACTCACAAAATATGCTGAAGGAAGCCAGAAAGGGATTAATCCCTGATAGCAATGTGCTCAGGAATAATTAATCTCTCTGTTAAAAAGGAACCACTAAGAGCACTTAACAGAAAATATTCAACATCTGCGGTGTTGATGAGACGATGAAATCCGGACTGTAGAGTCCCATGTTGGAGGCTGACAGGACACCAGCGAAGTCCTAAGGCCCAGCCACCTCTCTGCCACTTGGTTTCAGGGTTTCCCTAGAAACTCGAAAGAAGAGGGCTTTTTTCCAAGAACACAGACTTTGTAAGAATACAAGTTCAGGATTCTAGTGGTTGGAGGAGTGTACTCACTAATGTGAATCTCAGCTTGATCATTTACTTGCCATGCGGTCTTGAGCAGGTCACTTAAATCTCTGTATGCCTTGTTTATCTCAATGTAAAAAAAGTACAGTAAATATAAGCTTAAGGAAAGGCTCAGTATTTGCTATTAGTAATAACCCAAAAACCGTATCTGCAGCTTTAGCAGGGGACAGCTACCATTTTAGTCTGCCTTGGTTACTAACATACGAAACAAATTACATCTCTTAAATATTAAAGAGTTATATACATGAGTGACTTTTTACTTTAATATGCTTAGTTTTGTTTTGTTTTGTTTTTAAGGGGGGTGTGCAAAGGAAGGACGGCAGAGAGAATCTCAAGCAAGCTCCACCCCCAGCATGGAGCACAATGCAGGGCTCGATCCCACAATCCTGAGATCATGACCCAAATGGAAATCGAGAGTTGGATGCTTAAATGACTGAGCTACCCAGGCACCCCTGCTTAGATCCTTATTATACTGATGTTAGCAATTACTAACGAGGGGATTATTAACCTATAACGTGTTCCCAAAATGGCATTCTTACTAACTTCTATGCTGGTGAAGTCCCTTTCCAATTTTTTAAATTGCTACTTACCCTTCTTAGTCACAAATACTAAAGCTATCCCTGTTAGCACTCAAATGGGCTGAGTACTGTTCTAAGCCTTTTGTACTAACTCTGAACCCCCACATCAGCCAGGGAGACAAGTTATTATTACAAAGACAGATTCATACCACATTCTTCCTCTCGGCCTTTCTAGTCACAATGGTCGTCTTCTTTCATTTCCTGAAACTCAACAAGCTCTCCTCCTCCTCAGGGCCTTTGCAATGGGCTGCTACTTCTGGCTAGCTGACTTTCCTGTTTCTACAGATAGCTTGCTTCCTCTTATCCTTTACGGTGTGTCTCAAATGCCACTTCCTCAGATACCTTTCTGATCACCTGAAGTACACAGCCTAACCGACCCCCACTTATTCTCGATCTGCAGCCTTTTCTGCGTAGGTCTTACGAGAAGTACTATTTTATCTAGTTATATCCTCCCTCACCTCCAACAAAATTCAAGTTCCAAGAGGGCAGGACCTCTTGGTCCTGATTTGTTCTTTGCTTGGATTACAATGGGCGCTCAGGCTCAGGTCACGATGGGGTCCTGGGATTGAGCCCTGTGTCCTGCATCCAGCAACCCGCTTAGCAGGGAGCCTGCTTCTCCTTCTCCCCACTCTCCACACTCTAATAAATGGACAGGATCTTAAAAAAAAAAAAAAAAAAAGTTACCCGGTGGAACTAAGGGGGCTTAACGAAGGTGCTCCTAACCTCAGAGAATGGGAAGGGAGAGGGTGTTTTCAGGAGGGAGTGATGCCCGCTGAACCCAAGGGGAGATTAGTCCTTTGTTCTTACATGGCAACTACAGAAGTTTGCTCCAAACACACGAAGTAAGATGACCCCCAAAGCTCAACTCAGTACCAGTGCATAATAACCGAGAAGAAAAGCGTGCAAGCCATCGTGAGCCAAACTGAATGTATTTATGTATGCAAAGAAAAAGGTATCAACAGGAAGGGTCAGCCCTGTAAGCACTAAAGGAAAATTAGAGAAAAAGGTGGTCAGGGGCCCCTGAAGAAACTGAGCAGGGGAGGAGGAGGAGCTTTTGTTCAAAGACAGTTTTCTGGTCACAAGCAATTTCTCCATTACAAGATGATGGCATCATCAGATTATGACAAGCCATTAAACATTTGATTCATCTCATTGTTTTTGTTCTGATTCCTTCTCAGATAACCTTCTAGTTATGGTATGGGCTGCTAGCAATGTCCACCTATAAGGAGACAGCACAATGCCAGCATGCTGCAAATAATGTACAGGTTTTCCAATTTTACCTTTCAGACTCATGAGCTTGGTTCATCTCAGGCCAGAGACAGGGCTCTGCCCTTATTTCAGCAATTATATACTTGGGAGGTTGGGAGTCTCTCTCCCAACAAAGGAAGAGGCTAGCCTGATTTCAAAGAAAAATGCTTAGGAATTAAGAAAAACATCTGAGGTGGGTCTGAAGGAAAAGGTGATGGAAGAGGGCCAAGCCAAGGATAATTCTAGTGTTTCAGAACTGAATTATTTGGGACTACCTGGAGGGTAGTCTTGTGAAACAAAGACAGGTATCTAGAATGATTTTACACTTGTTAGGTGGTGATTCAATGTCAGATTTCAACAACCACATCTGCAATTTTTTGACAGAGAAAGTATAAGTTTTAAAACAAAAACAATTTAAAGTTACTGAAAAAGACACGTAAGTTCTTTCAGAATACCATAATACGGCTTCCTGGGACAGGAAGGATACACCCTCCTGACTTCTTACCAGTACTTCAAGAAGTGAAATAAAGCTTGCTGAAAGGAACACAGAATGTTCTTTTGGGACCTACTTTACATGTTTAAATCTTGCCAAGAGTTCAAAGTCCATGATGCTAACTACCTACCTTTGGATGAATTTCCAAGGCAGAGATAAAAGTTCCAATGTGTGTTTTAATGACTAACACTGGTTTTGAGAGACATTAACTACACACTTACACTCTAGAACAAGCCAAACCCTCATCTTCTAAGAGGTCTAGGATACGGCACAGTATTCTCCCCAACAGTGTCACTGGGTTTGTGACTCACTGAGCTGAAAACTCTGTCATCAAGAACTATGTATTTACTGAGAGCAATGCCGAGTGCTAAAAATTGAACTGTACCACACTTCCTAACCTATCATAGTTGACAGTTTTGCTGGAGAAGACCAAAATACTCCACAAAAACACCTGGGATTTCGATACAAGTTGCAGAGTTAAGTGCAAACAGTGGGAGGATACAGAGGTGCCTGGGTGGCTTAGTTGGTTAAGCAGCTGCCTTTTGCACAGGTCATGATCTCAGGGTCCTGGAACTGAGACCAGCAAGCTCCCTGCTCAGCCGGGAGCCTGCTTCTGCCCCTTCCCCCGTTCCTGTGTGCACTCACTCTGTCTTAAATAAATACGTGAATTGGGACACCTGGGTGGCTCAGCTGGTTAAGTGGCTGCCTTTGGCTCTGGTCATGATCCCAGCGTCCTGGGATCGAGTCCCACATCGGGCTCCTTACTCGGCAGGGAGCCTGCTTCTCCCTCTGCCTGCTATTCTGTGCCTGTGCTTTCTCTGACAAATAAATAAATAAAATATTTAAAAAATAAATAAATATATGAATAAAAACAGTGGTAAGATAGGTCAAAAGAGGGAGTCATTACTAAAGACTGGATTGCGTAAGAAAATGGGGTGGGAACCAGACTTTTAAAGAACAGCAAAACAGTCAAGATAAGAAGCAAAGTGAGGGGAGAAAAAAAGCCAGCAAAGTGAGGTAACAGGAGTATTGCAAGCACGATAGAAATATGAACGAAGGCACAAATGCAGGAACCAGCTATCAGTATTTTTGGAATAAGGGATTCTTGTAGCCAGGCAATAGTAAGGACAGAGAACCAGACTGTAGAAGATGACCGCAAAGAGCCAGACACAAAGTTTTATACCTTATCCTATGGACAGTGTATAGTCAGTGATGGTTTTACACAGAGGTGGTGGTAGAAGATTCTGGAAATGCAAGATTTTGGAAAGACTAATCTGGCAACTGTGTGTAGAAGCGGTAATATCATGACTGTGGTGGGGGTATACATATGTCAAAACTCATCAAACTGCACACCTGAAACTGCTGAATTTTACTGCCCATAATTCATACATCAGTAAGTCCAGTTTGAAAAAAAACAACAAAAGGAAAAACAGGGGTAAGAGTGTATTAAAAAATACAAGCTGCCAACAAATATATAGGCTCTAAAATTCTGAACATTTGACAGCTGAGGTAAATTCAGCAGTGTGAGGCCAGCTGACTATGCATTTTTTTTTTAAAAGTTTATTTATTTGACAGATAGAGATCACAAGCAGGCAGAAAGGCAGGCAGAGAGAGGGGAAGCAGGCTCCCTGCTGAGCAGAGAGCCTGATATGGACTCCATCCCAGGACTCTTGAGATCATGACCTGAGACCAAGGAAGAGGCCAACCCACTGAGCCACCCAGGTGCCCCCACTCTGTGCATTTCTTCCCAAGTTCAGTGACATCACACCTGTCCTCTGAAACCAGCTATGGTGGAGTATTTACACTTCAGAAATCAGCAAATGCTACAAATCAGGGCTTTATTCCCCCTGGACAGTTGTGCAACATCCACCAGCACACCACTGCGCCATTTCAATACAAGGTCTAGTATGAACATGGCACTGAACGAAGAGTACCTCAACATTTTCTTCTAATTCGAAATAATGACATAGTTCTGAAGCACCGTCTCTTAATTTCATCCTAAGCAGATGCTTACCAAAAAAGTATTAGGTTTAAGAGCCTAACATTTTATTAGATTGAGGAGCTAGAGCATGCCTATGAATTAAGACCGAAACCTTTGTGTGCATCTCTCGATCAAGGTTTTCTATTATGTGGTTCCCCTGGGACTAACACCAATGGATGATGATAACGCACAAAAAATTCCAGCATTCACTCCATTATAGGAAACGCTAATTGCATGGACCTATTATTGGAATATGCTTTTCTAGTTTAAACTAGTTGCATTTTAATAGAGCAAAGAGCATTTTCTAGAGAAACCCTGCCGTGAAAAGATGAACTTTTGTCTTAACAGCTTTAGTTTCAAAAACTATTCACTTATAGATGCCTATTTCACATCTCTGAAGCAAAATGGCTCATTTGTTATGTAGATTACTAAGCAATCACTTAACAATGAAGAGGTTTCTTCTTTAGAGGCTCCAGCTAACTATCTGCACAGGCTCAATCTCAAAATCCGCCAAGTATACGTCTCAATATGACAGCAAATAACTGTTTGAACCTTTTAGATTTAACTGAAGAGAAATACAAACATGCATCTCCTTCCTATTTCCCACCCCAGCTTCCAGGAGCCAACCTAGGGTTCAAGGCTGCTTCTCAGAGCTCTTGTTAAGAAATCAGGGTATAGGAGGCCGGTACAGCCAGAGGTACAGTGTGCTGACCACCGAGGCAGGTCCGATTCTGTGATTCCTTACTTAGTTAGCAGACTTGAGTTTTGTTTCAAAACTTAAGCCCATTACTTAATTCAGAATGTAATTCCTTATGAATAAAAGCCAACTTAACTCACCTGTATCTGAAGTACACTATTTTACTTTGGAACACGAATCCCCCTCTATACCAAGTTTCTACTAGAAAATACAAATGCATTCAGGGTGGGTTCGTGTTTTTTTTCCAAAATTGTATTAATTAATTATTTGAGACAGAGCAAGATCAAACGAGAGAGCACAAGCAGGGGGAGCAGCAGGGGAAGAGGGAGGCTCCCCACTGAGCAGAGAGACTGATGTGGGGCTCGATCCCAGGACCCTAAGATCATGACCTGAGCTGAAGGGAGAGGCCCAACCGGCTGAGCCACCCAAGCGTCCCTGCAGATGCAAACATCTTCATCATGTGGAATTCCCTGCACCTAAAACCCCTATCTCAGAAGAAGGGAATTAAGACTGACGTAAGAATTAAGGAACATAAGGAGCAGGAAGAAATGTCGGGGTGTGGGGGAGCATCGACTGGAAATGTGAGAAGAAATACATAAGGATCCCCAGGGTATTAGCATCTCCTGCCCCACAGAGAACTGGGGGTGTGGGGAGGGTGGTAAGCATTCATCAGCCACACACACTCTGATGAAGCACCCCCGGAGTTTTGACCAACATTCCAAATGAAGAGCTGCAGCTTTAGGGAGGGGCTGCCAGGCCAGGAAGAGCATACAAGGATCCGTTACAAGCCCCAGGCCTGTCCACTGAGCAGTTTTTTACACCATAAACCCTGGTCCAAGGATCGTTTCCTTTCACCACTATCCTCAGGCTTTTTTAACTGCCCCAGAAGAGCAGAAATTAGAACCCCTCCAAAAGAAAGAAAGACATACCTGTGGCCCTCTTTACTAATACTTACCATTCTTCAAAATGTCCAAGCTCAGATGTATAATGTACAGTTGTAAGAGCTGGGGACAAAGGTATAAAAGACACAGGATCTACCCTCCAAGGAGCAGCTTAACAAGGGGGGTGTGAAGGAGCTGAAGCCACACACGCACTGTTGATTATGAAGTGTAACTGCTCATGGCTGAAACCAAGAATGCTACTGGAGCACACACAAAACAGGAAGAGGACCTACAGCAGATATGGAGATGGGCGTGGGAGTTCCGGGATGGCTCTGAGGACAATGCGAAGCTTGAGGTGAATACTGACGAATAAAGGCAAGTTAGCCAGAATAAGGCAACCTAGCCAGAAGAAACAGGGCCCTGCAGAAACACCAGCCACTGTCCTCTGAGAGGTTGGTCACCTGCAGAGAGGGTGCAGCTCCCCATCTTGGGCCTTCACCATAGAAAGGCACTACCTCTCCCTCTCTATGAAAAGGACCCTCTACACCCAGGTTGGGCTTTAAACCACAGGCACTGAAGAGCAACTAAGGGGCTTTAAGCAGGAAGTGGCACGATCAGATGTACTAAAAACAGGATCAGTCTAGCAGCAAAATGAAAGGTAGGCTGAAAGGAGACAGAGACTAGCCACAGGGAGCCCTGAAGCTGAGATGATCTATATATAACAGTCCAGGCAGATCACAAGGGCCTGAATAAAGCAGTGGTGCTAGGCGTGGAGAGAAGAGGGGAGAGTAAAGATCCCAAGGAGGCAGAACACACAGGATGGAGGAGGAGTTAAGGGGTCATTCAGGTTTCCCACTTGGGTAACAGATGAGTGAAAATACACACACACACACACACACACACACACACACACCCACCCCCATAGTCTGACTTTGGAGGATGTAACATAGAAACCAATATCACATATGTTAAAGCGTTCGGGACCAGTCAGGATACTTCTGGAGAGAAGTTTGAAAAACAGGAAGCTGTATCAATCTAGAGTCTGGGGAACAACTCATCTGAATCATTTTATCATAAAGCAGGTTACCTGAAAAGAAGACTAAGGATGAAGCCTCTGGGAAGACCAACCTTTAATAAATCTACATCAACATACAGATAGGACACTGCATTCAGACGTTTTGCTCACTGATTCAAGACAGTTGACAGGGATCAGAAACGCACCCTGGACTTTAGGGAAATGGGCTTCAGAGAAAAACCAAATAGTGATAGTCTATCCACAGAGGCTCTGAAAAGGAAGAATGCTCAGGAGGGATGTCAGTGTATCAGACAAGGATCCCAGAGGTCAGTCTTGGCTGATCCTCAGGAGGAACAGAGATTGAGACCAAGGCAAGACTTTCCAGCAAAACAGAATGGAATATGTTTCTTTAGGCCATGGGTCTACCAACTATGGCACTGTGGGTTTTTGTAAATTAAGCTGTTTTTTTTGTGTGTGTGTGTGTGGTTTTTTCTTTTGAATATTTTACTTATTTATTTGACAGAGAGAGACACATTGAGAGGGAACATAAGCGGGGTGAGTAGGAGACGGAGAAGCAGGCTTCCGCTGAGCAGGGAGCCTGATGCGGGGCTTGACACAGGACCCTGGGATCATGACCAGAGCCGAAGGCAGATGCTTAATGACTGAGCCACCCAGGCGCCCCTGTAAATAAAGTTTTATTGTACCATGCCAAGCCCATCCATTTATGTATTACTGAGAGCTGCTTTTGTGCTGCAACAGCTGAGTTGCAGAGTTGCAAAAAAGACCATAATGGCCCACAAAGCCTAAAATATTTACTATTTGGCCCTTTATATAGTATTTTTGGCCCACCCCTCCTTTAATCAATAACCCTTGGGCAAAGCCCATCCCTAATTCCTACCTCAGTTTCTTCATTTGAAACAAAAAGTACGCCAGCTCCCTGCTCAGCAGGGGAGCCTGCTTCTCCCTCCCTCTCTGCCTCTTCCCTCCACTCATGCACACTCTAATAAAATCTTTAATAAATAAATAAATGCAGTGTGAACTCAGAAGCCTCATGAAGACTGTTATTATCAAAGTCATTCATCTAAATTTATGTTCAACCCTTAAAAAATGTCATTCATCTAAATTTATGTTCAACCCTTAAAAAATGTTGTTTGAGTGGCTCAGTGGGTTAAAGCCTCTGCCTTTGGCTCAGGTCATGATTCCAGGGTCCTAGGATCGAGCCCAGCATTGGGCTCTCCGCTCAGCAGGGAGCCTGCTTCCTCCTCTCTCTCTGCCTGCTTCTCTGCCTACTTGTGATCTCCGTCTGTCAAATAAATAAAATCTTAAAAAAAAAAAGTTGTGTGATACAACCATGTTTCTAATTAAAGTTAAGGTTTTAAAGTATATAAAAATTCACAACATATACTTTGAGGACACTGTATTTAAATTACAACTCAATTTACTGATTCCCATGACTACAAAATAAAGGGAACCCCAATCTTAACCTTAAATCCGATTCGGAATGTTATACCACACTCTACTCCAATAAGCACGCACCTCGACAAAGACTTTGATAATAGAAGAGATGGATGGACCATAAAGTAGGTTAAGTCACTCCCATCTCTACCATGACTGCTGTCATTTCTTGAACACCTACCATATCCAGGTAACTATGCTGAGCCCTAATGCCCGTCTGTCTCATTTAAAAGCCCTACAACGAGGGCACCCACACATTTTTAAAGATGAGGAAACTGAGCCTTTGAGAAATTAAGAGCTTCATCTCCTATCACCCAGTAGAGCGAATGCGAGAACCGACAGCTGGTCCAGCCACAGTTAGAACCAAGTGTGACCTCAGAGCCTCTGTGCTCACCCTCAACGCCATACCTTATCTGTGTTACTTGCACTAAGGCAGAGAACATCCGCAGACACAACACGGACCCTGGAAACAACCAGGGACACGGTCATCTGCTTCTCTTCCTCCTCAGAACTCAGAGCAGGTCTTGAACTGGCTTTACTATCACAGGCGCCAAGAAGGGGAAGCGTATCAGCTGTCCCGGCAGGCTCTGGCCTCAGAACTACCACCAGGTACAAGCACCTGCTGCCAGCAGACGATGTATTCTGGTTTCCAAAGCACATATGAACTTTTTAAACAACCTGTCTATAAACTGAGAGCAGCCAGCACCAGAAATAAAAAGATCTTAGTAAATCAGATATTAGAGTAATGTACTCTAAGAGGTAATACAATACACTGAGTCAGTGGAAAGAATACAGGCTTTCACTTCAACCTGACCCAGGTTTGAATTCTGGTTTCCGCATCAGCCTATGGCAGTAACTTATCTTCTGGGAGCCCTCTCCCTTGGGGAAATAAGACCACCCTCCTTTCCACACGGTCCGGGGAAGTATCAGCACTGCTGTGTACTAAGTGGGTTTAGAGTCAGACGGCCCAAGTTTATCACCCAGCCCTGCAACTTAGTTGGCAATGAGACTGGGGCCTAAGCCTCAGGTTTCTCGTCTGTAAAACAGGAAGAATGACAACAGGATCTATGTCTCAGGGTTACTGAGGACTGAGAAGATGTCTGAAGTGCTGAAAGCACAGTGCCTGGCACACACAGTAAGCACCTGAAGAGGCTTATCATCAGTTTACCTTATAGACCCACTGACAATTCCACTTCCAGCCCTCCTGGAACTGACCTTCAGGGGAAGCAGTATCTTTCCCTGAGGCTATGAAAGTAACTTTTATAGCTTTAAAGGGGTGGGAGAAACACGTTTCCAAAAAAAAAAAAGATGGTTTGGTTCTATTTTGTTAAATGGTACGAAGTTTTCTTCATCTGCTGCCTCAAACTTTAAATTAAGTATTAAATAATACTACTGGGTGCTTTCAGGCAGGCAATCCCCCTAACCTCCAAACAGAACAAGACTATTCTTCCCCACATACGGTTTTCAGAGCACCAGAAACAAACACTGGAAGGGCATCTGCTGAGCAGAATTTTAACTCTTTGCAACAGCCTACCTGCACCTGTGGCCAAAGCCCAAGCCAACAGGCTAAGAGGCCCAAACCCCAATCTGCCTGTCTTTCAAAAGAACTCCCCAATCCCCAACAGAGTAACCTTTGAGCCTCACCCCCCACCTCCAAAGCCATAAATATACTGAGTTCCAGAGTTTTCTTTCAATTATGAGTTCTGGATTTAGAAACAGATCAAAGGCAATGCAAAGACAATCTATAATAAAAAAAAAAAATTCCTTGTCCTTTGCCAGCCTAAGTCCATCCAGCTAAAATGTGCCTTTTACACCAAGTTCAATTATTAACCTCATGACAGAAGAAATTCAGAGCCCTCTGACTCGCAGAAGTCTGGTGCAAGTGTTCAGTTTGTATTCCTGCACCTGTTAATTTTTCTTCAAATGACTTCATCTTTCCTTTTTTTTTTTTTCAAGTAAGAGGCAGATAATCACATTTATTTCGTCCAGGACTCTAAGACTCTAAACAAACTTTTAACGGGCACTATAACTGGCTTAACACAGAAGTTCTCTGCCATTAAACATATCCAGGTCAAGGGGGTTACAAGAAAAATAGGAAAACAGTCTTCTGACACACAGCACTGGCTTTACCTACCACAGAAATTAAGATCCTTAACAGATTTGCTTTAAATTTCCCAGTCATTTGCTACGGAATCACAAGTGATAAAGTTCTGTGCTGCTCACTTTTTAGAAACCATTTATTCTCAAGTTTTAACAGAACAGGTTTTTTTTCCCCCTAAAAAAAGAAAGCCCCACCAAAAACCAAATTCAGGACAAGAACCATCCTCTCCAGCACTGTACAACAGTCTAGGTTAAGATTTGCAAGCCTTACTTTTGTTTTGAAAGCTAAGGAGAAGGAACGTAGCTTTCATTCCTGGGGCAATGGAAATAGATGTAGGCTTCAAGGTTATACAGTGCACACAGAGAACATCCTGTCCACTTGCCTAGCACACTGCTTGCATGCTCACAGCTAATGGCCAAACCACCTGCAAAAGTCTCATTTGCTCAGTCCCACATGTTGCCCACAAATTCAAGATGATGCCGTTTCATTTTGTTTATTTTAGAACAGTCACCTTGTATCCAACTGATCCGGCCCACTTTCTGCTACCAAGATGTTAACATGTATTACATTTGCAAAAGGCAGGAAGTAAATACAGCAGAGGACAGACCCTTCATATCCCTAATTCCTTCCCCACCTGCTGAACTGTGTGTGTTGGAGGCTGGGTGGGTTACAGGAGATGACAAGGCTGAGAGAACCAAGATGGGGGGGGGGGCGGGTTGGGGGAGGTTTCTGAGAGGAAAGGGCACAGGCAGGAATGGGCAATACAAATTTGTCCAATTCTTTTAATCCCAGGCATGGTGCTCTCAGAAAGTCTTCTCCCTGGATTAAGTCCTAAACTAATAAAAAGTCTTTTAGAGATACCATGGAGGGATGTGGGTACCTTTTTTTTTTTTTTTTAAGTTTTTTCATTTATTTATTTGACACAGAGAAATAGAGTACAAGCAGGAGAAAGGGCAGGAAGAGGGAGAAGCAGGCTCCCCACTGAGCAAGGCACCTGATGCGGGGCTCGATTCCTGAGCTGAAGGCAGATGCTTAACTGACTGAGCCACCCAGCCACCCCCGGGTGTGGGTATTTTTAAAGCATCAAGGAAGTAGGAATAACAACTTCAACTCTGAAAGGTAAAGTTTAGAAGAGCTCTTTTTAAAAAATCTACCTGCATATGATTTTCCTAAATTAAAAATAACATCGGTCAACTGGGTGGCTCAGATGGTTAAACATCAGCTTAGGTCATGATCCTGGGGTCCTGGGATCAAGCCCTGCATCGGGCTCCCTGCTCATCAGGGAGTCTGCTTCTCCCTCTCCCTCTGCCCTCACCCCACTCATGCTCGCTCACGCTCTCTCTCACTCTCTAAAAAATAAAATCTTTAAATATATATATATAAATAAAAACATCTATGTAGTACTCAGTGTTGCCTCAGCATCTCGATGAACATACCATTTGAATACTCTCCTTAAAACAAACCTAAGTGTAAGATTCATTACCAAGAGCTAAAACTATTTACTGTTCTGTGCTATACATGTAACATTTATTCTCTTAAGGCACTGAGAGTTTCAAAATTCTACAACTATCTCTAACCTAGTTTCTAATGCTTCTATTTAAATTATGTGCTGCTGGCCTCAACTTTCATGCCTTAAAGACAGACAAATGCTTTTTAATAAAAAGAACTGGCAGAAGGATGCCGGGCAGGCTCAGTTGGTAGACCATGCAACTCTTGATCTAACATAAGTGAGTTCAAGACCCACAGTGTGCAAAGAGATTACTTTTAAAAAGAAAAAAAGGACTGACAGCTCAGGAATGCCAAAAGCAGCAAGGACAGTTCATATCATCAATTACACACACACAGCTGATAAACAAGAGGCACTCAAGCTTTTTAGGAGAATTTCGTACAACTATATTCACACTTCCTATGATGTATATAGCAAAGATCAAAAATACCCTCTATGAAGGATAAGGTCCAAAAGCACAAATCCTTAAAATTACCAAACCTACACACATCTATCCCAATTTGACGATAAACAGAGTATTTTCTAATACCAAGACGACCATCTGCTGTCCCACCTTAGACCAAGGAGTGTAGATGAGAGCTAATGCATCCCAGGCTACAGGCTCCAGTCATTTCTACTTTAGAAAGCAATGACCAACTCCAGTTGAAAAGAAAAATATCAATTTCTATTAGCTACTTGTTTCAAAAGGGCATATTAAGAGCCAAACTAATAAACTTAAACTGAAATGAAAACAAAAGCCTGACTGAACATAATCTTTAAAATACCAAAATCCGTACCTACACCTAAAAAAAATAATTTCCTGTTAATACCTTGCTTAAAAGCTTCACCAAGGACTCCCCGTGCCTGCAGAACAAAACTTCCTCAGCCTGCCCACACGTCTGCAGAATCTCGTCTGCTTCTCCCCTAGCCTTTCTAATCCCACGACTCTGCACATTCAGTAACACTAGTAAATTCTTTGAATGATGTGGTTTTACACTCTATGCCTTTGCCTAGTTCCTTCCTCTCCACCCGGAATGTCCCTCAACTTGTGTGCTGTCTGAAAATGCCTACTCATCTTTCAGGACCAAGGTCAACTTTCATCTCTTGCAAGAGCCACTTTTCCAAGTGGGCTGCACATTACTCCCTCCGCTGTGTCCCTCTGCCACTCACAAACAGACAGAGTTCACCTCTCTGTCCTAGAATACAAGAGCCAGGTCTGGCTTTTCTTGGTAGCATCTTTACTGCTTTGCAAGGGTCTGACAGAGAAGAGGCACTCAAAATAATCTGATTAGAAAACAGACTGAAAAAACATTGGCATACGATTTCACATCCATCAGATTAGCAAATATTAGAAAGCCAGACAATTAAGTGGGCGTGGATATGAATAAACAAACAGGTCTCAAGGAGATGTAGTTTTTTGGGTGCCTAGGTGGTTCAGTCGTTAAGCATCTGCCTTCGGCTCAGGTCATGATCCCAGGGTTCTGGGACTGAGGCCCACTTCAAGCTCCATGTTTGGCAGGAAGCCAGTTTCTCCCTCTCCCACTCCCCTTGCTTGTGTTCCCTCTCTCTCTCTCTGTCAAAAAAAAAAAAAAATCTTCTGGAAAAAAATGTATTTTTTGGTAAAACCACTTTAAAGAGTAATTTTTTTTTTTTCTTAAATCTCTAGCAAAACTGAAGCTGTGCACCATTAAGACTAGCAATTCTGCTTCAGGGTATCCACATTAGGTCACTGTTTCTCAAATGTGGGTCCCAATAAGCACTAAAATGAGAGGATATATACATACCTCAAGGATGCATCTCTCACATTTTATGGCTAATTTTTTCAGCTAAATACTTTTTAAATTATCTTTATAAACTGTAGTTTCCATTATGCAAGTATATACGTGTGTGTGTGTGTACATATATGCTGAGTCTCAACATAAAATACATTTCTTACGGTATGTAATGAACAAAAAAGCCTGTAAAACACTGCCCTACAGAAACACGTATGTGCTCAAAATGACATTCATATATGTTCTTTATAGTACTAGATATAATGGTGAAAAATTGTAAGTAACCTAAATGACATTAACAAGATGAGTAAGTAAAACATGGTACTGCATGTGACTATTATTAAATGAATATAAATAAAGGAGAGCTACTTCCGTCAGTACTGATAAATCTCAGAAGTAACAGTGACCGAGAGTGTAGGATACCATTTATTTAAATATGCAAAACAATGATACATGTTACTTATGAATATACACATATACATAAAGTTTAAAAAAAAAAAGAATTCCAGAAAGCAAAAAATGGGGAGTAGAATCAGAGAAGACTACACAGGGGGTTTCAATGTAACTACAGGTCTTCTCTCTTTCTAAAATATTTCTGAAGCAGATATGGCAAAATGTTAAGATTTGACAAAAGTGAATAATGGATTCTCTTCTATTATCCTCATCCTATTTCCTCATAGTATTTGTCGTGGTACTCAAAATATTTCACCATTTAAAAAATTTTTTAGGGATGCAGTCATTAGGTGTCTGCTTTTGGCTCAGGTCATAATCTCAGGGTCCCAAGATCAAGTCCCATGTCGGGCTCCCTGCTCAGGGTGAGCCTGCTTCTCCCTCTCCCTCTGTCTGCTGCTCCCCCTGCTGTGCTCTCTCTGTCAAATAAAGAAATAAAATCTTTTTTTTTTTTAAGATTTATTTATTTATTTATTTATTTGATAGAGATCACAAGTAGGCAGAGAGGCAGGCAGAGAGAGAGGGAGGAAGCAGGCTCCCTGCTGAGCAGAGAGCCCGATGTGGGGCTCGATCCTAGGACCCCAGGATCATGACCTGAGCCGAAGGCAGAGGCTTAACCCACTGAGCCACCCAGGCGCCCCAAATAAATAAAATCTTAAAAAAATAATAAATAAATAAAAATATTTTTAAGGGGTGCCTGGGTGGCTCAGTTGGTTAAGCAACTGCCTTCAGCTCAGGTCATGCTCCTGGAGTCCAGGATCAAGTCCTGCATTGGGCTCCCTGCTCAGTGGGGAGTCTGCTTCTCCATCCTATCCTCTCCCCTCTCATTCTCTCTCTCAAATAAATAAAATCTTTTTTAAAAAAATCTTTAAATGAGCAAGTATTAGAACACATCAAAAATAAATAAAACTGCATCTTGAAAATGTCCTGGTGTCTATCGTTCCAAATCAATATATAGTCCACGTTATTTTTTCTTGAGCTAACGTCTGAGTGCTTACATGTCAGACCTTCTGTTAAGCCCTAGGTACACGATCTCACTTCACTGGCACAATGCCCTCTGTGTACTATTACTTTTCTATGAGGCTAACTACATCACTGTCTTAGGTCTTTAATCCTGAGGGTCCAATTATGCTCACCACTCCACATTTTCTGAGGGCAGAAAAATGAATTAATCTATTTCCAAAAGATTGTAATGTGGATTCAAATCAACAGGGTTTCTTCTGTTAAACTCTGAATCCAAACCTTCACACAAATGAAATTTTACTGATGTACCCTACCCTTCACAGTTTGTGTAAAATTTATATATATATATACAACAAAGGCTAATCTAGCTTCCACTCTGCTTTAAAAAAAAGTATCAATGAATTGGGTCTACCATAAATACATTCTATATAAATTGCTAATCTTTTTTTTTTTTTTTTTCCAAGGGGGATGCTATTGGGGCACGTGGGTGGCTCAGTCAGTTAAGCATCTGACTCCATTTCAGCTCAGGTCCTAATTTCAGGGTTGAGAGCTCAAGCCCCACCCCCTCGCTCCCAGACTCACTGCTCAGCGGGGAGTCTGCTTGAGTGTCTCTCTCCCTCTGCCCCTCCCCCCCAGAATAAATCTTTAAATAAAATGGGCAGCTGTAACAGCTAATTTAAACTCTAAAAACTTATTTTATGAATCACCAGAATGTGTGGAAAAATATTTTCCCCACTAGGATAACATGAGATTTAAAGCAATCATTTTGGCATTAACTTTATCTTTCTAATACTGTTTAGAGTAAGAGTATATGCTTTACTCTGAAAATGGATAAATTAACAATTTCATCACTTGAATATTTCCGCTATGGAAAAAAAATCACATGATACCAGCAAAATAATTGTTAATATCCTCTAACGTGGTAATGGTACTATGCTTGCAGAGGGAAAGTCCTGACTCTTTGAAGGGGTGTACTAAAGTGTTTAGGCAGAAATATGGTATTTGCTACTTACTTGGAAAAGGCTGAACTAAAAATCTGTATGATAAAGCAAATGTAGTAAAATATTTATTGAGTCTACATGGTGGGAAGACAGGTAGGTATTCATTTATTTTATTATTTCCACTTTTATGTATCTGAGATTTTTCATAGTAAACTATAAAGAAAATTTTCCAGTCACTAGCTGTTGAACAAAAAACTCAGTAATGCCAACATTATGCAATTCTATCTAAATTACCCTCATCAACCAACTTCCAGAAAATGAAGTTTTCTCTGCTTTTGTAGTTTTACTCATAATAATGTGGCAGCTGAAAGAGAAAGTTCTATAATCTGGCCAAGTTAAAGGCCTACCACTACATTTTAATCAGTAAATATTACCTGCCAACCTAAAATCAGCTCTGCATTATTAACCATAACTTAAAGTAGCTTGGCCAAACTTAAGACTCTTTTTATGTGATTAGAAGTTATGCAGTAATTTAGAAAAATCATGAAGCTGTTACCAATTTCCTCAATAATAGCATTTCCAACTAATAAACCAAACTTTAGTAAAAGGATCTATAACTGGGGCACCTGGGTGGCTCAGTCAGTTTAGCATATGTCTTCACTGCAGGTCATGATCCCGAGGTCCAGGGATCCAGCCCTGCGTCTGGCTCCCAGCTCAGTAGGTAGTCTGCTTCCTTCTGCCTCTCTCCCACCATGCTCTCTCTTTCTCACTTGTGCTCCCTCTCAAATAAAATCTTTAAAAAGTATGGGCACTTCCGTGGCTCAGATGGTTGAGCGTCTGCCTTTGGCTTGGGTCATGATCCTGGGGTCCTGGGCTTCCTGCTCAGTGGGGAGCCTGCTTCTCCCTCTGCCTCTCTCCGTCTCTCATGAATAAAGAAAAAAAATAACAAAAATAATTAAAAGAAAAAATCTTTAAAAAGTAATATAAATACTTTTTACATCCTGGGATCACATCCCACATAGGGAGCCTGCTTCTCCCTCTCCTTCTACCCCTCCCTGCCCTCCTGCTCACTCTACAGTCTCAAATTTTTTAAAATCTTAAAAATTAATTAATTAATTAAAACATGGAAGCAAACTGAAATCTATTGTTCGTTCATAACACCAGGAATCAGGGAAGAAAGATGAAAGAGAAATCAGATCTTGAAATTAAACGTAATTCTTTGTTTTTTAAGGATTTATTTATTTTTTGAGAGGGAGAGCAGGGGGAGGGGCAGAAGGAGAGGGAGAAGAAAAGCAGCAGACTCCCCACTAAGTGGGGAGACGTCCCATGTGGGGCTTGACCTCAAGACCCTGAGATCATGACCTGAGCTGAAATAAAGAGTCGGATGCTCAACTGACTGAGCCCCGACTGAGCCCCCACCCAGGGGCCCATTTCAGAGAATTCTAACAATGGCCTTGTCCCACTTACTAAACCATACTACCCCTCACGACATACTCTACATGAAAAACGGAACTGAAAAATGACATGGGTGAACCACAAGTCCCCCTCTCCTAAAATATACAGGGAACAGATAACTCACCCCACCAGACAAAATCAGAAGGCATTAACTTGGGAGCTCCCCATTACCAGACAAGGACTGTAACATCTTGCTTTAATTCCACCATCTGTAATAATGGTAACAACTGATTTATTCATAGTCAAAGTATGACTTAAACATGGTAAACAAAGCATCTGAATTCTCAAGTGAGCAGGTGATCAGTTAACACTGAATAGTGTTAGTTTTTTTTTATTTTTTAAGATTTTATTTATTATTTATTTGACAGAGAGAGAGACAGCGAGAGAGGGAACACAAGCAGAGATTGGGAGAGGGAGAAGCAGGCTTCCCACAGAGCAGGGAGCCCAATGTGCGGCTCGATCCCAGGAATCCTGGGATCATGACCTGAGCTGAAGGCAGATGCTTAACCAACTGAGCCATCCAGGGGCCCCTGAATAGTGTTTTAATAACTGTACTTTCATAATCCTTCAACTAATCCCACAGATCAATTTTTAAAAATTATACTTTACTTTTTTTTAATTTCATTTATTTATTGGACAGAGGGAGAGAGATCACAAGTAGGCTGAGTCAGGCAGTAAGAGAGGGAGAAGCAGGCTCCCCACTGAGCAGAGAGCCTGATGCGGGGCTCGATCCCAGGACCCTGAGATCAGAAACCAAGCCGAAGGCAGAGGCTCAACCTGCTGAGCCACCCAGGTGCCCCTCTTCTTTACTTTTTTAAAAAGATTTTTATTTGAGAGGGAGAGATAGAGAGACAGAGGCAGAGAGAGTGGGGCGGGGGAGGGGAGGAATGGTGGGCAGAAGGAGAGCACCAAGCTTGGAGCCTGACATGGGACTTTTATCTCACAACACAGATCATACCTGAGCCAAAACCAAGAGTCTGTTTTGCCTAACCGAATGAGCCACCCAGGTGCCCCTCCAGGAATCTAGAAATGATTTCTAGAAATGAAAGTGCAACAACTGTTACTGGTCTAAGACAGAGGCTTTTCCTACTCAAACTTAACATTAACACAGGTTTCTAAACATGAAGCAAAATTTTATCTCAGGAAGCCAGAAATAAAGATGTCAAGGGCTTCTAAAAAGCCTGAGGAAAAAATGCAAACCAAGAAAGTCCCAAGTTGCAGAACTTATTCTTACAATACATATCTAGAGGGGTGCCTGGGTGGCTCAATGGGTTAAAGCCTCTGCCTTCAGCTGAGGTCATGATCCCAGAGTCCTGGGATCGAGCCCCGAATCAGGCTCTCTGTTCAGCGGAGAGCCCGCTTCCTCCTCTCTCTCTCTCTCTCTGCCTGCCTCTCTGCCTACTTGTGATCTCTGTCAAATAAATAAAATAAAAAAACAAACAAACCCACAATACATATCTAGAAAAAGAAGATGCAAAGATTTAAAATATGTCATAAAGGGGTGCCTGGGTGGCTCAGCGGGTTAAGCCTCTGCCTTCAGCTCAGGCCATGATCCAAGGGTCCTGGGATCAAGCCCCGCCTCGGGCTCTCTGCTCACCTGGGAGCCTGCTTCCTCCTCTCTCTGCCTGCCTCTCTGCCTACTTGTGATTTCTGTCTGTCAAATAAGTAAATAAAATCTTAAAAAATAAATAAAATAAAATAAAATATGTCATAAAGCTATTTTCAATTCTCTATTCCCTAGAAGGCAATGCCAGGTGTATACCTGGCTCTGAAGATCTTTCACATTTTACATATATATATATATATATATATATACTATATATATATACACACACACACACACACAATGAAAGTTACAGGCAAAGTGTGTGCAGATAAAAATCATAGTTTCAAGTTGCAAAGACTTAGAATCATTTAAGCCAACTTCTTAAAGTTTTAAACTTCTTAAAGTTTCAAGTTGCAAAGACTTAGAATCATTTAAGCCCACTTCTTGGGCTTAAATGAAGTGAAAGGCACAAGGTCTCGCAGCACTGAGAGGCTGCGAGTGAAAGGCACAAGGTCTCGCAGCACTGAGAGGAGAGTCAAGGGCAAGAACGCTGGATGGTCTGCCAGGTAGTCTTCTTTCTTACGTGCTTGCTGCCCCTTCTCTGCCAACCTCCCAAATTAGGTCCTGAGTTAAAGTCTGAAGATAAACTAGAAGTGAAAAGAGGCAAGTTACGGGTTTGTCCTCTCCCTTAATGCCCCAGAGTAAATAATTTTATCATGTAAACCCAGTCCTCCAGCAAAGCAGAATCTAGAAGACATGAGATAAAGGCAAGAAATAAAATTTATAAACCAAAATTCAAGGCATGGGAAGCTAAGACTAAATCATAATACCCCCAAATATGAAAGAAAGAAGAAAAAAAAAATACTCATTGTGGCAAATACTGGTTACCCAACACAGTTTAGCTGTTCTCCCCTTCTTTCCATTTCTTTAGTAATTTCTACACCCAACATGGGGCTCAAACTTGTGACCCTGAGATCACGAGTTGAATGCTCTTCCAACTAAGTCAGCCAGGCACCCTTCCCTTACTAATAAAAGTAATTTTATTAACGGCAGTCAAAAAGTGACGTTTCCCAGCCTCTCTTGCAGTTAGGGTTGGTCAGCTGACATTTCTGGCCCAGAATGTTAAGTGCCATTTGTAGAGAGGGACACTCAAAAATGCTGCTTAAAGATGGGGGTGGGGGGGGAGGATGTCTTAGCTAGATATTGTAAGCTTGTCTTAATTACCCCTTTCTTCCTCCTCCTGCATATAACATTAATGTGATGGTAGGAGCAATCCCTTTAGGACAGTAAAGATGGCTGGGTATTAAGAAACAAGAATCTGGGGGCACCTGGGTAGCTCAGCAGGTTAAAGCCTCTGCCTTTGGCTCAGGTCATGATCCCAGGGTCCTGGGATCGAGCCCCGCATCGGACTCTCTGCTCAGCGGGGAGCCTGCTTCCCTTCCCCTCTCTCTGCTTGCCTCTCCGCCTACTTGTGATCTGTCAAATAAATAAAATCTTTAAAAAAAAAAAAAAAAGAAAGAAAGAAAGAAACAAGAATCTGGGTCCTTGACAACCTCAATCTTGCCCCTATCTGCTTACCTGCTAACTCCACATTACAGCTACATTATTTCAGATCTTTTACTAACAGCCAACTACAATTCCTCAGTTATTCACCAAGCAACTATGTACTAAATGCAGTCACATACATTATTTCATATATCAACAATCCTATCATGTGGTATTTTCTTCATTTTTTGGATGAAGAAACCAAATGCAGCTGCAAATCCAAACATAGGACTAAAGCCTATGGTCATTCCACTTTATCTTACTTTTCTAATGCAGTATACACCTGAAAGGCACATACATTTCAAAATGTTAATCATTCTCATATAATGTGCCACAAACCCCTGCATTCTCTTCTATTAACACCATTAGAACTCTAGCAACCCATGATCAGATATCAATTTCTATGGGTTCTTTTTTTTTTTTAAGATTTTATTTATTTATTTGAGGGGGAGGGGACACAAGCAGGGGGAGTGGGAGAAGGAGAAGCAGGCTTCCCGCTGAGCAGGGAGCCTGATACAGGGCTCAATCCCAGGACCCTGGGATCATGACCTGAGCTGAAGGCAGACGCTGAACGACTGAGCCACCCAGGTGCCACGCACCCCCCCCCATGGGTAAATTATTTACCAAGCATCCTCCTTTAGTTGACAGATCAGAAATCATACCTCCAGCAAAGTGTAAGGTGTGGTTCTACTGGTTCCAGTGTCTATTAGATCATAAAAGGCAAAAAAGGTTAGCCTACTTCTTATGTAACCCACATAATCTTGGTCACACATAATGTGCTCTAGCACATACATACTTACAGTGACTAATTTACAACCTCTGATCTTCTAATTGAGTTAAGCCACCAACCACCTCACATCCCCACATGTGCCCTCTTGCTTATTTACCTATCTCTAGGACAGTCAGCTTCCTCCAGGAAGCCTTCTCTCAAATCTAATTGACTCTGAACTCTTTCCAAGGTCCTACCTGCTTTTTAAATTTATTATTAAGGATGTTTATGTTATATACTTGTATAGTATCTTTATATACCCCTGTTATGGTCCTTTTTAAATTTTTATACAGAATTAGAAGCATAAGGTTAATAATTGAAGCCAATAACTCATCTTTTTTTTTTTTTTTAAGATTTTTACTTATTTGACAGAGAGAGAGAGATCACAAGTAGGCAGAGGCAGGCAGAGAGAGAGGGGAAAGCAGGCTCCCCGCTGAGCAGAGAGCCCGATGCGGGGCTCGATCCCAGGACCCTGGGATCATGACCTGAGTCGAAGGCAGAGACTTTAACCCACTGAGCCACCCAGGCGCCCCAATAACTCATCTTTTAATAGACCTCTCTGAGAGAACAGAAATTGCTCTGAAGATACACAAATGAGCATCTGTTATCTCTCAGGTCCTCATAAGACCACACAGAATAAATATTAACAGTGCTCAGGTTCAGAGTAACAGAAGCCAAAAGTAAACTTACAACTTCAAGTTTCAGTGCAGTATTAGTAAATATTGAATTTTTTAACTTTTTTAAAATTTTTTATTTTATTTTAAGATTTTATTTATTTGACAGAGATCACAAGTAGGCAGAGAGGCAGGCAGAGAGAGAGGAAGGGAAGCAGGCTCCCCGCTGAGCAGAGAGCCCGATGCAGGGCTCAATTCCAGGACCCTGGGATCATGACCTGAGCCAAAGGCAGAGGCTTTAACCCACAGCCACGCAGGCGCCCCTATTGAATTTTTTTAATTAAAAGAAATTTTTAAGGGCACCTGAGTGGCTCAGGTCATTATCTCAGAGTCATGGGATGTAGCCCTACATGGGCTCCATGCTCAGAGGGGAGGCTGCTTGAGGATAAACTTCCTCTCCCTCTGCTCCTTCCCCAGCTTGTGCAAGCGTGCATGCGCACACACACACACACAGTTGAAAATAAATCTTTAGGGCGCCAGGGTGGCTCAGTTGGTTGGGCAGCTGCCTTCGGCTCAGGTCATGATCCTGGAGTCCCAGGATCAAGTCCTACATTGGCCTTGAGCTCTGTCAGGAGTCTGCTTCTCCCTCTGACCTTCTCCCCTCACATGCACGTGCGCTCTCTCTTTCTCTCAAATAAATAAAATCTTAAAAAAAAAAAAAATCTTTTAAAAGAAATTTTTTAAGTCTTTCAATTCTTCTACTGTTCATGTTTAAAAGGATTTTATTTATTTGAGAAAGAGAGAGCAAGCACATGCATAAGCAAGGGGTGGGGCAGGGGGAAGGGGGAAGTAGACTCCCCACTGAGCAGGGAGCTGGAGGAGTGACTCAATCACAGAATCCTGAGATCATGACCTGAGCCAAAGGCAGATGCTTTACAACTGAGCCACCCAGGCACCCCACTATTCTTCAGAACTACAAAGCAAAAACCTCCCATGGCCTGCTTTATAACAGAAACGGGAATAACTCGATACTCACCATTATGTTCCCATCAACAATAATGATTAAACAAACAAAAAAAAAGGTTTGCATATAAAAAAATTTTATATCACATTTTACATTTTATTTTAAAAGCATGAGTTCTCGCAGCAAAATCTAGTCTTCTCTCTTGGAATGAAGGTATATGCTTTATGAATGGGATGTTCTAACACTAGACCCATTGTCAACTGCCCAGAGTCAACTCAGGGCCTGATAAAATAAAAATTAATGTAACATATCCTGTAGCCCAAGTAAACTGCTATTCAATGTTTTCCTCCTCAGCCTCAAACAAAAACATGGGGGGGAAAATGCCACCTTATTTCATTGTACCTACATTATTTGGTGACATCAAGAAACAAGCTGACAAACTGATTCCCCACCAACTGTAAGACATCTCAATTTCAAAGATGTTGAGATATGGAAAAAAAGGTGTTAGAATCTATAAAGACAGTATAAACTCTAACATTCTTTAGTGACATGAAAACACTTCCCATCTTCACATTACACCAACTTCCCTTTGATGGCTAAATATGTATTTACGCTGTTTATTGTAGAATTTAATTCAACCCAATTTGAATATTTTATTAAAGAATCTACTCTTGGGTGCCTGGGTGGCTCAGTCCATTAAGCATCTGCCTTTGGCTCAGGTCATGATCCCAGGGTCCTGGGATCAAGTCCCACACCAGGCCCCCTGCTGAGTAGGGAGTCCACCTCTCTCTCTCCCCTTCCCCCTGCTCATGCATGCTCTCTTTCTCAAATAAATTAAAAAATCTTTTTAAAAAAAAGAAGAATCTACTCTTGGGGGCACCTGGGTGACTCAGTCAGTTCAGCATTCAAATCTTGATTTCAGCTCTGGTCTTCATCTCAGGGTTTAGGACTAAGCCCTCACGTGGGCTCCATGCTCAGCAAGGAGTCTGCCTGAGATTCTTTCTCCCTCTCCCTCTGCCCCTTCCCCCGTCCACACACGTTTTTAAAAATAAACAGATCTTTTAAAAAAATCTACTCCTAACCATAGAGAACTGAGGGTTGATGGAGGGAGGGGGTGGGAGATGGGCTAGATGGGGGATGGGTATTAAGGAGGGCACTTGTGGGGCACCTAGGTGGCTTAGCAGTGAAGTGTCTGCCTTTGACTCAGGTCATGATCCCAGGGTCCCAGGATCAAGCCCCACACAGGGCTCCCTGCTCAGAAGGGAAGCCTATTATCTCCCTCTCACACTCCCCATGCTTGTGTTCCCTCTCTCCCTGTCAAATAAATAAATCTTAAAAAAAAAAAATTTTTTTTTTAAAAGAGGTCACTTGTTATGATGAGCCAGTGATGAATCACTGAATTCTACTCCTGAAACCACTATTACACTATAGGTCAACTAACTAGAATTTCAATAAAAATTAAGGGGAAAAAAAGGATCTACTATTTTGTGAACACTACACATTAGATACAAATAAAGCATGTCCTAGAAGTTGTACAACATGACAACTTCTCTTCCAACATACAACTGTTTCAAGTACATACTTTCAAGTACAAATGACATTCCTTAGAAAAACAGCTAGTTCAGATGGCAACTCAAAATCAGCTAAGCTGTTTCCTCTAGAAAACATCCCCATACTTCTGACATGCAGGAAAGGTTTTCCCATTTCATCACACAGAATATTAAAAGACACAGAATTTACTAATTATCTTTACTCCTCATCAAGGACATGCTCAAATGAAACTGCCCTTTTTTAGCTGTAGGTGTGTGCTGGTGAAGAGTATGTTGACTATAACCAGTTTGGTGTGCTAAGGCATCAACAGTTTTATCCACCATTGGTTTTGCACCATCAGAGGAAATGTCAATGTAACAAAAAAGACTAAAAAAAAAAAAACAAAAAAACAAAACAAAAAAAAACACAAAACATTAACTATGATAACTATGAAACAAGTTTTGACCTTACAGTCCCCCTGAAAGTATCTCCAGGATCCCAAGGAGTCTGCAGGCAATACCTTGGAATCTATGTTGAGAATTCAAGTGATTAAAGAACTTATCAATAATCTGAGTAAAAATATTTTCCTAACACCCCATACATACACAAAGAAAAAAAGTTGTATTTATGTGTATATACAGTTTAAATATATCACTAAACCTCAAGTTTTGCACATATGAGATTTTAAACATCTCACTTTTATTTTCCCATTTTGAGTAACTAAAAAAAGACTACATGTAATTTTTATTAAAGGTGTGAGCTATTACTGAGCTATTGCAGCATCTTTTTTTTTTTTTTAAGATTTTATTTATTTGAGAGAGAGAGCACAAACAGGACAGGCATGGGGGAGAGGGAGAAGCAGACTCCCTGATGAGCTGGGAGCCCAATGCAGTGTTCTATCCCAGGACTTGGAGATCATGACCCGAGCCAAAAGCAGACACTTCAATATCTAAGCCACCCAGGCACCCCACTTACAACATTTCCTAAATAAAATTTTCTCTTTCCTCAGAGTATGGGTGAAAGGTAAAAAGAACAATAACAACAAAACCCAAAAAATAAACTCCATCAGGTCCTGAGCAGGCAAAAAAGTTGATAGTATCAAATCTTAAAGTTAATAAAAGCTACCTTGAGAACCACTAATTTGTAAAGGGCAACCTGAGACATGTTACAAAGTACAGAGATTATTAAAAAGCTTTATGATTTGATGAGTTTAAGGTATTCTATTTTACAAAGTAACAGAAGTTTCAACTGTTTCTTTCCCCAATCCACAACCCTAATAGCTTCTTTGATCTTAAATAAAACCAGCAATCAAAGAATCTTAAGAGAACTCATCTGAAAATGAGTATTATGACTATAAATGACTATAAAGTGGGACACCCGGATGGCTCAGTTGTTAAGAGTCTGCCTTTTGCTCCGGTCATGATCCCGGGGTTCTGGGATGGAGCCCTACTTTCAGGCTCCTTGCTCAGGGGGGAGTCTGCTTCTCCCTCTCCCTCTGCCTGCCCTCTCACCCCACTTGTGTTCTCTCCCCCTGTCAAATAAATAAAATATTAAAATAAAACAAAGTATTAGCATTCAGGACAATTTTAGAACACAAATGCTCACACTGCACATGGGAAAATGAGCAGTGACGTGAAATGGCAAACGGCATCTGTATGTAAAGAACTGAAGTCCTCATTTGGGGAAGGTTTGCCTCTCGCCAGCACGACTTCTGTATACAGGTTTCTTGATTTTCCATACAGGTGCCAAAGTTTAATCTAAAACTGACCCAGGACTTGGCAAAAACCTATGGGATATCATGTATCAAAAATCACTTAACAGTGTTTTCTGAGCACCAGTTAAATGTATGCCAAGGGACAAAAGCTTGACAAACTCTCACTGGGTTCAGAAGGACCTCCTCTATGACATCAGCACTTTCAGCCAACCTCTGCAAACCAAGTTTTTTGTTTTGTTTTTTTTAAAGATTTTATTTATTTATTTGACAAAGATCACAAGTAGGCAGAGAGGCAGGCAGAAAGGGGGGGGGGAAGCAGGCTCCCCGCTGAGCAGAGAGCCCGATGTGGGCTCGATCCCAAGACCCTGGGATCATAACCTGAGCCGAAGGCAGAGGCTTTAACCCACTGAGCCACCCAGGCACCCCCCAAGTTTTTAATCCATGAAAAATGGGCCACAATACAAAGATGCTATAAGAATAAACTGAAATACACCAGAATGAGAAGCGGCACATTACAGAATAAGTATTAGGGGTCAAGAAAGGTAGAACGGAGGATAGAATGGACCAGCAGTATAAAATGTTAACTACCAGCTACCAAGGTGTGTTTTTCTTTTTCTTTTTTTTTAACGTTCAAAGGTGAATCTGGAAATATGAGGAACCATCAGAAAAATATTAGCTCTGTTCACTAAAAACAGCTCACCATGGTAAATGAACAAACTAACTGTGGTCCATCCAAGCAATGCAGTATTACTTGGCACCAAAAAGAAATGAGCTATCAAACCATGAAATGTCTTAACAGAAACTTAAATCCATATTACTAAGTGAAAGAAGCCAATCTGAAGAGGCTACATCCTATGCGACTCCAACTATAGGACATTTTGGAAAAGGAAAAACTATGAAGGCAATAAAAAGATAACTAGTTGCCAGGGGTTGGGGAAGAGGGGAATGAACACGTCTGAGTACTGAGAATTTTTAGGGCAGTGAAAATATTGTGTAGGATACCATGATGATGGGATATATGTCCAGACACACAGATCTACTACACTAAGAATGAACTCTAATGCAACTACAGCCTTTGGGTGATTAACGATGTGTCAGTGCAGATCCATCCGTTGTAACAAATGCCCCACTCTGGTGGGTGATGCTGATAATGGGGAAGGCTGTGCATGAGTGGGGCCAGAAGGATATGGGAAATTCTCTGTACCTTCTCAATTTTGCTATAAGCAAACTACTCTTTAAAAACTGTCTTATTTCTTTTCTTTTAAAGGACTTAAAGTGAGCAAAGAAAACAGAAGCACAAAAGAACCAGCTCAACATCCAGCAGAGAGTCATCAAGCCAGTAAGATGGCTCTAAGTGTCACACTACTGACTCTTAGCAACTACATGACATCCAGGTGTTAGTATTATTTAAGGCCAGAGGTCTAAATGTGTTACCACCGGGGTTGCTAAACCAATAAACAGCTGATTATAAACACTTCTAACCTATATACCACACAAAAGCCCAGGTGTCCCCATGAGTTGATACACAAATTCTGTACTGTCCTCTATAATCTCGAAGAATGTATTTGTTCCTACTACATGTATAACTAGCAAGGTATTTACAACTAATATTCAATTCCTACATTTCTTCCTCGCTATTTTCAAGGAAGCTCCTAAGAGAGAGAATTTAGGTTAACATTTTAGCTTAGAAACCAAATGGGTTTGGACAAATTTTAGTATCCATTATTTTTCCAGAGGTTGCTTACCTAACAGCCTCAACTATAAATATACTCCGTTCAAGGAAACAATGTATTGGGGCCCCTGGGTGGCTCAGTTAAGCATCCGACTCTCGGTTTTGGCTCAGGCTGTGATCGCACAGTTGTGAGATCAAGCCCTGCGTCCCAGCAACCTGGAATCTGTGGGGATCTTGCTTCTCCCCCTCCCTCTGCCTGCTACTCCCTGTGCCTGCGCCTGCTCGCACTTGGTCAAATAAAAAAAAATCTTTTAAAAAATTGCATTTCTGGTTAAAACTGACAACTACAATTATGTCAAGATCTTCAGTGAAACTACAAACAGAACTGCTAAAAATAAAAAGATATCAAAATGGTGAAAAATGAATTCCTTTTAGAATAAATTGTTTCTATGGGCCAAAACAATGATTCTTTGCTCAAATTAGCAGCTAGTAACAATATATTCTTTTCTCTTATGAGTTAATTATATAACTGGTTAATAACAAGAAACCATGCAGAATGCAACAGCATTTTATCAGTACCCCACCCTAAAACTATAAGATTATAGAATTTTTTCCCTTATGAAGCTTTTAATACCTTCGCAGCTCACTCTAAGTTTATCTTCATTTTCACATATAAATGTTATTACAGATCTGAAAAGAGCCAAATGTAGAAAGTTATATTTGCCATTTGCAAATTGCTAAACAAACATATCCAACAAAACTGTGTGCTCCCAGACCACATCCTCATATTTACATCCCATTTTGTTTCCATAAGGCCATACCAATTTATACTTCATTCAAAATCAAATGTGACTTCTGAACAAAAGCTAGTAATTCAGATTAATGCACTGATACATTATAATTAAGAGTCAAAAACAAGGAGCAGGAAGACAGCAGCAGAGTAGGAGGACCACAAGTTCACCTCAGCCCACAAACACCTTAAATACCCTCAGAAATTGACCTGAAGACTGACAGAACAAACTCTACAACTAAAGGGAGAGAAGAGGCAACATCGAAGGAGGAATCTAAATTAAAAAAAAATTTTTTTTAAGTAAAGAACAAAACAAGGGGACAGGGATAGGGTGACTGGGCTATGGACACTGGGAAGGGTATGTGTAAGCGTGATGATTCACAGACCTGTACCCCCGGGGCAAATAATACAGTACATGTTAATAAAAAATAAATAAAATAAAGTAAAGTAAAATAAAATAAAACTAAACCACCACCACCACCACAAAACACACACACACACACACACACCCCAAAAACAGTAACTCCTTCCATGAGTAGAACCTAATTCCCCTTGGGTTCTTGAGTGTCAGCTACATTTAGTGACTATCTTCCAAACAATAGAATATTGAAGGAAAAAAACAGTAACTTTACAGGAAAAACCTGTCATGCACCACTAAGGCCCAGTGGATCAAAGTTAACATCACCTGTGATGTCTTAAGGACACAGGTATGCCCCTCATATAGCCCATTTGTGACGAGAAGGGCACTTCACCTCTGTGGTATTCTTTCCAAAACCCCACAATGAGTTTGGCCAATTTTAATACCTTTACTAATATGAGGTCTAATCATGGGGGTGGGGCAGTAAACAGAAATTGAAGAATACTCCAAAAAAACACCAGACCAGTACTCTGAAACTGTCAATGTTCTACCAGACAATAAAGAAGTGAGCAACTGTCACAGACTAGAGATACTAGAGAGACATGGCCACTACATGTAATGTGGTATCCGGGATTCAATCCTGGAATCGGAAAGAACATTCTTGGGAAAACTGGTGAACTCTGAAGAAAGCCTGGTAACATACCAACCAACCGTTGTTAATTGTTCTTACCAATGTGTCTCTGTAATGTAACATAACATAACACAGGTACTGGGGCGCCTGGGAAGCTCAGTTGCTTGTGTCTGCCTTCAGCTCAGGTCATGATCCCAGGGTCCCTGGATGGAGCCTCGCATCCGGCTCCCTGCTCAGCGGGAAGCCTGCGAGAGTCTCCTCCTCCCACTCCTCCTGCTTGTGTTCCCTCTTGCACTCTCTGTCAAATAAATAAATAAAATCTCAAAAAAAAAAAAAAAAGAGTACTAACAACACAGGCATAACTGGAACTGAAGTGAGGTACAGGAACTCTCCACACCATCTTTGCAAATTTTCTGTAAATCCAAAATTAAAAGCTTATCTAAAGAAAGGTAAAAAGCTATCCAACATTAAGGCAAAAACAGCAGAAAATGAGAAAGGCTGCTGATTTCCCAGGCCTTCACCTCAACTTTTAAAAAATTAAGCATCCAGGGGTGCCTGGCTGGCTCAGTTGGCAGAGCATGCTTTTGACTCTTGATCTCAGGGTCTTGACTTCAGGCCCCACGCTAGATGTGAAGCCTACTTAAAAAATAAAAAAATCTGGGACCCCTGGATGTCTCAGTCAGTTAAGCCACTGCCTTCAGCTCAGGTCATGATCCCAGGGTCCTGGGATTGAGTCCTGCATCCGGCTCCTTGCTCAGTGAGGGGCCTGATTCTCTCTCCCCATCTGCCTGCTTGTGCTCGCTTGCTCTCTCCCTCTCCCTGACAAATAAATAAGTAAATAAAATCTTTTTAATAAACAAACAAAAAAAGAAAATAAAAAATTTAAAAATAAATGAAATAAAATTAAAAAGCAAGCATCCTAAGTCTTTATACATGCTTAGCTGTCTTAAGACTAATAACTGAAATTACAGTAACATGGAGCAAAACTGATCCATTTTAGGTACCCAGAGTTTAAACATCAATAAAAATGTCAGCAACTGGGATACCTGGCAGGCTCAGTCTGTAGTGCATGAGTCTCAGGGTCATAAGTTTGAGCCCCATGTTGGATGTAGAGATTATTAAAAAAAAAAAAAAAAGTTAGCAACTAAATTTTCTACAGTATCTTCAAAATACCTAGGGAGTATTAAAAGACATAACAGTAAAATATTAAGTACTGAATTGTTTTAAACTCTGATAGGATCCTATCCTGGCTCTGGACATATCCTTTTACTCACATGTATTCCATTCCCTAAATTTACCTTTTAAAAACCAAAATACGATTTAGGTAATATGAAGTTCTGAAAGGAACAGTATGGTGTCATTCTATGCTGATAAAAATTACATAAGTCAGGCACCATTACACGGCTTATATTATTTTTTTTAATTATTGACTGGTCAGGGCACTTGGCTGGCTCAGTCATTAAGCATCTGCCTTCGGCTCAAGTCATGATCCCAGGGTCCTAGGATCAAGTCCCACATCGGGTTCCCTGCTCAGCAGGAAGCCTGCTTCTCCCTTTCCCACTCCCCCCGCTTATATTCCTTCTCTCACTGTCAAATAATAAATAAAATCTTTATAATTAATTAATTAATAGGTCACATACAATTCAGACACCTCAAAAATATGAAGGCAATGCCATCTAATATACTATTATGAAGAGACACCAGAACATTTACATTAAAACATACTTAGAGACGCCTGGGTGGCTCAGTCGGTTAAGTGCCTGCCTTCAGCTCAGGTCGTGATCGGTTCTGGGATCGAGTCCCCACATCGGGATCCCTGCTCAGTGGGGAGCCTGCTTCTCCCTCTGCCTGCTCTGCCTGCTGCTCCCCTTGCTTGTGCTGACAAATAAATAAAATCTTAAAACACACACACACACCTAGTATTGTTTTTCATTCTCCAGGACTCTTACATTCATAAATAGGCTTAACTAAGGCATTAGGCTATACTGTTTTTTTTTTTTTTTTTAAGATTTTATTTATTTGACGGGGAGAGAGAGAGAGCACAAGCAGGCAGAGTGGTAGGCAGAGGGAGATAGAGAAGCAGGCTCCCTGCTGAGCAAGGAGCCTGATGCAGGACTCGATCCCAGAATTCTGGGATCATGACCTGAGCCAAAGGCAGCAGCTTAACGGACTGAGCCAGCCACCCAGTCATCCCTAGGCTATACTGTTTTATTTAATTCTATTTTTCATGTAACAAATGTTGACTACTAAATAGTAAAACTGATTTTGTAAGTCAGGAATGAAAAACAGACTCCTTATTTCAACTTTGGCTTCTATTTTTGGTATCAATAATAAAAACAAAGTTACCAGAGTTTACTCTCCTAATCTGAAGCAGTACAGCCAAGAATTAGTATTTCTCAAACTATTACTTAAAGCCACAAAAGGTGGGGGAGGGGGGCTCAGTTGGTTAAGCATCTACCTTCAGTGTAGGTCCCGATCCCAGCGTCCTGGGACTGAGTTCCACATTGGGCTCCCTGCTCACAGCAGGGTGTCTGCTTCTCCCTCTCCCTATACCCCTCCCCCCTGCTCCCAAGCACATGTGCTCGCTCTCTAATAAACAAATAAATAAAATCTTAAGTATTTTGGGGGGCGCCTGGGTGGCTCAGTGGGTTAAAGCCTCTGCCTTCAGCTCAGGTCATGATCCCAGGGTCCTGGGATTGAGCCCCGCATCGGGCTCTCTGCTCAGCAGGGAGCCTGCTTCTCCCCTCTCTCTCTGCCTGCCTCTCTGCCTACTTGTGATCTCTGTCAAATAAATAAATAATCTTTTAAAAAAAAATCTTAAGTATTTTTAAAGCCACAAAGAACACTGCCTAGAAATAATACAATTAATCTCAACTCAAAAAGCCCTTATAATCAGAAATCAGCCGTTGCTTTCTAATACTATTATTCGCATTCCAGGTTTTCTCCAAGTAGAAAAACATGCTAAAACCTATGTAAGTATAATATCTACTAAAATTTAACTTTAAATAATAAAATGTCATCTGAACTTCATCAGAGCTGACAAAACACTGTAGGAATGACATTTAAGAAATAAAACAGCCAGACCTGACAGACTAAAATCTGTATGTTTTATCCAATTCATTCAAATGAATAATAAGCCCCAATTTAAAAGCATACAAATTTTACACTAATTTCTGATTCTATAAAAAACAATTTCTAATTCTATTACCCATTAAGCAAATGGAAAGGTAAGACATGTACGTATCTATGTCAATTAAGATAATCCAGTACAGGGTGCCTGGGTGGCTCATTTGGTTGGGCAACTGCCTTTGGCTCAGGTCAAGATCCTGGAGTCCTGGGATGGAGTCCCACACTGGGCTCCCTGCTCAGTGGAGAGTCTGCTTCTCCCCCTGACCTCTCTCCTCTCAGGCTATCTCTCTCATTCTCTCTCTCAAATAAATAAATAAAATCTTTAAAAAAAAAAAAAAAAAGCAGAATCTATTTAAAAAAGAAAAACCATAATCCAGTACAAAGTCTTGTGCCTACATACCAAGTCAGCCCCCAAAATGGACAATAAGCACAAGTAAACATGTTATTTCATTAGTCACTCTTTGAATTACAAGATGCAAAGAGGCTAGAACTTAATCCTGGGAATAAGCGCCCATAGGAGTAAGGGACTGTTCCCATTTACCCTGCCTTAGGAACATAAGAGGACGCTGGATGAGAAAGACCTGAAGACTTTCTACCTTGAGGACTTACGAAGAGAGAGCAGAGTCAGCAGTTTCTGAATCTCAGAAACACTGGCCAGATTATATAAAACTAGCTTAGAAACACTAAATTCTTCACACGCAAAACAAGACTAGGACCTTTAAAGTGTAAGAACACAAAATTTATGTCATGTTCCATCGTGTCTGACTTCACTAAACAGAGCTAAGGCAGATCTAAGGCACAACCTATTTTTATTCAGAGCACACATAACAAAGTTGTAAACTACTATGTATTTTTAGCATAAGTTCTAGTTTGATAAATAATTGCTGAACCTCACAAAGGAACTAGGCCAAGTATACTCTGATTTCCAAACTCCTAGGGAAAAAAAAAAAAGATCTGGCTTCACTGCTACTTCTGGTTAAGACTGAAGGTAAGATACCATAAAGGATCTGGAAAGACCTTCTCTTCAAAGGTTTATTTGTGTACTTTTCTGCCCATGTATTTAACTCATGCTCGATTTCTACAAATTAGTTGAAGTGTAAATTAGGAATACCAACAGAAAAAGGAAACAGACATACAAATGGAAATATAGGAAAGAAAATGATAGTCTTGATGAGCTACCAACAGTCTTCTGACATATCATGGTTTATCAGTTATAAAACTCAGCTAAACTTCAAAGGAAACACATTAATTATTCAAAGATAGAATGAATCTGGTACACCTAACTATTCTAACCCAAGAGCCTATAGAAAGACAAGACAGAAGCAAGTAAGTGTTCTCAAGTATGTAAGTGATTCAATACAGGTATATTCAAATATATGTCATTTGATCATCAAAGACAGCATTCAAGACCTGCCTTTCTTAACTGCCAGGAGAAATGGGCAGCAATCCAGACAAGCAAACTAAAGAACACATTCAAAGGTCTACTTCCTCTCTTTCTTCCACCCATAAAACACATTTGACTTAAAAGTATTTTGTTTTTGTTTTTGTTTCTAATCCCTAAGGATACAAATGAATAAAGGGGCAAGAAACATTTTTTTTCTCCCTTTACTCATTATGAAGATGGTGGCTGTAGCAAATTGAATGAATTAGTTGATAAAATTAACGGATGTTAATAATGTCAAATTCTGTTGCCAAGATTGGTGATTTCTGTTATCAAACATGTATCATGTTCTACATTTTAATGTACTTTAAATATGTCAATGTGACTATAGTGTGTAATAAAAACCCCAAATCTCCAAGATCTACATCATGGGGGATGATTTCATTATAAAAGCCTTAGTCTAAATTAGCAGTCTGACCAAGTACTAATTCACAGTTGTGGGACCATATATATATACATATATGTAAAGGCCATATAAAAGTGACTGTTAATGAAAAAAAAAAAAGAAAAGAAAAGTAAATCGTTTCTTTTCTTTGGAGTGAAACAAAAAGGGTTATGTAGTTTCAGGCTGTGCTGCCAAGGAGACTTACTAATTTATATGCAGATTTACATAAATAAGATTAGCAAAAGCATACTAAACATCCAGTTGTTAAGATCATAAAACAATATAACCAACTATATTACACCCAGTGATCTCTGTTATGAACACAATTCTAACTGAATCACCTTCCTATAGGTAACCACAATGGAAAGGTCTACCCAAATTTTTGAATTTTTAAATTATTAATCAACCTTTCTGAAACTATGCAACATAAAATCAACTGATTGAAGAGCAACACCCAGATAACCAGTTATACTGGGACCACTAGGACAAAATAACTAAATTTATTTTCACTAAGCTGAGTAGTAACCCACCTGCTTCTGAGGTAACACGAACCAGGCACACCCTGTATCTACTTTTCTATTTATATAACCTCAACTAAGATTTTATAATCCAAGAAACCTTAAAAAGTGTACATGATAAAAACATAACACATGGAAAAGTAAAGGTTTTGCTTAATGTTAAACAGAAAACTTATAACTTACAATATCAATAACAATTTCACACATAGGGAATATCTCTTACTTTTATACACCTCCCTAAAAGTGTCTATAAGTTAGAGACCAAAAAGTTGAACATAAGACCTAAGATTCCATCTCCCCCGCCAAAAAAAGATTCCATTTGCAACCAATTAAGCAATATTCTAAATTCCTAAATATGGTCCCTCCAATTGTACCTGTGGTGGGCCCAGAGACAGACCCACCAGCCCTGTCTTTCAGAGGATGACAAGGTCCAGCCAAGCCTCCCCTCTTCACACAGGTTTCCTACTCCTCCCTGACTTTTCTCTCCAGGGCCAGATCAAAAGATCAGCAGTACCTATACAAACCACCTACCTTTAAACACCCTAGATGCCTAAAAAGCAGGGGAAGGCAAGAAGGATCCTTCATCCGCATACAGCTGCCCTGTGGGGCTTTCCACCACCTGGCTCTTGAGGATTTGGGTCCTGCCAGGCATAGCAGCTTGCACAAGCACCAGCCTGCAAACAACCAGACACCCTTTGCAAGCATCTGGTGAGGTACAGAGAAGAAACTACAATAGTACCTGCACATAAAAATATTAACAGTTCTTCTAAACCAGGATACCGCCACCCCACCTGAGAATCACTAATGTAACAACAGTCTCTCTAAAGTACACACTGACTTTTCTGTATTTTTCTATATTGCACTTTAATTACATTTTGGCAATCTGAAAATAACACTCTTAAGAAACATGCTCAAAGCATCATCCTTGTGTCTGATGACTGAACCAAAGTCTCCCCACCAAATAAAACGTCACTGACTACAACCTGAAACCGCTCCTGAAACCAGGAGGTTGTCTTTTTTCTTGTCAGCCAAGTTAAAAGTTCCAGCTGCCAGTAATTCGTTAACTGTTAAAGCAACATGCATGCATACACCTACACATAAATTCAAATGTCTGTCATGTACATGTATAAGAATGCAACAATACCAACTACTACAATGTTTTTCTTATGGCAATATCTATCAACCCATCAAATAACTTACACCGAACGCCAAAAAGTAAAAAAGCAAACAAATAAATAATAAAAAAAATCCTATTTTGTTAAAAATTAACTTTAAAAATCTTTCAGGAGAACATTACAGAAACATATAATCTGTTTCTGGTTCTACAAGAGGGGCCATTGGTTCCTGAATTTAGTCTGTATGAAAACTGAAGATACTATTAAGACCTGAACAGAGTCCTACATCAATATTTGTAAACAGCTGTAAATGTAACTGGAGGTGCTAAGTAAAACTAACATGTTAAAAAAAACCACTAACAACAAAAAAACCCTTATCAATATTTTACAAAAAAAGGGAACCATCAACAAAAAGTGTGTTTATCTTTTCAGAAAAGGATAGTCCTACTAACAAATGTAAAAATGTAAAGTTATTTGTGACCATAATTCCTGAAGTACCATGTCAAAGGGCCACAAAGCAAAAAATATTTTACAATAAAATTTAATTCACTAATTTTGAATAGAGAGGGAGAAACAGTTACAAAACTAGTTTCGACAGATAAGAAATCAGTGCTCTATGTTATTTAATGGGATTCCTTTAAAGTACAGAACAAAAACAATAGTTTAATGTCACAATTCAATTGTGTGTGAAATCATCAGTCAAATTAAATTCAGAATACCTGTTAAAAAGTTAAGCTTATACCTACTCCACGATTTAGCTATTCCACTCCTATGTATTTACACTAATGAAAACACCCATCCAAGCTGCTTCATTTGTAACAGCTCCAAATTAGAAATAACCCAAACATCCATAAAGAAGTAAATGCATAAACAGTGATTTACCTATACAATGTCAGACTACTCAGCAGTAAAAATAACATGGTGAACCTCAAAATCTGATGAAAGAATTCACATAAAAGTACATACTGTGTAATTACATTTATGTAAAATTTCAGAAAATGCAAAATAATCTACAGTGACAGAAATCAATGGTTGTGTTGATAGGCTTCATGGGTGGTATTTATGTCAAAACTTATCTAATTTATCATTTTATAGTTATGTCAATTATACCTCAGTTAAAAAAAAAAAATTCCAGATACCAAAACTAGTTCTATAGCTCTTGCCAGTCAGAGCTCATCACAAATGTGATATATTTAACCTACCAACTCACAGTAGGCACTCTGAGAAGTACAAAAGCGTCCTTAATTTAAGGATCACCATTCTCTCTCTCTCTCTCACACACACACACAGTTTAAAACAAAGAGATCAGAACTCATCTGTCATCACTATGACAGGTTGATTGCTTCACTGCTGAAATCACACCAACTAAAACACAACAGAACAAAATGAGAGCACACTGAGTGTGGGGCCCCACGATTTTTAATTAAATATTTTAATTCAATGGTTACTTTCTTTGATGTAGAAGACAGAAAAAAGAAATTAAACATTTTAATCTAAATGGTTATTTTCTTTGATCTAGTAGAAAACAGAAATAACCCAAAAATACAAGAAAAGCCTTATGCACAAGATGTTAATTTCAATCTTATCACAGAAATAGTGGTGAAGAATTAAATCAATGGCAAGGGCATGAAATGACCTATTACATGACCTCTTCATTATGTTTTATACTTTTAATCAGGAAAATAAGCTGCAAGGAGTAGTAAGCAAAACAGGGCACATACAGTATGATCAACAGGTTGAAAATAATATATGGGGTGTAGGAAACTAATAAGAAAAAACACTATAATGTTAATATTTGAGGACAGTGGTTCTTGAACTGTAGTCCCTGGACCAACACTATCAGTATCATTTGGGAACCTGTGAGAAATACAAGTTCTCTAGACCCACTGAATCAAGACAACTCCAGAGCTGGTACCCCAGCAACCTGTTTTAACAAACCCTCCAGGTAATTAAGATCACACTAAAGTTTGAGAACCGCTGTTTAAAGGGCAGGATTATGGGTGGCTGTTTTCTTTCCCTTTTTGTAACCTATACTTTGCTCAATTACCTTACTACTTATATAATCCAATTAAGTTTTTTCATTAAAGTATTTTAGTAAAAGGTATACTATGGGTCTATAGTCAAGAAGCTATTATACCATAAGTACTTTTACGAGTCTGAACTGCATGCCTAAAAATGCAGTGATTCTTGGAATCATCAAATCTATTAAGAGTGAACAAGGGGTGTTCTGGGTGTCTCAGGTCATGATTTCAGGGCCCTGGGATTGGCCTCCTGTCCAGCTCCCTGCTCAGGGGGTAGCCTGCTTCTCCCTCTCCCACTCCCCTTGCCTGGGCTCTCTGGTTCTCTCAAATAAATAAAATCTTTAAAAAAAAAAAAGTAAACAACATACTAATTTCATATATATTTGTGTGTCTATATATACATACACACATAAATCCATGTGTACACACACACCTAAAACAGGTCAAGGTGCTACGGAAATTGCACAACACTAAGAAACCAACAATCCAGGTTTTTCTAACACATGCACACAAACAGGGTTAAGTGATTTTTATGGGTCACATTTGCAAAAGATTTTTTTCCCCTAAAAGCTGAATTTTTAGGCTTGTGTATAATTTACTAGATCTGCACTGCAGGACTCTCCTGTTCTGAAGCTGTGAATGCTTACTCATGTAGGTTCCTGCTCAACAAAGTACCAGCGTGTTATATTTGTCACCAAAATCTAGGCAGAAAAGACAAATTCAGAACACTGAGAGTTGCCAAAGCTTTAACTTCTAGCTTGAAGACCATAAAACGGTTCCACCTTCTACCTCATCATCTCACAAAAACAGAGGCCACAGGAAATAAAAGCAAAACACAGGTTCTCTCAATTGACACTGGAGCTAGTTTAAAGATTACAGAATTGTCTACACTTTGAGAGCACAAATTAAAGAGTAACAAAGACTACTGATTTGGGGATAGAATAACTACTGATTAACAACAAAATACCAAAGCTGATGTGAAAGACAAACAGCTATGTTTTTGTTTCCATTTTTTAACATCTACCTTTAAAATACTAGGAATACAGATCCCCATACATCCCATGGCATAAAATTCACTTTTTAACCTTTCTACTCCTTGAAAAGTCAATTCTGAAAGTAAATACAAGTTATTCAAAAAGCTGCTACATAGAGAGTTGACCTACTATAAACAGCTTCTTCTTTGATTTTTTTTTAATTGTTTAACTAGTTACATAAGCATCATGACCACCCACACTGAAATTTTTCACTACTAAACCCCCAGCACCAAGCCTGGCATAAAGAGGGTGGGTGCTCAAATGTTTTATGGGGATGAACTTCTTATTGAAAACTTCTGAAACCCTAAGGCAGACACCCAGGATTCTCTAAGACTTCACTAACGCAGTTAATGAATTTAGTAGAAGTCAATGCCCCTTTCTAGCACTCTTCAAGCTTTTGCAGGGAAAATTTACATTTCTACCATACTTTTTGAATCCCTGCATGAGTCATGGAGTACATTTAAAGTGGCAGCATACCCTATTTTAAGTTACTGTGACTCCCCCTGAAAAGGGGAATCTTTGAAAACTTAGTATTATAAAGTTCCAAAATCTCACCAATAACAAATAACATATGCCAAGTCCCCATTATTATCAGGTTCACTTTTCTGATTTAACCTTGAACATTTATTTCTTGTAATCTAAAATCAGGTTTTCCTCTTTCTACCCCTTGAAAATATACTTGATCCTGTAACACTACTCAAAAGACCTCCCCAGCCCCTACTTCTTTTGTATATAAACACACTCTGGTCACACACTCCCATCAGCTGTTTGGTAGCTCCGCCCCTCCTCCTTTTCCGGGTAGTAACAGAGCAGCCAATGAGCTGTGAGGAGCTGTGCCTGAGGCCTTTTGCCTGCATACGCTTTTCCAAAACAAGCAGCTCCAGCCTTCAGCAGGGGCCACTGCTTCACAGATAAAAGGATCACCAGGCTGTGCAACAGGGTGAGTCGAGTAACCCCCACCAACAAGGAAACCCGTGTAATCTGAGCTGTTTGTTCCTCCACCAGGGAGAATTTAAACCGATATTCCTTTAGGGCAAATCACGCTTTAAGGTCACCAGAGTCCCAGTTCTCAGACAATCAAAATAATCAGAGATGGAAACCTCAATGCTTGCCAGGCTGGGAACGGCACAGTATAACCTGACTTTGAAAACAAATGGCCACACCATTCACAACCATTTCACAGGATTTGGGCAAACCAAGTTTTCTGACTGGGACACATTCCTATAGGGCTCAAAAGTCAGTACATCAGTCTCCAGGCTCCTGGAGAGGTTTGCACAACCCTCAGCAAAGGATCAGAACAGAAACAATGAATGAGTCAGAGTTTCAGAACATAATCGCCCAGCAGATTATTAAGTGCATCGGTGCAAAACACTCACTCCCTGCATAACTTGAGCGTCAGCTCTCCTCCTACCAACCCGTCACAAAAGAAATATCACCGACTCCCAACAACCACCACAGTGTCTCCAAAAGAACCTAGCGTGCTGGTGGAAAGCAGTAGCCAATTAGTTACACATCCCCTTCTTTCCCTACCCCCACACCGCTACTTTCCTACTATATAGGTTCCCTGCCAAGCTGTAAATCGTGGTGGCATAATTACACTCAGGAGACATCAAAAAATGGGCTGAAACAGGAGACTGCAATGAAACCAGCTATCGGCCTCCAAACCAAAGAAATCATCAAGGGGCACTGAGGGGCAAAAAGCAAGTACATTCCTTCAGACCTTCTCTACTTCCTCTCCACCATCTTTCATTTTCAACCCCCGGCCCTTTCACACGATTGTACTAATTTTAATAGTGGGCTGCAAAATTTTTCCTACAGTTTTTTGTTAAATATACCTTGCTCAAAAATTATTGGCTCCATTTGGGCCTACTAATATGAATTCAGCAGAGAAAAGAGGCCACAAAATCTCCCATCCCCACAACATACATGCACACACAAAAGGAAATACAAAAATCTTAACTTCCAAACTACGTGAGACCAGAAAATAACAAATACGAAACAAAGATAACCTCTGGCTTTTAAGTCCTGAGACTGTTGTCCTCCTATCTCAGAAATCTATGATTTTAAAGGGCCTCTGCTTTCTTTTGTCAGAAAGGAGGAAGGTGGGGAAAGAACAGAAGGCCAATGCATCTTTGCCTTTCTTCATATTCTACTAAAAATAAGCTATGAAATAAGCCACTTAGGGGAAGAAAAAAGAGAAAGACACCCTGCTGTTCTTTGTCTGTTTTCCTCTCCCTCTCCACCCCCCACACCCCGACTCCTAAATGCGGTAATCATTCTAGATGCCACAACTACTAAATGAACAAAAGGCAGTGTATGGAAAAGGCATCAGGTCAAGTTAGGCCTCACCCTTTATCCTCAATCTTCTAAAAATATATATGTATATAATTTGAGACTCTGACATTGATCAAAAACAGCTGGAATTCTCTCTCCACCTCCATCCCAATTAAACATTAGGTAGAAATTTGCATTAGGTGTGACAGTAACTCTCAATTCAGGATAAAAATAACTCAGATTCTGCCACCATGTCATTTCCTAGTTTCTAAACAAAAATAAAACCCGAAACTGCTTTGTGTAAAATGTACACACCACCATAGTTACAAGTTTTCCTGCAACCTTATGAAAAGCCAACATTACTGGCATCATTCACACATTTACAAAACTCAATCACAGTCACAAACAGCTCCTAAGAATCAATTTCACTTGTGCCTAGACATATTTGGAACATGTATTTTATTATTTGCTCCTCTCTGTAATGCCCCCTCCCACCTCCCAAAAACTCTAAACTTCAAACCCTAAAACTTAGAAGTCTATCTACTACTGCTCCTAATTTCTAGCTAAGTTTTCCTGAGGAGAAAAACACCTTATTCCTGAAAAGAGAAAGAAAAAAAAAAAAAAAAATCTCTTGCCCAGGCAACTTCCCTCCCATCCCCCACTTCCAAACCAAATACAAAAACTATTTTTTAAAACTTCGGAGAATTCCATAACTGAGTATTTAACAATAATCATCAACCTCTAAAAAGAAGAAAAACGTCCTATCAAAAACAGTACCAAATAAAAGGAAGAAAGAAGGAATTCACCTGAAGAATCTAGCCAAACAACTTGAGTTATATAAACAAAACCCTGCAACAGGGGGAAATGGTGGGGGGATGGGGGTGAGGGAGAAAGAGAAGCAGGAGACAGGACTTTTTAACTGCGTTTCACACACCACCACTCCCCATCCCCGGTTCCCCTTCTCCCCAGGGATTAGCTGTTCAGAACACTGGGCTCATTTCCTCTCCCACCTCCCCCCCCAACGCTCTAAATTACCCCTCAAAAATTTTCTAGATTTGTCACAGGAACCTTCGCGAATTTCTCGAGCTGGTCATGAAATAATCAGTCTGGACTCCAACCAAAACCACGGCCTGAAGGGCCCTTATCAGTTACAGCTTTCCCACTGCTACCTCCTGAGTACATAAAGTTGGGGGGGGGTGGAAATAAAGGGTGTCACTTGGTAAAATCAGGGCAGTTATTCCCCAAGAACCTTACCCTCATTGAGGGAGTTTGCTTAACTGGCCGGTATAGGGGCTATTTTGTCAAGGAGAGATCCTCTTTCTCTCCCTCCCCCAGCTGTCATATCCACAATATGGAGGGTGGCTTGCTAGAGGGCCTGGGGGTCCTCACCACATCCAACTATGGGTGGGACAGGCTTTGTCAGTGAAAAAAAAAAAAAACAAAAAAAAAAAAATACGGTGGGGTTCTTTCAGGCACCAGAAAGCTTAACAAGAGTCTCTGATTTAAAACACTCAGAGCTCTTTATTACAACAGGGGGCACGGAGCAGACTACTCTTCCTAATATAGAAAGGAATTAGGGATAAAGGAGGTCACTTGAGTTACCCCAGTTCAAGAAGCATAGTGAATGGAGGGAATGGAGGCATCTCAAGAAAGGAAGAAAGGCTTCACTCTCTGGAATTTCTATCAGGAGTCCCTAAATTCAGAGCGAGCGAACAGGAGAGACCCTGAGGTGGGCACGGTGGTCAAAAGAGGTGGATGGTCCTGCAAAAAAAAAAAAAAAAAAAAAAAAAAAAAAGGGCCGTCTTGGGAATCCAAACGTCGTGGAGGAGTCACAGGCAATGAGGGTGCAGAAGAGGGAGGAACAACGCACATTTCGGGGTGCTGCAGATAAAGGGGGAGCTGAAAAGGCTCTAGGCTCCTGGGAGGTGCCAAGGAGCCGCCGTAGGCACTGGGGGGAGGGAGGAGAAGAAGGGAGCCTCGGACAGTGGCCGGGAGTGCCCCAGGGCCCCTGGCTGGGTTTCGGGGGTGCCCTGGGCATCCTCATACCGCCCCCACTCGACAGCCCGAATCCCCCCTCCACGAAGGATACAGCTTGACCACGTCCGTGTCCATCCGCCTCTTGCCCGGACTGGGGGATGACATGGTGTCGCCGCTGCCTCCCCGTCGCCTGCGCCGCCGCCTCTCTCCTCTCCTCGGCCCGTCTATCACGGGCCCCGGGCCCCGGCTCTGAGGAGCCCGCGGCCGCGCCGGCTCCTCGGGGGAGGTGGCAACACCCCCGCGGTCCTGTCGGGTCCCGTCAGCCGCCGCCGCCGCCCCCCGCACGGGGGAACACCGGGCACTGTCCGGCCGAGTGGGGGTGGGGACCCCGCGGCGCCCGGCTCGGGCTGCCCCTCTCCGGCTGTGGGTTCCTCCGCGGCCTGGCCCCGGCGCTACTCTGCGCCGCGCGTCGCTCCCTCCTGCCTGCTCTAGCTCGCTCGTCTGCTCGCCCGCTCACCCTCTCGCCGACTCCCTAGCAGCCTCCACGACAAGCGGACGACTCCTGCTCAGTCGGCCTCTCTACCCCAGCCTCGCTCTGGGCGCCGTGACGTCACCTCTGTGACGTCATCGGCGGGGCGGGCCCAGCTGGCGAAAGGGGTGGGGCGCCGCGGCCGCGGCGTGGCCTTTCCCGGGTGGTTCTGGGAGATGTAGTTCCTCTTTCTCTTCCCCTCACAGCCCTGTGCCCCCTCCCCCAACTCCCTCCGCACACTTAATCGCTCAACTGCCAGTGTCGTTATCATCATCATAAACGATAATAGTAAATAATGGCAATATTACATTTGTGTGTTTTGGGGTAATGAACCACCTTCTCATATACACTGTGAAAAAGGCTGTTTATTTGATTTGAGGTGGCAATTACTAGGATAGGCACCAAAATCAGAAAATTCCCACAGGAGCGGGTTCCCTGCACCCTGCCCCCTCCTTGGATGGAGAGAATCTGTTTGCAGCGATTGTAGACTTTAGCAAGGCTTCCTCAGAGCTTGCAAACCAGGGTTCATCACCCTCCATATAGAGAGGACCACTATTTCAAGGATTAGACTTGAGGCAGCAAGTTGGCAAGACCAGAAATAATTTGGTACTAGCATCCTTACCCCACGGAGTATGAGGTAATTTCACAAAGTGAATGACTGATAGAAGCAGAAACACCCCAAATATGCTGTAGTTCAAAGGACAAAGATTGTTCTGTCCTCCACGCTCCTGTACCAATGCTATATACTCCATCATTAATTCCGTAAACATTTATTGAGCACCTACTGTGTGTGAATCACTCTGCTGGACATGAGGATATCATGGTGAACGAAGACTTTAAATTTACACAGCCTTTTCAATATGGTCTGTGGATCTAGAGTGTCAGCATCACCTGGGAACTTGTTAAAAATGCAGGCCAGAGCTTCACCACAGAACTCCTGCATTAGAATCTGCAGTTTAACAAGGTCCCAGGGTGGTTCTTATGTGCAGTGAAGTTTGAGAGTCACTGCTCTACAAAGCACTCCATAAGAAGTGGTATGGGACCCAGGAATCAACCAGGCAAAGGGGGCAGGAAAGAGTGATCTACGCATCTCCTGATGTTTATATCACATTTTTGCTGTCAAATTTTTTTTTATTTTTTTTTAAAGATTTTATTTATTTATTTGACAGACAGAGATCACAAGTAGGCAGAGAGGCAGGCAGAGAGAGAGGGGGAAGCAGGCTCCCCGCTGAGCAGAGAGCCTGATGCAGGGCTCCATCTCAGGACCCCGGGATCACGACCTGAGCCGAAGGCAGAGGCTTTAACCCACTGAGCCACCCAGGTGCCCCTGCTGTCAAAATTTTTATCTGTTCTCTCTTTCCTATGAATACACTTATGCTTTGTCGGACCATGTGCTGTGAAACGGGTCCCTTTATATTAACCCCACCCACCCACCTCAACACACACACGCACACACACCTGGGGCAGCAGCAATCAACTAAAATTGAGCATTCTTTACTCCTACCATTCCATCCATCCAAAGGACTATTCATTTGTGCGTGTGCTTAATATACATAAACTAAAATTTGCCATTTCAACCATTTTAAGTGCACAGTTCAGTGTGTTAATTACATTCACAATGTTGTACAACCATCACTACTCTCCCTTTCAAGAACTTTTTCATCATCCCAAGCAGAAACTCCATACCTGTTAGACAATAATTCCTCAATCATTCTCCACCTGCTCCCCAAGCCCCTGATAACCTGTACTCCACTTGATGAAAAAGACGATTTTTTAAAAAGATTTTATGTATTTATTTGACAGAGAGATCACAAGCAATAAGAGAGGCAGGCAGAGAGAGAGGGGGAAGCAGGCTCCCCGCTGAACAGAGAGCCTGATGCAGGACTCGATCCTGGGACCCTGGGATCATGACCCAAGTCGAAGGCAGAGGCTTAACCCACTGAGCCACCCAGGTGCCCCTATGAAAAGGGCTATTTTAACTGCTCCTAAAAGGGGTACATTGGTCTTTCCTACTGCACATAGCAATTCTGTCAGAAGGAAGACCCGAGGAGATTTCTAAACCCTTTTATGTGACCACTTTAAAGGGAGATCAGGATGGAGCAGAAAATTGTTCTTGACTGTCTCCTCTAGGCTCTCCAGGCTCCTGTTGCTGCTACCTCCTCTCCCAGTCCTGCTCTTCACTCTCCTTCACCTGAGTAACCCCCATTCTAGTGTTAAGACAATGATGCTCAACCTTCGGTGTGCTTCAGAATCATCTGGGGAGCTTGTTAAGTTCACAAAGGTCCGGGGCCCCTGCCACTGGGGATTTTGATTCAGAAGGTCTGGGGCAAGGCTTGGATGTCCACGTCTTTAACAAGTTCCCCAGATGATTCTGATGCAGGCCAAAATTTGAGAACCACTGTCTGAAGATACCAATAGGCCTCAGCACTTTCCAAATGCCTGCCTGACCTCTCCAGGTGAGTCTTGTGTTTCCATAATATCCTGTGCAAATAAGGATGTTTCCTCCCCACCTGAGAGCAAGGTGGCAGGCTCAGAGGACCCAAAGGTGTTTCCAGAACAGAAAGAACAGTTCAAGGATGGGTCTTGAGAAAAAAGGGAATAGGAAGGATCTAGAAATTATCCCTGGTGGGCTTTAATTTTTACAGATGCTATGCTGCTGTGATCTAAGCTCTAAGCAAAAATAACCAAAGAGGTGTTTAGAGAAACTTGTTCCAGACAACACTGGAGAAGGTGGGGCTGTTCTACCTAGAAATGCAATGGAGATTTAGCCCTCTGAGACATCACTGAAAAGCAATCACCTAGAGAAGAGTTATTGTCTAGAAAGGATCTTAGCTCTGGGTTACTCAGGACAAACCTGCCCTTCCCCAGCCCTTAATTATGCCTCAGCTAATTGCAGATATCCTCCCAGAGCCTCAGTGTTCTCATCTGTAAAATGTGGCCCATAATGCCCTACCCACTTGAGTGGGTTGATGGAATAAATGGAAAGGATGAATGTGAAAGCCCCTCGTAAACTATAAATTGCTTTTCATAAAGGTAACATGAAGTGTTGATTACAAGATGCAATATATTATTGGTGGTGGTATTATTATTTTATTATTAATCTCAAACCCCCATTTGCCCCACTCCTTATGCACTCTCTGTCATTTAAGGAGAAAGGTCTTCAGGTGGGGTTTTTTTGTTTTTTTTTTTTTTAAGATGTCGTAGTGTCAATTCTTTCTCTTTGTGGTTAAAGTATATTCACGTGTTTAAAGACACGCCTGTTCTCTCTGGGCACTTTGCCATTTGCTCCTTCATAAATCCATTTCCTCTAATCTGACTTGGTCCCCTCTCCTCCACTGCAAGCCCTCCCCTCCCCTTCCCAGAGCCTCAGGAGATTCCTGAACCTGCCCTTGACCAGGTAGGTTCAAAAGGTGACTTCAAAGTGGTGCCAAATGACGGTCTTTGTTTGACTTTTTTTTTTTTTTTTAGCTTACAAAACCTGGAGCTCCTCTCAAACAATGTTAAGTTTGAGCCCACCTTTTTTTTTTTTTAATCACCTTTTTAATCCAATGTTTTAGCCATTCAGAAGGTCAATAATTTACTCTAAGACAACACTGGGGCCTGGGAGTGTCTGTTTATATGTGTGCACACACATGGCAATGTGCTGGAATGAACCACGTTTTTCCTTATCAGGTACAACCAGGGTGCTGTGAGGGAACAGCTGTCCAGTCGGCCTGAGTCACCAGTGTTGCAATCTGGGAAATGTATTCGGGCCTGTTTATCTCTCCCCAGGGCAGGGCCGGGCTTGACCAATGGAGCCTCCGATCTCAGGAGCTGCTTCCCAAAGGCAAGCAAACAAGTTGGGAGAGAATATAATGCTTTGGGCAAGACACTAAGAGGGAGCAAGAGGAAAGCCATCATTTGATGGAGTGAGTGGAAGACCCCTGCCCAAACAGCCTAAAACAGCCTAAAAGCCCCCCTCTCTCTGAAGGTACCTGTTTAACACAGGAGCTCTAAAGCCAAAACGAATTTATCACCGTCCCTGCCAAAGGCCAAGATCCCTCAAATAAGGCCTTCCATTTGACCATTTCTATCAGAGAAATAGGTTCCCCCCCTTTTTTTTTTTAGATTTTTTAAAATTTATTTGACAGAAAGAGACACAGTGAGAGAGGGATCACAAGCAGGAGGAGTGGGAGAGGGAGAAGTAGTCTTCCCACCGAGCAGGGAGCCCAATGCAGGGCTCAAACCCAGGACCCTGGGATCATGACCAGAGCCAAAGACAGACACTTTACAACCGAGCCACCCAGGAGCCCTGAAATAGGTTCGTTGCGAGCTCTCACTCTCAGCATCTGAGATCACAGGTCCAGACCCCTCTAGAAGCCAAATAACAGCAGTTTCCTTGCTGCTATGGAAATAAACGCTGAAAAGAACACCTCAAGGAGCGCTTGACTGGCTCAGTCTCTGGATCTCGGGATTGTGAGTTCGAGCCCCATACTGGGTGTAGAGACTACTTAAGAAGAAGGAAAGAAAGAAATGTAATCATTTCAAGCCATCTCCGTGTAACCCTGTTACAATCCGTCCCCACAGAGGCAGTCAGGGAGAGCTTAGGAACATGCAGGTCAGACGCAGCAAGGACAGAAAGATTTCATCTCCCATCCAGGTTGATTTGCTTGCTACCTGCCCTCCTTGGACAAACAGGAAGCCCCCCAAAGCGGCATGATTCAGAGAGAGCGTGGAACTGAGAGACAGACAACCCTTTCCAGTCATTTGGGCAAGGAACCTAACCTTTGTGTTTCAGTTTACTCATCTGTAAAATGGGATGAGAGGACTCTCATACCCTTGCCTGGATCAAATAGAAGAGATGTTGCATCCTCCGAAGTGCCAGTCATATATAAGATATTATCATGCCCCTCCCCCATACATACACACAAACACCCACACACCCCAGTGCCAAGGCTCAAGGAGGGAGCAAGATTGGAAATAATCCACTGCTCCGTGAGGGTGGGGGAGCGCTCACCTGGGCCAGCTGCCCTGCGGGGAGCCTTTGTTTTGCCAGCTATAGCCTCCTGCCCTTCCTTAACTCCCTGATCTGGAAGTGCCCGGAGGCCCCAGACTCAGCCCTAGTCTCTGTCCTTCTTTATCCACATTTAATCTCTGGAGGGCCTCATCCAGTCTCATGCTTAAATTTCCAAGCATGATCTGACTCCCCAGTGTACGTTTCTTTCTTTCTTTCTTTTTTTTTAAGATTTTATTTATTTATTTGACAGACAGAGATCACAAGTAGGCAGAGAGGCAGGCAGAGAGAGGGGGAAGCAGGCTCCCTGCTGAGCAGAGAAACTAATGAGGGGCTCAATCCCCCACTGAGCCCCCCAGGCGCCCCCCAGTGTATGTTTCTGACTGGAGTCTTGCCCCTGAACTCCAGACACATACACACAGTTACCTCTTTGCTATCTGCTCAAGTCCCAGAATAAACTTCTGACACGATCCCCACCTCTTTCTCATATAGTTTTCCCCGGTCCATAAGTGGCAGACATTAAGTTGAAGTATAAGAAACTGTCATTTCTAAAGTTAAGAACGGTTAAATATTGGCCACTTCATTTGGTTCAACCTAATGGATCCTGCCAGTTGCTCAGGTCAGAGTTGGTCATTCTTGACCCCTCTCTTTCTCTAACACCCTACATCCAATCTACCTGGAAATCCTGTTGGCTCTACTATGAAATATATCCAGAATCTTTTTCCCACCGTCTCTACCAAGCCATCATCATTACTATAATCGTTTCCCAGCTGACCTCCTCTCTTCAACCCCAAATTCATTCATATAGAAACCAGTGATCCTTTTAAACTACAAATCAGTTCTTGTCTTCTCACTCCTGTTTCACTCTATGTCAAAGACAAAGCCATCACAGGCTTCCCAGGTCTTACATGAGCTGCCCCTACCCTTCTCCTTCACTTCTGTCTAGCCACAATGGCGTTCTTGCTGTTCCTCAAACACATCCCACATGTTCCTGCCCCAGAGCCTTTGCACTTGCCACTCTTCCAATCAAAAACAGTCTCCATTTAGATAAATACATGGCTTACTGCCTCGTCACCTTTAGGTCTCTGCAGAAATGTCACCTTCTCTGCGGAGCATTCCCTGAGCACCCCATTTCAAACTGCAGTCCCAACTCCATCCCAGTACCTTTTCTCCTTCTCTGTTTAGCTTTTCTCCCTAGAACTTACCAACATCTCACATGCCACATACTGTAGTTTACTTAGCTCTCTGTGTATCTTCTCTCCCCACCGGAATGTAAGCTCTGTGAAGACAAGGATTTTGTCTGTTCCACTTACTGCTCTGTGGCCAATGCCTACAAGAGCATGTGGTACACAGTAAATGTTCAAATACTGAATGAATAAAAGGAAAAAGGGAAGGCTCTAGCTGAGAAGGCAACAAAACATTAACAGCTTAGAGCAGCTCATTGGAAGCTCACAAAGTTAGTTCCTTTATTTTATTTTATTTTATTTACTTATTTGAGAGAAAGAGAAAACAGATGGGGGGGAGGGGCAGTGGAGAAGGAGTAGCAAGTTTCCCTCTCAGCAGCAAGCCCAATGCGGGGCTTGATCCCAAGACCTGAGATCTTGACCTGAGCCAAAGGTAGGCACTTGACCAACTGAGATACTCAGGTGCCCCTCAAAGTTAGTTCTTCCTAATGGTCTCTGAAGAGTGTCAGGAAACACTATATATTGAGCACCTCCTCTGTGCCAGGCACGGTGCCAAGGTATGTTACTTAGGACCCAACAACCTGGCATGACTGATGTTATTTGCCTATGAAACACCTCAGGCTCCAGGAAGTTACGTAATTTGCCTAAGGTCACTTAGCCAGTAAATGGCAGCATCAGGATTCAAGTCCAGGTCCTCAACTTCAAAGCCCACGCCATTTGCAGTCAGCTGTGCCACCCTGTTAGTGAATTCAAATGAAAAATGTAATTTGTTGACACTGAACTCATTCCTTTGAAGGCCCAACCCAAATTCCACCTCCTTTGTGACCAGAAGACTTCCAGGCTAAATGAATAAATTAACTAACTATCTAAATTCCAGGCCATTCTAAACCAAAAGAATGTTCCTCTGAAAAGAAAAAGTCTCCGGTGTTCCCCATTTCAGCAGATGGCACTACTATTCAACTGTCCTGTTCCTCACCTTCACACCCAGTCCATGAGCAAACTCCCCGAGAGCTCACCTCCACGTGTCTGCCAAACCCAACTCCTTCTCCTTGTGTCCGTCCCCTCATCTGAAGTACCACCCTCCCTGCAATAAATCAATTTATTGGCCACTCTTAGCCCCCATGACCCTCACCCTCACATTCCAGTCTATTCTCCACCCAGGAGCCAGACAGGTGGGGTTTTTTTTTTTTTTTTTAATATTTTATTTATTTATTTGACAGAGAGAAAGAGAGACCACAAGTAGTCAGAGAAGCAGGCAGTGGGGGAGGAGGAAGCAGGCTACCCACTGAGCAGAGAGCCTGATGCTGGGCTCCATCCCAGGACCCTGGGGTCATGACCTGAGCTGAAGGCAGAGGCTTAATCCACTGAGCAACCCAAGCGCCCCAGACAGGTGTTTTAAAATATAATTCCTCCCAGGGCACCTGGGTAGCTCAGTGGGTTAAGCCTCTGCCTTCGGCTTAGGTGGTGATCCCAGAGTCCTGGGATCGAGCCCCAGATCTGGCTCCTTGATCCTCAGGGAGCCTGCTTCTCCCTCTTCTTCTGCTGCTCCTCACTGCTTGTGTTCTCCCTCTGTCTCTGTCAAATAAATAAATAAAATCTTTTAAAAAATAAAATATAATTCCTCCCAAGTCACTCCCAGTCCCTGATGTCCTTCCGGGGGTCATCCTGAAACTCAGAATAAACTCAAGTCTATGGCCACAGAGATGCTGTGTAATCTCAGTTTAGGTTCCGTTTTCAACCTCATTTCCTACCTCCCCCATATCCCCTCAGACATTCTAGTTGCTTGAATCCCTGAACACACCAAGCTCATTTCCACTTCAGGACCTCTGACCTGCTATGACATTTCCTGGAATCCTCTTCCCCTACATCCTTAGGGCCAACTCCCTACTTTCTGCGCTGAGGTCTTTATTCAGATGTCCTGTCTTCAAAAAGCCCTTTCCTGATCACCCTGCCTTAAAAGGTATACCCCTTACTTTTATCTCCTTCCTTCGCTTTAGTTTTTTGGTAATCTTTTCAGATTTGCATTTTGGAAATGTTCAAAGATGCTGAAGATTTGAGGGAATAATGCAATGATCACCCAAATACCCACCATCCAGATTTAACAACTGTTCACATTGGCTATATTTGCTTTATCTGCCTACAGGCATGTGTGTGTGAAATGTGTCTTTTTTTTTCTAAACCTTCTGCAAGTAACTTTTAGACACTATGACACTTCGGGCCTATATACTTCAATGTGCATACCCTACAAGTAAGGACATTTTCCTTGATAACCATATCATTATCACACATAAGAAAATGAGCAATGATTCCTTAACACCATCTAGTTTCCAGTCCATAATCAGAGTTTTTAAATAAATCTTTTTTACTGAAGTGTAGTTGACATACAGTATTTTTTTTTTTGAAGATTTCATTTATTTATTTGACCGAGATCACAAGTAGGCAGAGAGGCAGGCAGAGAGAGAGGGGGAAGCAGGCTCCCTGCTGAACAGAGAGCCCCATGCGGGTCTCAATCCCAGGACCCTGGGATCATGACCTGAGCCGAAGGCAGAGGCTTAACCCAGTGAGCCACGACATACAGTATTCTATTAGTTTCAAGTATGCAACATAGTGATTCAATAATTACATCCACTACAAAGTGCTCACCGTGGCAAAGGTAATGACCATCTGATAACCAGATGTTCTTCACTGTCCCCCCCATGCCAGTTCTTCTTTTTGAGCTGGAATCCTTGAAGATTCATATATTTTGGTTTTATATCTCTTTAGTCAGAGGATAGTTGGGGAATTATATTTTACATTTACAGCTCTTTTGGGTCTCAGCCCTCCTCCATCCCCTCCCTCATCCTTACTCCCATCTCTGTGCTATGTATACAATAGGCATTTAATAAATGACTGATAATGACTAACTGAAAAGTCCTACTTCTCCAAACAAAAGTTTGTACGTACATGTTTATAAACAGCATTACTCTTAATAACCAAGAAGCGGAAACAACCCAAATGTCCATCAGCTGATAAATGGATGAACAAAACGTGGTCTGTCCATACAATGGAATATGGAATATTATTCAGCCCTAAAAACGATGAATGAGATGAAAATGAAACACTGCTGCACACTCCAGCGTGGACGAGCCTTCAAGATATTTTGCAAAGAGAAGCCAGTCACAAGGGACCCCATACTGTGTGATTCCTTTTATACCAAATGTCTAGAACAGGCCTATCTGTAAAGAAAGAAAATACACTGATAGTTGCCTAGGGCTGGGGAGAATAAAAAGAATGGAAGGTGGGGGCGCCTGGGTGGCTCAGTGGGTTAAAGCCTCTGCCTTCGGCTCAGGTCATGATCTCAGGGTCCTGGGATCGAGTCCCGCATCGGGCTCTCTGCTCAGCGGGGAGCCTGCTTCCCTCCCTCTCTCTGCCTGCCTCTCTGTCTACTTATGATTTCTCTCTGTCAAATAAATAAATAAAAATCTTTATTAAAAAAAAAAAAAGAATAGAAGGTGAACTGCCAGGGAGTGCAAGTGTTTCTTTTTGAGGAGATGAGAACGTTCTAAAATTGATTGTGGTGATAAGTGCCCAATTCTGTGACTGTATTAAAAACCATTAAATTGGGACACCTGGGTGACTCAGTTGGTTAAGACTCTGCCTTTGGCTCAGGTCATCATCCTAGGGTCCTGGGATAAGTCCCGCATCAGGCTCCCTGCTCAGTGGGGACCCTGCTTCTCCCTCTGCCTGCTGCTCCCCTGCTTGTGCTCTCTCTCTCCATCTCTGAGAAATAAATAAGTAAAATTGAAAAAAACCCACCATTAAATTATACACTTCGAGTGAATTGTATGGTATGTGAATTAGCTCAATAGAGGTATTACTTCAGGGCATCTGGGTGGCTCGGTCAGTTAAGCTTCCTACTCTTTTGATTTCAGCTCAGATCATGGTCTCAGGGTCATGGGATTGAGTCCAGCATCAGGCTCTGCCCTTGGCGCAGAGTCTGCTTGGGATTCTCTCCCTCTTCCTCTGCCCCACCCCCTGCTCACGCTCCCTCTCTGTCTCTCAAAATAAATAAATAAAATCTAAAAAGTAAAAAGGGTATTATTTAAAAACAAAACAAAACAAAACAAATCAGTCCTGTTCTTCCTGGTTGTTCCAGATCACCGCAGGAACGGATGTTGACCAAACATCCTCCTTCCTCTTCTCCCATCTCACCTCCTCTGGACTCTCCTTCCTTTTGAACGTGGCAGAGATGTGGAGGATTGGAGAAATGGAAGCTTCACCTGCTATGGTGGAAGGGTCCTTTATCTTCTGGTCTGTTGACTGAGAAGAACTTCAACTTTCCTTTTCAAGAAAGGTGCTATGAGAGAGAGAGAGAAGGTCTCGTCTGGTCCCACCAGATGAGGGACTAGCCCTTTCCCCCAGACTGTTGGGTTACTGCAAAGTCCAGCGCAAACATAGCCGCCCATCTGAGACCATCTACTGGAGTCCAGGTCACCCTTGCCAGGTTCCATGTGTACAAAGCACTTGTATTTTGTGGGTGTCATGTGGTTGGAGTGGCTATCGTTTCTGTTCTGGGTTCCCTGCTGCACTGTGCATGGTCTTGTTCATCTTTGTATTTTCTGTGCCAACAACAGACGTTTGCATTTAAAAGGCAGCATGAGTGGAGTCAGGGTTTCTACACCCACTGCTCCAATCTGGCTCTCTGGGAAGGAATGGGGAAGCACTGGCCCTGAGGGAGATGGTCTCAAAATCTGGGGTTCTGAGTTCCAATCCCAGCTGCCCGGAGAATTCATCCGCTTACCCCTGAGGGACTATGGGGGGAGGGGCGGAAGGCACTGGCTAATACCAGGAAGGTTACACTTAACAGAGAGTTTACATTGAACCAGGAACTTAAAAAAAACATTTTGGTTAAGGGACTTAACCAAATTCTTCTTAGTCCCCTCAGTGCTGGCCAGGTATCCTCTGCTAATTTTACTAGAGAAGTGCAGTTGCAGCGGGGGTTGACCAAAGAGAAAGCTAACACGAGAAACCGGGCCTCCCAGTCCCTTTACCTCCCTAAATTTGTCTTCTTGGACTTCTGCCAATGTCTCAAGAGTCAGTGAGGTTTCCCTCAGGGCTTTTTGGCTACCCTGGCCTTCCTCCAGTGGTCACAGGGCAAAGGATCCCGGAAATATGCCCTCAGCTGACTGGCCCATGATGGCAGGAAGGGGAAGGGGAGAGGATTATTGGCAAACTATACCATGACTTGGGTGCCTGGGTGGCTCAGTCGGTTAAGCATCCAACTTTTGATTTCGGGTCACGATCTCAGGGTTGTGGGATCAAGCCCCTTGTTGGCCTCCTGTCAGCCCTGTGGTGGGCCCGCATTCAGCAGGGAATCTGCTCTAGATTCTCTCCCACTCCTTCTGTCCCTCCCCTCCAGCGCACGCATGCTCTTCCTCTCTCTCTAAAATAAATAAAATAAATCTTTCAAAAAAGAAAAAACTATACCATGATTGGTGTAATTCAGTCTCATTCTACTTGGTTAAAATGACCATTTTGCAGTTTGTACGTATATCAAATCACTATGTTGTACATCTGAAATTGATATAATGTTATACATCAATTATATCTCAAAAAGATACACATCAATATATGCATGCATAAAATGATAAAAAGATATGCATCAGATACATGTTTTTTAAAAAACTGGAAAGTTTAGGGGCGCCTGGGTGGCTCAGTGGGTTAAGCCTCTGCCTTCGGCTCAGGTCATGATCCCAGGGTCCTGGAATCAAGCCCCGCATCGGGCTCTCTGCTCGGCAGGAAGCCTGCTTTCCCCCCTCTCTCTCTCTGCCTGCCTCTCTGCCTACTTGTGATCTCTGTCTGTCAAATAAATAAATAAAATCTAAAAAAAAAAAATTTGGAAAGTTTAGGGGCACCTGAGTGGAGCAGTCAATTGAGTGTCCAACTCTTGGTTTCAGTTCAACTTGGGATCTCATGGTGGTAAGATAGAGCCCTGAAGCGGGCCCTGTGCTCAGCCTAGAGTCTGCTTGAGATTCTCTCTCTCCCTCTCCCGCTGCCCCTCCCACTTTCACTCACTCTGAAATAAATAAATTAATATTTTAAAAAGTTTTTTAAATATTTAAAAAGTTGAGGGGCGCCTGGGTGTCTCAGATGGTTAAACGTTTGCCTTTGGGCCAGGTCATGATCCCAGTGTCCTGGAATCGACCCCCACGTCAGGCTCCCTGCTCAGTGGGGGAGCCCACTTCTTCCTCTCCCTCTGCTGCTCCCCTTGCTTGTGCTCTCTCTCTCTCTCTCTCTCTAATAAATAAAATATTTGAATAAGTAAATAAGTTGAAAAGTTTAAAATAATTTTTTTTAATTGAGAAGTTTTATACTTGAAAGGACCCAAAAAGAAAGTGAAAAGACAAGCTGCAGAATGCAGAAAAGTATTTGCAAACACATATCTGACACGGTTCTACTACCCGGAATATGTAAAGAATTCTTACAATTTATAAATAAAGAGAGGGGTGCCTGGGTGGCTCAGTGGGTTAAAGCCTCTGCCTTTAGCTCAGGTCATGATCCCAGGGTTCTGGGATCGAGCCCCACATCAGGCTCTCTGCTCAGCAGGGAGCCTGCTTCCTCCTCTCTCTCTGCCTGCCTCTCTGTCTATTTGTGATCTCTGTCAAATAAATAAATAAAATCTTAAAAATAAATAAATAAATAAAAATAAAAATAAAGAGAGAAATAACCCAATTTTAAAAAACGGCCAGAGGATTAGAAGAGAAATTTCTCCGTGGCCAATAAGCCCATGAAAAGATGCTCAATGTCATTTGTCATAAGGGAAATGCACATCAAATCATGCTGAGGTCCCTACCACATCTCACCCACTAAGTTGGCTATAATCAAAAAGACAGACAATAGGGTTGGCGAGGATAGGTAGAAATTAGAATGCTCATTCACAGCTGCGCTGAAAGTCAATGGTGTGTTCTTTGGAACAAACGGTCTGGCAGTTCCTCAAAATGTTAAGCGTAGAGTTAATATATGACCTAGCAGTTCTATTCCCAGATGTGTCCCCAAGAGAAATGAAAACATGAAACTTGTACATGCATGTTCATAGGAGTATACGTAATTGCCAGAGTCGAAACAACCCAAATGTCCATTAACCGAAGAATGGAAAAATTAATGTGCTATATCCATACAATGGAATATTAATCAGCCATAAAAAGGAACGAAATTCTAACACACACAACAACATGGATGAACCCTGAACACAGGCTAAGTGAAAGCAGCCAATCACAATGTGCCACATGCTGATTCCACTTACCTGAAAGGTCCAGAACAGGCAAATTTATAGAGACAAAAAGTAGATTTGTTGTTTCCTGGGCTGGGGGTAGGGGAAATGGTAAGTGACTTACTAATGGGTAATGGGATTTCTTTTGGGGGTAATGATGTTCTGAAATGTATTGTGCTGGAGCGCCTAGGTGGTTCAGTCGGTCAAGTGTCTGCCTCTGGCTTAGGTCATGATCCCTGCGTCTTGAGATGGAGCCCTGTGTCTTGAGATGGAGCCCTGTGTCAGGCTCCCAGCTCTGCAGGGAGCCTTCTTCTCCCCTTCCTCTGCAGGCCCATTGCTTGCCCTCCTTCTCTCTCCTCACCGCACTCTTCCAAACTTTCGAGGCATCCCAAGTGACTAAGCGACAACCCCGTGTATTTTCTTGGGAGGCCCCAGCCAGCTTGATAACACGTGACCTCATTATTTGCTTCCCTTCCTTCCTTCCTTCATCTTTCTTCCCCACGCGGGCTGCCTCAGTCTTGCAAAGTCCCCAGTGAAACATTAACCCCTAAGCTTTGCCTCAAGCTCTGTTTTCCAGAAAGCCAAGGCAGATAAACTAGACATTGACTTGAGAGTGAAGGGTTTATAAAGGCTGTTATCATCACTCTGCGTACTACCTTGCCCCATTAAGTGGAGAGTTCTGCTTACTTCTCTGGGAGGGAATGGTACTGGGAAAATACCGTTAATCCTCTGAACTCCTGCACTCCACTGAGTGAGCCATCAGTTGTTGGTAGGAAGGATGGGGGTGTTTGCCCTGTAGTTATCAGCCGCTTTGCTGAAGACCGTTCAGCTTAATTGAGGGAATTAAAAACAGAAAACCCATTTACCCATTTGGATGTAGGAACCAGTTACATTTCTTCCAATCCAGCTCTTTTTTTTTTTTTTTTAAGTAGTCTCCATGCCCATCATGGAGCCCAACCCAAGGGTTGAACTCATGACCCTGAGATGAAGACCTGCACTGAGATCAGGAATAGGTTACTCAACGGACAGAGCCCCGCAGGTACCCCTAAAGCTATATTTTCATCTCAATTTGTCTGACTCCCAAGCCCTGTTCTCAGTTCAGAACCTATGGTAGCCGGGGAGGCTATTGTCAGGGCCCCAAGCAGGTTGCCTCTAGCCAGTGGCTCTCCCAGTGTAGTCCAGCTGTAGCAGGCAGGCAGGGACTTCGTAGGAATGATGCTGGTAATAGGGATGCTAGTGTCATATTAAAATGTTCATATTTGGGGCGCCTGGGTGGCTCAGCCAGTTAAGCATTGCCTTCAGCTCAGGTCATGATCCCAGGATACTGGAACTGAGTTCTACATCAGGCTCCTTGCTCAGCTGGAAGTCTGCTTCTCTCTCTGCCCCTCCCCCTGCTCACGCCCATATATGCACGTGTTCTCTCTCAAATAAAAAAATCTTTAAAATAAGATAAAATGTTCATATTTGGGGCATCTGGGTGGCTCAGTGGATTAGGCCTCTGCCTTCGGCTCAGGTCGTGATCTCAGGGTCCTGGGATCGAGCCCCGCATCTGCCTCAGCATCCCTGCTGAGCAGAGAGCCTGCTTCCCCCTCTCTCTCTGCCTACTTGTGATCTCTCTCTCTGTCAAGTAAATAAATAAAATTAAAAAAAAAAAAAGAACACTTTACAAGTTCACGTGTATGTGTGTGTTCTTAAAAAAAAAATGTTCATATTTTGTTTGGGGCATAAATTTAAAATGTGTTCCCAGGGGGCGCCTGGGTGGCTCAGTTGATTAAGGGACTGCCTTCCTCTAGGGTCAGATCCCAAGGTCCTGGGATTGAGTCCCACATTGGGCTCCTTGCTCAGTGGAGAGCCTGCTTCTCCCTCTCCCTCTGCCTGCTACTCTGCCTGCTTGTGTGCTCTCTCTCTCTCTCTCTGTGTCAAATAAATAAATAAAAATTTAAAATAATAATCAAATAAATAAATAGCATTCCCAGTATTTAAGATACATAGCTCAAGTCATCATTGTGTTACTGAAAGGCATGCCTTCCATTGATTAGTTCTCAGGATTTTTAAAAATTATTATTGTAATTTTTAGTGGCTAAGCTCCAAGTGCCAGACTGAAGATTCCCAATGGTATGCCAAGATGTGGGTTAGAGGTATGTGGAGGAAAGATGACTCCCACAGCCCTGGAGTAGCTGGCTCCTGATGACTGCCTCTGGCCTCACAAAATCAGTTTATCCTTTATGTCATAAAATATTTCCTATGGTAAGCCTACTGTGACACAAGCCGCAACGTGTGCCATGACATGAAAAAGTCTGAGAAGTATTGAAATAAATCATGCTTTTTTAAAAATTTTATTTTTTTTTTGAAGATTTTATTTATTTATTTGACAGAGATCACAAGTAGGCAGAGAGGCAGGAAGAGAGAGAGGAGAAAGCAGGCTCCCTGCTGAGCAGAGAGGCTGATGCAGGGCTCGATCCCAGGACCCTGAGATCATGACCTGAGCCGAAGGCAGAGGCTTTAACCCACTAAGTCACCCGGGCGCCCCTATTTTATTTTATTTTTTTAAGATTTTATTTATTTATTTATTTGTCAGAGAGAGAGAGAGGGAGAGAGTGCACAAGCAGGGGGAGTGGCAGAGGGAGAGGGAGAATCAGGCTCCTAAGGAGCCTGATGTGGACTGGATGCCAAGACCCTAGAATCATGACCTGAAATGAAGGCAGTCGCTTAACCCACTGAGCCACCCAGGCGCCCCATGGTTTGTTTCTGTTTTTGTTTTTTAAGATTTCATTTGTTTATTTGTCAGAGAGAGAGAGAGAGAAAGCGCGTGCGCGCGCGCAAGCAGGAGGAGCAGCAGGCAGAGGGAGAAGCAGGCTCCCCGATAAGCAAAGAGCCCAATATAGGACTCGATCCCAGGACTCTGGGATCATGTCTGAGACGAAGGCAGACACTTAACCGACTAAGCCACCCAGGTGTCCCTAAATCATGCTTGTAATAAGGGGTATTTTGCTCCCCCTGAAGTGGCCCACTAATAGAGAATGTTTGGGGATTACAGATGTAAGAAGCAGGTCAGAGGAATATTTGTCGAACAAATTAGTGAATCAATGAAATGAGCTGAAGATACCCTGTGTCCTCCTGTGTCTTAGTGGAGAAATAGGTAGAAAATAAATCTGATTTATCTGAGTAGAGAGATCATTTGGCAAAGGGGGACAAGGGAGAATGAGAGGACCACCGAATGTCCCAAGTTTTTCCCTCAGACCTCCCCACTCCAGTCCCTAAAAGATCTATCGTCATTTCTTTCATCATTTGTATCTTCTGCCCCAGAAGTAACACACAGGCTCTGCCTCCTCTGAAGTGGACTTCCTGGTCCCCTGAGGCCATTTTCCTTCTCCTCCGGCCTCTAAAGAGATTAGCCCGGCTTCCCCAGGAGGCCCCCAGAACTCCTCCCCTCCCCTGGGACAGTGGCTGCGCAGAGCACACAGGTGCCTACGCCTTTGTTTGCTGCTGTGTTCACCTCTGCACTGTTTGAATTTTGAACTCCTGAAAAGAAAACTCTTTTTGGTATTCCTTGTCACTGAATAAAGACAGGAAACACTTGCAGCAGAGCAAGCATCCCAGTATGTGATACATTGTCTAAACTACCTTCTTGCCCAGGATTTTTGACCAGCTCCCAGAGAGGGCTAAACCTCCGACATCCGCTACCCCGAGCTTCTGAAACACAGTAAGGGGCTCAGACCCACCGGCCTGGCTGGCCTCTTCCTACAAACAAGACCGGTTAGCAGCTGGGCACAACACATTGCCCAGTCCAGACCCAGCCAGGCCTGGTCTATCATCTCCGTTCCCTTTTTACATTCCTGACATTTAGGTGATCTCAAATATCTCAAATACCCATCCCTCACCTTGCAAAGGAGGAGAGGTGTGCATCAGCGGCTGGGAATGCCTGTCTTTAGCACAGGGGAGCTGCCAGAAAGTCCCCAGAGGCCTCTCTGCTTGCTCTGGCCCCAGACACTTCGTTCCCCCAGCGCGGCTTCCTCCCCCACTTCCCAACTCCTCTCAGAGCTATTTGCTTCCTCTTGAGGCCCCAAAACAAGGCCTCTTGCTAGGCCTGCAAGGTGTTCATCTGGGGCCTGCCACTCCCTCACCAAGACTAGGGGAGCAGTGTTTTTTTTTTTTTTTAAGATTTTTATTTATTTATTTGACAGAGAGAGATCACAAAGAGGCAGATAGTCAGGCAGAGAGAGGGGGGGGGAAGCAGGGTTCCCATTGAGCAGAGAGCTGGGTGCAGATGTGGGGGGCTAGAGATCATGACCTCCTGAGCAGAAGGCAGAGGCTTAATCCACTGAGCCACCCAGGAGCCCCACGGGAGCAGTACTTTTCAAGGGGTGCCGGGGGCCCCTCAAAGCTTAGTTAACCAAATACCCACCTCCACCTTGCGGGCCCGCAGTTCCTCAAATGGGAACAAAGAGAAAAGAGAACCAGGCAGGAAAATGGAAGAAAAATTTAGAATTCCAAAACTCAACCATAGCTACTTAGACACCTGAAATTATTATTTTTCATTTTTAATCATCCTTTTCTGATTTATTTGAAAGTAGTATCTTCTGGGGTGCCGGGCTGGCTCCATTGGAGAGCATGTGACTCTCAATCTCAGGGTCATGAGTTCTAGCCCCACTAGATGTTCTAGACCCAATCTCTAACTGAAGAGATTACTTTAAAGATAGATGACTGTAAAGGTAGACAGATAGATAGATAGATGAAGTATTTTCCCAGTGGGAAAAACTTAGAACATGTAAAAAACATGTAAAGAAAATAACAGTCACCTATAATTCCACGTCCCAGTGAAAAATACCTTGATATTTGGCATAGTTCATTTTTATGTTTACATGGTTTTGCATAATTGAAGTATACTGTATATATGAGTTTGTATCAATTTTTCTCACTTACTAAATCATGTGCACCTGCTCCTATCACTGTGTTTAGCTGTTGCAAATTATCCCATCATGTGGATGTACCATCATGTGTTTAACTGTTGATCGATCTGTGGATACTTGCTGCCTCCCTTTTTTTCTTGTTTCAATTATTGCTGCGTGTATATCACATTCTAACATGTGTATTGTACATCTAATATGTGTAACTAATTGTATATCTAGTATATGTAATTGTATATCACATTATAATTTTTTCTTTTTTTTTTTTTAAGATTTTATTTATTTATTTGACAGACAGAAATCACAAGTAGGCAGAGAGGCAGGCAGAGAAAGAGGGGGAAGCAGGCTCCCTGCAGAGCAGAGAGCCTGATGTGGGGCTCGATCCCAGGACCCTGGGATCATGACCTGAGCCGAAGGCAGAGGCTTTAACCCACTGAGCCACCCAGGCGCCCCCACATTATAATTTTTGTTTAAGATTTTATTTATTCATTTGCCAGAGAGAGAGAGAGAGAGAGAGAGTACAAGCAGGGGGAGCAGCAGGCAGAGTGAGAGGAAGAAGCAGGCTCCCCACTGAGCAGGGAGCCCCATATGGGGCTCAATCCCAGGACTCCGGGACCGCGACCTGAGCTGAAGGAAGAACCTTAACCAACTGAGCCACCCAAGTGCCCCCGAACTTAACTTGGTTCATTAATAAGTTTGCCTCTCTGGGATGCTGAGGGAAGAAAGGAGCCATCCTCTGAGATCTTCAAAATGTCATGCCAGAGCGGAATTGGTCTTTGGCTACAGCTCCAGGCCACACTCTGTGGTGGCCAGTTCAAGAGACTAGAATATTTGTGGAATGTCATTGATTGTTTTTGTGGATGTGATAGGTCATATCCATTTCGCTCACAAAGCTAGAAGTTCCACGAGGGTAAAAACCCGTCTCTCTTCTGGTAGATTCCCCAGAGTCAACTCGTGTATGTAGTCAAGTGCTCAGTAAGGACTTACCACATAAACTCATGGATGGATTTCCTCACCTCCCTTTTCATTTCACTAAAGCCCCTTTCTAGATTTCTATCTCAGGTGGCCATGGCCCATTTCTGTGGAGAATTTCTCTGCTAGCCTTCCTTGCCATCTAAGGATGAAGGCCCTGAAATTTCCCGCAGAGCCATCCAATCCAACAATGTTAGTTCCCATCCTTTTTCCTTTCCTATTCTGTTGCATTCCCTCACTGCTGCATTCTGTTTGTCCCCATGAGGCACTGATTTCTCACATCACATCCTTCCATGAGGAGACCTCTGCTGCCAGGCCCACCAGCGCTCACCCTCCCTTGTCACCCAAGTAGGACAACCTCACATCTAACCTGAGCATGAGTGTGCTGTTACAGGGAGGAGAATACTTCAGTGTTCAAGTTTGCTTCCCACTGCATTCCGGCTATCTACCAGATCAGTAATTAAGTCAGGGAGAGAAAAGAAAAGCGTCTATAGATGTTTCTTTTGGAAAAATAAATATTTGTTGGTTATTAGATACCTTTCCCTCAAACCCTGCTGGGTTTTGATTGGTGTCCCTTGAGCTCCCACACCAGACCACTGGCATTAAATTTCTCTCACTGAGGGATAACAATGTATCTGCTCTTAAGATAACTGAGTGCGTTTCCAAGCCCTCCTCTGTTTCTAGGGGAAAGGAAGGAGCTACTGAGTCAGAATATTATGCCAAGGAGCCCTCCTTTGGCTGTCTGCCTTCTGGAATGAAATAACCAGACTTGTGGGGGTCAGTTGTGCTAATAATGTTCATTTACAGCACGGGTGGAAACACTTCATCCCATGGTAACTTGGTTTCTGGGGTGGGGCTGATTCAGTTGTTTATTACTTGGTTTGTTTATTAATACCTCGAAGTCAGGGTTTTGATGGAGTAAGCCCCAAACAAAACAAAAACAAAACAATTATTCTCCATATATACAAGGAAACAAGCAAACAAACAAAAACCTGCCCAATCATGTAAATGGTCTTCCAGTGTTTTCCTTGGGTGAAAATTTCCTCAAACGAGACAGTATTTGCTAAATTATTAATACATGGACTATTAACTGCCTGGAATCAGGAACATCACAGTCTACTGACTCAACATGGAACTGATCTTCATAAGCTGGCGAAGACTTGGCCAGATAGGATAGAAAATTCCAGAACAAACTTGCAGCTGTATGCAAACCTGTCCCCAGTCTAGGAAGATAAGCTGCTGTCACGCTGTGAAAATCAGGAGCTCTCTGTTTGTTAAAGAGAACGCCAGAGACCTTGGTATTTATGCCTTGCAACATAGCCGGTAAGTACAATATTGTCTTAAGAGTTCTGAATTCCACGGGCAACATATTCGTTCCCCCAACATTTATTAAGCACCCATTTGGGGAGTGCAAAGATTTGAAATATGAGGTATCTGTCCTTAGATATTTATTTCTAAGGCTATCAGGGAGACTGAAACATACATAATTATAGGACAGGTAAATCTTTTTCTTTTTTTTTCCCCTCCCCTATTTATTATTATTATTATTATTATTTTGTTGTTGTTGTTAGGACGAGATGTAAATGCATGACATATGCAGCAAAGTCGTCTACTACAAATCAACTTGTGTTTCCTTTAGCTGCTGTGGATGCCTTACAGCACACGAAAGGCCTGTTCCCCTCCCAGTATGGTAAAACAGGCCTCTCTATTGCGATTCCCAGGAAATCTTTACCTTCAGGAAGTGATAGATAATAGGAGGTGGTGTAATCTCCTATCAGCGAGATTAGATTTTATTGTCCAAGAAAGGGGTGGGAGATTCAAGGAGTTGGAAAGGGGCTGAAGCTAGATTCCTGGAGAGCCTCGAGGACTGAATTAGGTTGGTTAAAGTTGTGGGGCCTGAAGGAGGGGTGGAGATGCTCATAGTGTAAGCAGGAAGCTGAACCAGGAAGCCGCGGGATCTCCTGTAAGGTCCGTAACAAACACAGAACAGAAACAGCAGAGGGCCTCAGCAGAAACATCGGGGCCTCTTTCTGCTGGAGGACCAGGAGTCTGGGGGATCCCTTCTAAGCACCCCAGGGTTGAGCAATGATCTAAAAGGGTGGAACCCATCTCTAAAACAGTTGATATCAGACTCCTCTTCAATCCAAGTGGGTTGGCTTGGGGTGGTTCTAATTAATGCCAAAAACATTTCAAAAAAATAACATAACTGACACCCTCAGCGTTGTTGAACAGTTCATATCTGCTACATGTGTGGGATGCTCAGTCTGGACATGTAGCCCAAAGCGAGGAAATCAGGGAGGGCTTCGTGGAGGAGGTGATCCTTTAGCTGAGAGCTAGAACATCTAAATGAGCTAGGCTAAGGAGGGATTTGGGATAGGGGAAAAGAGGTATTTGGGGAAGAAGGAGAAGCACAATTAAAGGGCATGAGGCGAGACAGTGGTGGACTTGGAGTACAGGGTGACATGTTAGATGGGCTCTTGTGGTTCAGGGTGGCTGGAGTGCAGGGAGGGAGGAAAGAAAGAAGAGGTCCCGTATTCTCTATACCATAAGATCTAGAGGTAGGTCAGGTAACCTCAGGATTGCTCCCAAATCACTTCTCTCTCCTTGCTCGGAACCCCCATCTCCTCAAAGCATAAGCCACCAGCCTACGACAGCTGCCATCCCTTGGTAGCAGAAAGTACTGAGCACGCAGTCTCCCTTTCCTTCTAGCTAGGATAACTCTGATTTTGTTTGGGAACTCCATCTTCCTTCACACAGATGTGTGCTTCGCTAAACCAATAATAATTATCTTCTTCCCGCGCTAGAGATTTCAGGATGGAAGGCGCTACAATTTCTGGCCTCTGAGACATAAAGGGGAGACAAGGGCAGGCCTTCTGGGAAAGATTTCTTTGTTCTAAAACACAGTGGAAGAAATAGTGCCTCCTCTTTTGTGACACGTTGGCGGGTCTGCATGTGACTCGGGGGCTGGGTCAACTGTCTCGGGGGCCCTTTGAGAAGCCAGCCAAGAGGTGGCCTGACACATTGAGGATCCAAGAATCTGTCACTTGACCTTCACCTCCTACTTTGCTAGCTCTGCGCTCTGGGACCTTCCACTGCATTGATTGTTCAACTGCCTCAGAGTAACACTACAGTGTCACTGTCACGCCCTGTTCGGGTCCTTCCGGCTTTTTATTCCCTTAGAGTCCATGGTCCATGGCTGTATTTGTCTGCTAGGACTGCTGTGACAAAATATCAGAGACTGGGTAGCTGAAACGATAGAAATTTATTTTCTCATAGTTCGGGAGGCTAGACGGCCAAGGTCAAGGTGTCAGCATGGTTGGTTTCATCCGAGGCCATTCTCCTTGGTTTGTAGAGGGTCACCCTCTCGCTGCTGCTTCACCTAGTCATCTCTCTGTGGCCTTTGTGTGTCTCCCTCTTAGACAAACACCAGTGGGGGTGGGTCAGGGCTCCATCCTAAGGGTCTCATTTTAACTTAATCACCTCTTTAACGATGTTAGCCCCAAATACAGTTACGCTTTGAGGGACTGGGGATTGGGACTTCAAAACATGAGTTGGGGGGTTGATGCCTGGTCAGAAGAGCATGTGACTTGATCTTGGGGTTCTGAGTCCCAGCCCCATATTGGTGTAGAGATTACTTAAATAGATAAAATTTTAAAAAATGGATTTGGGGGGTGCCTGGGTGGCTCAGTTGTTAAGCGTCTGCCTTCGGCTCAGGTCATGACCCCAGGGTCCTGGGTTCGAGCCCCGCATCAGGCTCCCTGCTCAGTGGGAAGCCTGCTTCTCTCTCTCCCACTCCCCCTGCTTGATTCCCTCTCTCGATGTCTCTATCAGATAAATAAATAAGATCTTTAAAAAAAACCTGTTTAAAAAATAATAAAAAATACGGATTTGGGGAACGTAATTCCACCCATTGCCATCACTATAGGGACTACAACGTGCACCACACCACACATGCCCTTGCTGTCTCTTCCACTCTGGTTCAAATCCAACTGTCACGGGCTGAACTGTATCCCACTGAAAGACATACTGAAGTGAATGCATGGATGTGACCTTATTTGGAAATAGGGTCTTTGTAGGTGTATCCAAGTTCAGAAGAAGTGACCCTAGATCAGTATGGGTCCTGATCCAATGACCGATATCCTGACAGAAACATGGAAATTTGGACACAGACCCAGGAGGGGAGAATGCCAGGTGACCACAGAGACAGAGACTGAAGTGATATGCCTCCCAGCCAGGCAATGCCAAGGATGGCCAGCAGCCTCCAGAAGCTATGGAGAGGCAAGGAAGGATCCTCACCTGGAGCCTTCAAGAGGGCAGAGCCCAGCTGATACCTTTTCAGACTTCTAGCTTCTAACACTGAGAAGGAATACATTTCTGTTATTTTAAGCCTCTTGGTTTGCGATCACTTGTTATAGCAGTTCTAGGAAATGAGCACACCGACCGTCCAGAGACTCTGCATTTGCTCAGTCTCATGTCACTGAAGCAAAACACAGAATCACGTTGATTAGATTCACTTTAAAATTTTGACAATTTCAGTATGCCATCCCAGGCAGTGTGTTTACCCTCCCCCTCCATCAGAGAACTTCACTGATCACGCTCTCCGTCATGGTCACTAGCGCAGCATAACTAACCTAAAATTTAGTAGTTTAAAACCATCCAATGTTCTCAGACTGTTGGGTCCCCTAAATAGGTCCTTACAAGACAACCTTCAATTTGATATCTCTGACCCAACCTCTTCCTTCCTGGAGGTACAGACTCATATACTGAACTAATTCCCTTCCTTCCTTCCTTCCAGCATTTTCTTGGATGGATGGATTCCGTGGGTCAGGAGTTCAGATCTGGTGAGGATGGTTGTCTCTGCTCCACGATGTCTGGAGACTGAGCTAGAAAGACCCAGAGGCCAGGAGTGAATTGACAGCTGACTCGGAGCTGGAATCCTCCCCTTGCCTTGCATTCCTGAGCCAGGGTTAGGATGACAATGACTCAGAAATGAGGACTGCCACCAGAGTGCCTACACATGGCTTCTGGATGGGGCTATTCATTTTTCCTTCTATGGATTGTGCTTTTGGTCTAATATGTAAGGCATCTTTGCCTAACTACATGGTATATTCTTTTTTTTTTTTTTTTTTTTTTTTTTAAAGATTTTATTTATTTATTTGTCAGAGAGAGTGAGCACAGGCAGACAGAGAGGCAGGCAGAGGCAGAGGGAGAAGCAGGCTCCCTGCTGAGCAAGGAGCCCGATGTGGGACTCGATCCCAGGACGCTGGGATCATGACCTGAGCCGAAGGCAGCCGCTTAACCAACTGAGCCACCCAGGCGTCCCTACATGGTATATTCTTGAACTCACATGTCTCCTACTTCTCCTGCTCGTAGCAGAGGCCGCAGAGGCCCTGGAAGATTGGTTCTTTGATATCTACCTGGAAGCTCTTGGGAAACGTGTCAATGAGTTTATAAGCCTTCAGGTCTGCATGTTAAATCATATTCTGCTGGAAACTGCTGGAGTGACTTTTCTTTCCTGAAACTAAGCCCTGACTGATACACATATTTTGTCTTCTCCTGAGTGAGGGATGAATCATCTTTGTTCCTAGGACCATCTCCAACATCTTTTTGCCCTTGATATCATTCCCTCTTTTTCTACTCAAACACGTTGCTCCTGCAGTTAACCTTCTCTCTGTCTCTTATCAGCACTGTTCACCAGGTTTCCCCTCCCCCCCCATCACTGGATCATTCCCATCAGCATAAAGACCTTCAGTAATAGCTTTTCTCTTGCAACACAAACAAGCCAACTGTTCTTCTAGCTACCACGTCCATTCTCTTCCAGGCAAAAGCCCATCAGTGGTGTTATCTGTATCTGTCATCGTTCACGCATACACACACCCGCTATTGGTCTCTTTCTCCACCAGACCCAGACTTGCCCCCACCACTGCACTGAAACCAGAGCCTCCAGCTTACCAAGGTCACAGTCAATACCCAGCCCTCAGCTTAGTCGACCCAGTGATCATCTCCTCCTGAAAACTGCTTCATCACTTGTCTTTCAGGACACATCCTTCCATGTCCTGTGTCCCTCCACCTCTTATCTTCTTGGCTTTTAAATATCAGGGTTCCCAGAGCTCTGGTCCTTGATTCTCCCAGGGGACTTCCTCCACACCCATGACTTTAACACCAAGTGTACTCAGTGTACCAAGTGTACCACCTCCCAGTTTACACCTCTAACCCAGTGTCTTCCTGGGGTTCCTGGCTCATACACCATCATTCTTTCTTTTCTTTCTTCCTTTCTTCCTTCCTTTCTTTCAAATCTATAGAAAATCAAGAGAATAGAATGATGAACCCCATGGTCCTAAGTGCTTTTGTGATATCTTGCCATGGATTTCTGATAAGTATCTTAGAGCTAACTATGTGCTCTCTCTATGTGCTCAAACCCAAACCATGACAGTTGTTCTTTGTTGGACAAAGAGTAAGTAAGTCCCGGAGAGTACCAATAGTCACCCCGCAAAATCTCAGCCCTGACGTTAGGTGAAGTCTGCCCTTTTATCTTTGTTTCTGTCTCTCATTCTCCCTGTTTGTCTCTCTGTCCATCTCTCTCTCTCTCTCAGGCTCCAGCTGGTATGGCTTTGGATCATTAGCAAGCCAAGAAAATGGACACACTGGACATATCCAGGAGCTAAGTCACACAAGGTAGGCATACAAACCTAAATAGATAAGAGGCTGCCCAACCCTTACCTCCCAGGGCTGGTGTCCCAGATAATGATCACAGTGTCTCACATTGTATATAATTTTACACACTTTACAAAGGGTTTTTACAAATGTTTCCATATTTAATTTTTCACAGGAATCCCGTGAAAAAGGCGGTACAGGTATTATTTACCCTAATTTTTTAGATGAGGAGATGTTGGATTGCCTACCACATCCTGTAAGTGGCACTGCTCCGCCAGGGCTGAGCCTTGATCTTCTCACTCTAGGCCACCCCTGATTCTGCAAGGGCAAGAGAGGTCACGGTCCACATCTCCATCGACTTAGATGTCGAGATTCCCATAGAGAGATGACTATGTGCCAGGTTTTCAAATGTGTTTAATTTAGATGGATTACCTGTGCTTAAGGATTTTTCAATCCAGTAATGAAAAAACAAAAGCAAGTCAATATATGGTTTTAGACGTATGCAGAGATAAGAAAATTCTGAAAGAGAACGTGACAAGGTCAAAAGTATTAGAGCACAAGTATTCAGAACTTTGCCCTCCTCCCACGTTCATCCTAAGAGCCTGAATGCTATGGACTGAATGTTTGCATCCACCGCAAATCCATATGGGACCTTTGGAAGGTAATTTGATTTGGATGAAGTCATGAGAATGGCCCCTTATGATGGGATGAGTATCCTTATAAAAGAAAAGGACCAGTGTGCCCTCTCTCCAGCATATGAGGAGATAGCAAAAAGGCAGATAGCTGCAAACAAGGAAGAGGGGCCTTACCAGACACAGAATCTGCCAGCACTTGATCTTGGACTTCCCAGCTTCCACAATGGTGAGAAATAAATGTTGTTTAAGCCACCCAATCTATGGTATTTTGTTATAGCCGCCCAAGCTAAGACCCCGAACCTCCTCAGAATCGGTCGTGTGGGGGGAAGCTCTAGGGCTGGAAGAAGTTTAGAGAAGGCATGGGGAGGGGGTAGGACTGGGAGGTCGGGGCACTATCTCTACCACAGGAAAGCATGAAGGTAGAAGCAATAGAGGCACAGAGACTTCATAGGTAGCCTGTGGTGGAAGGTGAGATGCTTATTTCCATCCCCCAATCTTGACTATAGAACCTGGTTTAAGAGCTATTGTAACCTCCTTCCGGGTCCCAGGTGTGTGTTTGTGTGTGTGTGTGAATTTCTGGGGGACGGGGAGGTCACAGAGTAGAGGCTTTCAAGGTGGGCTTCTGCCCGGTTAGACTTCAGGAATGTGAAGGGATCTGCCAGCGGATTTCCAGACCAGCTAGAGGAAGAGTGAGCAAGAGTCCCAGCCGCTCCCACACCTGCGCTGTACACTTGCTCCTTCCTTTCCTTTCTTCCCAAGGCTGAGAAAGACTCATCTTTTTGGCAAAAGGAAGAGCTCCTCACTTAGACGACAGGGCTATTACCAAAGAAGAGGGGCACGGAAAGGGGAGTCACTTAGGCAATCTGGGAGCCTATGTGCTAGTGCTGTGAGTTGATTGAACAGGAAAGACTCAAAACTGGGGATAGATTTTGAAAAGAAAAGATACAGAACCACGGGGATGCCTGGGCAGCTCATTCGGCTGCGTGTTTGGCTCTTGGTTTCAGCTCAGCATGACCTCAGGGTAGTGGGATTGAGCCCCATGTTGGCCTCTGTGTCTGGTGAGGAGCCTGCTTGGGATTCTTTGTCTCTCCCTCTGCCCCTCCACCCCCCTCAAATAAAGAAATACATTTAAAAAATATTTTTTAAAGATTTTATTTAGTCATTCGAGAGAAAGAGCCTGACTGAGTGGAGGGTCAGAAGGAGGGGGAGTAGCAGACTCCCCACTGAGCGGGGAGTCCAACGCAGGGCTGGATCCCAGGACCCAGAGATCATGACCTGAACGAACGCAGACACCTAACCATCTGAGCTACCTAGGCACCCCAAATTTAAAAATCTTAAAAAATAAAAGTACAGAACCACCACCAGCCTGGACAGAGACCACAGTTCCAGGACCAGACATCAGCTTGAGTGCCTGATCTGAAGCAATGTCAAAGCCTGGAAGGCATTGCGGGGTCTAGCTGCGGTTACACACACAGAGCAAATGAATGAGAACATCTCTGCTGACCATGCAGAGTAGATTGAAATGGGGGTGAAAGAGGAGGCTTCTCTCATGAGCCCCCTGCACGTTTCCAACTGCCTGTTGGAAATCTCCAAACAACATGCTCAAAACCCCATCCACTGTCTTTCTCTCAGTCCTGCTCCCCTAGTGTCCCTGATGTGTATTCAGAGCAGTCTTATCTTCCTACTCACCCGGCTTAGATGCCTCTGCCCCCTGCCTCACCTTCACCCCATCCGTAATCAAGTGCCGTGGATTCCCCGTGGAGAAGGTCTTCCAGCCCTCTCTCCTGCTGGCTTGAGTCAGGTCTTTACCTCCTGCCCCGATCTCCCACATTAGAACAGCTGCCTGACCCCTCTTCTTCCACACTCCCTTCTGATTCACCCTTTGCACAGCTGCCAAGCTCATTGGCTCCCTAAAGATGGGTGCCTAGCCCCTGGGTCTAAAGTCCTGTGAAACTCTCCTTCTGGGTATCTACCAGAACCTCATCCACAGTGGAAGACATGGAAAGGGATTTCTGATGGGCTTGAGGGGAGGGGGATAGAAGTCCCCCATCCCAAAAGAAAGACCTCCCTGATAGGACAAAAAGCCCGGTGTGGTAGCTGTGATATAGTAGCAAAGCCCAGCCGTGGCAGGAAGTAATGATTCTATGCGGGATGTGGAGGAAGATTCTAGAAAACAGTTATGTCACCTCCTTGCTTAATACACATAGGCTGGCCCCTACTGCGATAAAACCCCAACCCTCTTGCTCAGTATACAAAATCATTTGCAATCTGATCTCACTTTCTCTTTCCTGCTTCCCTCCTCTCTCTGCCACCCAAGCTGTCTTATTCCAATGTCCCTGAACTTCTCTCTGTGCTCTGAACAGCCCATGACTTTCTACGACAACTTCCATGTGCCCATACATTCCTCCGTCCGGAATGCCCTCCTTTCTATATTTCCTAGGCAAAGGCCTGCTCCTCCTTCAAATGACCTTTTCCTCTGTGAAGCTTTCCCTAGCCCCACAGAGCTAGACTCACTTAAACCTTGACTCATTGTTTGGCACCAACCATGTCTACCATAATTTACGTGTTTGCTTGTTTCCCTCTTAAGTTGGTATATTTTATGGACACACCCTTTTGTGTCCCCTTTTAGAACAATGCCTGCTCTCACAGGCACAGAAGGAGCCATATTTCAGACGAGACTCCGCTACCCGTGTCCACGATTAATTGGGCCAGAGCTGGATCCCGAGCCCAGCACGGCAGTCTGTAGGCTACCCATGAATCTGTGACTTGCAGCCGCCTCAAAAAGATAAACCCAGGTAATCCGATACCTTTGCTGGGAATTTGCAATGAGAAAATTGAGAGACTGAGCCAGTTAGCAACAGGGACAGAAGCTGAAAGAAAGACTGAGAAGCCAGAGTCGGGGGAGCCATGGGGCTTGTGTTCAAGACGGGACCATGCCAAGGTAGGGGGCACAGGGCTGCGAGTGAGGCTAGAAGGAAAAATCTGGCTGAGAAAGGCCATGAGATCTGGGGGAAAACAAGGCTCCCCAGTTTCTGGCTCTGTTGGGGCTTCTCCTAGGTTTCTTTTCTCGCAACACTCCTCCTTCCTTTCTCTTGGAGGAATCTCTGTCCCTTGTAACCAAAAGAGCCTGAAATATGCTCCCCCAGACTGTGAGAGCTTCAGCTGTTCCCGCAGCGTTTCCCTGGAGTTGGTGTTTACGGTCTGAGAGTTTTCTGTCTCGCCAGGTGGTCCCTTTTCTGGTCTTTCGGTCAGAGAGAGCAGCCGTTTGGGGGGACTTTTATTTTTCATCTGTGCCCATTCGCCTGTCTGGTTTCTGGCTTCTTCAGCCCCGCCTCTGGGATACAGGAGGAAAAAGAAGATCCAGGGAACTCACCCGCGTGTCCTTCTCTGGGACCTGAAGTCGCTTTCTGGCTTGACTTCCGCCCACCTTCCAAAGTCTTCTTATATTTATTTCCTGTTTAATGTCTGGGGCTTTCAGTTACAGCGGTGGGAAGAACAGGGAAAGGTTTGTCCACTACATCTTCTGAGAAGCAGAAGTCCTTCAAAGAACAATTTTGCAAAATGACCACCATTTACATTCCACTTAGCCTGAAAAGGACACATCTCCAGTGCCTCTGGTTGCCCCTTCTCAGGTGGGTCCCCATGAAAACCTCTTTCCTCCACTTTCTTTATAGTTCCCCACACATGCATGTATGCTTAACCGATAGTTGATTACTTTTTAAACCTTATATCATTGGGATCCGGCCAGCCTTCCTCACTCAGTAGTGCGTGGTAAGGTTCACCAGTGCTGGTGAGTGTGGCTCTCTCTCATTTCTTCATTGCCTTATAGGAATCCGTTGTAGGAATATACGACAGTTCCCACAGGTACTCTTTCTTTGATGGTGTGCGCATGGTCGCCAGTTTTATGCTTCTGGAACGACGCACCATGAGTATTCTATAATTTTTTCTCAAGATTCTTTAAAAATTTATTTGACAGAGAGAGAGACAGTGAGAGAGGGAACACGAGCAGGGAGATTGGGAGAGGGAGAAGCAGGCTTCCCGCCAAGCAGGGAACCCAATGTGGGGCTCGATCTCACGACCCCGGGACCATGACCTGAGCCGAAGGCAGACACTTCACCGACTGAGCCACCCAGGTGCCCCTGCCATGAGTATTCTTGTGTGCCCCTCCCTTTTTTTTTCTTCAAGATTTTATTTATTTATTTGACAGACAGAGATCACAAGCAGTCAGAGAGGCAGGCAGAGAGAGAGGGGGAAGCAGGCTCCCTGCTGAGCAGAGAGCCCTATGTGGGGCTCCATCCCAGGACTCTGGGATCATGACCCGAGCCGAAGGCAGAGGCTTCAACCCACTGAGCCAAGGCGCCCCTTGCTCACATTTTAATAAGGAGAGTATCGGGGTGCCTGGCTCAGATCATGATTCCAAGGTCCTGGGATCAAGCCCTGCATCTGGCTTCCTGCTCTGAGGGAGGCCTGCTTCTCCCTCTCCCACTCCCCCTGCTTGTGTTCCCTCTCTAGCTGTGTCTCTGTGTCAAATAAATAAATAAAATCTTTTAAAAAATAATGAGAATATCAAGAAATATTTTTGAGTGAAAAAAGAACAATGATAGACGAAATGGGGGGACAAATGACCTTGAGCCTGACATTCAGTGGGGCCATGCCTTTTCCTTGATGCTGGATACATACCCCAGAGCTCTCCTGAGAGACCGGGGTCTGCCCCCTACACTGTCCCCGGCTCCCTGCCCAGGCAGAGATGTCGGGAATGAGATGGAGAGAGGTGTAGACAGCCGGCAAGTGAAACTTACCTTCCCTAGAGGACCAGGCACACATTTCCCAAAGTACCCGGAAGGGTGGGAAAACTCCAGGTGTCCTGGTGAGCAGGTACTGGGTGTCATGGAGCTTTGCACTTTCCTACTGGGGAAGGATTTAGTCTAAGGAAAAGGAGGCTACGAAGAAGGCATATGCCTCAGGTGCATGATTGTTCCAGGGATTTCTGCTCTTAGGACCAGCCAGACTGGTGTCCACCCCTGGTGATGACTCAGGCCCGCAGGGGTGACTGAGCTGTCATTAAGCCTTATTTCCGGGGAGGTAGACTGAGGCAGAGAGGGAGGAGAGGACGAGAGGAGAAAAGAGAGGAGCTCAGAGTAGGTTTTGCTAGGGAAGGCAAGGTTCTAGAGCTTCCTGAGGCCGGATTATAGCCAGCTTGTTCTGGCTCCTGGGGTCTTTGGAGTAAGTACCACAGCCTGGAATGCTTTGTGCCTGGTTTTGCTCATTGTCTCCTTCCTGTCAGTCGGGGATCAGCTGACATATCACCTTCTCAGCCAGGCCTTCCCAGCCTCCTTGTCTGACACGGTTGCCTTCACCCCCCTCCATCACTCTTCACCACGTGCTTTCATTTCCTACAGAGCACGTCATAGCAGACGCTGTTGCCTGCCTCCCCAAAGGCCATTCCCCTTCAGCCTTGCTGACAGAACCCCGATTTTGTTCAGGTGACTGTTCCCACCCCCACTCACCTCAGGAGTGAACCATAATTAGTCTAAGCCAATTATGAGGCTCCCAGTCCCTTTGCCAGTGCTCAGTTTGGGATTGGGTATGGGATGACGTCCTAACCAATGAAATATGAGGGAAACCTATGGGGGGCTGGGGGCTCCTGGGAAATCCTCTTTTATTTTCTGAAAAGGAGAAACATGGCATGAAACAGTCCCTCTATCCTTCCAGAGAATTTTGTCCTGAGTGGGATGACTGGAACTTCAAGAGCCGACTTACAGGGGTGCCGGGGTAGCTCAGTGGGTTACATATCTGACTTCCGCTCGTGTCACAATTTCCTGGGCAAATAGGAAATTCTTTATTTTGGAGATCTGGTGTCTGCATAATTTCAACAGAAGCTTTACTTTTTAGCAGGCTACAAACGATGTCTGGCTCCAATCTGAGCTTTGGGGATTTCCAGTTTCAATCCAACAAGGAAGTGAGCTTCAAAGAGAACGTGACTGGTAAGGGCATTGACTCTGAGGTTGGCATGAATCAGAATCACCTGGAAACTGGTTTAGATCATTCAGACGCCTGGCTCTGCCACATGGACTCTGACTTAATGAGTTTAAAGTGGGGCCCAGGCATCTGTATTTTTAACAAGCCCTCCAGGTGATTTTTAACAAGCCACCTATATTTTGAGACCTGCCTGGAAGGAAGAGACCAGGAAGGAGGAGTCTGGGAAGGGAGGGGATTTGGCAGCTCGAAGGCCTCAGGCTATGAGGGAAGCTTGAGTCAGGCCTGTGAGGGGCAGAAGGCTTTGAGACTTGACACTGTGGCCACCTTTCTATTTAGGTGCAGTTTGGGGGTTTTTGGGCCACATCGAGCGTGAAGAGCAAGGCATGATCCCAGGCCCAGACCTAGCTTCTCCAACAGGCAGCTGGATCTTTGACCTCCTACCCTTTACTCTGACCTTCACATTTTCTGCTTTCTGGTCAGTCCTAAGGAGGGTAAAGGGCTGGCCTGAGTTGCTGAAAATGCTGCTGGTAGCTTGGGAGTTTTCAAGGACTGGAGATAATGCAACCAGCGGCAAGTATCTAAAAATAGAGCCAAACCAGCAAGAAGCCAGCTGGTTAGGGATCCTGAGGCCTTCCTGGGTGAAGAGAGGCCTCTGAGGCATTGCAGCCCTCTAGAAGCCATAGCGTTTTTTTCAGCACAGCCCCTGGCTGCTCCCACTGTGTAAGTAGCTGCCCCTTGACCCGGAAACAGAGCCTCTCTTCCCTGGAGCAGGCTGCAGGGTCAGTGCCACTGCTGTGTAGGGTCAGTGGGGTCCCAGTGGGCGTTCTGAGCCTGCTCTAGCCACCAGGAGGACTCTATTTCATCTTACGTAATGTTTAATATTTATTTATTTCCTTATTTATAAGTAGGCTTGATACTCAGCCTGGGGCCCAACACAGGGCTTGAACTCATGACTCTGAGATCAAGACCTGAGCTGAAGAGTTGGACCCTTTTTTTTTTTTTAAATTTTATTTATTTATTTGACACAGAGAGAGAGAGAGAGACAGCAAGAGAGGGAACACAAGCAAGGGCACTGGAAGAGGGAGAAGCAGGCTTCCTGCCAAGCAGGGAGCCTGATGCGGGGCTCAAACCCAGGACCCTGGGATCATGACCCGAGCCGAAGGCAGATGCTTAACGACTGAGCCACCCAGGTGCCCCAAGAGTCGGACCCTTAACCAACTGGGCTACCCAGGTGCTTGAGGGAGGGGCTCTATTTTAAATTGTGGCAAGATGGTCCCCATGGAAAGGCTGAAGCAAGTACTTGAAATCGAGGGCCCTCTGTTCCCACTCCAGCCCTGGCTCACTCTGCCTTCCAGCGAGCAGAGGACAGCCTCTGAGTCTTCCCTTTGTTCATACCAGGGGAACCAAGGTGGAAGGGGCGACAGCAGCACAGTGAAAGTACCCAAAAGGAAGGATGTGGGCAAGAGGCTGCTGTCTGGGGAGGCACACCTGTGTGTTGGGATGCAGAGCTCTTAGAGGTGCATGTGTGTGTGCTTTATCTTAGAATTTAAAAAAAGGTTTCTAAATCCAGAGAGATTTTTATTACAATAAAATCTTTTCACACAATCAAATCTTAGCTATATAATGATACAGATGAAAAACAATTTTTAACACGTTTCTAATGTAAAATAAAATGTTTTATTGAGGATGGACCATGTCGAAAGATCTGTGCGAGGAACCGTGAAGCATGGAAGGACAGCTCTAGTCTCTGCTCCCAGAGAACTAGCAATATCATGGGAAAGTTACTCACTCACTGAGCTTGACCTTGAGCTGGGCACCGTTCTCAAGGCCTTCCAGTGCCCTAACTCATTTGATTTTCACAACTGTCCTTTGCAGAGTTAAAAAGCAGTTACAATCACAATTATGATTCCTGTTCTAAAGATGAAGGCACTGAGGCAGAGAGAGACCTAGATCATAGCTAGTGAGGGACAGAGCTGGGGTTAGAATCCAGATGCGGATATCCAAGGCTGGCCCATCATCCTGGTGCTAAACTGTCCTCAGTGTGGTTGGCACAGACTGGGGGTTGGAGAGAGAGAGAGCAGGGGGAGGGGCAGAGGGAGAAGGAGAGAGAGAACCTCAAGCGGACTCCGTGCTGAGCTCAGAGCCCAGTACAGGGCAGGATCTCCCAACTCCAAGATCATGACCTGCAGGCTGGGGGTTGGGAAGATTGTGCTTCAGGGCCCTTCCTCCTCTTGGGAGTTCACAACTACGAAGTGAGAAGATTGCATTTTATACAAAAATAAAACCAGAGGTTCTCCAGTTCACAAGGACTAAAAAGGTTGTGGAGTCTAACAACCTAGCCGTTCTCTGCAACCTCACACCCGGGTGAGTGTTGCCCTTTTCACTCTTGAAGGCCACACAGTGACGCTGTTGTGATTCCAACCGTTCTTGGCTTTCCAGTTCTGGCCTTGCTTCCAGACACAGTTTTTGAGCATGACAAGAATCAGTCTCCAGAGAGTCACATTTATCTTTTTATTTTTCTACCTGCAGTGTGTTATTACCTAGCTTTATCATGCCAGTTACCTGCCAGACTTCACGCTGAGTGTCTCCTACTTATTTCTGAAAGTCAGATCTGCTGCACATCACTCCCAGCTTGGCCACCACTGAGGCTATTCAAAGAATGTTCCAAAGGCTCTAAAAGCTATTCCTTACAAAAAGCCGAAGAACAAGCTGAACCAAACAAAACCTCTTTTTTTTTTTTTAAGATTTTATTTTTATTTATTTGACAGAGATCACAAATAGGCAGAGAGGCAGGAAGAGAGAGAGAGAGAGAGAGGGGAAGGGAAGCAGGCTCCCCGCTGAGCAGAGAACCCGATGCGGGGCTCGATCCCAGGACCCTGGGATCATGACCTGAGCCGAAGGCAGAGGCTTTAACCCACTGAGCCACCCAGGCGCCCCCCAAACAAAACCTCTTAAAAAAAAAAAAAAGACTTATTTATATTTATTCAAGAGAGAAGAGAGAGCTGGAGCAGGGGTAGAGGCAGAGGAAGAGAGAGAAAATCTCAAGCAGGCTCCCCGCTGAGCACAGAGCTCTATGCGGGACTCAGTCCCAGGACCCTGAGATCATGACCTGAGCCAAAACCAAGAGTCAGTTGCTTAACCGACTGAGCCACCCAGGTGCCCCTAACAAAATCTTACTATCAGTGGCTCCCTTGTTAGAAGGGCAGGGGCGGGGTTGTCATTTCCTGTGGTGACTTTTAAAGAAGATTCATTTAGAAATCTCAGTACTGCCTTTTATCAGAAATGCCTATCTCAAAACAGAAAGAAATCCAATCTCACTGCCATATGGTCATTTTCTGTCCACTAGGTTGTACACTCTGCAGAGCAGATGTTCATTTTGTCTACTGTTGTATCCCCAGCACCTAGTACAATGCCTGACCCACAGTAGGTGCTCAATAAAGCTTGTTGATGAATAAACAAAGGAACTGATACACCAAGGGGCGCCTGGGTGGCTCAGTGGGTTAAAGCCTCTGCCTTCGGCTCAGGTCACGATCCCAAGGTCCTGGGATCGAGCCCTGCATCAGGCTCTCTGCGGAGCCTGCTTCCCCCTCTCTCTCTGCCTGCCTCTCTGCTTACTTGTAATCTCTCTCTGTCAAAATAAATAAATAAAATCTTAAAAAAAAAAAAAGAAATGATACACCAAGTAATAATGGGAGCTGTGTCCTAAAGGAAGATGGTAGGCAGCCCGTGGTCTATCCTTGGAACTTAAGAGATGGTTACCTTCCCAGGGAAATGAAAATCAACCCATACAGCCAGAGGTGAAAGTATTCCCCCTTGAAGTAGGTTTGTGGATATGCTGCCATTGGAGACTGGGGAAACCCTCAAGACCTTTCAAAGGTGTACAGTCAGATCTAGAACTAAAAGGGCATATCAGTGAATTAATGGTTTTGTAACAGGACAGAACATCCTGTTCGAGTGTAGGCCTGGAGGAATCCACATGCAAATTGGAAACCACAAAGTTAAAGAGCAAACACTAATTGGGGGGACCTCTGGTGACAGATCCCAAAGAGAGGGTGCCCTGAGCAGTGTGCCAGGAAGCAAAAGCCATCCCCGCAGAGGCAAGGAAAACCTGAGTGGCCAGTCCCCAGTGCCACCAGTGGTGGAAATCCCCTGGCCCTTGGCCTCTGATTCCACACTCTGAGGAATCTTTTGGCAACAGTCTGTTTTCCAGGAGGCTTTTTGAGAATGGGTGTTTGTAGACTGGTTGATCAAATTCCAGGGAATTTTATTTTTTTTACCTTTTTTTATTTGGAAAATTCTTTTGTAGAAACTGAACAATTGATGCAGCTAATCTATAATTTACCCAAATGTTGGGTACTTTATTATATTGGCATGCTAGAAGTTAGCTCACTAAATTTTCTCAGATAAATGGGGGAGAGGGGCGCCTGGGTGGCTCAGGGGGTTAAAGCCTCTGCCTTTGGCTCAGGTCATGATCCCAGAGTCCTGGGATCAAGCCCCGCATTGGGCTCTCTGCTCCTTGGAGAGCCTGCTTCCCCCTCTCTCTCTGCCTGCCTCCCTGCCTACTTGTGATCTCTGTCTGTCAAATAAATAAATAAAATCTTTAAAAAAAAAAAAAAGAAATGCGGGAGAAAAAGAGTCAAGTAATTGATGTTCTGAGCCCATGTTCTACATCCCTTTCATGAATTGAATCTCAAATACATTTTTTTATTTTTATTTTTTTCTAAAAATATTGCTGATTTTCTTTTTCTTTTTCTTTTTTTTAAATTTATTTATTTGTTAGAGAGAGAGAGAGAGTGAGCACAGGCAGACAGAGTGGTAGGCAGAGGCAGAGGGAGAAGCAGGCTCCCTGCTGGGCAAGGAGCCCGATGTGGGACTCGATCCCAGGATGCTGGGATCATGACCTGAGCCGAAGGTAGCCGCTTAACCAACTGAGCCACTCAGGCATCCCTGATTTTCTTTTTTTAATTATCAAATGGAGTAGATATATCCACATCAAAAAGATACACCCACCTCCTTTTTAAAAAATTAACATATAATGTATTATTTGTTTCAGAGGTAGAGGTCTGTGATTCATCAGTCTTACACAATTCACAGCACTCACCATAGCACATACCCTCCCCCATGTCCATCACCCAGACACCCTATCCCTCCCACCCCCCTCCCCTCCAGCAACCCTCAGTTTGTTTCCTGAGATTAAGTGTCTTTTATGGTTTATCTCCCTCTCTGGTTTCCTCTTGTTTCATTTTCCCCATCCTGTCTTATTTCTCAAATTCCTCCTATAATGAGATCACATAATTGTCTTTCTCTGATTGACTTATTTTGCTTAGCGTAATACCCTCTAGTTCTATCCATGTCATTGTAAATGCCAAGATTTCAATTTTTCTGATGGCTGCATAATATTCCATTGTATGTATGTGTGTGTGTGTATGTGTGTGTGTGTGTATATATATGTATAGATATATATTTGAGAGAGAAATATAAAAAAAAGTGACTCTCTCTCCAAACATACATATATATATATGTATGTATATATATGTGTGTATATACATATATATATCTCACATCTTCTTTATCCCTTCATCTGTTGATGGACATCTAGGTCACCTAGGTTCTTTCCATAGTTTGGCTATTGTGTACATTGCTGCTATAAATGATCAGGTGCACGTGCCCCTTTGGATCACTACATTTGTGTCTTTAGGGTAAATACCAAGTAGTGCAATTGCTGGGTTGTAGGGTAGCTCTATTTTCAACTTTCTGAGGAACCTCCATGCCGTTTTCCAGAGTGGCTGCACCAGATTGCATTCCCACCAACAGAGTAGGAGGGTTCCCCTTTCTCCGCATCCTCGTCAGCATCTGTTGTTTCCTGACTTGTTAATTTTAGCCATTCTGACTGGTGTGAGGTGGTATCTCATGAGGTTTTGATTTGTATTTCCCTGTTGCGGAGTGATGTGGAGCACTTTTTCATGTGTCTGTTGGCCATTTGGATGTCTTTGCAGAAATATCTGTTCCTGTCTTTTGCCCGTTTCCTGATTGGATTATTTGTTCTTTGGGTGTTGAGTTGGTAATCTCTTTATAGATAGATACTAACCCTTTATCTGTTAAGGCATTTGCAAATATCTTCTCCCATTCTGTTGGTTATCTTTTGGTTTTGTTGACTGTTTTCTTTGCCGTGCAAAAGCTTTTGATCTTGATGAAGTCCCAATAGTTCATTTTTGCCCTTGCTTCCCTTGTCTTTGGCGATGTTTCTAGGAAGAAGTGGCTGCCACTGAGGTCGAAGAGGTTGCTGCCTGTGTTCTCCTCAAGGATTTTGATGGATTCCTGTCTTACACTGGGGTCTTTTGTCCATTTTGAGTCTGTCTTTGTGTGTGGCATAAGGAAATGGTCCAGTTTCATTCTTCTGCATGTGGCTGTCCAGTGTTCCCAACACCATTTTTTGAAGAGACTGTCTTTTTTCCATTGAACATTCTTTCCTGCTTTATTGAAGATTAGTTGACCATAGAGTTGAGGGTCCATTTCTGGGCTCTCTGTTCTGTTCCATTGATCTATGTGTCTGTTTTGGGGTCAGTACCATACTGTATTGATAACTACAGCTTTGTAATAGAGCTTGAAGTCTGAAATTGTGATGCCACTAACTTTGGTTTTCTTTTTCAACACTCCTGTGACCTATTCTGGGTCTTTCCTGGTTCCACACAAATTTTAGCAGTATTTGTATCATTTCTTTGAAAAAAGTTGATGGTATTTTGATAGGGATTGAATTAAGTGTGTAGATTGCTCTAGGTAGCATAGACATTTTCATGATATTTGTACTTCCAACCTATGAGCATGGAATATTTTCCCATTTCTTTGTGTCTTCCTCAATTTCTTTCATGAGCATTCTATAGTTTTCTGAGCACAGATTCTTTGCCTCTTTGGTTAAATTTATTCCTAGGTATCTTATGGCTTGAGGTGCAATTATAAATGGGATTGACTCCTTAATTTCTTTTTTCTGTCTTGTTGTTGGTGTATGGAAATACATCTGATTTCTTCCTTTCTTTTTTGTTTTTTTTTAAATGCAACTATTTCTGTGCATTGATTTTATATCCTGACACTTTACTGAATTCACGTATGAGTTCTAGCAGTTTTGGAGTGGAATCTTTTGGGTTTTCCACATAAAGTATCATATTATCTGCAAGAGTGAGAGTTTGACTTCTTTGCTGATTCATATGCCTTTTATTTCTTTTTGTTTTTTGATTGCTGAGGCTAGGACTTCTAGTACTATGTTGAATAGCAGTGGTGATAGTGGACAGCTCTGCTGTGTTCCTGACCTTAGGGGAAAAGCTTTTTCCCCCATTGAGAATGATATTTGCTGTGGGTTTTCCATAGATGGCTTTTATGATATTGAGGTATGTACCCTCTATCCCTACACTGTGAAAAGTTTTGATCAAGAATGGATGCTGTACTTTGTCAAATGCTTTTTCTGCATCTATTGAGAGTATCATATGATTCTTGTTTTTTCTTTTATTAACGTATCGTATCATATAGATCAATTTGTGGATGTTGAACCAACCTTGCAATCCCACTTTGTCATGGTGAATAATCCTTTTAATGTACTGTTGGATCCTATTGGCTAGTATTTTGATGAGAATCTTTGCATCCATATTCATCAGGGATGTTGGTCTGTAATTCTCCTTTTTTATGGGGTCTTTGTCTGGTTTTGGGATCAAGGTAATGCTGGCCTCATAAAATGGAGTTTGGAAGTTTTCCTTCCATTTCTATTTTTTTGGGAAAATTTCAGGAGAATAGGTATTATTTCTTCTTTAAATGTTTGGTGGAATTCCCTTGGGAGGCCATCTGGCCCTGGGTTCTTTTTTTTGGGAGATTTTTGATTACTGCCTCAATTTCCTTACTGGTTAGGGGTCTGTTTAGGTTCAGTTTTGGTAGTTTATACATCTCTAGGAAAGCACCCATTTCTTCCAGATTGTCTAATTTGCTGGCATATAGTTGCTCATAATATGTTCTTATAATCGTTTCTGTTTCTTTGGTGTTGATTGCGATCTCTCCTCTTTCATTCATGATTTTATTAATTTGGGTTCTTTCTCTTTTCTTTTTGATAAGGCTGGCCAGGGGCTTATCAACCTTATTAATTCTTTCAAAGAATGAGTTCCTAGTTTCATTAATCTGTTCTACTGTTGTTTTGGTTTCTATTTTATTGAGTTCTACTTGATCTTTATTGTTTCTCTTCTCCTGCTGGGTTTAGATTTTATTTGCTGTTCTTTCTCCAGCTCCTTTAGGTGTAGGGTTAGGTTACATATTTGAGACCTTTCTTGTTTCTTGAGAAAGGCTTGTGTTGCTATATACTTTCTTCTTAGGACAGCCTTTGCTGCATCCCAAAGATTTTGAACAGTTGTTCTTTCATTTTCATTTATCCCCATGAATTTTTAATTCTTCTTTGTTTTCCTGGTTGACTCATTCATTCTTTAGTAGGATGCTCTCTAGCCTCCACGTATGTGAGTTCTTTCCAACTTTCCTCTTGTGGTTGAGTTCTAGTTTCAAAGCATTGTGGTCTGAAAATATGTAGGGAATTATCCCAGTCTTTTGGTACTGGTTGAGACCTGATTTGTGACCAGGAAGTGATCTATTCTGGAGAATGTTCCATGTGTACTAGAGAAGAATATATATTTTGTTGCTTTGGGATGGAATGTCCTGAATATATCTGTGATGTCCATCTGGTCCAGTGTGTCATTTAAGGCCTTTATTTCCTTGTTGATCTTTTGCTTAGATGATTTGTCCATTTCAGTGAGGGGGATGTTAAAGTCCCCTACTATTATTGTATTATTGTCAGTGTGTTTCTTTGATTTTGTTATTAATTAGTTTATACAATTGGCTGCTCCCATGTTAGGGGCATAGATATTTACAATTGTTAGATCTTCTTGTTGATAGGCCTTTTAAGTATGATATAGTATCCTTCCTCATCTTTTATTATAGTCTTTGATTTAAAATCTAGTTTGTCTGATATAAAAATTGCCACCCCAACTTTCTTTTGATGTCCATTAGTAAGGTAAATGGTTTTCCACACCCTCACTTTAAATCTGCAAGTGTCTTTGGGTCTAAAATGAATCTCTTGCAGATAGCATATCAGTGGGTCTGGTTTTTTTAATCCAATCTGATACCCTGTGTCTTTTGATTGGGGGCATTTAGCCCATTTACATTCAGGGTAACTATTGAGAGATACGAACTTAGTGCCATTGCATTGCCTGTAAGGTGACTGTTACTGTATGTTGTTTCCATTCCTTTCTGGTCTATGTTGCTTTTAGGCTCTGTCTTTGCTTAGAGGACCCCTTTCAATATTTCCTGTGGCGCTGGTTTGGTGTTTGCAAATTCTTTTAGTTTTTGTTTGTCTTGGAAGTTTTTTTAAATCTCTCCTTCTATTTTCAGTTGTAGCCTAGCTGGATATAGTGCTCTTGGCAGCATATTTTTCTTCTTTAGTGCTCTGAATATATCATGCCAGTTCTTTCTGGCCTGCCAGTTCCCTGTGGATAGGTCTGCTGCCAATCTAATGTTTCTACCATTGTAAGTTACAGACCTCTTATCCCTGAGCTACTTTCAGGATTTTCTCTTTGACTCTGAGACTTGTAAGTTTTACTATAAGATGATGGGGGTATTGACCTATTTTTATTGATTTTGAGGAGGACTTTCTGTGCCTCCTGGATTTTGATTCCTGTTTCCTTCCACAAATTAAGGAAGTTCTCCAGTATAATTTGCTCCAATATACCTTCTGCCCCCCTTTCTCTTTCTTCTTCTTCTGGGACCCCAATTATCCTAATATTGTTTTGTCTTATGGTATCACTTATGTCTTGAATTCTCCCCTCATGATCCAGTAGTTGTTTTTATCTCTCTTTTTCTCAGCTTCTTTATTCTCCATCATTTGGTCTTCTGTATCACTAATTCTCTCTTCGGCTTCATTAATCCCAGCAGTTAGAGCCTCCATTTTTTATTGCACCTCATTAATAGCCTTTTTGATTTCGACTTGGTTATATTTTAGTTCTTTTATTTCTCCCGAAAGGGATTCTCTAGTATCTTCTGTGCTTTTTTCAAGCCCAGCTAGTATCTTTATAATCATTGTTCTGAACTTTAGTTCTGACATCTTACTAATGTTGGTATTGATTAGGTCTCTGGCAGTTGGTACTGCCTCTTGTTCTTCTTCTTCTTTTTTTTTTTTTTTTTTTGAGGTGAGTTTTTCCATTTTGTCATTTTGTTCAGAGAAGAATAGATGAATGAGAGAATGAAATGCTAGAAGGGTAACAATGACCCCAGAAAAATATACACCAAACAGATCAGAAGAGACACAAAACCAGGGGGAAAAGAAAGGAAAAAAAGAATATGATCAGGCTGGTGAATAAAACCAAGTCATACACTAGATTTTGGTCTGTTAGGAGAAACTGTCCCCCAAAATTTTAAAGAAAGTAAAACTTTTATATATATGATGAAGGGATGGAATATGACTGTAAAGATGAAAATTTTTAAAAAAATTTTTAAGATTTAATTTATTTGGGGCACCTAGGTGGCTCAGTTGGTTAAGTGACTGCCTTCGGCTCAGGTCATGATCCTGGAGTCCCGGGATCAAGTCCCGCATCAGGCTCCCTGCTTGGCGGGGAGTCTGCTTCTCCCGCTGACCTCTCTTCTCTCATGCTCTCTCTCTCTCTCTCTCAAATAAATAAATAAAATATTTTTTAAAAAGATTTAATTTATTTATTTGACAGAGAGATCACAAGTAGGCAGAGAGGCAGGCAGAGGGGGGGAAGCAGGCTCTCTGCCGAGCAGAGAGCCCGTGTAGGTCCTGATCCCAGGACCCTGAGATCGTGACCTTAGCCGAAGGATCATGACCTCAACCCACTGAGCCACCAAGGCACCCCTAAAAAAAGATTTTAATAAAGGAATTGATAAAAGTTGGTTGAAAAAAGAAAGAAAAAATTAAAAAAAAATAAATAAAAGGAGAAAATGTGATCAGTCCGGAGACTAGAAGAAAGCCCTGCACTAGATTTAAGGTATATTTTGGTCTGTTAGAAGAAACTGTATTCCAAATTTTAAAGAAAGAAAAACATATATATAGAAAAAATAAGGTTAAATACACTGAAGGGATAGAATATCACTGTAAAAATGAAAATTAAAAAAAGATTTTTAAGAAGGAATTGATAAGATGTTGGTTGAAAAAGGAAAGAAGAAAAAATTTAAAAAATGGAAAAAGAAAAAATAAAGAAAAAATTTAAAAATTAACTTTGAGGGGCACCTGGATGGCTCAGTGGGTTAAAGCCTCTGCCTTCGGCTCAGGTCATAATCCCAGGGTCCTGGGATCGAGCCCCATGTCAGGCTCTCTGCTCAGCGGGGAGCCTGCTTCCCTGCCTCTCTGCCTACTTATGATCCCTGTCAAATAAATAAATAAAATCTTTAAATAAAATAAAAATAAAAATTAACTTTGAAAGACTAAAGAATCATGGGAAAAAAGCCATGAATTCTATGTGTTGCATTTCCCTCACTCTGGAGTTCCACAGTTCTCATGCATTGATGAACTTGGTCTTGGCTAGTTTTTCTTGCTGATCTTCTGGGGGAGGGGCCTGTTGTATTGGTTCTTAAGTGTCTTGCCTGAGGCAGAATCGCATCACCCTTGCCAGGGGCCAGGCTAAGTAATATGCTCGGTTTTGCTCTTGGAAGCTTTTGTTCCCTGGACACTCCTTACAGCTTTGGAGGATGGTAATGAAAAGGGCGGCCTCCCAATCTCCGGCCCCTTTGTTGCTGAGAGCTCAGGGCCCCACTCCTCAGTGCGCCCTCAGAGAAAAGCAGTCAGTCACTCCCATCTCCCTGGTCTCTGGCCTGCTCTGTGCTCATCCAGCCTGTGACTGAGCATTTCTATCTCTGGCGCTTGGCCCTCTTTGGAGTCTCCAAACCCAGCAGATTCCTGCTGTGTGCTCCCGTGCCGTTCCTCCCAGAAGAGGAAGGAGGGGGGTCTCCCCGGATCTGCTGCTTGTGGGGTCTGTGCTCGAAGAGCTGTGGCCTGACTGTGCCTCAGATCATGGTTTAAGGTAACCCCAAGCTGAGAGCTCACTCCTCAGCTCCGTCTTTGCAGAGCCTCCAATATCTCTGATACCTGTGCTCTGCCACACTCAGGCACCCCCAGTCTTTCTGTGACCCCGTGGGTCCTGAGACCACACTGTCCCCATGAGGGCTCCATTCCCCTACCCCTGCTCAGTCATTGGAGCAACATCCCTCAGTGGAGGAGACTTCTAGAAGTTCTGATTTTGTGCTCTTCTGCTCTCTCACTTGACGGTAGGTAGCCGGCTGATGGAAGCTCCCTGCCCCCGTGCCTATCTTTCCAAATATTGCCTCAGATTCACTTCTCCACATGTCCTATCTTCCAGAAAGTGGTCGTTTTTCTGTTCATAGAATTGTTGCTATTTTCTTCGATCTCCTGTTGAGTTTGTAGGTGTTCAGAATGGTTTGATAACTATCTGGCTGAATTCCTGGGGCCAGAGAAAATCTCAGTCTCCACTCCTCCACCATCTTGCTCCTCCCCCAAATTCCAAGGAATTTAACCCACACGAGTCTCTATGAGTGGATTCTCTTGAGCCTGGTGAACTCCAGATGCACTGACAAATCAGACTACCAGATCTGTGTGGTCCAGCCTAGAGCCACAGTCATTCCTCACATTACTGCCCCCTTCTGCCTTCAACATCATTTAGCTTAGCAAAGACGGTAAGTTGAGAGATGATAATAGCAACAACTATTAAGCGTGTACTGTATGCCAAGTTTTGTTCTAAGCACTTTTCTGGGTAGAAGGGGTTTAAATTGTGGTAAAATATACATAACATTAAATGTACCATTTTCACCATTTTTAAGTGTGCAATCATCACCACCATTCATTTTCTGAAGTTTTTTTTAACCATCCCAGACAGAACCTCCTACCCAGTAACTGCCCATTTCTCCCTCCCCCAGCCCATTGTAATCTCTGTTCTACTCTCTGTCTCTATGAACTGGCCCATTCTAGGTACCCCACACAAGAGGAATCATACAATACTTGTGCTTTTACGGCTGGTTTCGTTCACTTAGCATAATGTTTTCAAGGTTCATCCATGTTATAGCAGGTGTCAGAATTCCAGGCCTTTTAAAGGCTGAATAGTATTCCGTTGTATGTAATATCACAGTTGGTTTATCCATTCATCCGTTGATGGACATTTTAGGTTGTTCCCAACTGTTGGTCACTGTGGATAGTGCTGCTATGGACATCAGTGTGCACATATCTGTTTGAATCCCTGCTTTTAATTCTTTGGGATATATACTTAGCAGTGGAAATGCTGGATCACATCCAATTCTATGTTTATAAGTAGTTTTGTGTAATAAGTCATTTAATCATCACATCAACCCCCCCCTTTTTTTAAAGATTTTATTTATTTGACACAGAGAGAGCGAGCACAAGCATAGGGAGCAGCAAAGGGAGAGGGAGAAGCAGACTCCCCACAGAGCAGGGATCCTGATGTGGGGCTCAATCCCAGGACTCTGAGATCACTACCTGAGCTGAAGGCAGATGCTTAACCGACTGAGCCACCCAGGCGCCCCCAGAGCTCACATTCTTAATCACCATGGTAGAGCAAAGACGTTGCAAGTTAATAAGTAATCAAGAAATAAAGGTGGGTGTTATAAGCAACAGACACTGCAGGAGTTTAGAGCAAAGAATCATGTGAGCTGATGTGAAGTTGGGATTAATGCTGCATCTCTTTTTTTTTTTTTCAATTTTAAGTATACTCTACACCCAACATGGGGCTTGAACTCATGATCAAGGGTGGCATAGTCTACCAACTGAGCCAGCCAGGCACCCCTAAGGATTAAAGCTGAATCTTAAAGGGTGGATACAATCTAGGTAGGGAGAGGGGAAGGACATGGAGGTGGCCTGAATGTGGTTTGTTCAGGAAGTTTATATGTAGACTAGCCTGGCTAGGCAGACTCTTCTTGTGGAATATTAATTTGCAATGGTTGTTGAAATCAGACTTGGAAAGCTCCAGTTCCATAGGTAATGGGGAATCGTTGGAGGATTTTGAGAGTGATGGGGGCTGGGTGAACACGTATTTTGGAGTGATTCTTCTGGCAAGAGCATGTGTAGGGGCGGTTAGACCAGGCAAGGTCTCCAGGCAGAGCCAATCTGGACAGCAGTTTAGATGGGATACCAAGGAGGTCTGGGCCAAAGGAGGGCAAGACAGATGGGAAGGAGTTGCACAAGGCTGTGAGAGTTGCAGGAGGGACCAGGCAACAGGGAAGAGACAGATGGACAGACAGTACCCAGGGAGAAGGACACATTAAACACCAAAGACGACTCTGAGGCTCCAGCCCAGGCGACTGGGATAATTATGATGACAGTGATGGAAGCCAAGAAGTGACATTGAATTTGAGATGACAACAGGGCATCCAGGAAGTTGTTAGAAACGTAGACAAAGAGGGGCGCCTGGGTGGTTCAGTGGGTTAAGCCTCTGCCTTCAGCTCAGGTCATGATCTCAGGATCCTGGGATCAAGCCCCACGTTGGGCTCTCTGCTCAGCGGGGAGCCTGCTTACCCCTCTCTCTCTGCCTGCCTCTCTGCTTACTTGTGATCTCTCTTTCTCTGTCAAATAAATAAATAAAATTTAAAAAAAAGAAAAAAGAAATGTAGACAAAGAGCCGGGCAAAAGTCTGGGCTAGAAAAAAAGTTGCATGAAATCTTATAAAGAAAACAAAGAGTTGGGCCTCTGCCTTCGGCTCAGGTCGTGATCTTAGGGTCCTGGGATCGAGGCCCAGGTTGGGCTGTCTGCAGCACAGAGCCTGTTTTCACCTCTCCCTCTACCTGCCTCTCTGCCTACTTGTGATCTCTCTCTCTCTCTCTGTCAAATAAATAAATAAAATCTTTAAAAAGAAAACAAAGTGTTTCTCAAGGGGAGACGTCCCCCACCCCCAGAGCCCCTCTTGCAGCCCCGGTGCTCTCTGGCCCCTATCCGCCAGAGGGTCCAGGCCTGCCGAGGAACTGACAACCTCCTGTGGCCACCTACATGGAGAGCTGGCCCCCCCAGCCCAACTTAGGGTGCAAACATGTCCTTTCTTTTCACTTCAAAAGGACACAGTTGCATTTTTCATGCCAAACATTTTCTAAGATCTGTTGGTTAGAAGGTTTTGAGCCACAAGAAACTAAAACACACCTCATCACAATAAAATTGATTCAGACAAGAGTGATCGGTGGATGCTAAATAGGGGAGGGCGACTTCAGGAGGAACAGGACATTTATGCAGTCTCAAACTATGTCCCCACAAATTACTTATTAATTACAAAAGAATTGATAATAACCATACAGTACAGAAACTAGACAACGCCCTCACCAAGTGACCAAAACTAACATTTTGCTGTGAGGTGAAAAGATACCTTGTCCCTCCCATTGTGGTACCTTGAGAAGGACAACAAGTCACTTATGTAATATTCAGGTCAGAAAGGTAAAATCTGTTGGGCCCCTGGCTAGCTCAGTCAGAAGAGCATGTGATTCTTGATCTCGGGGTGGTGAGTTCGAGCCCCATGCTCGGTGTAGAGATTACTTAAAAATAAATAAGTAAGGGGTGCCTGGGTGGCTCAGTGGTTAAAGCCTCTGCCTTTGGCTCGGGTCATGGTCCCGGGGTCCTGGGATCGAGCCCCGCATTGGGCTCTCTGCTCAGCTGGAGGCCTGCTTCCCTTCCTCTCTCTCTGCCTGCCTCTCTGCCTACTTGTGATCTCTGTCTGTCAAATAAATAAATAAAATCTTTAAAATAAATAAATAAATAAATAAATAAAACTAAACAAACAAACAAAAAAATCCAGTTTGAGAAAAAAAAAATGTATAACCTAAAACTAATAATGAGGAAATGTCAAACAAACCAAGTTAAAGAACATTTTGTAAAGTAAAATAACCAAATAACTGGCCTGTTAAAGAGGGTCATGAGATCTTCAAAGACTAGAAACAAAAAACAAAAAAGCACCAAAGGTTGAGAAATGGTTACAGATTAAAGGAGACTGAACAGTGATGGCAGTGATGTAATACATCATCCTGAATTAGATCCTGTGCTGGGAAAAACAAATACTTTACAAGACAACATTGAGACTGCAGACAAAATTCAAATATGGACTGCAGGTTAAATAAAATTATTGGATCAGTATACTGTCCTGGATTTGATAACTGGACTGTGATTGTGGAAGAGGTTATCCTGGTTCTTAGGAATACACTGAAGAAGGAGTATAGGTAGTAAAGGGACATGAGATATATAGTCCACTCTCAAGGGATGGGGAAGGGAAGATTGTGTGTATAAAGGGAGGATTAGGAAACAAACATGGCAGGCGTGCCTGGGTGGCTCAGTCAGTTAAGTGTCCCACTCTAGGTTTCAGCTCAGGTCAGGATCCCAGGGTCATGAGACTGAGCCCCATGTTGGGCTCCCTGCTCAGTGGGGAGTCTGCTTGAGATTCTCTCTCTCCCTCCCTCTGTGCCCCACCCCCCTGGCCACTCATGCTCTCTCTTCCTATCTCTCTCTCTCGCTCAAATCCATAAAGAAATCTTCAAAACATTAAAAGAAAACAAACATGGCAAAGTGTTAGAAGTTGGGGACTCTAGGTGAAGTTTACAAGTGTTTTCTTTACAATTCTTGCAACTTTTCTGAAAGTAAAATTATTTTAAAAATAAAGTTAAAAGCAACTACCACCACCTGACTTGAATAGGCTTACACAGTGAGGTAATTTATTATCTCCCATAAGAGCAAGTTCAGGGGCGGGGCGGGCTAGAGTAGGTTAGTGGTCCAGCGACCCCACGATGTCAGAGAATTTAGGTTCTTTCTGCATCTCCATTCCACCACGTTTAGCACAGACTTCATGTTCAGGCTGGCCGCAAAGGGCCCTGGTGGTCCCAGGTTCATACACAGACACGAGCTGTGCCAATGCAGAGAGACTGTCTCCCCCTCTGGCTTTTTTCTGCTTGGATACCCTTCCCTACTTTCTACTCCTATGCATTGCTCCTGCAGTTAACCCTCTGTCTCTTATCAGCACTGTTCACTCTGTTTCCCCTCCCCCCACCACTGGATCATTCCCATCAGCATAAAGACACTCAGTAATAGCTTTTCTCTTGCAACACAAACAAGCCAACTGCTCTTCTAGCCACCACTCCCATTCTCTTCCAAGCAAAAGCCCATCAGTGGCGTTATCTGCATCTGTCATCGTTCACGCATACACACACCCCCTATTGGTCTCTTTACCCCCACCTGATCCAAACTTGCCCCCACCACTGCACTGAAACCACAGCCTCCAGCTTACCAAGGTCACAGTAAATCCCCAGCCCTCACCTTAGTCAAAGGACACCAGTGATCGTCCCCTCCTGAAAACTGCTTCATCACCTTTCAGGACACATCCTTCCATGTCCTGTGTCCCTCCACCTCTTATCTTCTTGGCTTTTAAATATCAGGGTTCCCAGAGCTCTGTTCCTTGATTCTCCCAGGGGACTTCCTCCAGGCCCAAGACTTTAACACCAAGTGTACTCAGACCTCCTCCAAGTTTATACCTCTAACCCAGCGTCTTCCTGGAGTTCCAGATCATACACCATAATTCTTTTTTCTTTTCTCTTCTTTCTTTCTCTGTTTCTTTTTTCTTTGGATTATGGAAAAATTCAAATCTATAGAGAAAAGAGGGATAGAATGATGAATTCCATGGTCTTAACTTGCTTTGGAGATGTCTTTCTGTGGGTTTCAAATGAGTATCTCAAAGTTAACTATGGCAGGATTAAAACTCTTGATACCCCCTCAAATATGTTCCTTTCTTGATCTTTTCCTTTCTATGAGCTCACACCCAAACCCTGATTGTCATTCTTTGTTAAATGAAGGGCAAGCAAGACTCAGATTATGCAGATCCTCTGTTACCCACCCTGCAAAATCACAGTCCCGAAACTGGGAAGGGCATTCATCTTTGCCTGCAGGTTAAATAAATATACACTCTCAATAGATATGAGGCTGTAGTATCCTTACCTTCCAATGCTGGGAGGTAGATGCACAAGCCTACCCCTGGATCCAAGAAAAGCCAGGTCCTTTGGGAAGGAAAAGGAAAAAGGGAAATGGGTGGTGGGTAGGTGATGACTGGTCCACTATACTAGAAAACTACGGAAATGTGCCCATTGCTAACATCCCCCCACACCCAAAAGAAAATAACAAAAGGCAAAAACCAGTTACAGTTTATAGATCGCACACACACACACACACACAGGCCTTTCTTAATCTGTAAAATAACATATAGTATCTTACCTCACTTAAACCTCATAATGCTGTGATAAAGGCAATAGTGTAATTAATATTTAAGTTTCCTAGATGCAGAAATTGAGGTTCGGAAAGGGGAACTGATGTGCCTAATGCTGCAAAGCTAATAGGGGCAGAATAGGAAGTAAACCCCAGGTTTTGTGACCTGAAATGTATTATTACCTTGCCCCATACTTCAGAGATAAGCCCTGTACAGTTGGGCAGGTTGTTCACCATGCCAGAAGCCCATGCTCTCTGCCAGGAAGACTTCATGGGGGTAGGCCCACTGTAACCCTGACCATAGGCTGTATCACAATTAAATCAAATATTGTATGTATATGTAAAGCTTTATGTTTTATAAGGTGCTTTTGAAACTACCTTTTTCCTTAACTTCCTGTTGTAGTGTTTTAATAGTAGTGATGCAATAAATAAAAAGTATACCATAGTAGAAAGAGTCTAGGGTCCTGGGTTGGATACGCCCAGGTCCTTACTCCATATACTGACTCTGCCATTTCCACTTTTCTCTTCTGTAAAAGGAAGTTGAGACTAATGTCTGTTCACCTAATTCTATGGAGTTGTTGTAGGGTCAGTGAGACCATGCACTTCTGAGAGTTTTGTGAATGATAAAGCTCTTTGCCAAACTAGTTACCCTTATTTTAAATAAAAACTAAATGGGGCACCTAGCTGGTTCAGGCGGTGGATCATGGGACTCTTGGTCTTGGGGCTGTGAGTTCAAGCCCCATGTTGGGTGTGGTGATTACTTAAAAAACAATCTTAAAAAATAAAACAAAACAAACAAACAAACAAACAAAAACCAAGAGCTAAAGCTTGCACAGCAGCTCTCTCATGCCCCCACCCATGCTGAGAACGTCACATGAGCTGGAGAGGAGCTACAGAGGTATATCTTATGTTATAAGCTTCCTAACACTCTGGAAGTCAGGCCACACACCTGCTGGGGCACTTGATCCCCTTTCACTTCTCAGTCTAAACCTAGCCCCACATTTCCCCTTCCCTGCTTTTGACTAATTTCCCCCTCCACTTCCCACCTGGTCTTCCCCCTTCTCATCAAAGTGTGGGGTGGGGGGAGAGGAATCATGTCTTCCAGACCCCTATCAACCCCATCAAAATAAGTTCTTCAAGGGGCCAGAATGAAACCCTTCAAGCTCACGCTGTCCATTCTGCAAGACAAAGTGAGCTCTGCCTCCAAACTCCCGTACCAGCGGCGTCCGTTTGCTCGCCTAGGCAGCAAGTATTTTCTGAGCACTTCCTCTGGGTCAGGCATGGGCTGCATACTGGGAATACAGGAACTCGGACCAGATGAAGTAGCTGAGAAGTCCTAACAGCTGAGAGTCAGCTTACACGTGATTTCACATTTTTCAGGCCTCTGCTGGATGCTTCCTCTTCTTCATTCCTCACCCCCTTCTGTAACGTGGTATGCGCTGTGGAAACTCGGGCCTAAGATTCTCAAAGCCCTGGGAACAATCAAAATCACTGGAAAGGGAACCTGGGTGGCTCAGTGGGTTAAAGCCTCTGCTTTCGGCTCGGGTCATGATCCCAGGGTCCTGGGATCGAGTCCCACATCGGGCTCTCTGCTCGGCAGGGAGCCTGCTTCCTCCTCTCCCTCTGCCTGCCTCTCTGCCTACTTGTGATCTCTGTCTGTCAAATAAATAAATTAAAAAAATCTTTAAAAAAAAAAAAAAAAAAATCACTGGAAAGCTGCTCAAGGGTACCCAGTTTCTTTGTTTCAGGAAAAAGAGCCCTAAAATTGGTCTCATAGATATGGAAATAGAAAGGAAGAGCTTTTTTCTGAAATGGGGATGTTGGCTGTGTCCTGACTCCCAGCCGCTAAGTTGGCCTCAGGGTGCTGAAGGACAGGGGCAGAGGGCAGCGGAGAGGAAGAGGTCAGAGGTCATGTCTCTGCCGGCAGATCCTTGGTCTGGGTTCCTGCCCCGGTTTGAGGACAGGGGCCGGAAGCTTAACCAGACTGTTACGAATGGCTTTGGGAGACTTGGGCCATGCCCTGCGGCTTTGGGGCGCACTGACGATGCTTGGCACTGAATCGGGCTGAGGGGCATTATCCCTACACAGAGAGCCTGACTTCTCGGGGCAGCCCGAAGCATGGCAGTTTGCGCTTCCTCAAGTGGCTTTGGGGTATGTGTGGCCAGCCGGTGGGAGCAGAAGCCAGAGACATAGAGCCTGATGTCAGCTGATGACACCATGACACCATGACAGGCTGGCTTGAGGATGCACATGAAACACCCTCTTGGGACTCCCTGAGAGATCCAGGGGCCATGGGTGGCACTGATTTCCCACTTGGGCAGTCAAGGGGGCAAAAACCCAAATTCTCAGGGCACCTGGCTGGCTCAGTCGGCAGAGCCTATGACTCTTATTCTCAGGGTTGTGGGTTCAGGCCCCACACTGGGTGTAGAGATGACTTAAAAATAAAATCTTACAGAGCCCTTGGGTGGCTCAGTTGGTTCAGCATCTGCCTTTGGCTCAGGTCATGATCTCAGGGTCTTGGGATCGAGTCCCACATCAGGCTTCCCGTTCAGCGGTGAATCTGCTTCTCCCTCTCTCCCCTGGCCCCACTAGTGCTCTTTGTCTCTCTCTCTCAAAAAAATAAAGTCTTTAAAAATAAAAATATATAAAATCTTCTAAAAAAATTAGAATTGTCAGGATCATCTTTCTCGCCTCCTTACCTGTCCTGTAGAGCTAACACCGGCTCTAGCATTCCCCCCGGGAACAGTCCAGAGGTTTCTGTTTATTTCTGGCTCAGCAGGCAGTGCTCAGAGATGGGGCACAGCCCAGTACCCAGACATCCTGTTCCTCAGCGGGCAGGCTGGGCACCGACGTCAGGTCTGCACGCATCTCGGAAGGGGAAACCTCAGCTGAGGGAAGGAACGTCCCTCTGCCCAGGGCACCACCCGATCCCCCTCCTTCTTCCAAACCACAGCCCAAAGCTTCTAGGCCTGACTTCTCAGGGTTTTTTCCTTGGTCCTTGACGTTCCACTGCCATCTCTCACTTCTGCTCTTTTTCCCTGTTCTTGACTTAGACACCAGCTGCTGCCTGCACCCCACCCCCGCCCTTGTGGTAGCACCTCTCATCCCCAAATCAAGTCCTTCTGTAACTCCTCACAGCTCATGTTGGGGGTGGGGGGTGAGAGAGAGACAGAGACAGACAGACAGAGAGACACTTGCAAATTTTCCCAGAGGCTTCTTGGCATCAACAGGAAGTTCTGAACAAGTGAGATACTTATTACTGAGTATCTGAAGAGACAGAATGAAATGGAGACTGACTTGCCCAAGGTCTCCAGGGTGACGCAGTGCCGGGGCCCTGGAAGGGCCAGGCTCCCCATTCCAGCCCTGTCGTCCCCTGAACCGCAGTATTTCCTGCCTGCAGAGTACTGGGCCCACACAGACTGTGTGTCTGTGTGGGTTGTTCTAAATGGCCGTGTTTTCATGAACTCGGTCCTCCTTGTTGGATCACACGTCCTAAATTTTCCCTCGGCATATGCGGTGATGAGGGAGGGTCTTCGGGAGTCACAGGGTCCAGGCCCCCGTCCCGAGGGAGTCTAGCCCCAAGGCCTTGTTTCGTGGAGGAGGAGCGCCTGGCTGAGCTCCGTGAGGGGAGGCCCAGGACGGCTGCCTGCCTACCAGGAGCCACAATATCCTTTACGAGGCCGTCGGAAAGGTCAGGGCTGGGAGTCACCGTCGGCGGGCAGGTTCACCGGAAAGCCCGTGGTGACGCCGCGGAGGTCCTGTTCTCGCGAGCCAGGCCAGAACTAGGTCTTTCTCCGCCCTCCTGCCTCGCCTCTCCCTTCCCTCCGGGGAGAATCTGTCATCAGACGCCCTTCCTGCCAAACTAGAAAGCACGAGGGGCGATGGGTGGCACCAGGAACGCTGAGACTTTAATGGGGACAGATTGCACAGCGGGAGGTACTCCTGCCAAGCCCCCAATTACTTGGGGAGCTGCAGGGAGAGAGGGAGACAGGCAGTAGCCACAGCTGTGGGGAGGTGGGGCCTGAAACAATCCCACGGGGGGTGGGGGTGGGGGTGGGGGGGCAGTCGGGAGGGTAAGCTGGCCTCTTGGCCTGTGCTTCATTTTATGGGGCTCTTCTGCTCTTTTTCTGGAAGGAGAGAGCCACATGCCAAGGCCTCTGGGATTGCTGCCTTCAAACACTGCTTCCTGTGTCTCCCGTCCCACCCACAGGTGTCCCCGTTTGGCCTTCTCGGGTTCCCTTTACCAGCTGCGCCACAGATGGTTCTTACCGTGGAAATCACCTCAAGGCTGTAAACTTCTTCCTCCGGTCGCAGGGAAGGGGCCCACACGCCTTCTCTGTCCCATCCTTCTTGTTTCTCTCACTGTGTGAGTGAGACGGAGTAGAGGACTTGGGTTCTCATTTTTTGATATTTTGAAAAAGTATTTCCTAGTTCTCCCTTTGAAATGTTTTTGTGAAAGAGCGCACCTATCTGCTTCCTCATCTGGCTTTGGAACAAAGCCCAGTTGAGCCTCGATGGCTGCTGGCCCTCAAGGCTGGCCTGGGGAGTACTGGGGGGACCCCCTGAGTGGGGCAGAGGGAGCCCCTCAGCGGTGAGGTGGTGAGGAAGCTGTGGCCGGGGCAGTTCTCTAACTCCTGGTTTCATCTCTGATCCGTGAAGGTGATTTTCCCAAGGCTGTGAGGCCTCCGCTCTGCCTGTGCTCACCCCCAGAAAGAGACTGGGGCCAGGCTCCTGGCGCGCGGTTTCGAGCTGTGTCTCCAGAGCCCAACTGCCTCGACTTACCCTCTGAGGGGAGAGCAAGGAGGCAGTGCAGGCACCCGCCAGCTTCGGCGGCCCGTTCTAGACTCCTGGCAGCCTGCTGGTCCGGATCCAGGCCCAGGGGGCTCCAGGCTACAGGATGGATGACTCAGGTAAGCCATGCTGGACAAACAAGCCAGTATTCTCAACCCAGCAGGGTGATGACAGTAATTAGCTCTCCTGTCGTCATTATCCCCCCACCTTCTGAGGGTGGGCTTGCCAGGCCGGGAGCCAGGGCCCGAGGAGATTGGCAGGAATGCGGTTATCTTGGTCTGTATCTTGTTGCCCAAGATTCTTCCTGATGCTTCTAGAGCTGGGCTTGGAGCTGAGCCAGCAGCACCTGCATTGTCGGGTGATGTCATGGAGGCTGCTGGGCGAGAAGAGCCTCCCCAGAGCAAGGGTGATGGGAAGAAATTCTGGTGTGTCTCTTTCTCTGGAGCCCGACACCTTCCCTCGGGGGACCCAGAAGACCAGGCAAAGCGGAAAAACGGACAGAGGGACGACTGGGTTGAAGCCAGTAGGATTGCGGAGGGGCCTGGGTGCAGTTAAGGACTGGGGTCCCTTTCTTATTTAAATAATACTTTTTAAAAATCCCTACGATTTACTGAGCACCTTACGTATCTACTTTGCTTCTCAAAATACCCCTGTGACATTGCGACTGGCACTCGTCTCATCTTACAGATGGAGGAACCCCGGGCATGGACTAGCTGGCTCAGAGCCACACAGCTGGTAACCCATGAATCTGGAATTTGAACCCGGGCTGCTGAGCTGAAGGCCGGACCAGTGACTCCCACACCCCTCCTCTCTTCTGCTGTCTTTGGGGCCGCACAGGGGGCTGCACCCCGAACCTTAGGATTCTAGGCCTGGCCCAGTCACAACACCCACGCGTGATCTCGGCTGTCACTCTGGCCTTCAGATGCCTCCCTGCAGAAGCAGAGGGGGTTGGGGGGCTGTGGGGCCAAGGAGTCCCTGCAACCAGGAGTTTCTAGTTCTGTGGCTCTAGCCCACATGGAAACAGCACTGAGGAAAGATCCCCCTCTCCTCGTCGGGACAGCCCATTGGGAAGTGTCTGCTTCTGATCATCAAGGGCAACTTCAAGGGCATTTGAGCAGGGCTGTGATAAACTCGTGGCCTGGTGCCACTGACTAAGGGAGCAAAGCTGCTTCCCCACTCCACGCGTCCGTTTCCCCACTGGATTCGGAGGAGACAATGACCTCTTTGTGCTCAGTGTCACAATGAGTCAGGGTTAATTAGTCTTAGTCATAGGCTTTGGAATCCTCACAAGAAAATGGTCATCGGCTGGGTCCTGGCTGCACTGTGGCCATGACACACCATGCTGGCCCGTGCCCCTGGGAACACGTCCTCAGAGCTTCATTAGTGGCTCTGTGGGTTGACCCCGGGGTGACCCAGCTCCAAGTGCCGGTGCTGAGACTGGCACGAGGATGATACCTGCCGATGGCTTCTGGCCCCCTGAGTTTCCTGTTGTGGCTGAATTCCCGCTCAAATCTGCTTCTCATCCCTGCGGCTCTTGCACACAGGGTCCTAAACCTACCTTAAGTTTTTTCCTTCCCTGGCTCCTCTGTAGACATCCATTCTCTCCATTTCTCTCTTCTCCCTATGGATGTCTTGGGCTCACTGTCCATCTCTTTTCCCAGCTCTGTACAAGCCTGCAGAAGAAGCAAGGCAGCTTCAGCCTTCAAGGAACCTCCGTGGGGTTAAGAGAGAAGACAGGTTGCAAAGTAAGGATGATGTAAGAATGACGCTGGAAATGAGAATAAGCCACAGTGAGAAAGGAAGAGCTGTCCTGCCTGCCAGGGTGGGTCTGTTAGTGATGAATATAAAGACGGGAGGCCAGGCTTGTAGTTTGTCTGGTCTCTGCAATTCCTATAGCATTCAGAAAGCCTGCCAGGAAGTCAGGTGTGGAGCAGGGGGGGCATCTAGTGGCTTTGAAAGGTACTGCCGCATTACTGCTCAGCCCCAAAGCCACACACCTGATCTTGACCTTCTAAGTAGGCTACAGGGCCTTGGGCTCTGGCAGACGTGGCATGATGGTTAAGGAAGGGAAATTTTCTAGGTACTTAATATCTGATAAGTTGCCTTTCACTTGACAGATAATGTCCTTATATCTATAGGAGAAAGGTTTCACATCTATTTTCTTCCCCCGTTAGAGAAGGAGTCCTCACGGACGACCAAGACCATGGCGCAGCTGGAGCGTCTCAGAGTAAAGACGTACCCAGACCTGTCAATGGAAGGAAAAAGGGATGATGAACGGTGCTGCCCACACCTAGATGCGAAGAGTTTAAATGACAGAATTCAAGTGGCTCTTGGTTCTGCAGAAATGGCCATTTCTTTTCTTCTTAATGTGGTAAAACCACATCTAAAACATACCATCTTAACCATTTTTGAGGTACAGTAAGTACCACTAACTACATGCATATTGTTGTGCATAGATCTCTAGAACTTTTCTGTCTTGCACAAGTGAACTGTTCTGTCTTGAACAACTGGAAGTCTATACCCACTGAGCTCATTTCCCCCTTCTCCTAGCACGTGGTAACTACGTTCTACTTTCTGTTTCTATGAGTCTGACTCCTTTTGAGAGAGGCAGAATTGTATAGCTTTTGTCTTTATGACTGGCCTGTTTCACTCTGCAAAATGCCTTCAATATTCATCCATGTTTTAGTGTCTAACAGGATTCCGCCCCCCCCCCCCGCTTTTTTTTCTAAATGGCTGAATACTAGTCCATTGTATGCAGATACCACATTTTCTTTATTCGTTCATCTCTCCATGGACATTTAGTTTGCTTTCACTTCTTGGCTATCTTGAATAATGCTGCAGGGAACGTAGTCATTCCTTTCTAACAGGTAGGAAGAGACTCAGCTCAGAAAAAGATTAACTAGATTCCACAGTGGAGTGAAGGTGGATTGAAGGTGAATGGAAGGAAGGGAGGGTAGGAGGGCTGAGCACTCTCTAGATCCCTTCCCTAAGATTTAGAACAGGTTGACTGTCCAGTCCAGTCTATAAACTGTGAAAAAAGGGAGGCCTGGGTGGCTCAGTTGGTTAAGCATCTGCCTTCCGCTCAGGTCATGATCCCAAGGTCGTAGGATGAGTCCCCACATCAGTCTCCCTGCTCAGCAGAGAGCCTGCATCTCCCTCTCCCGCTCCCCCTACTTGTGTTCCCTCTCTCACTGTATTACTCTCTGTCAAATAAATAAATAAAATCTTTTAAAAAATCTGAAGGACATCCTGTGTACCGCTTGAATACATTAACTTTCCATTCTCGCAAGTTCTCTTCCAGTTATGACTATCTAAATCACAGCAGAGAGAGGCGCATGGCTGCGCTTCCCACGGATGTCACGAACGACGAACGACTTTCCACACCGCAACAGGTTTGTTATGGGGATCGTTTTAATAGTTTGAATCATATTCCACTGATCTGTACTCTGTGGAGCTAATCACTCTTCAACGGTTAGATGTTTAAGTCATGTCCAGCTTCTTCTTCTTCTAAGTAACCGACTGTGTCATGAATGTCTTCCTGTAGATCGCATTTCCTCCTTTGAACTGTATTCTTGATTAGGAGGCAGACAGAGTGTTATGAGAGCAATTAACTTATGCTTTAATTTCCTCATTTGTAACACCGAAATAGTAACTGTGTCTCCCTCACTTGCTACGAGGTTAAAATATGTAGTGTTTAGAATAGTACGGACCCATAGGGCTGACTTGGAACGAGTAGTAGCAGTAGTAAATTCAAATTTCATGAGAACTGTGAGCGTCCTGGAGGTGAACTTGGAATTCCTTCCTGGTCAGACGTTTTATTCCTTACTTGCATTCTCTTGAGGGCTGTTACTGACCTAGTGTGGGGAACAGTCCTTTTTTTTTTTTTTTTCTTCGTATCTACCTACGTGATAGTACAATAGCTGACAGAAGTGAGGACAGAAAGCTGAAAAGTATATTATTAAAATGGCCTGGGGGCACCTGGGTGGCTCAGTGGGTTAAGCCTCTGCCTTCAGCTCAGTCATGGTCTCAGGGTCCTGGGATCGAGCCCCGCATGGGGCTCTCTGCTCAGCAGGGAGCCTGCTTCCTACCCCCACCCCCCACCTCTCTGCCTACTTGTGATCTCTCTCTCTCTGTCAAATAAACAAATAAAATCTTTTTAAAAAAATGAAAATGGGGGCGCCTGGGTGGCTCAGTGGGTTAAAGCCTCTGCTTTCAGCTCAGGTCATGATCTCAGGGTCCTGGGATCGAGCCCCGCATCGGGCTCTCTGCTCAGCAGGGTGCCTGCTTCCTCCTCTCTCTCTGCCTGCCTCTCTGCCTGCTTGTGATCTCTGTCTGTCAAATAAATAAATAAAATATTAAAAAAAAATGAAAATGGCCTGAATCATTGGATAAACCATCTCCATGGCCTACACCTCCTTCCCAGAGACCTTCATACAGATTTGGTTCCCCTCTTTCCCTCTCTTCCTGGCTGGCTTCTGCTACAGGACCGTCAACTCTCGCAGAGCGGCACTGTAGAAAGAAAACCAGTAACCTCTAGCAACACTTTGGCCGAGGAACCGTGAGAGAAAAGAGAGCACGGGACAGAGATGGAAGGAGCAGTCTCTAATTAAAGCTGCGGGAGTCACTGCAGAGGGCATGGGTCAGCTGACCCAGATGACAGCTACATGGAAGCCAAAGAAAACCCAGAGTAGGACTAAAACTATAAATAGCAAGGAAAGCTGAGGAGGAAGTGTTTGTCCTTTTGCTGTTGGTCGAGCTGGACAAGCAGCTGTTTTTGTTGCTAAGACGGAACAGGGTGGAACGGGTTTAAAAGTGGGCTCTGAGGCAGCCACAACTGGTCTGAGGGTTTGAGGAGTGAGAGAGGAGAGCCCCCAAGGAGCACGCTGCACCTGTTAAGTCTGTGAAAGTTGGCTAATTTAAAAAGAGCCAGGTGAAAGACTCACTTCTGGATACCAGTATCCCATGAGCAGTTGTGAGAGAGTCTGTTCAGCTATGAGACGCAGATCTCAGCTTTGTGCTCAGAAAAGGAAGCTCACAGAACCACCATTTCTGAAAGGTATTCCTGGCTGTACTGTAATGGAAAGATCAGCAGGCTGGAGAGTAGGGGTCTAGTGGCAGCTCTGCCACATTCTAGCTGTATGACTGCGCTTGTGTATGTATGTCTGGGTTTTTTTTTTTTTTTTGAAGATTTTATTTATTCGACAGAGAGAGACACAGCGAGAGAGGGAACACAAGCAGGGGGAGTGGGAGAGGGAAAAGCAGGCTTCCCACTGAGCAGGGAGCCTGATGCGGGACGCGATGCCAGGACCTTGGGATCATGACCCGAGCCGAAGGCAGACGCCCAACTGACTGAGCCACCCAGGTGCCCAGGCACTTGTGTTTTTTTTTTTTTTTTTTAAAGATTTTATTTATTTATTTGACACAGAGAGAGAGATCACAAGTAGGCAGAGAGGCAGGCAGAGAGAGGGAGGGAAGCAGGCTCCCTGCTGAGCAGAGAGCCCGATGTGGGGCTCGATCCCAGGACCCCGAGATCACGACCCGAGCTGAAGGCAGAGGCTTTAACCCACTGAGCCACCCAGGTGCCCCCGGCACTTGTGTTTTTAAAGGGCATTGAACTTCAGTCTTTCCCCTCTGCAAAAACAAAGTCTCCTTGGATAAGGAGTACATTCTTTGTTAAAACCATACATAGGATCCTAGAGATCCTTAGTGGAGAAGAACAGTAAAAGGGAGTCCGAAGGCAGGGAGGACTGGCCAAACTAGGGAGTCTCCAGGATATTGCTGCTCATCCTGATGCTGGGACCAAGACTGCAAAAGAAGGTTCTCACCTGCGAGGTAGAGAGGAGGGCGTCGGAAGTTCTATTTGTCAGCAGATGATTAGCACAGAGATTACACAGCATCCTTTTAAGCGACTTAGTGTGGCTCATGAAAGCAGGTAAATTCCTTACCATGACGATTTATAGCACCAACTCTGAGGATGGTAAAGTAGCAAAAAATGAAATTTTAGGCAATTACCTTTTTTTTCAAGATTTTATTTATTTGACAGAGAGAGAGGGAGAGCACAAGCAGGGGGAGTAGCAGGCAGAGGGAGAGGGAGTAGCAGGCTCCCCACTGAGCAGAGAACCCGATGCGGGGCTCGATCCCAAGACCCCGAGATCATGACCCGAGCAAAAGGCAGATGCTTAACCAACTGAGCAATCCCAATTACCTCTCTTCAAAGTATCTGCCAAAAGAAGAAAAATTGTATTTTCAAATGGAGACTCAAATCAGGAAAAGTGGGTTCCTAGAAAGGCCACACCAATAACTTTGATGGGAACAACTCATAAGAAGAACGAGTAGCCTGGGATTGGAGTGATGTCCTAGCGTGTGGACAAGAACAGCAGCTTTGGGAAGAAGTTCATGAGCTCAATTCCATCTGTATCAGTCAGAGTTCTCCAGGGAAATAGAATTGGTGTGATATGTATAGATACATAAAGGGCTTCTCTATGGGAATCGGGCCACACAATCATAGAGGCCGAGGAACCCCATCATCTGTCTCATGCAAACTGGAGGCCAAGGAAAGCTGGTGGTGCCACTCCAACCCACGCCTGAAGGCCCGAGAACCAGGAGCTCTGAGGTCCAAGAATAGGAGATGACAGATGTCGAAGCTCAAACAAAGAACACATTCACCCTTCCCCTGCTTTTTGTTCTATTCAGGCCCTCCGTGGACTGCATGCTCCCCACTCACATTGGTGAGGGTGATCTACTTTACTTCTTCACCTATTTGAAAGCTCATCTCTTCCTGAAACAGCCTCATGGATATGTCCAGAAATAATAATTTACCGGCTATCTGGGTATCCCTCAGCCCAGTGAAGTGGACACATAAAATTGAGCATCACCCCATCTGAGAACAACCACTACTGCTTGAAAGTACACTCAGTCCAGCCTAGCAGCGTGTTCAACAGAAACTCAGACGGATAGCCTCGAGCCTTGGGTATGTAGCTACACAGGTTGACCATAAGGTGGATGGCTTTACTTCTATGTGGGTCTCTAGATTTGAAGCATTTGAAACAACGACCCTCGACTTTAATACACGGGGTCCTCCTCTCCTGACCTCTAGAACATCGTTTGTAGACAGATACTGAACTCAAAATGTTAAAAATACGACTATTGTGTTCCCTCCACTCCTGGGGTCTCAATCTGGAATGGTTGGCTGCAGACCTTGAGGTCGCCCTGGATTCCTCCCTCTTCCTCACGCCCAGATTGTTCACGTTGAAGTTGTCACTGACCTTCCTGTCAAGTCATCCACTGTCCCTGCCATCACACTCCCTTAAGAGCCTTTCTGTCTCCCCTAAGGTGCTATCCACACACGCCACAATGATCTTCCTGAGTACAAATGTCATTTCCCTGCTCAAAAAGTTTCCCTTTTCCCACAGAATCAAGACCATACTCCTTAGCAGAACACACAAGACTCCAGTCTGGCCCGACTTCTGTTCTCTTACCTGTTCTCTTCTATTCCTCAGTGTACAGGCCTAGCCACAGCAGGATGCTGGCTCTTTCAGGAACATAAGAAATTCTGCTCATTTGCTCACAACATTCCTTCAGCCTCAAATGTCCTTATTTCATTAAACGTCTACTGTGTGCCAGGCAGTTTCAAGTGCTGTCTAAACAAGACAGACAACATGGTAGTTGGTATGTAGGTAGGTGCTCAGTAGGTAGAGCACGGGACTCTTGATTTTGGGGTCATGAGTTAGAGACCCATGTTGGGGGCAGAGTTCACTAAAAAAAAAAAGGACAATGTCCCAGTTCTCACAGAGCCTACACCTCCCACTCATCTCCAAGTCCAGCTCAAATCTATACCTTTCTGGAAGTTCTCTCCAATTCCATACATGAGAATTTACTTTTTTCTCCCCACCAAAAAACTGTTTTAAATAAGCTCTACACCCTACATGGGACTTGAACCCACAACCCTGAGATTGAGTCGCATGCTTGGGGCATCTGGGTGGCTCAGTTGGTTGAGCATCTGACTCTGTGTTTTGGTCAGGTCATGATCTCAGGACTGTGAGATCCAGCCCCACACTGGCTCCCTGCTCAGCAGGAAGTGTGCTTAAGATTCTCTCTTTCTCTTTCCCTCTGCCCCTCCCACTCATGCTAGCTCTCTCTCAAACAAGTCTTTAAAAAAAAAAGTCACACACTATCAACTGAGCCTGCCGGGTGCCCCTCAATTCTTCTATTATACTTCTCCCAGAATACTGAGCATTCTTTTTTTTTTTTTTTAAAGATATTATTTATTTATTTGACAGACGGAGATCACAAGTAGGCAGAGAAGCAGGCAGAGAGAGAGGAGGAAGCAGGCTCCCCGCTGAGCAGAGAGCCTGATGCGGGGCTCGATCCCAGGACCCTGGGATCATGACCTGAGCCGAAGGCAGAGGCTTTAACCCACTGAGCCACCCAGGTGCCCCAACACTGAGCATTCTTTTATTTTATTTTATTTTATTTTTTAAAAGATTTTATTTATTTATTTGACAGAGAGAGAGATCACAAGTAGGCAGAGAGGCAGGCAGAGAGAGAGAGGAGGAAGCAGGCTCCCCGCCGAGCAGAGAGCCTGATGCGGGGCTCGATCCCAGGACCCCGGGACCATGTCCCGAGCCAAAGGCAGAGGCTTTAACCCACTGAGCCACCCAGGCGCCCCAATACTGAGCATTCTTGTGCAACATTTGTGTACAGATGTGTTTTCCAGCCTGGATGATAGACTTCTGGAGGACCAAGATGGGTAGTGATTATGTGTGCATTACACGAGGGCTTGCACGGTGCCTCTCACATGGAAGAGACCGTTTCTTAAATTACACCAAGTCTATCACAATCTGCTTCCATTTATACTTGAAACACACACACAAAACAAGCTTGTGGAGCTTTGCCTATTTTAAAGAAATGTGAGTGTTTTCGTTGGAGGCAGGCAGAGAATAAAAATTGCAGTGGACTTGAGGGGCACCTGGGTGGCACAGTCGGTTAAGTGTCCGCCTTTGACTTGGGTCATGATCCCGGGATCCTGGGATCGAGTCCCGCATTAGGCTCCCTGCTTGGTGGAGACAGCGAGAGAGAGAGAACACAAGCAAGGGGAGCCTCTCCCTCTGTAGCTCCCCTTGTTTGTGTTCTCTCTCTCTCGCTGTCTCTTTCTGTCAAATAAATAAATAAATAAAATCTTTAAAAAATTAAAAAAAAAATTACAGTGGAATTAAAAAAATTTACCCACATTATTATAACCTGGAATTAGGGTTGTAGTCCTTTTGAACACCTTGTGTTAATGATTCTACCCCATTCCCTAAGTGGTGATCTGGAGGATATGAGTGTCTAGAGGGCAGACTCCAAACTCACTTAGTCACCAGTGAACAAAAAGCTTCCACCCGGGGCCCAAAGTCTCATTTCTGCGAACGTCAGAGAGCTCCCCACCAGTCAACCGCTAAGGGGACCATGGAGAGTGACCATGAGCATTCAGGCCAAAGGCAAAAGAGCACCCCTACAAACATAACCTGGAAACAGCTCTACTGGCCTCAGAGAGGGTTGACTTAGGAGTGATAGCAACATGATGTACCCTTTTAGAAATTAGGACTGGCTCAGTCAGTTCAGCGTCTGACTCTTGATTTCGGCTCAGGTAACGATCTCAGTGTTGCAAGACCGAGCTCCGTGTAGGGCTCTGTGCTCAGAGCACTGTCTGCTTGAGATTCTCTCCCTGCTCCTCCCCCACCTCCAAAAAAAGAAAAAAAAAAAAAAAAAAGAAATACCTCTTTGACTAGAATCACAAATATATTAATAAATTTCTGGCTTTGCAGCCAATCTGCAAACTGAAACCTTGATTTTGCTTAGTGCTCCTCTGGAATTTTCTCAGTGTCTGCCTTGTTTGTATCAGCCCAGACGGCAAGAAGGAAGGCAGTTCTCCAGCAGTAAGAATCTTAACAAATGTTTTATTAATACATACTGTCATATTCTCGGGATAGAAGAGTCCTCAAAACACTGCCGCTTACTGAAAGAGGGTAAAAGTGCTCAAGTCCTTGGTCTTCCGTCTGGTGGAATAACCCCACACTCCTTTAACAGAAGCGGGCTTGCTGAACTCCACCTGCCCCCCACCCCAGCATGGAGACAGGCTCCCCCTCAGTCAGATGCACACAGTGACATTCACTGCCTTTTGCAAGGACAGGGGTTCCTTATGATTGAACAGGAACGGAGAAAAACTTAGCGTCAGCTGGCCAAAAAGGAATTCAGACTTTATTTCTCAAAGTCACTCATTCCACTTCTCTCCAGGAAGGGCTGGAATTGCTTCAGGATGAACATAACGACTCCCACTGCCGGAATATTCGGAATACTTTCCTTGATTTCTCCGAGAGACTCTGCAGGTAGAAAAGCTCATTATTAGAGATTAAATTCTTTTACAGAGATGAAGGGTGGGGTAACAGCTTTAAGGCTTGGTTTGTACATTTCTCTCACAGGGATGGGGTCTAGGATTGAGAAAAACAAGTTAATTTTATATTATTACTTTTATTTTGTATACCTAATATACACCTAAAACCAGACTAAACATCAAAACGCCTGCATCCTACAATTAGATCACTGCTAACACATTCTGAGCCTGTCAAACATGGCTCATGTCCTCCCTCCAAGTATCTGCATATGTCCTAATCTCTGTGTGTGAGGCAGACACTTGGGACCCACCATTAGTGCAGCACACAGGTTGCACTGGTTTCCATTCGTGATGCTGAACTGGCCCCAGGGCCTTATTTCTTGTGAATAAGGATTCACATTCACATGATACCTCGCTGGGGTTAACAGTATAATCCAAGACCAAGGGGTAAAACAAAGTTAAATGACTCTTTCAAAGTTTAAACTATGACCCTGGACTTCTCAGCTCCATTTATAGCTGGCAGAGCTAATAATAGGAAGATTCTCAAGGCCACTTGATCATGCCTATGAAGTGATCTGAGATTCTGAGAAATGGTGTTACAGGGAGACAAAGCAATTCACTAAAAGATAAAAGTTCTCAGAGAATCAGAACACTTGGTTCCCTCTGCCTGTGAGAGTCACAATGAAGAGCACAGGGTCTCAGTGAGAATATAAATAATCATCTAGCAAGATAATCCATAAAGTTACCACAGTTTCGGTTATCAGAAGACATTTTCACTGTCTTCTTATCCTCTTTGTGGATGAGTGTTTCAATAAAAGTCCTGGGGTAGGGGCTGGGGAGAATCTGAGCTCTTACTAATGATGGAGGGGAATTTAGTGAATAGAGTGACAAAGTTAAAAGAAACGTTAGTTGAAAAAAACAACATAAACTTTGTTCTAACATCAAGATCCTTTAACCAGCCTCATTAAGCTCTCAACTTTCCAGTCACAGCAGCTGTGGAAAGGTTAAAGACAAACCACCAAAAAGGATCTCAAAAGTCCTGGAACCCAGGGCCAATTATGAGGCCAACTTCTCCCACTATAAAAACAAAACAAAATGAAACGAAAAAACCACCAAAACAAAAAACCCCACAAAAATCCTGTGGGATTGCTTGTTCGTAAAACAGTGACAGAGGGCAGTCAGTAAGACTCTATTTCAGGAAGATCTGGGGACAGAATATACGTGCAGACATCTGCCCTCAGATAGCTTTATATATCCTCAAAAGTTTTTAAATTGGAGAAATGAAGATTTTTTTCCTGTGGAAAAACGTGGGAAGCCTTCATCTGCATTATCTTACTAAGGGTACAAATGTACATTCTTGGGCTTTTAGCAATTCTACAGTTCTCTCCAGCAGAATCCCACAAACCTGGGAGTACTTCTTGTAAACATCTACCGGCGAGTATTATTTTACTTTGTCCTTGGACGGGACGGGGGTCAGAAATTATTCTATTCATACCACGCTGTAAGGCAAATTTGGGAAGGAGCCAGCAGAGGAAAGAGAACCCAGTTCCCATGATCCCTTAATGCCCACCCTCCTATCACAGAGTGCACCCTCTACACAGAGTGAACCCTTGTTTTCTCAGCTGTCACGATGGATTCACATCTACCCACATTCCCTAAGCAGCAGCGATCACGACTCCAACAGCTAGCTGAGGCTCAGTGCACGAGCCCGGGGCTGTGGAACAGAGCAAAGTAACATGCCCCCTGTGCAGAACGAAACTGTAATCTGGGGGTTGGAGTACAGAGCTCCAGACAGCTAAGGTCTGTCTGGCCAGGCTCCAAATGCAAGTGACAGCAACTGGCAGAAAAAGCAGCTGGTCTGCAACATGAGGCCAGAGCAGCTGTCTGCCCACCCCCGTTTCTGTTCTTTTTTTTTTTTTTTTAAAGATTTTATTTATTTATTCAACAGACAGAGATCACAAGTAGGCAGAGAGGCAGGAAGAGAGAGGGGAAAGCAGGCTCCCCGCTGAGCAGAAAGCCCAATGTGGGGCTCGATCCCAGGACCCTGAGATCATGACCTGAGCCAAAGGCAGAGGCTTAACCCACTGAGCCACCCAGGCGACCCTGTTTCTGTTCTCACACTCCTTCTCTACTTTGTGTCATCTTAGTTGAGGAGACAAAGAATTTACCAGAATTTGAGGGAATGCCAAATGCTAACCAACTGCAGGAAGACTGAATCAGTTCCATGCCGAGTCTCTAGGACCCAACCTGAGTCTAACCTAACTTCCGAACGCTGAGGACAGGCAGGGGGCTAATTATAGGACCACCTCTTGTTCCTCATCCCACAAACAACAAGGGCTGTGCGCACGCAGGCAGCGGCTTATCTCACCGTGGAGTCTGTTTCGGCCGGCTGGCTGGACTGCTTGTGGGCCAGGAGGATGTTCAGCACGGCCTTCCAGCCTGGCTCTGCGGTGGCACTGGCGTCTACCTCCGTTCCGCCATGTTCCCTGGTTTCCTGGCCAAGTGTGACATTCACCCAAGGGCACCAGTCTCTGTGCTGAGAGGCGGGGTCAAAGAAGCTTCGGGATGATGTATCCTGAGAGGGTGAAGAGAAACAGTGCTGATGAAGGGCGGAAGCCATGTCAATTCAGGAGTCATCCAGTCCAGAATCTCACAAGTGCCCCCATTTCCAATTTGATGTTCTCCTTTAAACACTGGGTATGTCATGCCGACTCTCTTTATAAATACTTTCATTCCCTCTGTGTTAAACCAACAGTACGTGGTCAGGTCTGTCCCCCTGATCTCACTGCCACCCCCATGGGTCTGAAATATTTACTACCTCTCTGGAATCCACTGCAAAGATGCGACACCCAACTGTAGCTGTCCCACCTTGAAACTTAATTCACATTATCCCCGTAGAGTCACAGGCCCCAGGAAGGGCTCCTGCCTGCTTCCCTGTGCTACGCAGTGAGGGCCCTGTGTGCTGCTTGCGCGCAGGGACGTCTACACACAGGTGGACCCACCGAGCTGCTGGAAGAGCAGAGGCGAGCACGCTTGGCTCTCCGGAGAGGGCTAGACGGCACCTCCAGGCCAGTGCTGTCTCCCGTTCCCATACTGCGGGTCACCGGCCGGCTTCTGGTGGTGGGGCTGGCAGCCTCTGGTTCAGGACGGTCGACGGGACTGGAAGAGTCCCAGCTCCGAGTTCGGGAGACGATGGGACCGGGGCTCCTTTCAGCCTGAAGGAAAGAAGGGGTAACAGGAGTACACCGATGACAAAAAGGATAATGGTCAGAAGATGACAGATAATGGTCAGTTGTCCTAGAAGCAGGTGAAAGCTAATGCTTTATAGTTTAAACTCTTAAGAATTTACCTTCTGAACTGTCAACAAAACTAAACTCTCCCAAAAAATCATCGATTTTGATACCAAATCATGAATTCAGCTTCTGCACCGCAGCTGGCTCAAAAAAACACGTGGTATTCTGATCAATGGGTCAGAAGTGAAGCCCACCTCCCTCGGGTAATCTCCAACTTCTCCGCCACAACACTTCTGGTAAGAGTGCTGCCTTTACAAAGGCCACCCGAGCAAGCCAGTGAAGTCCATACCTGCTCTGAGCCAGGGGAACACGTGGCATCCTGGCTCCGGGTCATCATCCTCCGAGGAGACTCGGGCACAAGAGGGAAGCGCTCCGGCTTCCCCTCAGGGCCTGGGAGGGGAGAGCTGGTCAGGCCCAAGGACGCATCCAGGTCCGTCATGGAGGACTCAATCTGCTGGAAGCCCCAGAGCCCCACCTTCCTCATGCACTGTGAGCAGCTTATCAGGGAGAGCTGCAGGGGTTCCAAAGAAGAACTAGGCAGGAACAGAAAAAAGAGTTTTCTCAAAGGGTAACATTTCCAAGGGACTAAGTGTAATCATTCGTGAGAACGCTTTGTCTTGCCAAACAAATCTCTAGAACAGCCCAGTGGACTGGGAATCATGTCATCTCAGGCCCCCAACTCCATCGTCTCTCACAAAGTTCCTAGAGAAAGATCTAAGGGTCTTGGTGTATAACCTCTAAGGCAAGACTATCTTGAAGGTTATGTTTTATAAATTTCTCCTATTCCTTTTGAAACTTTTTCCTTTTAAATGAAAAATATTCCTTAATCTATCAAAGAAAGTATATTTAAAGTAAATCTAGATTGGTTCCTTTCTTTTTTTTTTTTTTTTTGTTGTTAAATATTTTATGTTTAAGTCATCTCTACATCCAACCTGGGGCTCAAACTCACAACCCTGAGATAAGTCACTCAGTGCTCCACCGCCCGAGCCAGTCAGGTCCCCCCTGCACCTCCTCCTCCCACCCGGTTCCAACAGTTTTCTATATCAGAGAGAGTGTAAACCAAATTGAGCAACTAGAATGGGAACACCAACATGGGGGCCTGAGGACTCCAGCTGGCATTTTCTTTGGTAGTTTTTATGAATTCAACTGATTTTTCTTCCTTTCTATAGACAGAAAGGAGCTTCACTGTTTCCAAGAGCACAGATTCTCAGCTGGGAAGTGATAGTAAAAAAAAAAAACAACAAACCAAAGTTCAGGTGTATCCAAGAATTCCTGAGTTCGAATTCTGTTAGTGATTCTTACTGTCCCCTCGCCACTTGCTCAGGTTTTGTCTGTTTTTCTGACAGGAAACATCATGGGACCTCCAATACTATTAGTGACTGATGTATGACAGCGTATGATGTTGTCAGAGCTCGTGTGCCCCTGCAAAGTCACTGACTAACCTACACGCCCAGCCGCACAGAGAGAGGACACAGGCAGTGAAGTGGACGTGGATGTCTGAGCCTAATTTGCTTGTAGTTTTTTTCTCATCAGTTCGGTGGTCAAGTTCATCTTCAAGCAGGTGCAGGAGAAGACTGATCTTGTCTTCTGTCAAGCACTACAATGGAACCAAGGTAACAAACTGAAATTTCCAACCACAAAAATCACAAATGAGGATATTATCTAGACGGTATAAGGCAAAAATCATGAAGGAAATCCCAGACACGAAAATAATTCTCTTCATTACGGAAGGCTCACTTTTAGGACAGGGATAAGGTTTTACACAGAAGCTTTCTGAATTGCCCTGCATCTGCTGACTGAGAAAGGTAGCAGTTGTCCTAGAACTACCCAATCTTTTCTTAGTTCTAATTTGTTTTCAATTTACCAATTGCAGATTTTCTCTGAAACCTATAAACTTCTACAGATTACTATTTATATCTTAACCTGACACTGGATTTACTTCTTGACAGAACAAGAGAGCTTGCCAAGGTCTTTATTTTTGTTCTAAGAATAATAAAGAACTGACAAGGGGAACAGAAAAGCTACCTTGGCTAGGGACAAGGGACATTTAAAATAGGCACAGAGTTGGGGCACCTGGGAGGCTAAGTTGGTTGAGTGCCCGACTCTTGGTTTTGGCTTCGGGCATGATCTTGGGGTCTTGAGTTCAAGCCTGGTGCTCAGCAAGGAGTCTGCTTGGGACTCTCTCTTCCCTCTGCCCCTCCCTCCGTGCTTGCTTTCTAAAATAAATAAATCTTGGGACGCCTGGGTGGCTCAGTTGGTTAAGCCGCTGCCTTTGGCTCGGGTCATGATCCCAGGGTCCTGGGATCGAGTCCCAAATCGGGTTCCTTGCTCAGCAGGGAGCCTGCTTCTCTCGCTGCCTCTGCCTGCCTCTCTGCCTGCTTGTGTGTTCTCTCTCTTTCTCTCTCTCTGGCAAATAAATAAAATCTTGAAAAAAAAATTTAAATAAATAAAACTTAAATAAACAAATAAGTAATACAGACACAGAAGTTAAACTTTGGTTAAAATCCAAACAGCCTCTCAACTTGAAGAAGCAAAATAATAGTTTCTATTTCTTATAGTAAAGCTTGTCTTTGGCCTGTCTACAGGGTGAGGAAACAGGACACTAGATACTCAGTTTCAAAGTACACATGGGCCAGAGCATTTCTAATTTCTATTCACAGGGGAGAAGGGAGTTTGTAACTTCTCCTGTAGTATTTTCTTTGGGAAATGATATGCAATAAATCATACGAGGTCACATTTCAGTATCTTCTGTTAAATAGTTTAAGTAACAAATCAGGATAAAATTGAACGTAATGCCATTTAAAGAAGCCTATCTATAAGTTTCAATGGATCACATTTACTTAATCTCTCCATAGTTGCCCTTCTGGTGGAGACTGGAAAAGGTCAGTTGAGGGACAAACAACTAGTTCTCTTCATAGCAATCTAAATCCTCTGTCATGTAAAGAAATCCTTCATGTACAAATGGCAGTGACAACTGAAGGCCACTGTAGGCTAGCTAAGAAAAACTCACCATAGTTTTCAAGTCCTCTGGCCTCAAGGAAGGAAGCTGGAGGTCCAAGTGACAAAGGCTTTGAAAACGATCTAGAAATTCACTAACAAGAACAGCAGGTTCATCCAATGGCAACATCCCAAATCGATCTGTAGACAAAGTACACTGGAAGATTATTTGGTGCCCATTGTAAAAAATAAAATATGTGTACAAAACAATATGGGACAGGTACCGATGAAATTGATAAAATATTTGAAGCTGAGTAGGGTTTCTCAGAAGCAGTCAGGCTAAGCCGAATATGAAGACCAACAACAAGTGTGTAAAAGCTAAGGCTCAAAGGAAGGGCCCCGGTGGGGAATTCTACAGAGCTTCACAGGACTGGGACAAAATGTGCCTATGGACACGTATGGAAAGGAGCAGAAGATGGGGTTAAAGTGTAGAGAGTAACTAGACCACAACTTTACTAACATATGTGATGAGAAATTGCTGAAAGTTTTTTTTTTAATTTCACATAATTTTTAAAAATATTCTATTTCTTTATTTATTTAATATTGTATTTATTTGTCAGCGAGAGCTTGAGCGTGCATAAGTAGGAGGAGCAGCAGGTAGAGGGAGAAGCAGGCCCCCCCCCCGCCCCCCGAGCAAGAAGGCCGATGCGGGACTTGATTCCAGGTCACTGGGATCATCACCCCTGAAACAGTGATATTAGAGACAATATGCATTAGTTTAGAGTAGAGATTGTAAGGGGTCAGTTGGGATGCAAAAAAATAAGCTTAGCAGACATTAAAGTGATTTAAGGTAATAATCCCTGTAAGATACCAGCGGCAGAAGGATGGAGAGAAGGAACATCAATGTTACAAAGCTCTTAATGACCGGGCAGGTGGGGGATGGGTAACTGGGTGATGGGCAGTAAGGGGGGCACATGATGGAATGCGCACTGGGTGTTAAATGCAACTGATGAATCACTGACCTTTATCTCTGAAACTAATGATTCACTATATGTTAATTAATTGAATTTAAATTTTAAAAAAGTACCCAGTGCAATAGATATTATCATACAAATTCTACAGATGAGGAATCTGAGGAATACGAAAGTAACATACCCAGGTCTCATTACCAGTGAGTGACCAAAAGCTCCTGCTTTTACAGAGTTTCTATTACAGCACTTGCCAGTTCTCTCTAGTCTTCAACAGTACTAGGTAATTCCTAGTTTCTTTTTTTTTTTTTTAAGATTTATTTATTTATTTATTTATTTTTTAAAGATTTTATTTATTTGACAGACAGAGATCACAAGTAGCCAGAGAGGCAGGCACAGAGAGGAGGAACCAGGCTCCTCGCAGAGCAGAGAGCCCAATGTGGGGCTTGATCCCGAGACCCTGGGACCATGACCTGAGCCGAAGGCAGAGGCTTTAACCCTCTGAACCACCCAGGTGCCCCTAAGATTTTATTTTTATTTATTTGACAGAGAGATTACAAGTAGGCAGAGAGGCAGGCAGGGAAGGAGGCTCCCTGATGAGCAGAGAGCCAGACTCGGGGCTAGATCCCAGGACCCTGGAATCATGACCTGAGCCAAAGGCAGAAGCTTTAACCCACTGAGCCACCCAGGTGCCCCAAATTCCTAGTTTCTTATAGCTCCTTTACTTTTGTTTTGTTGGTACCCTTTTGTTTCTAAATATCTCATATACATAGACTTTTTCCCCCAACTTTCCCCTCTTAAAACAGGGATCAAGCTGTCTGGACCCTGTGTCCAGCAAAAACCTAATATTGTATTTTAGGCAATAGCTTTAAAACTACAGCTATGACCCCTTCTTAGGTTCTGAAATCAGTTTATCATTTACCTAATTTATAAGCCAGTTATTTTAATGAAATAGAATGCAATAACATTAAACTGTGGCACGTCCATACAATGTAATATTATCCAGCAATGAAAAAAAGTGAATTCTAGAAGACACTGAGGAACCTTAAATATATAGTGCTATGTAGAGAGAAGCAGAGTCTGAAAAGCTGCATGCTGTGGGATTCCAACTATATGACATTCTGGAAACAGTAAAACTATGGAGACAGTAAAATGATCAGTGGTTGCCAGGGATTCAGGGGGAGGGGAGGAGAGAGTGATGAACAGGTAGAGCACGGGGGATTTTCAGGGCAGTGAGGCAGTTCTATACCATAATGTCATGGTGGGTACAGCTCATTATATATTTGTCAAAATCCACTGAATGTACAACAGAGTGAAACCTAATGTCTAATACTGACTTTAGTTAATAAAGATATTTGTTCATTAATTAAAAAACTTTTAATGATCAGTGAAACCTCATACTGTAAGAAAAATAGGGTACAGTAATATACAGTGTTAAATTGGGAAAATGAATAAACTCATGATATTAAACAGAAATCTAGCAGTGACAGTTTCACGAGCATACAAATATGTCAGAACTTACCAAACTGTACACCTAAATATGTGCCGCTTATTTTATGTCAATTATCCCTCAACCATAAGGATGCTTTAAAAAAAAAAGAGAGAAAGAAAAAAATCTCTTTTCTAGTTTTGTTATTAAGAGGTGCAAAAGCAGTAAAAATAACACTTTTGTTCACCATTTATTATATCATTAGCAACCAGATTTTGGTCTCTAATGTTATTAAATATTCTGAAACTATTTTTTTTTTAAAGATTTTATTTATTTATATGACAGAGAGAGAGACAGCGAGAGAGGGAACACAAGCAGGGAGAGTGGGAGAGGGAGAAGCAGGCTTCCCACTGAGCAGGGAGCCTGATGCGGGGTTCGATCCCAGGATCCTGGGATCATGACCTGAGCCACAGGCAGATGCTTAACGACTGAGCCACCCAGGTGCCCCAAATACTCAAACTATTAAAAGTTGTTGCAAGTAACCAAATATGTCAAGACACTTGCCATCAATTTAAAAAGATACATCATTTTACTAGAAAAGTCCAATTAAAAAAAAAACTACAACCGACAAAAAAAGTATGGATTTTAGGGGTGCCTGGGTGGCTCAGTGGGTTAAGCCTCTGCCCTCAGCTCAAGTCATGATCTCAGGGTCCTGGGACCCAGCCCCACATTGGGCTCTTTGCTCAGCAGGGAGCCTGCTTCTCCCACTGCGCCCCGCCCCCACCCCCGCCTGCCTCTCTGCCTACTTGTGATCTCTCTCCCTCTGTCAGATAAATAAAAATAAAAAAATCTTTAAAAAAAAGGTATGGATTTAAAAAAATCAAGTGAAGAGGCACCAAGGCGGCTTAGTGGGTTGAGTGGCCAACTGTTTTTTTTTTTTTTTTAAGATTTTATTTATTCATTTGACAGACAGAGATCACAAGTAGGCAGAGAGGCAGGCAGAGAGAGAGGAGGAAGCAAGCTCCCCGCTGAGCAGAGAGCCCAATGCGGGGCTCGATCCCAGGACCCTGAGACCATGACCTGAGGGGAAGGCAGAGGCTTAACCCACTGAGCCACCCAGGAGCCCCTGGTTTTTTGTTTTTTGTTTTTTTTTTTAAGATTTTATTTATTTGACACAGAGAGACACAGTGAGAGAGGGAACACGAGGAGAGGGGGAGCGGGAGGAGGAGAAGCTGGCTTCCCGCTGGGCGGGGAGCCTGATGTGGGGCTCAGTCCCAGGACCCTGGGATCATGACCTACTAATGATGGAGCTACCCAGGAACCCTGAGTGTCCAGCTCTTGGTTTTGGCTCAGGTCATGATCTCAGGGTTGTGGAACCAAGCCCCACACTGGGCTCAGTGCTCCTTGGGGGAGTCTGCTTGAGATTCTTTCTCCCTTCTTCTCCCTCTCCCTCTGCTCCTCCCCCTGCTCTGTCTTCTCTCTCTCTAAAAATAAATAAATAAATAAATAAGTAAGTAAATAAACAAAAATCTTTTAAAAAAATAAATAAAAATTAAAAAATAAAACAAAAAATCAAGTGAGGTTTAACAATAAGAAGGAAACATGTTCTGATGACCAGTGGCTCAGGTTTGACAAAACTTTGGAGAAAAAAACCAGGTACCAACATCTTTCTGGTCACTTTCTATCTTTACGATTTGGTCTGATTCCTACAATCCTAAGAAAATATTAGTAAAAACTGATGAAGGCAAAAGAGCAATGAAGATTTTAAACCCACCATGAAAATGTTTTAACATAAGTTAAAATTTATGTCTTATAATTAACATATGTGAGTGTTCTGTCTACTTCAGTGTTTGATATGTTCAAAATAATCAGTCCAATAAATGAGTAATTATAAATTAAAATGTTTAAAGGGATTTAATTTAGTTGGTAAATGTTAGAAAAAAATTACCTTCAAAATTGTATTTATTAGATATGCTTAATAAATGTAAGCATTAAAGTATAAATAGTTGTAGGTCTTCCTCTCTTCACACTCAAGTCTCTGGAAAGAACCAAACCAAGGGTGGCATAATTGAAAGGTCACATTTGAGATCTATTTAGGAGGTAGAATGGACAGGCGTGGGTGGTGATGATAGATAGAGAAGGGCTCCTAAGGCGATGTCCAGGTTTCTGGCTAGGATAACTTGGGGAGGTGGGGTTAGTGCCATTTAAGATGGAGAAAATATATGAGAAGTAAGGTTTAGGTCTAAAATGAAGAATTCAGTTTTGCATATATTGAATTCCAGGTGCCTACAACAAGTCATCACATGAAAATGTTTAGAAGGTAGTTGAAAATAAGTTAAGCTCAAAAGAAAAGTCAGGGGGCACCTGGGTGGCTCAGTGGGTTAAAGCCTCTGCCTTTGGCTTAGGTCATGATCCCAGGGTCCTGGGACTGAGCCCCGCATCGGGCTCTCTGCTCTGCTCTCCCCCTCTCTTTCTGCCTGCCCCTCTGCCTACTTGTGATCTCTGTCAAATAAATTAAAAAAAAAAAAAAAGTCAGGATAGGAGTTAGAGGTCGGCAAGGAGGTGGACCAAGAAATCATAGTGTATAGTGATAAGAGTTGGGAAACACCAATAGAGTCCTGGGCAGATTCTAAAAACCTGGACTGGATACACTGGGAGGATTTACATCCTCATGGGACTGAGTTTAGTCCTACTACACAGTGAAATAGCTAGGCCAACAGCAGAATCTCCTTGTTACACACCATCTTCACTTTAAGAATGTTATTCCTTAATAGTCCCTTTCTATCTTCCCTTCATTATCAGTAAATGGCACTCTATAGATACTTTGGATCTCTCTCTTTTTTATTTTTATAAAAGATTTTATTATTTATTTGACAGAGAGAGAGAGACAGTGAGAGAGGGAACACAAGCAGAGGGAGTGGGGAGAGGGAAACAGGCTTCCCGCTGAGCAGGGAGCCCGACGAGGGGCTTGATCCCGGGACCCCAGGATCATGACTCAAGCCAAAGGCAGAGACCTAATGACTGAGCCACTGAGCCAGGCGCCCCCTCTCTCTTTTTTAAAGATTTTATTTATTTATTTGAGAGAGAGTGAACAACAGAGAGAGCACGAGCAGGGGCAGAGGGAGAGGGAGAAAAGGACTCCCTGCTGAGCAGAGAGCCCAACTCGGGGCTTGATCCCAGGACCCTGAGATCATGACCTGAGCCAAAGGCAGACACCCAACTGACTGAGCCACCCAGGCACGCTCACTTTCAATCTACTTCTTCCCCTTAGTGGTCATTCATGGAATATTCCCAGGCATCAGTGACCCTAGAATTGGCCTGAGCTGTCCTAGTGAAACAAAAGGTAGACCTACATGGCACTAATGTCTGCAGGCATGAAGTTTTGCCCCTGGTCTTGGTGAGCCCTCTGGAGGGCTCTACTGTGGAGGCTGGTTACTCAGCAGGAATAAGCCTATGTGACCAGTAAAAGATATATTTATTTATTTTAAAAAGATTTATTGAGAGAGAGCGGGGTGGGGGTGGGCAGAGGGAGAGAGAATCTCAAGCAGACTCTGTGCTGAGCGCTAAACTGACACAGGGCTCGAACTCATGACCCTGAGATCACAACCTGAGCCAAAACCAAGAGTCTGATGCCCAACCAACTGTGCCACTCAGGTGCCCCAACCAGTGAAATAATTAAAAATCCCACTTGCTGGGGTGTCTGGGTGGTTCAGTCAATTAAGTGCCTGATTCTTGATTTCAGCTTAGGTCATGATCTTAGGCTCATGGGATCGAGCCCTGCATTAGGCTCCGTACTCAGTGGGAGTCTGCTAGAAGGTTCTCTCCCTCTACCCCCCTCCCCACTCATGCATACACTTTCACTCTCTCTCTCTAAAATGGGTAAATAAATCTTTTTTAAAAAATCCCACTTGTTACTACATTTTGGGCTTTTTGTGCATACAAACACTTAAAGGCCAAGAGCTTTTAAGGGTACAGACACGATTAAAAATAACTAAAATAACTTCAAAATATATAAAAATATTAGCAACTGCATCACCTTACTATTTTTCACAGAACAAGTTCTTTTTATTTATTTATTTTTAAGATTTTATTTATTTATTTGACAGACAGAGATCACAAGTAGGCAGAGAAGCAGGCGGGGCGGGGGGGGGGCGGGGAGCAGGCTCACTGCTGAGCAGGGAGCCTGATGCGGGGCTCGATCCCAGGACCCTGGGATCATGACCTGAGCCGAAGGCAGAGGCTTTAACCCACTGAGCCACCCAGGCGCCACCACAGAACAAGTTCTAAATCAAGATCTGAAGATCAGTGACAAAGGAGCTATCATGTATCTTATAAGGCAGGGCATTCTAGAGTGTGAGGCTTTATAAACCTGCTGTGTCTCTTAGCCTAAGTATAAAATTTGGAATCATAAAGAAAACATACCCTGATGTTAGTTTCCTAGAATACATAGTCAGGTTCACTCTAAAGTAGCTTAGTTCTTTAAAAAAAAAAAAAAAAAAAAAGTAATGACTGAAGTTAATAATTAGAGTGAAGACAATCACAAAGTCACCAGATTCAAGGGAGTGTGCCTTCCAAGGCCCTTCTACAGGCAGTCTTTGGCTTCAGTGCTGCTGTCACATTGTGTCATTTCACTGTGATAAACTATGTTTGTAATCACTCTCATCTGGCTTCCTGTGAGGCTGCTTTAGCAACGGAACCCCCTTTAACTGCCACCATTAGTGCACCAAAGGAAGCCTGGGGAGAACACGAGGCTGCTTGCTATGGTGAGAAAAGCAGACAGTTTGAAATCAGATAAAACCATAGTTTTGCCTCCTCACCAGTTGGTTTTAAGATCTCTGATTCTGCTTCCTCACCCCCAAAACTGGGTTGAGAATCTAGCTCCCAGGGCCCCTGAGAGAATTATGTGGGATAATGTCTATATGGCTGAGCTGTTGGCATGTTGAATGCCTATAGTTAAGCTTAGTAATAACAAGTGGATGAATGTAAGTTCTTGAAAAGCACAAATAGAAAAGAAGAAAAGAAACCTCAAAGACTAGATTTTCACAAAGATATAGGCAATACTAGAAATGCAATAACCAAGAAGACATGGTAAATGGGAGATCCTGGAACTGAGTACCTGGGGAGGGGCTGTCTGGCCAGAAACAGAACTTCTCATGGGCAGTGCACAAGGCTTTCTTCAGCTCAGCACATCGGTCCTTATCTGAAACCCACAAAGGAAGTACTGCCTTAGAAAACATTATACAGATTCAAAATCGAATGGCCAAGAACTTTTAAGAATATAGATAGAATTAAAAACAAAAATGACTAAGATAATGTTAAAAGATATGAAAATATTACCAACTATATAATCTTAGTGTTTTTCCCAAAACAAGTTCTAAATCAAGATCCTAAGATCAAGAACAAAGGAGGTATTTCCAAGCACCAGGCTTTCATCAAAGTGCCTTGTCTCTTTGTCTGAATATACATTTTGGAACCATAAAGTAAACATACCCTGCTGTTAGGTTCTCAGAATGCATAAAGTCAGGTTCACTCTAAAGTAGCTTCGTTTTCAAAAAAAAGTAGTAACTGAAGCTAATAACTAAGATGAAGACAATCACAAATTCACCTTGATCTATGGGACAGTACACATTCTTCGATCAAACGCAGGTGCCTGGTCTTTTTGGAAAAACTCGAGTATCTGTGAACATGGAGGAAAATGTACCTTGTGCTTTATACTTACATCGGTCAAAATCAAAAGCTGGTTGTAAACTGGCACAGAGAAAAGCCTGGCAGCTGGAGCACTTCAGCATGTCGCACTCCACTGTGACCCAGCCGTATTTCGCACAGACGAGTGGAGACAGCTCGGAGGGCTTACCTGCCCATTTCAGAGAGTATTCGCGTTAAGAAAAACAACGCTGCAGGCATATTAAAATGCGTAAGTCAGAAATTAAAACTTTAACTCATTCTTTTGTATATACAGGGATAAACAGATTAAGAGGAAAAGCACTAAGAAAAGTGTGAAAAAACTATTTTTAAAGCACACATACTTCACAGAATAATGAAAGTTGTTTGAAAAATGACCAGAAGGGAACAATTATGAATTTTTTCTCTACAAAGACCTGTGTATTTTATATGTTCAAAATGTAAGAATTTGAAAATATTTCAATTTCAGCAAAAGAGGGCTGGAAGGCTAGAAAACAGAATTTACATATGAACGTTAAAGGGCTCTAAGCTGGGAGTCTACTTAAAAAAATAGTAAGTAAATAAATAAATAAAATTAAAATAAAAGTAACAGAATTACTTAACCAGCTGTGTTACATAAATGATTGTCACATCTACAGTGGTAATCAATTCATATCCGCTGAAAACGAAAAAGACCCAAAGAAAATGGTTCTAAGTACCAAGCAAAAATCAGGAATTATGGGTGCCTGGGTGCGTCAGTTAAGTGTCTGCCTTTGGCTCAGGTCATGATCTCAGGGTCTTGAGATCGAACCCCATGTCAGGCCTCCTGGAGCCTGCTTCTCACTCTCCCTCTGCCCCTACCCCTGCTTCTGCTTGCTTTCTCTCTCTGTCAAATAAATAAATAAAATCTTAAAAAAAATTATGATTAAAAAATCAGGAATTATTCCAAGGAGCAGCAGTAGAAAGATGTTTAAAATACCTTCCTCTTCCTGAGCAATTTATTCATAAAACCATCAAGTGGTGAGCAAAGAGGACAGCCAGGAGGGTAAGGGGAGGCAGCTCAGTGCCAGGTGTCAGTACCCAAGGTGGGTAAAAGGGGCTGCTCACCTTGAGGTGTTGAAGCCAAGTAGGGTGGAAAGAACATCCCCATGGGACCCCCACTTACCAAATCAGGGATCACTGGAGTATCAAAATATATCATGAGAGTAATGGATTATAACCCACTAAATAAAAAAATCAGCCCAGGCTTCTATGAATAAATTACTACTTAACAAAGTTTGATGAGGAATGGGATATTTGCATAGTTTCACCTCTGCACAAAACACTTTTTTTTAATTACAAAGAAAGAAGAGAGTTACTTTACGGTGGAAAAGATGGACAGAGAGTCCCTGAATCAAGTGATCAAAGGAATCACTGTCAGAAAAGGGATAAGTCAAAATCGTTGTGCCACGTGATGAGATGCAATGAGGACACAGCGCCATTCTGGGAGGCTCCTACACTACCTGAATCTAACTGGAAGGAAAGAGCAGACGGATGGGAGCGACACTCAACAAAACAATGGGCCCGTCATCTTCAAAAGCATCACAATCGGGGCGCCTGGGTGGCTCAGTGGGTTAAGCCTCTGCCTTCGGCTCAGGTCATGATCTCAGGGTCTTGGGATCGAGCCCCGCATCGGGCTCTCTGCTTGGCAGGGAGCCTGCTTCCCTTCCTCTCTCTCTCTGCCTGCCTCTCTGCCTACTTGTGATCTCTGTCAAATAAATAAAATCTTTAAAAAAAAAAAAAAAGGCATCACAATCATGAAACTCAAGGAAAAACAGGAATCTCAACTGGTTCCTTTTGTTATAAAGAGTATTACTAGGACAACTGTTGAAATGACTAGAGGCTGAGGGTTAGATGGTAGTAGTTTATTAAGTGAAACTTCCTGATTTTGATGGCTGTGTTGCAGTTATGTAGGAAAAAGTCCTTGTTTGTAGGAAACATTTGGTGGTAGTGAGGGATCACTCTGGGAACTTACAAGTAGCTCAGAAAGGAAGTTTTTTGTAACCCATGCAATAAAGTCTGCAAGTCGGTAATTGTTTCATATTTTTGAAAAAATCACTCTAGTGAATAAAGGGCAAAAGTGATGGGATGTCACCTCTGAGATCAGGTCACAAAGAGTCTAGCTTCTTTCACGCTCTCTTTCACTTGCTCGCTCTTATGGAGGCCAGCTGCCATGTTGTGAAATGTCTGTGTGGAGAGGCCCATGTTGCAAGGAATGTAGGGAGGTCTCTAGCTAACAGCTACTACAGACCTGAAGCCCTCAGTCCAACAGCCACGTGAAGTGCATCTTTTCCTAGTGGAGCCTGAAGATGACTACAGGTCAACTGTCATCTCGACTGTAGCCTGTGAGAGACCCTAAACTAGAGGATCCAAACAAGCTGTGCCCACAATCCTGACCCACAGAAATTGTGACATAAGTGGTTGATTGTTTTAAACCACTAAGTTGTAGTGTAATTTCGTTATGTCATAATAGATAATAACAGAGGAAAATCCAGAAAGAGACAGGAAGTGTAGTAGGCAGTCTCAAAAAACATTAGGTTTTGGGGCGCCTGGGTGGCTCAGTGGGTTAAAGCCTCTGCCTTTGGCTTGGGTCATGATCTCATGGTCTTGGGATCGAGCCCCATATCCCCATATTGGGCTCTCTGCTCTGCGGGGAGTCTGGTTCCCCGGCCCTCTCTCTGTCTGCCTCTCTGCCTATTTGTGATCTCTGTCTGTAAATAAATAAATAAAATCTTTAAAAAAAACAACAACAACATTAGGTTTAGGTACCAATAGCCTTACGCTATAACTCTGACTCTGCCATTTGCCAGCAGCTTGACCAGAGGCAAGTCACATAACCTACCCGAAACTGTTTCTTCTTCTGTAAATGAGTATAATAATAATAATGTCTATTTTCACAGGCTTAAGGGGACGATCAAATGTGATAATATATGTGAAAACATGTTACATTAAAGTGTTAGTTATTATTATTTCTTCTGCTCTCAAGCTCTTAGTGTTTTCTTCTGTGAAAAGGTCAGGTCATCTCAACACTTGATTGTAGTTAAAAGGCCGAGAAGCGATGTCAGGTCATCTCAAATACTCCTTTGAGGAATAACATTTTATGATGCTAATTTTCCTATAAAATTTCCTACCAAATTATCTTTTTTTTAAATTTTAACTAGGCTCCATGCCCAACATGGGACTTGAACTCACAACCCTGACATTAAGAATTGTATTCTCTACCAACTGGGCCAGCCAGTCGCCCCTTACCAAGTTTAATTCTTGAATTTAAAACATCAGAGTAAGGGGAGGAGTAACAGTTCCAGGAACAGGGAGAAAGTGCAGCTCACATGACCCAAGAAAAAAGGATATAGAAAACGTTTCCACTCTGCTAAAGAAGGCTTCTTTGCTTGTAGATTCCAACGGAGGCTGTTCTGCTTGGGGCGATCCATTAACTGACTGGAATGTGGCAGATGTGTCCTTCCTAAAATAAAGTGGCAGAACTCTTGGTAATCCTTCCAGAGCATCACTTTGCCCAAACATTTTGCACCTCACTTTGTGGCACATCATAGCATCAATCACGCCACACTAGATTTTAACCTTTCTAAAACTTACTTCAGTTATGTCATTCCTCTGCTTAAAATTATCAATGGCCTCACAATACTTACTAAATAGAATCCACATTGTTCAGTCTGGCATTCAAATCTCTTTACAGTTTGGCCATACCTACTAATTTATACCAACAAACTGTTCTAGCTCACTCACTGGTCTCCAATAGTATTTCACACAATTTCAGTAAACACAAAATTAGACTCAAGGCTTCTATGCATTATACAATTTGAACCACCTTAGAAATTTAACTCTTTTAACACAGGGAGAATAATTTGATATTTCTACCTGGGTCGACTCTTGGTACCCATTCTCCCAAAAAAGAACTAATCTGAAAATTCAAATCAAAGTAAAGATGTTTAGCAGTGCCTGGGTGGTTAAATGTCATGGGATCCAGCCCCGGATCGGGCTCTCTGCTCTGAGGGCAACCTGCTTTTCCCTCTCCCTGCCACGCCCCCAACTTGTGCTCTCTCTGTCATATAACTAAATAAAATCTTAAAAAAAAAAAAAGTAAAGATCTTCAGGCAATTTCATGAAAAATATTTAGGAAGAAAAACCCCAACAAAACAATTATCTTATTTTCAGCGAAAGGCATTTCAACAGCGTGTGGGAGAGGCAGAGGGAGGAACTACTGAGAACAAAAGTCATTTTAATAAAAAAAAAAGGGTGACACCAACTACTATAACTCAAAAGAAATAAACTCAAAGACTCTTTCATGGAGAGTCAGAGAGCCTCAGGGAGGTGTGGTTCTTTAAAGAAATTGAGAGGATCCATAAACTTGGATGAGAAAAAAGTGACATTTATGTTACTAACCTTTAACTGAAATTTAGCATTTCCTTCAACTATGAATGAAAGTAGTAAGAAAAACCCCACAAAATATAGTAGCATCAGCAGTACCTGTGAGTATGTAACCAATGGAAATCAGATATTTTGTCACCACATTAAGGTTGCACGTTTGAAATGTCATTAATGCTTATGATTACTTCAAAATTATGGTAGATCGCAGACATTCCTAGATGTTAACTAACTCTTTAATAATGAACCACTTTACTGCATCACTTTTTATTATTTTGTTTTATTTTTTTAAAAGATTTTATTTATTTGAGAGAGAGCACGCACAAGCTGGGGGAGGGGCAGAGGGAGAAGGAGAAGCAGGCTCCCCTCCCAACAAGGAGCCCTTGATCCCAGGACCCTGGGACCACCACCCCACGAGAAGGCAGGCGCTTAATCGACTGAGCCACCCAGGCACCCCACTGCATCACTTTTTAAATTCTACTATCTTGATAACTGCACTACAACGTAACTGTTGTTGTTGTTGTTGTTTTTTAAATAATCCTATGTAATTTACTTCATACACTTAAAAATATTCTGAGAAGGGGTTCATAAGCTTTATCAGGCTGCCAAAGGTGTCTAAGGCTCAAGAAAGGCTGAAGAAACCCAACTGAGATGTCAGGTGCATATTCAGTTAGCGGTCCTCTTTTTTATTTCCTTCCCTCCAAAACCTGTCTGGGGGCAAAATTCCGCGCGTGGTGCTGAAGGCAGTACACCCCGAGAAGATTAAAGCCGAGTAAATGTAGGAAACCCATTCTCTTTCACAATCCGGGATGTAGCCAACCCCGCCAACCGAGTAGCACCCAGGGGATCCCCCAGGCCTGCGTTCCCCAAACCCTGTCCAATCTGCCGGCGCCGGAGCCACGATGGACTCGCGAACTCACGCTTCCGCGCCTCCCTCTTCCGGGGCAATCCCCTCATCTATCAGCTGCCGGACTTTTTGGGGCGTCCCTTCTGGGGAGCGAACAACTGCACCCCAATTCTTTTCAACCCCCGCGGCAAAAGCTTGCCCCTCACTGGGCGCCGCCATCTTGGTCCGTTGCCGACTTGCTTCCCCGCGGGTTTGAAGGCTCAGGAACTTCCGTTCTGCGCGGTTAAGATCCTCCTCCGGAGGCGCGGTCCCGCGCGTTTGCCCACGCGACTCGGAGAATCTGACCGCGGGGCCTACTCCTTCGTGGCCATCTTAGAACTACGTAAACCCTCATTTTAGAATGAGGCCCTGGTGTTTAAACCCAGATTAACCGTTTTCCATATGCACGAGCGTATTGGGGCTGATAAGGGGTTTTTAGAGCGTTGTTTCTCCAAATACGACAGGGAGGAGGGGCCAAATTTAGTCTTAAAGTAATTAACTGACACGGCCCTCCTACCTTATATCCTTTTACAAGTGAAGAAATGGCCACTGTCACTTGAGAGTAAATAATTTAGAAGCTTTCTTAGAAACCGTGTTACAGGTGGGTTTAGAAGTCTGTGGCATTTGCCGTTATTGAACACCCTCCCTCCTTTGTCCAACAAGTATTTATGGAGTGTGCTCTGCTGACGCTGTCCTAAGCGTTGGCAGTGACAGCAGTGAACAAAGGAGACAGGTCTGAACGGAGTGAGATCTCAAACAAACACGTGTTCCTATAGTTTTGAGATTATGATTAGAAGTGCTCCGAAGGAGTGCCAAGTGTATACAAGGAGGACCTCATTTCGTCTGCAGATTCTCCCGGGCTGTAAGGCGGTGGAGTTAACATGGATGAGATTGTGGGAAAGAGATTAGATTGGAAGGAGTTGGTCTCATCTAATCAACTGGAAAAGAAGACTGTTGTGACTGAACCACAGACCCAGATGAAAGTGGGACCACCCCCAACCCCTCCAGCTCACTCCTTGAGGGCTTCTAACTGCAATAATGTGCCCACCCCTGGGACCTTCAATCTATTGATCTAGCCATCTTTCCAGGATCCCTAACTCCAGAGCCTCCCTTATTCCTTCTCTCCCTAGCCAGTTTAAGTTCATTGCCAATCATTATCATCATTTCTTTGCAAAATTTGAACATGGACTGAGAATTAGTTAAGATTGAAGTATTATTGTTAGTTTGTCATAGGTGATAAAGGCCTTTTGATTATGGTTTTTGAAAGTCCTCACTTCAGGGATGCCTGGTGGCTCAGTCAGTTAAGCTGCTGCCTTCGGTTCAGGTTGTGATCCCACCAGTATCGTGGGATCGAGTCCCGCGTTGGGCTTCTTGCTCCATGGGGAGCCTGCTTCTGCCTCTGCCTACCACTCTGCCGGTCTGTTCTCTCTCTCTCTAACAAATAAATAAAATCTTTAAAAAAAAAGTCCTCACTTAAAAAAAAAAAAGGACTTATGAGAGATGTATCTCAAAGTATTTATGGGTGAACTGGTAGGATGACTGGGATTTGCTTTCAAATTCTTAAAAGAGAAGGGTGCCTGGCTGGCTCAGTCAATGGAACATATGACTCTGGATCTCGAGGTTGTGAGTTTGAGCCTCATGCAGAAAATAAAATCTTTTTAAAAAGTTCTTTTTTGGGGGTTTAAATTATTTATTTATTTGACAGAGATCACTAGTAGGCAGAGAGGCAGGCAGGGCGGGGGGAGCAGGCTCCCTGCTGAGCAGGGAGCCCGATGTGGGGCTCAATCCCAGGACCCTGAGATCACGACCTTAGCCGGAGGCAGAGGCTTAACCCTCCGAGCCACCCAGGTGCCCCTTTAAAAAAAGTTCTTGAAGAGAAAGTGTGTGGAGGAATAGATGAAAGAAGGTTGCAAATGTTTTTGATTGTTGGATTTGGGTAATGGACTCATGGGAGTTCATTATATTCTTTCTACTACCGAGCATAGTTGACAATGTCATAATAAAAGACAAAATAAATAAGCGAAAAATAATACATTTTCATGAATATCCTCTCAATTTCCTTTAACCTCTCTTGCCTTATAGTACTCATTTGGCAGAACTTCAATCCCAGTTGAGTTCAATTCTCCACAACTCTGCTTCTGTACCCAGTCAGCTGAATATGGCTAAAGAGAAATTTGGGACATGCTGACTTGTCTCTATATTCTTGACCTCATGTGGGCTGTTAATTCTATGGCAGAAAGTTTGTCTTTTTTCTATAATTTCCCAGTGCCTGGTACATAATAGATGTTGAGAACATGTCAGGTTTTTTTTTCTTTTTTTTAAAGATTCTATTTTTAAGTAATTTCTACACCCAGCATGGGGCTCGAACTCACAACCCTGAGATCAAGAGTTGCCCACTCAGGGACGCCTGGGTGGCTCAGTTGGTTAAGCCGCTGCCTTCAGCTCAGGTCATGATCCCAGGGTCCTGGGATTAGGTCCTGCGTTGGGCTCCTTGCTCAAGGGAGCCTGCTTCTCTCTCTGCCTCTGCCTGCCACTCTGCCTGCTTGGGCGCTCACTTTCTCTCTTTCTGACAAATCAATCAATCAATCAATTTTTTTTTTTAAATTGCCCACTCCACCCACGGAGCCAGCCAGGTACCCCAGGAAGATGTCAAAAAATTTTTAAAGATTTTATTTATTTGACAGAGAGAGAGCACAAGCAGGGGGAGTGGCAGGCAGAGGGAAAGGGAGAAGCAGGCTCCTCGGGGAACAGGGAGCCCAATGTGGGGCTCCATCCCAGGACCCTGGAATCATGACCTGAGCCGAAGGCAGAGGTTTAACTAACTGAGCTACCTAGGCGCCCCAAAGATGTCAATTTTAAGACATGGATCAATAAATATTTCTGAAACATCCAATTTCCAGAGTCCCTTGGCAAATGTGATATGGAGGAAAGAGCTTTGGAGTCAGGTATGGCTCCTCCTCCCACTAACATCATTAGGTATGTGGCCTTGAGATTGAGTAACCTCTGGTTATGAGATTAAATGGGATAATGTCTATGAAAATGATTGGTACGTAGTTCTTGGTAAGTGCTAGTTTTCTTCCCAAGCATTCTCGCATAGGCTGTGGAGGCAGTGATGCACCATCCAGGGCCACCTTTAAGAATGAACTAAATAAATCCTACAGTCATTGGGAGTGCCACCAGCAAGAAGCCTCCAGCTGTCCGTTCCTTTAGGAGTTCCTTGAATGAAAGGAGCTATTTGCCTTCCCCCAAGGCACCTGTATCCAGGGACTAATTAAGATAGTAATATAGGGGTGCCTGGGTGGCTCAGTCGTTGAGCCTCTGCCTTCGGCTCGGGTCATGATCCCAGGGTCCTGGGATTGAGCCCCACATCGGGCTCTCTGCTCGGTGGGGAGCCTGCTTCCCCCTCTCTCTCTGTCTGCCTCTCTGCCTACTTGTGATCTCTCTGTCAAATAAATAAAATCTTAAAAAAAAAAAAAAGGTGATAATATAAAAGGCCCAGCCTCCTTGTCCCAATTTAGGACAATGCTGAAGGGCCATCCAGCTTTAAAGTTTCCTTTGGGGTTCCCTGGGGCCAACCTTGAGAGTTCATCACAGTCCACCTTCTCCCCCTGCCCTATCATGCTTCCTTCCCCTCCTTTCCATGGTGTTGATCCCAAGTGCCCTTTCCCAGACCCTCTGGCATGCTAATCTCACTCCAGGGTCAGTTTATTCATTTTGTTTATCCCAGGGAAGCTGAGAGCTCTGCTGATAGCTGCAGCTACCAGACGGTCTTTATTGTCTGTGTGGGTTTTTTTTTTTAATTTTATTTATTTATTTGAGAGAGAGAAAGTGAGAGAGAGAGAGAGCACAAGAGGGGGTAGTATCAGAGGGAGAAGCAGACTCCCCATTGAGCAGGGAGCCCAGTGTGGTACTCGATCCCAGGAGCCCGGGATCATGACCTGAGCCAAAGGCAGTCGCTCAACCAACTGAGCCACCCAGGCACCCATGGGTTTTTTTAAATTCACTTTCTCTAGTAATCTCTACACCCAGTGTGGGGCTCCAACTCACAAACCCCGAGATCAAGAGTTCCACGCTCTTCCGACTGAGCCAGCCAGGTGCCCCGCATGTGTGCTTTTTTCAATGTGAGAATATAAAAAAATTTCTGCCTGTAAGTTTTTTACGCTATGTAGGACCTCTTAAGAATGAGTGAAACATACTATGTTTGCTAGTATAATTATTTCATGAAGTACAAAAATGTGTCAAGCAGCTAAATTTACATTTCTAGTGGAAATTTAATTTCTGTAAAACATGACAATAGGTTTTTAACTGGGTACACATTTATCAAACATTTTGATTTCTTATGGGCTTTTTATTGATGTGTAACTTACGCAACATAAAAATCACCCTTTCATAGGGTGGTTTTTAGTATACTCATGGGGTTATGCAGCCATCATCACTATCTAATTCCAGAACATTTCCAGAACATTTCGTCACCCCATACTTATTAGCAGTGATTCCCTGATCCTTCCTTCCCTCAGTCCCTGGTAACCACTAATCTATTTTGGTACTATGGATTTGTCTATTCTGGACATTTCATATAAATAGCGTCATACAGTACATGGTTTTTAAAAAAAAATTATTTTTAAGCAATCTCTACACCCAACATGGGGCTTGAACCTACAACAGTGAGATCAAGAGTCACATGCTCCACCGACTGAGCCTGCCAGGTGCCTCTAATATGTGGCTTTTTTGTGCTTAGCTTCTTTCACTTCCCATAATGCTTTCAAGGTTCATTCATGATGTAGCATGTATTAGTACTTCATTGTTATTTATGGCTGAATAATATTCCATTGTACCGATGGATATATCTTATTTTGGTTTTCCATCCATCCATTGATGGACATTTGTGTTTACATTTTTTGGCTATTATGAATAATGCTGTTATGGATATTTATGTACCAATTTTTTTGTGTGGACGTATGTTTTCAGGTCTCTTAGGTATATATCAAGGAGTAAACTTTGAGTCATCTGGTAACTCTATGTTTAACACTTTGAGAAACTCTCCAACTTTTCCAATGTGGCTGTACCATTTTAGAATCCTACTGGCAGTGTAAGGATTCTAATCTCTCTATGTTCTTGTCAACACTGATTTTTTTAAAATTTCTTCAAAACTATCCCTCTTTTAAACAAATTTTTACTTTTTTATTAACATATATGTATTATTTGCCCCAGGGGTGCAGGTCTGTGAATCATCAGGCTTACACACTTCACAGCACTCACCATAGCACATACCCTCCCCAATGTCTATAACACCACCAACCTCTCCCTACGCTCCTCCCCCCAGCAACCCTCAGTTTATTTTGTGAGATTAAGAGTCTCTTATGGTTTGTCTCCCTCCCAATCCTATCTTGTTTCATTTTTTCCTTCCCTATCCCCCAAACCCCCCACATTGCTTCTCAAATTCCTCATATCAGGGAGATCCTATGATAATTGTCTTTCTCTGATTGACTTATTTTGCTCAGCATAATACCCTCTAGTTCCATCCACGTCATTGCAAATGGCAAGATTTCATTTCTTTTGATGGCTGCATAGTATTCCTATAAATAAATATATACCACATCTTCTTTATCCATTCATCTGTTGATGGACATCTAAGTTCTTTCCATAGCTTGGCTATTATGGACATTGCTGCTATAAACATTTGGGTGCATGTGTCCCTTCAGATCACTACATTTGTATCTTTAGGGTAAATACCCAGTAGTGTGATTGCTGGGTCATAGGGTAGCTCTATTTTCAACTTTCTGAGGAACCTCCATACTATTTTCCAGAGTGGTTGCACCAGCTTGCATTCCCACCAACAGTGTAGGAGGGTTCTCCTTTCTCTGCATCCTCGCCAGCATCTGCCATTTCCTGACTTGTTAATTTTAGCCGTTCTGACTGGTGTGAGGTGGTATCTTCATTGTGGTTTTGATTTGTATTTCCCTGATGCCGAGTGATGTGGAGCACTTTTTCATGTGTCTGTTGGCCATCTGGATGTCTTCTTTGCAGAAATGTCTGTTCATGTCCTCTGCCCATTTCTTGGTTGGATTATTTTTTCTTTGGGTGTTGAGTTTGATATGTTCTTTATAGATTTTGGATACTATCCCTTTATCTGGTCTTTATCTGATCTGTCGTTTGCAAATATCTTCTCCCATTCTGTCAGTTGTCTTTTGGTTTTGTTAACTGTTTCCTTTGCTGTGCAAAAGCTTTTTGATCTTGATGAAGTCCCGATAGTTCATTTTTGCCCTTGCTTCCCTTGCCTTTGGCGATGTTTCTAGGAAGAAGTGGCTGCGGCTGAGGTCGAAGAGGTTGCTGCCTGTGTTGTCCTCAAGGATTTTGTTGGATTCCTGTCTCACATTGAGGTCTTTTGTCCATTTTGAGTCTATTTTTGTGTGTGGTATAAGGAAATGGTCCAGTTTCATTTTTCTGCATGTGGCTGTCCAATTTTCCCAACACCATTTGTTGAAGAGGCTGTCTTTTTTCCACTGGACATTCTTTCCTGCTTTGTCAAAGATTAGTTGACCATAGAGTTGAGGGTCTATTTCTGGGTTCTCTATTCTGTTCCATTGATCTATGTCAACACTGATTATTGTCTACCTTTTTAAAAAAAGATTTTACTTATTTGAGAGTGAGATCATGAGCCGGGGGTGGGGAGGGGCAGAGGGAGAGGGAGAAGCAGACTCCCTGCTGAGTGGGGAGCCTGGCTCGGGGCTTGATCCCAGGACCCTGAGATCATGATCTGAGCTGATGGTGTTGGTTAATTGACTGAGCCACTCAAGCTCCCCCGTCTACCTCCCCCCTCTTTTTTAAAGGGTTATTTATTTATTTATTTATTTGAGAGTGGGAGAAGGAGACTGCTCAGGGGAGGTTGGAGGGGCAGAGGGAAAGAGAAAGAGAATCTCAAGCAGACTTTCCACTGAGCATGGAGCTGATATGGGGCTCAATGTGGGGCTGGATCTCATGACCCTAAGGTCATGACCTGAGCTGAAATCAAGAGTCAGAGGCTTAACTTACTGAGCCACCCAGGCACCCCTATTGTCTATCATTTTTATTTTAGCTGTCCTAAGGAATGTGAAGTGGTATCTTATGTGTTTTTTTATTTGCATTTCCCTAATCATAGTGTTGTCAAGCATCTTTTCATGTGCTTATCGACCATTCTTTGGAGAAGTTTCTGTTGAGATCATTTGCCTATTTTTCAATTGGGTTGTCTTTTAGTTGAGTTTAGGAGTTCTTTATATATTCCTGATATATTAATATATATTTATGATATCCTCAGATACATGCTTTGCAAATATTTTCTCCAATTCTGTAGGTTGCCTTTTTACTTTCCTTTTTAAAAAAGTTTGTTTATTTGAGAGAGAGAGAGTGAGTGAGAGAGAGAAAGAGCACGAGTCGGGAGGAGCAGAGGGAGAGGGAGAAGCAGACTCCCTGTTGAGCAGGCAGCCCAACATGGGGCTTAATCCCAGGACTCCGGGATCATGACCTGCGCTGAAGTCAGACACTTAATGACTGAGCCACCCAGGCGCCCCTTCTTTTTACTTCCTTGATGACATTCCTGGATGCACACATTTTAAATTTTGATGAGATCCGATTTATCTGTTTTATCTTTTGTTACTTATGCTTTTGGTGTCATATTTAAGAATCTCTTGCCAAAGCCAAGATCATGAAGACTCATCTCTGTTTCTTGTAATAGTTTTATGGTTTTCGAACTTATATTTAGGTCAGTGATCCATTTGGGGTTTATTTTTAGATATAGGTCTGAGGTTGAAGTCCAACTTGTGGAAATCCAGTTTTCCAAGCACCATTTGTTAAGACTATTTCTGCATTGAATGTACTTGACATCCTTGCCAAAAATTCAGTGAACACAAATAAAGGGGTCCCTACCTCTTTTTAATGAGGTATTTTTACAGATGTTTTCAAATTTCGTTGTTATATGGCATTTGGAGTTTGTATTTATCCAATAATCCCTTAAGTCTATGAGACTTTGTACATTTTCTTTTTACACTAAAAGAATTAGACATAACTGTTATGTTTTTCCTTGAGAGAGACTTTTCAGGTTAATCTGTAACTTCACAGGTATATAAACCAGGAGCCTGACCCTTTTTACCTCCCCGGGTCCCTTTGCCTTTACGCCAATAAAATTATCCAAGGCCAAGTTCAAAGGCAATTTTATTATCTAAAAAGTTGCCAATGCTTAAAGTCAATAATATATTATTCTTTATTTTTTATTCTAAAAGTAATAAAATCATGTTCTAGAACATTCTGACAATAGAGATAAGAAGAAAAAAATCCATAATTTCACACAAAAACCATTAGCAGTTTTCATCATCTCTCTCATTTTATTTATTATTTTTTTTCATTTCTCTCTTTCAGACTTAGTACAGATTCCACTTAAACCAGGGAGTCTGCGAATTTATTTATTTATTTATTTATTTTTAAGATTTTATTTATTTGACAGACAGAGATCACAAGTAGGCAGAGAGGCAGGCAGAGAGAGAGGAGGAAGCAGCTCCCCGCTGAGCAGAGAACCCGACGCGGGGCTCGATCCCAGGACCCTGGGATCATGACCCGAGCTGAAGGCAGAGGCTTTAACCCACTGAGCCACCCAGGCGCCCCGAGTCTGTGAATTTAGATAGTATACTGGATTGAATAGTGTCCCCCCTCATTATGTCTACCTAGAACCTATGAATTTGGAAATGAGGTCTTTGCAGATATAATTAAGATGAGGTCATATTGGATTTGAGTGGGCCCTAAATCCATTATGACTGATGTTCTTATAGATAAAGGGAAATTTGGGTACAGAGATGCACAGGGAAAGCATCACGTGATAAGATTGGGGTGATACAGCTAGAAGTCGAGGATTGGTAGCCACCCTCCGAAACTAGGAAAGGGACCTGGAACAGATTCTCACCCAGAACCTGCAGAATAAACCAGTCCTGATGACATCTTAATCTCAGACTTCTGGCCTCCAGAACTGTAAGAAAGTAAGTTTCTATTGTTTAAGCTACCCAGGATGTGGTATTTTGGCAATCCTAGCAAGCGAATACACCAAGGAAACAAATAGAGATAGGGAAAAAAGTACCATTATTTTCACAATCCCCTAAGTGAAATTTAGCATTTCCATCAATAATTTTTGTTTGGTTGCTGTGTTTGTAAACTTATATCCTGAAAGATAACGTACTGCTTTGGGACTAAGAGATCCTCATTCTTACTGTTGCCCACCAAAGACAGAAGAATGGCAGCAGGTTAAAAAAAAGAGAGAGAGAAACAAAGTTCTGTTAAAAAATAGTAACAATGGGGCGCCTGGGTAGCAATGGGGCACCTGGGTGGCTCAGTCGTATGCATCTGCCTTCAGCTCAGGTCATGATCCCAGGGTCCTGGGACAGAGCCCTGCGTCATCGTCAGGCTCCCTGCTCAGCGGGGAGTCTGCTTCTCCCTCTGCCTCTGTCCCTCCCCACTGCTTGTACACACACACACTCTCTCAAATAAGTAAATAAAATAAAAAAAAAAGTGTCCAAGATATACTGTAAAGAAGAACAAAAGCATGGGGTGCCTGGGTGGCTCAGTGGGTTAAAGCCTCTGCCTTCGGCTCAGGTCACAATCCCAGGGTCCTGGGATCGAGCCCCGCATCGGGCTCTCTGCTCAGCAGGGAGCCTGCTTCCTCCCTTCTCTCTCTGCCTGCCTTTCTGCCTACTTGTGATCTGTCTGTCAAATAAATAAATAAAATCTTTAAAAAAAAAAAAAAAGAAGAACAAAAGCTACCTGTAGCATACACTCTGTATAATCCCATCTATGTAACAAGCTAAAATGGAATACCTGCACACATCTGTAAATACATAGAAAAAGGTCTGGATGAACAGACATCAAACCATTAACAGTCTTTTGGGCTGGGAGTAGGATTAGGAGACGAGTGAATGGGAGAGTTTCACTTTTTCTATATGTTCTTCTATGTACAGAAGATTATACAGTAAGGATGTACTCATCATTTTAGAAATTAGAATTTGATTTAAAGATTTTTATTTATTTATTTGACAGAGAGAGAGATCACAAGTAGGCAGAGAGGCAGGCAGAGGAGGGGGGGAGCAGGCTCCCTGCTGAGCAGAGAGCCCGATGCGGGGCTCGATTCCAGGACCCTGAGATCATGACCTGAGCCGAAGGCAGAGGCTTAACCCATTGAGCCACCCAGGCGCCCCTAGAATTTGATTTAAAGACTCAAAATCATTACTCATGGCTATTGGGCCAATCTTGGGACTATTACAACATTATGTATTACTATCTTATATCACCATCTCCCACCTAAGTAGAAGCACTTCTTAAGCATCTATTCTGTGCAGACAATATCTCACATTTGTAATGAGACCATAACTGTATGGTTTGCATCTGTTTCTTACAACTCTAGAGATAGTATATTGATTAGGATTTTACTGGCTTTGGGTGACAAACCCAATTTAATCTATTTTAAGCAAGACTGAGCATTTGGTAGAACACTATTTCTTAAAATGATTAATGTTCGTTCCACCTTTTGATTTTGTTCATCCTGTTTTACACAGAAAAAACCTCCTCCTCAATGATGACATGTTATTTTTATCAAAAGTTACTTCAATGCATAAATTATTTATAATTTTCTTTTGCTTCTAGTGCTTATAAGATAAAATCAGAATAAACTTATAAATTAAATAACCATAAACTCAAAACAGTTCACATTGATGGGTGATGTTTGCTAAGCTACAATCACCGATGTTGGAGAAAAGTAGAAAAAATATGGCCCAGTTTAGGTTCTTTAATTAATCTCCTAGTGTAATTTATTTTCAGTAGTATTAACACATACAGAATGTGCCTGTACATATAAGCTTACCACACCAAAAATGCAAAATGATATTAATAGTTTCAAGGTTTGTTTACTTGTTTGGGATAATCAGACTTAATACTTTACAAATCTTTGCCAGAGAATGTGCTCCTAAAGTCAATTTAATGAGATATCTCAATATTTTCATAAAAGTGTTTTGTTCCCTTATGATTAACTTAGTGTCACTTTAATCTGAATCAAATGTATATATAACAATTATTGCTAGAATTGGTAACAGGAAATCATATCTGGACTTCAAGTTCAATATTGCAGATGTTAGAGAAAAAAATGTCTTGTTTTAGCCCAGAACTTTGTATTAGATTATTAAAGGAAATAAGTAAACGTTCAAATGACTCAGTCACATAACTTTAAAAATGAATGACCATAAAAAAGGTGGGGGGCAACGCCTGGGTGGCTCAGTCATTTACGTATCCAACTCTTGATTTCAGTTCAGGTCCTGATCTCTGTATCCTGAGATCGAGCCCCTGTGGAGCCTGCTGAAGATTCTCTCTCTCTCTCTCTCTCTCCCCCTCTGCCCCTACCCCTGCCAAAATAAATAAAAATAAAAATGATTGACCATTATTCAGTTTTCTTTAGAAACTTCAATTTTTTATTGGACTTGGAACATGAAAACCACTGTGAAACTGGCTTTTGCATTGCTTGCTGTAATGCCACGTAGCCTTCATTTGACACAAATGCATATTCACCTGTCATGGCAGCCCTTGTCCTCTTCTCATTAGCTTGCAAGAACTAACATAATATATCACTGTGTCTCATAATGTCATTTTCCTGATGTCAAGTGTAAAACAAACTTATTAAATAACAATAAATTTTAATTCTGTTTCAGTCTTTCAGTTATAAAGGGCTTTTTTAAAAGGTTTATTTATTTGTACTTTTATTTTTTGAAGATTTTATTTATTTGAGAGAGAGCATGAGCTGGGGGACAGGCAGATGGTGGGGGCAGACTCCTTGCTGAGCAGGGAGTCTGATATGCGGCTCAATCCCAGGACCCTGGGATCATGACCTGAGCCAAAGGCAGATACTTAACTGACTGAGCCACCCAGGCGCCCCTATTTGTACTTTTTAACCTACGTGTTACATCCAATGTGGGGCTTGAACTCACGATCCCAAGATCAAGAGTTGACTGAGCTAGCCACATGCCCCAAGAGCATTGTCTTTATAATTGATGATTCTAAGACTACATGGTTTACTGCTAGAACAATATTACATTTAAATCATAGCCTAAACAAGAATTCCAATCTTTTGTGATACTCCTCTCAAATATGCATAATGTGCCATGATAGATCTTTAGTGTGGCCGGTAGAGGATACCTGGGAGCAGAGGTCTTTTTCCTGAGGCTGCTGCCTGTAGGCAGGTTCACCCATGGCCATGGATAGCCTCCCATAGAAATCCTCAACCCCGGGCACCTGGGTGGCTTGGTTGGTCTTGGTCAGTCTGCCTTTGGCTCAGGTCGTGATCCCAGGGTACTGGGATTGGGCTTTAGTTTTCTTTTCCCTCTGCCTCTCCCTACTGCTTATGTGTGTGTGTGTGTGTGTGAGTGTGTGCACATGCATGCCCGCTCTCTTTCTTTCTCTCAAATAAATAAATAAAATCTTAAAAAAAAGAAATCCTCAACCCAGTTCACTGGAATGATCTTTGAAAAGATTAATCTGATCATGTCACCTCTTTTCTTAAAGACTTCAAGGATTCCTCCCTCCGTTAGGATTCAGTCTAAGCTCCTTAACAAAGTTTGCCTTTCCAGTGTCCCCTCAAGCAGAATTAACTGCTTCCCTATTCCCAGAATTAACCAATGAAATCTTGGTTTTACATTTGTAAAGCCCAAGGTCTTTTTTCCAAATGTCAAAGGCAAATTCAGGCTTTTATATTTAGAGCAACACAAAGAAACATGGAAGCTTTGAAGTTGTGTGTGTGTGTGTTTAAATGGGCATGGGGTAAAGGCAAAGAGTTGCCTTCAGAATTTCCATATCAATTTCTTTTTTATTTTTTTTCAAGATATGTTTATTTATTTGACAGCGAGAGAAGGAACACAAGCAGGAGGAGTGGGAGAGGGAGAAGCAGGCTTCCCACCGAGCAGGGACCCCCATGCGGGGGGTCGATCCCGAGACCCTGGGATCATGATCTGAGTGGAAGGCAGGCGCCCAATGACTGAGCCACCCAGGCGCCCCTCCACATCAGTTTCTTAGGGCTGGAGTTACTGGGCTTCTGAGAAACTGAAACGTCAGTAAACACTTTGGTCACCTACCCTTAGGTTGATCAAATGCCTGCCTAAACATTGTGAGAGGGGAGCTTAACGTTTGTATAATGCTTCAGAGCAGGCCCTTTCCAACTTGAATACCTAGAGACAGGTGTTTCAAGACCTTCCTGGATCCCTTTGTCCCCTCACCCCCTTTTCTCTTGCACTCTTATACTTTCATTCTTCTTCCAGGAAATACTGGTCATGTCCCATTGAACTGATTTCATGACTTAATGTTTTAAAAATACTACGGTAGGGGCGCCTGGGTGGCTCAGTGGGTTAAAGCTTCTGCCTTCAGCTCAGGTTATGATCCCAGCGTCCTGGGATCGAGCCCGTTTGGGATCGAGGCCCGCATCGGGCTCTCTGCTCAGCAGGGAGCCCGCTTCCTCCTCTCTCTCTGCCTGTCTCTTGGCCTACTTGTGATCTCTCTTTCTCTGTCAAATAAATAAATAAAATAAAATCTTAAAAAAAATACTATGGTAGGTTAATTTTCCTGTTAATAAAGATAATATACATAAAAAATGCCTAGTTCGCAAAGTGTGGTCAGTAAATGTGAGCCTTCCTTCTTTTCCATGGGCAGCCAAACCTAACCTTAGCTATATTTTATTTATTGTGTTTCTATGAAGCTGTATGTGTAATGCTTACGTGTGTAATGCTTATATGTAGAGATGCTTGCAATTTTTGTAATTAAGTAAACTAAGGACTAATTAGTTTGGGCTTCTGAATATCAATGCTGATTTGATCTGGGCTAATGACAAGCAGTTAGTCACCTTTGACTATTCACCAAGGAATTTATATGATTTATATGATTCTGGGTCATACTTAAACTGCAACAAACTAAAGAACAGTCCAAGAAGTAAACCTTTTTAAAGGATTATTATACGTTGATTGCTAATGTGAGAATATGATGTTATATTTACATAAAACATTACACTTTTCCATGTACTTTATTATTTTTTTTTAGGTGGGCTCCACACCACACGTGGGGCTCGAACTCAGGACCACGCGATCAGGAGTCACATGCTCCACTGACTGAGCCAGCCAGGCACCCTTCCATGAGCTTTCACATATACTCTTTTATTGGTCTCCCACGAAAACTCACATGCTGTTAAAAAGGAAGATACTACTGCCGTTTTGCATGTGATAAAATTGGGTGGGGAACAGAGGACTACACTTGTGTTCTCCATCCTGGCTGTAAATTAGAACAACTCAGGGAAAGTTAAAAATATGGCCAAGTGCCTGTGCTCCAAGGGATTCTGATCCAAATGGCCTGTGTGGAAACTGATCATCAGTGATTTCCATAACAACCTCAGGCGAGTCCAGTGTGCAGTCAGGGTTCAGAGGCACCGGGTTACACAGTGCTGAGTTTAAGATGTCAGTATGATAAATACTCCTAGATTTCCTAACGTAGTATGTACTTTTTACCCCTCCCCAATCCTCTACTCTCTAACTGCATCCAGTGTTGTAATTATAGAAGTTCTGCTGGAAAACAATCCTGGAAATTTGTTTGAATCATTGTTTGTGTTCACCATTTATAAAACAGTTTCCTGGAAAATATTGTCAATGCAGACTTCTTGCTAATTCCAACTGACCTGTTTTCCAAGTTAGGGTGAACTGCAAGCTCCAACTGCTTATAAGGCTATTTTCATGAGTAAGCCTCAAGGAGGGTAGAGATGGTCCTGCCATCTGGAGGTGTTAAGATAGTCAGTCCTTAAATATTTAATTAGGCATAATTTTAAAAATAGATTTTTAAAAATCTTGATATCATTATCATACCTAACAAATATAACATTATTTCCCCAGTATCCTCTAGTAACTGTTCCAAATTTCAAAATTTTCACAGTTGTTCCCAAATTGTCTTTTAAGGTTGATTTGTTCAGGAGGATCCCATACATTTTGCTATGAGTCCCGTTTCATTTAGCACTGTTCTTTTGAGAACATTTTGAAAAACACTGTAACGAGGGAAAAATTAAAATATACGCAAAGGAGAGAATAGTGCCACCAACTCCAATTCCCATCACCTGTCTACATGAAGCATGAACTCCAGGCCATCCTTCCTCCATCTACATTCTCATTGTGTCTCCCATGCCTCTCTGCGTGGATGATTTTGGAGCAAAGCATAGACATCATAGTCTTTTTACCTATAAATATTTCAGTATCTTTTCTCTAAAAGATGGCTTTTAAAAAACATATTTTAACTATGCATTTAAAAAATACATCCATCCATCCATAATACCTTAAAAATTTAATAATGATTCCCAAATATAATCCAACATCCAATCAAATTTTCCCATTAAAAAATTGTTGGCTTATTCTAACCAAAATGCAAACAAGGCCCACACCCTGCTTTTTGTTGATATATTTCTTAAAACTCTATTAATCTGTGGGTTCCTTTTCCCTCTTTTTCAAAGATCAAGTTGAAGAAAATAGACTATTTGTTCTATAGAGTTATCCACATTCTATAGTTTGCAGATTACATCCCCAAGATATTATTTAACATATTCTCTGTCTCGTGTATTTCCTGTAAACTGATAGAGCTACAGGTTTGACTTTATTTGGATTCATTTTTTTGGCAAGAATACCTCACTGATGATTGTACTTGTCAGCACACACATACTGTCTGCTTGTCCCTTTTTATCATTGCCTACCTCTATTATTGTGTTAGGGATCACCACCTGCCCACTGCGTTCTTGTGTTATTCCATTTTGTTTTTCATGACGTTGACTTATTGATGAAATCAGACTAGGCATGGCAAAGTTTGTCTCCCTGGATTTGTTTGATTGTTTTACCTGTCATGTGACTGTTCCTTTGTGCCCTGAAAGTTCCTGTAAACTGGATGTTGGAGCTTAAATCTTGATTAGATTCCAGTGAATGTGTATGATGACTTGATGGGTGGTATCAGGTACTTCATATTATGTTACGTTAGCACGTACATATTGTCTGTGCACACTTATTTGTTAATTTTTTAAAAAAGTAATCACTACATCCAGTGTGAGGCTCCAACTCACACCTCCAAGATCAAGAGTCACATGCTCTATGACTGAGCCAGCCAGGTGTGCCTGCACACACTTAATTATTTACTTATTGTTAAAGATTTATTTAGGGGCACCAGGGTGGTTCAGTTAGTTAAGTGTCACCAGGGGTCTTGGGATCCTGGGGTCTTGGGATCAAACCCCTCATTTGGGCTCCCTGCTCAGCAAGAGCCTGCTTCTCCCTCTCCCTCTGCCTGCAGCTCCACCTGCTTGTGTGCTTGCTTTCTCTGTCAGATAAATAAATAAAAATCTTTTTTAAAAAATAAAGTTTATTTGTTTATTTGAGAGAAAGAGAGAGTTGGGCCGGGGGGGGGGGTGGGAGGGGCAGAGAGACCTGGAGAGATAGAATCTCGAGCAGACTTCCCGCTGAGTGTGGAGTCCAATGTGGGGCTGGATCTCATGACCCTGAGCTGAAATCAAGAACCAGAGGCTCAGCTGACTGAGTCACCTAAGTGCCCCTGCACCCACTTATTATGAAGACCCCTTAGCAAATGTCAATACCCATCAAAGTGTACTTATATTCCACATTAAAAAGTTTTGGTTGTAATCTGTTTAGAAGGTTTCTAAAATAATTTAATAATTTTAAATTTAGTTAGGAACAAAAGTTTCATTTTGTTTCTAGAATTAAAAGCGATTTATTACATACATACCATATGTGTATTATAGATACTATATAACTACATGAGATGGTTTTCAGCTGACTGGTTAATTTAATCTTATTTTGTAGACTTTAAAAAAAAAGATTTTATTTGCTTATTTATTTGAGAGACAGAGAGAGAGAGAGTATGAGCAGGGGGAGGAGCAGAGGGAGAGGGAGAAGCACACTCCATGCTGAGCACAGAGCCTGAATCGGGGCTCGACCCTGAGATCATGACCTGAACCCAAATCAAGAGTCCGACGCTCAACCAACTACATCATCCAGGTGCCCCTTTTCCTTTTTATTATGAAGAATTTTTAAAATATACAAAGGTAGGCAGAACAGTATAATGAACCGTTCTTATGTCCTCATCACCCAGCTTCAGCTTATGGTTAAATGTATTTCATCTAGCTCCCCATTCATTTCTCCTTTCCCATATTATTTTAAATTTTTTAACTGAGATATAATCCACATAAAATCCACCACAAAATTCACCCTTTTTGAGGGTACAATGCAGTGGTTTTTAATAAAGAAGTTGTGCAACCATTACTATTCAATGATTTTTAGTATATTCATGGAGTTATACGATCAACCCAAGTTTCTTTTTATCCTATAGATTTTTCCTTCCAAATATCTCTTTTTCCTTTATAATTATTTGTTGAAGAAATTTGTTTATCCTGTAGAAATTCTGTAGTCTGGATTTTGCTGTTTGCATCTGTAGTATTTTTTTATATTCCTCTGTCCTCTGTATTTCCTATAAATTGGTAGTTAGATATAGATATCTGATGAGATTCAGGTTCAATTTTTTTGACAAAACTACGTTGTAGTTATGTTCCAGAGGTACATATATGTCATCTTTCATTTTGTGATGCTAGCAGTGGATGTTCAATGGGTTGATACACTGGGTTGCAAAATGATGCTATTGTATCATTATTTATTACTTGGAATACTGCTGTAAAAATAAAATTTCTTTCACCTACTATTTGGTTTACTCAATGGTACAGTTTCTTTAGAAAGATTAGCACATTGATTTTTGACTTTCATATTTTAGAGCCATCAACTTTTCCCCCCCTAGGTCTCAAATATTTTCATGAGCAGTGTGTGATAGTGCTTATTGGGTAAAACACCTGCGGAGAGGGACTGCAAATAGGAAAATGAGGAGGCGGGGCCAGTGGTGAGATGAAATTTGACCAAAAACACATGCGTCCTTAGCTACCGCAGATTTTCTCTCTTTTTTTTCTCCTTGCATCACTTAAGGTTCTCCTATATAAAGGTTTACATTAAAAGAAAAGAAAAGCCACCATATCTAAGAACCTTGAAAAGTTTTGGTTTCCTTGAAGAATACAACCGCTTTTCCCTTATCATTGATAAACATCTGTAAACTATCTGTATTTTCCTGCTTAGCACTGTGCCCAGTAATTTCAAAGCTAAGTTTTCTGTTTAATTTTGGAATAGTGTATCTGTATATCTGCATTTCCCCTTGATCTTTCGTACCTGTTTCTGTGTTTTTGTGTTAAAGGCGATTCAAATTTTCTACGAGCAAAGGAGTATTTGAACAAAAACATTTTCATATGGCCATCAGTCTTTTTTTTTTTTTTTTAAGATTTTATTTATTTATCCGACAGAGGGAGATCACAGATAGGCAGAGAGGCAGGCAGAGAGAGAAGAGGGAAGCAGGCTCCCTGCTGAGCATAAAGCCCGATGAGGGACCTGATTCCAGGACCCTGAGACCATGACCCGAGCTGAAGGTAGAGGCTTAACCCACTGAGCCACCCAGGCGCCCCCATCAGTCATTTTTGAAAGTACCTTTTTTGAAAGTACCTTTTTATTGAAAATCTTTACTAACGTAATAAGCCAGAAATGGTTTCTCATTGGGGTCTTCATTTGTATTTCTCTGACTACTGGTGAGCTCGAACATTTTTCATGTTTATTAACCAGGTTTAAAATTGTTTGCTTCGGAGGTGGCTTGTATTTCATTAGGGAGGAGCTCGGCCAGTCAACTCAAAGACAAGATAAATCCAGGAATACCTCACTTTTAAATTTAAGCTTCGACTCCGCCTCTGTTTTTTTCCTCCACCAACAGAGCCCTTTGTGTATGTCAACGGTCAGGGAAAGGGATCTCAGTCTGCAAAGCCGGCGGAACACTGTATTGCTCCCAAATATGTGTATTATGTGCATATCCTATTTCTGATTTCGGTGTTTATGGAAAGAGTTCCTGAACCCTAACCGTGCCTGTAGGACCCGCTGTCGCGGGGACTCTTGCTGCAGGAGGGGCCTCTCTCACTCGGCCTTCGATTGGCCCTCCTGATCCCGCAGGAGTCGCCGCGACGCGGGCCTGCTCCTCGCGGTTGATGCGTGTGTTGAGTGGCTGCTTCTGCCTTTCTCTCACCCCCCCACCTTTTTTTTTTTTTTTTTTTTTTAGCCATAGCTATGGTTACCACGTCTCTCCCCGCCTCCCTCCACCTACCAAGAAGGCGACTGCCCATTGGCTGCCTGTCACCAAGTAAGCCAGTCATTGGTCACTGGTGATAACAGGGCGCTCCCCCTTCCCCTGTCTCCCGGGTCTCTCGAGGAGCCCAGGAAGGAGGCTCGGCTAGTGTCGCCGGGCCAGGGGCTGCTGGGACCCGGCTGCGGCAATCGTTAGCGGGTCATGTCGGCCGCCCAGGGCTGGGACAGGAACCGCCGGCGGGGAGGAGGTGCCGCTGGCAGTGGCGGCGGCGGCGGAGGTAGCGGGGCCGGCGGGGGCAGTGGGGGCAGTGGGGGTCGGGGGACTGGCCAGCTCAACCGCTTCGTGCAACTCTCCGGGCGGCCGCACCTGCCAGGTGAGTCGTGGGACTGGGTCCTGACAGGTCGCGGGCGCGGTGGGAAGGCGACTGCTACCTTTTCTTTTTCTCCCTGGCTTTCTTTTCCTTGGGAGGAGGAAAGGCAGGCCCACGCATAGCAGAGGGATTGGGGCATAGAGAAAAGGAAGGGTATCTTTGAGGTCAGGGAGGGAGCAGGAACACAGCGAAAAGAAGTATTTTTGCTCTGTTGAAAGCTCTGTGCTGAGAGTTGTGTTTTCTTTTCAAAGGAGAGGCCGCTGTTTCATTGACATTCCCAAATGTTTCGCCTATTCTGTTCCCAGGCTCGTCCTCTTCCGCAGTTTGATCTTGTAAAAGAAAGACATTGGCGCCTAGCTGTGAGAAATTATTTTTAAAAGGGTGCTAGATTGAGGAGAGAAGAGGGAAGAGCATTCCAAAGGGTGCTTTTGTAAAAACCACTTCGAGTGTGTAAGAGTTAGGCATTCTGAGACAAGAAAGGAGGAGGAGGAAAGGCGCGGGGTGGGGTAGGGGGGACGGGAGGGGGTGTTGGGATGTGGCTGGGAAACAGAGCCAAGAGAATTAAGAAAAACTAGTTAAATTATTAATATTTTGGAATATCCAGAGCAGAATCTGGATTTTAAGGGGGGAGAAAATGAAGATCAAGAATATACTTAGTGATAAAATTATGCTGCCTTTACTGTATAAAAACAGCTGATTGAGAATTGGAAAAATGCGCCCAATGTGATTATTTTACGTTTTGGCCTACAATTTCCTATCCTTGAGTTCAGATGCCTTAAAAAAACAAAGACAAATCAAATCGATGTGTGCGTGTGTGCAGACAATTTTAAAAAGATAACATTTGTAAGTTAAGTATAGTAGGGGGAGATAGGGAAGTAAATACTGCCAGAATATCAAATATTATGTTGGGCAAGCTTATTTCTACCTTGAAGAGAACTATCAGGAATGATGTGTTAATCATTCACCATATTGTTTGTGAATAATGTTGAAGTTGATTTTATCAGGGATGTATTTGTTTAACCAATGAGTTTTGAGAACATGATGGTTTTTGAATTCCTTTTACTACCATGACTGTACTTCCAAGTAGTCAAAAATTATTTGATTAATTAGAAGATAACAAAGGGAATTTTGCACATTGAATGAGACAGTCACTTGTTTGTGATGAAGTTATTGATGTGTGTTAGAAATGCACATTAACCATTTCTGTGTGCCATTAAAATTAACAATGAAGCAGTTTTAAATAGTTAAATATATAATATACTAGGAGTTGGGTTTGAGTCGTGATAGTATCAAACTGGGTATTCTGGAATTGCTAAATATGTGATCTTTAAAAAGAGGAAAAAAGGAGAAATCCTTTTTCTTACCCCAAATGAATAGTAAAAACCTGTATTTTTTATATTGGCAGATTTGAAGATAAATCTCTTACCAAAGACTGTTACCAGTTTGCCCTCTACTACTACTTATATTTAGGTCTTTGATCTCAGATTGATTATACCATGGGCTGGGTATAGGCATTCCCAGGCTCCAAGAACCTGGTTGGTGCACTTCCTCACTGCCACCACCTGATGGCAGTGGAAGCCATGATTTCTGATGATGGGGCTTAGGTGTGGAGCTACTTCTGCATTTCCTTAGCACACAAGGCCAAGAACAGCCATTTGTCCAGAGGTAAAGATAAACGTGTTTGAGGTGTGAAAATTCATGTGATGGGGTGATCAGCCTTTTCTTTTTACTTTCTTTTCCCCTTGATTGGAGCTTCAGTCTTCCTTCCCAAATAGGCAGCCTCTGCCATTTATTTACTTTCAGAATCAGGAACATCTGATATCTCAATATATTTGGAATTCTTTTACACCAATTCATTATTTTCCCTAGCATGACATTTTAAGTCTCTCCCCCCCTCCTGCTCCCCCGGAATGAAAGGTTGTATATTGAGGTGTTTAAAAAGATTTTAGGTGATGGCGAGGGTTAGAAATATCTAGCCCCATTTTATGGCTGACCCTGAGGTTAAATTTTTTTTCTTTTTTAAGTTTTTGTAGCTAACTTTCTCTCTCCATTGAACTCTAATCCCATTTTCCTTTTTTCATCCTTCTCTACCAGAACTTCCAGAACGCTTTCTTGCTTTTTGCACACCCACTATCCAGTTCCTGGTGAAACAAAATAACCTGATCTTCCGGAAGTATTGTCTCTCCTTCAGTGATAGCAACTTTATCCATGCAGTCAGGCAACCTTGGGCCTCTTCCTTAAATTTTCTTCTCCCTTGCATTTCAGATGTGATTAATCACCCAGTTCTATTTATTTTATTTCTGCTATAACTCCAGTCCAGTCTGCCATCATCCCTCACTTAGGTCTCCTGCAGTAGCTTTTTTTTTTTCTTTATTTTTCCCCTGCAGTAGCTTCCTAAGCAGTCTTCCTGCTTCTACTCTTGCCCTCCAGTGCATACAGCACATTCATCTTTTGCAAGTACAGATCTGTTCTGAACTCTGCTTACAACCCTTTGCTAGCTCTTCGTTGCTTTTAGGGTAAGGCAGAAATCTTAAACACCACCTAAAAGGTACTGCATTGTCTGTCTAATTCTCGAGTTAATTCTACATCACATGGTTTGCTCTTTGATCGTTTTCTGTTTCATTAGATGTATCATGCTCCCTTCTGCCACAGGGCCATTTCACATGCTATCCCATCATACAAGAACTCTCTTACTCCTCATTCTGTTGTTTTTTTTTTAAACTTCTCTTCCATTGGAACTTAGCTCAATCACACTGTGTTTTCAGGAAAGCCTTCTTGGATCTTCCCTGATTTATTCTCTTCTCCCTATACACACACTCGTAGGGCCATGTGGTTTTCCTTGGGGATACTTACCATTTATGCATGATTCCTTGATGTGCAGGATTTGATACTCTTGATACACACACTAATTATGTGTGTATATGTACATGTGTACATATATACACATATATATTCTCAAATTCTAAATGAGTGCATTGGCATTATATGTAAGCAATTAGTTTTTTGTGAATTTGATTGATTAGTGGGTTCAATCCTCTACAGACCCATTGACTCTGGACAAATGGATAAAATCAAATTCTTACACATAAAAATAGATTAGACTCTGCATTCATGGTGAGAGCACAAATGATATTTTGTGAAACCTTGTTGTGAAACCTTGTGAAACCTTGTGAAACCTTGCTTCTTATCTTTTTTGCTGTCTCCTAAAATGCAGTAGTGGTTATGTGTTTGCCCCCTAGACCAAGAAATTCATAGCTTATTGGTCCTGGATTTCTAACTCATAATCTGTATATGCTCAGTATAGAACAGGGAACATTTTTATACAGTAAGTATGCAGAGGTAGAGCTCATGGGGAAAGAAGATCCTGGGGATAATAGAACAAAAGTTATTATTGTAATTTCACTGTGTGAATTTGGTTAAATACAATGTTTGTTTGGGATAACGGTTAACATTGCTGCCACTGAAAACTGAAAATCTGACGAAGGAAAAATGTAACAACTGGTAAAGCTGGGCAAAAATAGCATTGAAATCCTAATTTTAAAATGTGAAATGTGATATATGGTCATGACATGAAATTCAAATGGTGCTAAAGAACGTATGATACAAGGCAAGTTTTCCTTCTACCTTTGACCCCAGATAATTGGCTTCTTTCCCTAGAAGCAACCAATGAGAAATTTCGTGTGTGTGTGTGTGTGTGTGTGTGTGTGTGTCTAAAAACAATAGCATTTCTTTGTTTGGAGGGGCATTTAAAATGGCCACAGTCTTGCTAATGTAAATGATGATACAATGAATATCCCTCTATACCTTTTTACACATGAGTAAGTCTGTCTGGAATAAATTCCTAGAAGTGCAATTACTGGGTCAAAGGCTATGTACTATTGAAATTTTGATAGATATTGTCAAATTGCCTTCCATAGAAGTTGTAGCAGTGTATGTTTCACTGTTGGTGTTGGGTGCTGACCCCCCACACCCTTGGTAATAGAGTGGGTTATCAAACTTTTTTAAAATTGCCAACTAGTAGGTGTATTTTTCTTCATCTTTTCAATAGATATAAGAACTGTATTTGTGAACTTTATTTATAACATTTGCTTATATTTTTTATTCACCTGGTTATTTTTTTTTTTGTTCATTTTTCTGTTGGGATGTTGAATATTTTTTATAGAAACTCTGTATTTTAAGGAAATTAGTTGTCTTTGATATGTGTTGCAGATATTTTTCACAGTTTGTCATTTAGCTTTTACTTTGTTTCTGGTATATTTTTTCAGCAGAAATTAAAAAATTTTTTGTAGTTATAATTATCAATCCTTCGTTGGATTTTAGCTTTTTGCATCATAAGAAAGGCCTCCCCTATTTTAACTATTATTTCTGATTAAAATGAAAATTTTTATGTTTTCTCTTGGTACTTTTATGATTTTAAGTTAAATGCACTTATCTATACAAAATATAAATTATGTAAAGTATTAAGGTAAGAATCTTATATTTTTCCAAGTGGCTATAGAGTTATCACAGTATTGAAATATTGTCTGTAGGTACACTTAGTTCCTACATATGATTTGGGGTTCTTACTGGCACTTTTATTCTGTTCCATTGATAAGTTCACCTGTTTGTACCTTAATAACCTCATTCTTTGAGTATAGTCTTCCCTACTCTAGTTCCAGAGTTTTCCTGGATACTTTTGCTTGTTTAGCTCCTCTCCCCTATTCTGTTGTTGTTGTTATTGGTAGAATGTTATATTTACAGATTGATTTAGAGATATTTGATGTCTTTTTGAGGTTCAAACTTCTGTTCAAGAACAGGGGATATTATTCATTTCTTGTTGTTTAAGTCTTCTTTTGCATCTCTCAATAACATCTTAAAGTTTTTTCATGAAGACCTTCCACATTTCTTGTTATGTTTAGCCCTTGGCTTTTTATCTTTTTTGTTGCTATTGTAAATGGAGTTTCTACTTTTATTATCTCTTTTATCTTGTTGTACCTAGCCACCTTTAGAATTCTAATACTATGTATAATAGTTTTCCAGTTGTTTTTCTAGGGCTTTGCAGTTAAATGATCACATTATTACCAAATAAAGATAATTTTATCTACTCCTTTCCAATTTTTATACTTACTTCTTTCTTTTGTCAAATTAATTTGGCTAGTACTTTCATTAAACAGTAAGAAAGTAGTGGATCTTTCTCTTATTCCTGACTTCAGTGGGATTTTTTTGTGCTTTCCTGTTAAAGTTAGATCTGACTTTAGATTGAAGTGTACCTATTTTATCATGTTATTGCCATTTTATTAAGATTTCTTAATATGGAAGTAAATTTTTGGATGCCTGAGTGGCACAGTCAGTTGAGCGTCCGACTCTTGGTTTCACCTGAGGTCCTAATCTCAGGGTCATGAGATTGAGCCTTGTATACCGCTCCACTCTTAGCGCGGAGTCTGCCTAAGATTATCTCCCTTTCTCCGTCCTGCTTATACTCTCTTTGAAATAAAGAAATCTTAAAAAAAAAAATATGGAAGTAAAGTTTGTCAAAAGCTGTTTCAGCTTCTTTGGAAATTATGTAATTTTAATCTTTTGATCTACTATTGTGATGAATTGTACAATAGATTTACTACACCATCCTTGCATTCCTGAATCAGCTCACTTGGTCACCGTGTATTATTATTTTAAATGTGCTGCTGGGTTCTATTTGCTAAACTTTATTTAGAAATTTTGTATCGCTCCTCATAAGCTAAATTACTTTGTAGTTTTTTGTGTTTTATCTTTGTTCAGTTATGCCACTTTCATAAAAATTATTTCAAAATTCTCTTTGTTTTTTTTGTTTTGTTTTGTTTTGTTTCTGTCTCTGGCTAAATGGCATTAAAGTTGAAGGTTTGATTAAATTGCCTGTGAACTCTTTAGACCTTGAGTGTGTGGGGAAGAGGATCTCTTTGACCAGTATGTCTACTTTTATGATAATTTGCTTACAATGTGTATTTTGGGGGGAAGCTTTGATAACTTACATCATCTTAGAAAATAATCTGTTTCACCCAAGTTTTCAAAGTTATTTTGTGTACAGTTGAGCAAGATATTCTTTAACGATTAAAAACATTCCCTGGGGGGACCTGGGTGGCTCAGTCATTAAGTGTCTGCCTTTGACTCAGGTCATGATCCCAGGGTCCTTGGATGGAGCCCCGCATCAGGCTCCCAGCTTGGCAGGAAGCCTGCTTCTCCCTCACCCTCTCCCTCTCCCCCTCCACCTGCTTGTGTTCCCTCTCTCGCTGTGTCTCTCTCTGTCGAATAAATAAATAAAATCTTAAAAACAAAACAAAACAAAAATTTCCTGGGTTATTTTCCTTGGTCTTTGGATTTTTGAACCAGCTCTTGGATTTTTAAAAAATTAGTTTTACTGTTTTCTCTGCTCTCTTATTTATTATTTTTCTTTCATTGTTTTAATGATTTGTTTAGCTTTTCTTAGATTTATTTTGTGATTGTTTTTCTATCTTCTCATGTTGGATGCTTAATGTTCTTTTTATTCTTTCTAAGTGTTTATAAGATTTCTTCTAGGGGCATTTGGGTGGCTCAGTTAGTTAAGCATCTGCCTTCTGCTAGGGTCGTGATCCCAGAGTCTCCTGCTCATGCTCTCTTACTCTCATTCTCTCTCAAATAAATAAAAATCTTTAAGAAGAATATAAAAAAAGATTTCTTCTGAATACTGCTTTAGTTGTGTTCTGTAGGTTATAGGCTTTCGGTTGCATTTTTTTTCTTAATATCTTGCAATTCCATTTTTAATTTATTTTCTTTAGTACAAGAGTAGTTAATCTTTTAAACTTTTTCTTAATATTTCCATTTATGTTTTGAATAGCTTGAGATATAATTCAAATGCCATGCAGTTCACCATTTAAATTCACCATTTAACAACCAGTGGTTTTTAGTATAATCAGATATGTGCAGTTATTACCACAGTCAGTTTTAGAACATTTTTGTCACCTCAGGAAGAAACCCCATATCTTTTAGCTACTATTCCCTTATCCTCCATTTCGGTTCCCCATCCCAGCCCCATTTCACCTCTAAGTAACCACTAATTTACCTTTTGTCTCTGTAGATTTCCCTATTATGGACTTTCTTATATGAATGGGATTATGTGACGTATGGTCTTTTGTGACTGCCTTTTTTTACTTTGCGTAATGTTTTCAAAGTTTACACATGTTAAAGTGGCAGATATCAATACTTCATTCCTTTTTATGGCTAAATAATATTCTGGTGGGACAGATAAACAACATTTTGTTTATCCATTTATCCATTGAACATTTAGACTGTTGCTACTTTTTGGCTATTAAGAATAATGCTGCTATAAATTGAATAAAGGTTTCTATGTGAACATAGGTTTTCATTTCTTTGGGGTATATAACTAGGAGTGAAATTGTTAGGTTATATGGTAATCTGTACTCTATGTATATTCATTTTAGGAACTGTCAAATTTTTCTAAATTGGCTGGAATTTTACATTCCTACCATAAGTGTGTAAGGGTTCCAATTTCATCACACTCTCTCCAACACTTGTTATTATCAATCTGACTTTTTAATGCTGACCATCCTAGTGTGTATGAAGTGGCATCTCATTGTGGTTCTTGATTTGCATTTCCCTGATGACTTAAGATGTCAAGCATTTTTTCTTTATTTCTTTCTTGCTTTCTTTGTTTCTCTTCCAACTTTTTTGAGGTGTAATTGACATTGAGCTTCTTTTCATGTGCTTATTGACTAATTGTATGTCTTCTTTGGAGAAATGTCTTTTAGCTACTTTGCCCCATTTAATTAATTAATTAGTTAATTAATTAATATTTTAAAAAGTAAACTTTTGGGGCGCCTGGGTGGCTCAGTGGGTTAAAGCCTCTGCCTTCGGCTCAGGTCCTGATCCCAGGGTTATGGGATTGAGCCCCGAGTCGGGCTCTCTGCTCGGTGGGGAGCCTGCTCCCCCCGACCCCGCCTCTCTGCCTGCCTCTCTGCCTACTTGTGATCTCTGTCTGTCAAATAAATAAATAAAATCTTTTTTTTTTTTTTTAAATTTTATTTATTTGACAGACAGATCACAAGTAGGCAGAGAGGCAAGCAGAGAGAGAAGGGAGGAAGCAGGCTCCCTGCTGAGCAGAGAGCCCGATGCGGGGCTCGATCCCAGGACGCTGGGATCATGACCTGAGCCGAAGGCAGCGGCTTTAACCCACTGAGCCACCCAGGCGCCCCAATAAATAAAATCTTTAAAAGTAAACTCTCCACCTAGTGTGGGACTCAAACTCATGACCCCAAGACCAAAAATTGCATGCTCTACTGATTGGGCTAGTCAGGGACCCCTGCCCCTTTTTTTTTTTTTTTTAAGATTTTATTTATTTATTTGACAGACAGAGATCACTAGTAGGCAGAGAGGCAGGCAGAGAGAGAGAGAAGCAGGTTCCCCGCCAAGCAGAGAGGCCCGATGCGGGGCTTGATCCCTGAGATCATGACCTGAGCTGAAGGCAGAAGCCTAACCCACTGAGCTACCCAGGTGCCCCCACTGCCCCATTTTTAATTGAGTTATCTTTTACTATTGAACTTAAGAGCTCTTTACATATCCTAGTTACGAGTTCCTTGCAAGATATATGATTTGTAAGTATTTTTCATGTTCTGCGTTGTCTTTTACTTTCTTAATTGTTTTGTTTGAAGCACAAAAGTTTTAAATTTTGTTGAAGTCCAGTTTATCTATCTAAAAGTCTTTCCAAATCCAAGTTCATAAAAACTTATCCCTGTGTTTTTTACATTTATGTCTTTGATTCTTTTTGAGTAAGTTTTAATGTTTGGTGTGAGGTAAGGGTTATCTCAAGTGACTGTCCTATTTTTCCAGCTCCATTTGTTGGAAAGACTGTTCTTTCTCCATGGAATAGTTTTGGCATTCTTGCCAAAAATCAGTTGACCATAAATATTCAGGTTTACTTCTGGACTCTCGATTCTGTTCTGTTCATCTGTGTGTCTGTTCATGTGCCAGTACCACACTGCCTCTCATACTGTTACTTTGCAGCAAGTTTTGAAATCAGAAGGTGTGAGTCCTCCTACTTTATTCTTTTCCAAGATTGTTTTGGCTATTCTAGGTCCCTTGCAATTCCATATAAATTTGAGAACCAGCCTGTCAATTTGTATGAACTCAGAGATTCTCGTAAGGATTTGCTTTGAATCTGTACATCAGTTTGGGGAGTATTACCATCTTAATAATGTTAAGTCTTCCAATCCCTGAACATGGGATGTTTTCACTTATTTAGATCTTCTTTAATTCTTCATATAATTTTTTTTAAGTTTTGTAATTTAAATCCAATTAATTAACATATAGTGTAGTATTTGCTTTAGGGGTACAGGTCTGTGATTCATCAGTCTTATATAACACTCAGTGTTCATCACAACACATACCCCCCCATGTCCATCACCCAGTTATCCCAACCCCTCACCCTTCTCCCCTCCAGCAACCCTCAGTTTAATCTAAGATTAAGAGTCTCTTATGGTTTGTTTCCCTCTCTGGTTTCATCTTGTTTCCTTTTTTTTTCCTTTCTTCCCCTATGAGCCTCTGCCTTCTTTCTTAAATTCCACATATTAGTGAGATCATATGATAATTCTCTTCCTCTGATTCACTTATTTCACTTCACTTATTTCGTAATACCCTTTAGTTCCATCCACATCATTACAAATGGCAGGATTTTATTTTTTGATGGCTGCGTAATGTTCCATTATATATTCACCACCTCTTTATCCATTCATCTGTTGATGGACCTCTGCTCTCTTTCCATAGTTTGGCTATTGTGGACATTGCTGCTATAAACACTGGATTGCAGGTGCCCCTTTGGATCACTACATTTATATCTTTGGGGTAAATACCCAGTAGTGCAACTGTTGGGTTGTAGGGTAGCTCTATTTTCAACTTTCTGAGGAACCTTCTTACTGTTTGACAGAGTGGCTGCACCAGCTTGTATTCCCACCAACAGTTTAAGAGGTCTCCCCTTTCTCTGCATCCTTGCCACCAACATCTGTCATTTCCTGACTTGTTAAATTTTAGCCGTTCACGGGCACCTGGGTAGCTCGGTGGGTTAAGCCTCTGCCTTCGGCTCAGGTCATGAGCTCAGGATTCTGGGATCGAGCCCCGCATGGGGCTCTCTGCTCAGCAGGGAGCCTACTCCCCCCATCCCCCCCCACCCCCGCTCTCTCTGCCTGCCTCTCTGCCTACTTGTGAGCTCTCTCTCTCTGTGTCAAAAAAAAAAAAAAAAAATCTAAAAAAAAATTTTAGCCATTCTGACTGGTGTGAGGTAGTATCTCATTGTAGTTTTGATTTGTATTTCTCTGATGCCAAGTGATGTTGAGCTCTTTTTCATGTGACTTTTGGCCAGTTGGATGTCTTCTTTGCAAAAATGTCTGTTCATGTCTTGTGCATTTCTTGATTGGATTATTTGTTCTTTGGATATTGAGTTTGGTAAGTTCTTTCTAGATTTTGGATACTAGCCCTTTATCTGATATATATCGTGTGCAGATATCTTCTTCCATTCTGTTGGTTTTGTTGACTGTTTCTTTTGCTGCGTAAAAGCTTTTTATCTTGATGAAATCCCAATAGTTCATTTTTGTCTGTTTCCCTTGCCTTTGGAGACGATCTTCTTGAATACTTTCAACAATGTTTTATGGTTTTCAGGGTTCATTTGTATCTTGCTTGCTTTTCTCAGTCCTGTTGTCCATGTCCATTACTATGTTTTCAGCAGTGTTTGTACTCCTTTATGCTATGTGCAATGAAGATTTCATTTCTGTGTTGGCTTTATTTTTTCCTTCCATTTCTTTCCTGCTTCCTGCCTGCTTATATTTCATCTCTTCTATGGTCTGTCTTCTTTGAGTCAGAATCTCTTAAATCTTTTCTGCCTTTGAAATACCATTAATTTAAGATAGTACAGTTTACCATCTTCCACTTCCTACCATGACCACTATACAAGGAATACAAGCTCATTATTAAAATTTGGAAAATATTGAGTGAGAACTTGAAAATCATCCATACTAATTCCACTTAAAGACCAAGAGATCAACATTTTGATATTTTGCTTTCCTTTTAGTTCTTTATCAGTGAATTATGTTTTACTTAATACTATATAAATAATTATGTATGACTAGCAACAACTAGGGATTCTGTTCAAAACTGTTGTATTTTAAAATGTTTTACTAATAAACACTCATTTATATTTTCTCTTATTTTATCAGGAAGAATCTATTCCTCCTCAATTTATTATATGAATAACCTTTTAGATTTTCTTCTAACTGATGTGCCCTGTTTTGTTTCTCTCATTTACAGCCAAGCTTTCAGAAATAATAGACTCTTATTTAATTTTTTTTCCCTTCAATCTATTGCAGTCGCACTTCTGCCTCCTTTGTTCCACTCAAGTGCTCTTGTTAAGGTAATAACTTCCTAATTGCTAAATCCACTAGATTTCTTGTAGTCTTCATCCTGCCCAACTTTTCTAGATTTTTATTTTGACTACCTCCTGTACTAAGAATAATACTAGGTATAGAGCCTAAGAATACAAAAAATTAGACAAAGTCTCTATTCCTGAAGAGCTCTTAGTTATCCTTTTAGCTCTTGAACTTCTCATTAGTTTTCCTTTATCTGCCCCTTAATATTAGTATCAGAGAATATATGCTTGTTTATTTGTTTTCCCTTCCTACTCTTAGATATTTCCCTGGGTGATATACTAATCTCCCAACAATGCCTAAATCTGTCTCCAACCCAGACAGACTCCTGGTCTGTTTGACAGTGGCTACTAGACATTACCACCCAAGTTACTGAAGAGTGTCTTAAATTCATCATGTCCAAAAATAATTTCATCACCTTTCCTGCCAAACCTGTTCTTCCTTTTTGCTCCTTATCCTAACTAATTTCATGGCTAACTCATCAATTTAGTGATTCAAGCTAGAAACCTGAGAATCACAGTAGATTCCTCCCTTTTGCTCATTCCTTATCCAGTTGGTCACGAATTTCTCCTCTTTACCCTAATTCTTCTGTTTGTCCCTTTTTAACCTCTCCAGCTTCACCATCGATGTCTTTCATTTTATATTTCAGCTATATAGAAGTACTTGTAGTTAGTAACTTAAATTCTCAGAATAGGGTGGGGAGAGAGATTAAAAAGAAAAGACTTATAACTTACTGCAGTCCTGCACTGTCATTATTCCGTGCACACCATTTCTTCTTCCCAGAGTTCCATTCTCCTATTTGTCTTCTAAGACCCACTCAAGTATACTTTATACAGCTTCTTAAAATTCTCTTTTTTAGTGCAAATAGGTTACTTGTACAGAGTGGTCACAGTGTATCTGTAAAACACCTGTTCAAGGTGTTTTATAGCCATCAACTTATTTCTCCTCATACCCTTTGAGGTAAGTAACTTTTACATCCTCTTTTCTGACCGGGAACTGAGGCTAAGTGAGAAACTACATAACTTGTGCAGAGTTATATAGCTAATAAATGTCAGAGTTCAGATTCAGGCCAGTATGTTGGACTTCAAAGCCTATGCTCTTGTGCCTCTTCTGTGTGTCGCCACCTTCCTTTGTATATATATACAAAGGATCACGGTACTTAAGTATGCGGAATTGCAATTGTTTCTCAATTTATCTGCTTACTAAGTGTGGGTTCCTTAAAGACAAAAATAATGTCTTATTCCTTATCATATTCTACAGAAACTTAGAACACTGTCCAGCTTTTAGTAGGCTTTTAGTAAAAAAATGTATTGAATGAATAATTACCAACATCTGTGGTTATTCATGCAAGAGAGCTATTTTACATTACATAGTCTAAAATATGTTTTTTTTTAACTAAGGAATTTAGAACATACAATTTTTTAAAAAGATTTTATTTATTTATTAGAGAGAGAGAGAGAGAGCGAGAGAGCATGTGCACAAGTTGGGCGGGGAGGGGCAGAAGGAGAGTGAGAAGTGGATTCCCTGCTGAGTAGGGAGCGCAATGCGGGGCTTGATTCCAGAACCCTGGGATTATGAGCTGAGCTGAAGGCAGATGCTTAACTGACTAAGCCACTTAGGCACCCCTAGCACATACAATTTTTGTATGGCTTTTCTAAATATTCTCTTTTTCCAAGTATACTTTTATGTTGAATATTATCAGAAATAGTTGTAGCATTCTTCCATCTGTGCCTTTATTCTGTCCCCTCCTGCTTATTCAGAAAATTTACATTATTACTTCTCTGTCCTGTGTCTTCAACCTTTTTCTCTCCATCAAATCATTCCTCTAGCATTTGAGCTTTCAGCTTCGTCTCTTCTAATCTCTCCTTTTCCCTTCATAGCCAAGTTTGTGAAAGCATCGACTAGAGTTGCTGTCTTCATCACCGTACCTCCCCATCACATCTTTGAAGTTGGTTTTGTTAATGTCACAAACGACATATGTGTTGTCAAATCAAATGGATGCTTTTCAGCCTCCATCTTACTCTCTCTTCATTTTGTTCTATTTTTTTTTTTAAGATTTATTTATTTGTTTTAGAGCAAGCATGTGAGCAGGGGGTGGGGCAAAGGGAGAGGGAGCGAGAGAGGGAAAGCAGACTCTCCGTTGAGCAGGGAGCCCTACATGGGGCTTAATCCCATGACCCTGAGATCATAACCTGAGCTAAAACCAAGAGTTGGCCCCTTAACTGGCTGAGCCGCCCAGGTGCCCATCTCTTCATTTTATTTATTTATTTATTTATTTTTAAAAGATTTTATTTATTTATTTGATAGAGATCACAAGCAGGCAGAGAGACAGGCAGAGAGAGGAGGAAGCAGGCCCCCTGCTGAGCAGAGAGCCTGGGGCTCGATCCCAGGACCCTGGGATCAATGACCTGAGCTGAAGGCAGAGGCTTTAATCCACTGAGCCACCCAGGCACCCCCCTCTCTTCATTTTGAAACATTCTTTCCCTCAGCTTCTCAGGTATTAGGTCTGATTTTCTTTTTATGACTGTGGCCTCTCATACTTAGTCTTCTTTGTCAACTCTTCTTTATCTACCAGACCTTAATGTGAGTTCTCACATCTTGATCCTATACCTCCACCTTCTTTATTTCCACTTAAATTTCAAGTATTCTCTTCCAAATCCTTGGTTTTCAGTTTCTATCCATATGCTAGTAAGTAGGGCCACTTTGTAACTTCTGCTCAAATCTTTCTCGAGGGAAATGTACTTGCTTTCTTCATGCCTCCACTTACATGCCTTATACCCCTCAAGTTCAGCATATCTAAAATTGAATTTGTGACCTTTCTTTATTCTGAAGGTGAAGGGGAGCTATTGGACAGTTTTAAGCAGGGGAGTGATATGATTAACATACATTTTTAAGATGTTTTTATTTAAATTCCAGTTAGTTAACAGACAGTATAGTATTAGTTTCAGGTGATTCAACACTTCATACATCAGCCAGTACTCCTAACAAGTGCCTTCCTTAATCCCCAACCCCTATTTCACCCATCCTCCCACCCACTTCCCTCTTGTAACCATCAGTTTGTTCTCTATAGTTAAGAGTCTGTTCTTGGTTTGCCTTTCTTTCTTTTTTTTCCCTTTGCTCATTTGTTTTGTTTCTTAAATTTCACATATGAGGGGCATCTGGGTGGCTCAGTGGGTTAAAGCCTCTGCCTTTAGCTCAGGTCATGATCCCGGGGTCCTGGGATCGAGCAGCACATTGGGCTCTCTGCTCGGCAGGGAGCCTGCTTCCCCTCCTCTCTCTCTGCTTGCCTCTGCCTACTTGTGATCTCTGTCTGTCAAATAAATAAATAAAATTTTTTTTAAAATTCCACATATGAGTGAAATTATATGGTATTTGTCTTTCTCTGACTGACTTAACAGCTCTCTGTCCATCAGCTGAGGAATGGATAAAGAATATGTGTGTGTGTGTGTGTGTGTGTGCGCGCGTGTGCGCGCGCGCACACATATACACATACACTGGAATGTTACTCAGCCATAAAAAAGGCATGAAATCTTGACATTTGCAACAACATGGATGGAGCTGGAGAGTATTAGGCTAAGCAAAATGAGTCAGTGATATACTTTCTTCTTTTTTTTTTTTTAAAGATTTTATTTATTTGACAGATAAATCACAAGTAGGCAGAGAGGCAAGCAGAGAGAGGGGGAAGCAGGCTCCCCACCCAGCAGAGAGCCTGACGCGGGGCTCTATCCCAGGACCCTGAGATCATGACCGGAGCTGAAGGCAGAGGCTTAACCCACTGAGCCACCCAGGCGCCCCGTGATTTACATTTATAAAAGCTCTCTGTAGCTGCTGGATGGAGAATGGAGTATGGGAATTGGTAAAAAGTGAAGCATAAAAGCTGTTTAGAAGACTTGAAGTAGTCTTCTCAAAGGATGATGGCAGCTTGGACTAGGGTACAGTGGTATAGGTGGTGAGAAGTGATTGAATATGTGATGTATTTTCAAAGTAGCGTTAATAGGATTTACAGTGAGTTATGAAGGAGAGAGGAATCAGGATGACTCACACATTTTTGTCTTGAGCAACTAGGTGGATGATGGTGTCATTAAATGAGATGGAACATACTGGAAAGAGCAGGATTGTGGGGGTTCTGTTTTGACTATATTAAGCATGATGCCTATTTGACCTCCAAGTGGAGGATACAGGGTAGGCAATCTTCATATATAAATCAAACTCAAGGGAGAGGTAGAGGCTCAAAATATAAATTTTGGAATTATTAGCATACAGATGATATTTAAAAGCCTCTGGACTGGATGAGATCACCAAGGAGGATTAAAGAGAAATAAGGGCAAAAAACTGTAACTTGAAGGTGAGAAGGAAAGGACAAACAGGCAAAGAAGGTCAGTAAAATAAGAGGAAAACCAGGACTGCTTGATTTCACAGAAGCCAGGAGAAGAGAGTATGTCAAGAAGGAGGGAGAGGTCACCTTGTCCAAGGCTCTAAAACTGTGGGCTGTGTAATACTATTATTGCAGTACTATAGTTATCATTGTTGGTGTAGTAGGCTTTTGTGGGGTGGTCTAGGGACCTATTAACTATTTATAATGTGGGAAAAATACTAGGTTTCATATCACAAATTGACATATAAATTTAGAATTTTGAAATGCAGCCTAATTTTTAATGGCCTCTATACTTTTTAAGGTTCACTTCATTTTTTTTCTCCCTGAACTATTTTTAAGGCCTTTTTGAAAGAAGTCTTTAGTGGTTTTAAACCCTTAGATCATTAGACTGTTTCCAGTTGTTTATACTGGGCAAGCTTATAGAACACATAAAAGTTATGCTCAGCTAAATATGTAAATTGTTATTTAACTCATCCCCCAGTTACTGAACTCATTCCACCCTATCCCCTCATATTTTTTCCATGAATTTTTAAACTAAATAGTACTACATAAATATGGTAAAATCAAGTAGTATACAAAGGAGACAAAGTCTCCCTTCTGCCCTATATCCCTAGTTCTCTAGACTTTCCCCAGAGGTATCATCTGTTGGTGTTTCTAGTGTATCTTTCCAGAAATAGAGTTTGCATATATATGCATATAGATACATGTTATCTTTATTTTTAAGTAATTAGAGTACAACATATAGTATTCTTTCTGCACCTGTCCTTTTTTTTTTTTAACTAAAAATATATTTTGGGGATAGTTCTGTATTGCCATATTTAGATTGACCTGATTCTTCTTCATGGCTGAAAGTATTGTGTTATATGGATGCACAATAATTTGCCGTCCATGAAATAGATATTTACATTGTTCCTGGTCTTCAACATTTGAAAACACTGCTGCAGTGCTTAGTGATAAATATTGACAGCTTGCCCATTTAATGTCTGTTTTTAAAGTTTTCTACAAGTTACAAAACTAAAAACCCATACTTCTGTTTATTCCTTTATATTACTCAGCTTTCCCATCCAGCTTGTCTGTGGGTCTTTATGTTTTATCCCCATAATAATATTATTAGCTAGGAACTTTTATAAACATAACCCAGTAAGGAGTAAGTACTGTTGTTATTCTCTTTTCACAGAGAAGGAAGCTAAGGCCCAGAGTTGAAAGTCTTGTCTAAGACCATTAGCTAGCAAGGGACAGAGCCAGGTCCATGCTCGTAACCCCATAGTGTGTTCTGTGCTGCCTGTCCTCCCCAGTTCTATGTGTTACTAATGTAATTCAGGCCTTTACTGCCTTAAACTGGACTATGCTAATACTGGTTTTGTCATTTCTTGTCTTCTCCTATTCTAACCTATATACTGAATTAAGTTAATCTTCCTCAAGCACAACTGGTTATTTAGGATGTGCTTCCCAGATCAGAATCCTTCAGTGGCTTCCTGCTGCATTAGAATTCAACCTGATCCCATGCTCCTCGTTTTCGTATTCGCTACACTGTAGAGGCGAATTTACTCCAAGTTTTATCTAAGATACTAGCACTGAGTTGTCTAATAGATAGGGAAATTAGAAGTATGATGACTAACAAAAAATGAGACAAATAGTCTTTGGAGTTGATTGGAACTTGGAGCTTATTCTTATTTGCCTTTTCACCCACAGTAGGTCCTGTCATATAGTTTCATCAACAAACTGTCAGCTCAGTTAATTTGAATCAGATGTGTAATTGGTCAAAAAATGCCAACATCTTGATGTCACATAAGACCAATTCCTTAAAACACATACAAACACATAAACCTCATGCAAGAATATGGAATTTTTTTTTAAGATTTATTTATTTCAAGAGCAGGGGGAGAGGCAGAGGGATAAGGAGAGAGAATCTCAAACAGACTCCCCACTGAAATCATGACCTGAGCCCAAGCCAAGAGTCAACCACATAACCAACTAACCCATGAGGTGCCCCAGAAATATGGAATTTCTAATGTGCATTCCAAACTGGATACTTTAGAAAGAGGTAACATATTGAGCTTTAAATACGCATGCATATACGAAACTAACCATTGAGAAAACCATTTAGGAAGAAAAATAACTTTTTAAAGCTACATCAAAAATTTTTATACTCAATTTTATGTATGAAACTTCACTGTGCATTTATGGAAATAAATAAATGCTACAATGCAAACGTTCTTGTGAAATGGTATCTTTTTTTTTTAAAAAGGTATCTTTTGGAAAAAAAGGTATCTTGAAATTTTTATTTCTGAGTAAAAAATAACATTTTATTTTGTTTTTTAGAATAGCTGTTTTTTTTTTTAATATAATGCTTCAGGCAGGTATCTTACTGGCAGTCATGTCTACTTTGGCAGTATTCATATATATTTTTTACTTCTGCACTGAAGTTTTTCTTATTGGCTCTCTGCTTGTTACATAATAGGATTGTTACCAGTGTTTCAAAATAGCTTTATTTTATTTATTTATTTATATTTTTATTTTTTAAAAAGATTTTATTTATTTATTTGACAGAGACACAGTGAGAGAAAGAACACAAGCAGGAGGAGTGGGATGGGGCTCCATCCCAGGACCCTGGGTTCATGACCTGATCCAAAGGCAGATGCTTAATGATTGAGCCTTCCAGGTGTCCCAAAATAGCTTGATTTTAAATGTTAAACTTTTAACAGGTTTGTTTTTTTTTTTAAGATTTTATTTATTTACTCGAGAGAGAGACAGAGTGAGAGAGCCTGAGAGGGGAGATTAAAGGGAGAAGCAGACTCCGCATGGAGCTGGGAGCCTGATGTGGGATTCCCTTCCAGGATTCTGGGATCATGACCTGAGCTGAAGGCAGTTGCTTAACGAACTGAGCCACCCAGGTGCCCTAAACTCTTAACAGGTTTAAAAAATATATATTTATTTATTTGAGAGAGAGAGAGTGCGAGCGAGCGAGCAGGGAGGGGCAGAGGGATCAGGAAAGGGAGAATCCAAAGCAGGCTCCACTCTTAGCATGGAGCCCAACACGGGGCTTGATGTCAGAACCCTGAGGTCATGACTGGAGCCCAAATCAAGGGTAGGACACTCAGCTGACCGAGCCTCCCAGGCATCCCTAAACACAGTTTTAAATTAGATAGAAGACATTAAAATTTTGTTATTTGGTGAATATTTTGTTGCTTTTTGCCAGATTTGGTTCAACACAGCTTTTATTGCCTTTGGTCAAGTCTGGGTATTTTCTTTGAACACACTGCATTTGCCAATAGAAAATGGTAACCCAAGAGAAGGGAAAGTGAGTTCATAAAGAGCAGTTGTATCTTCACTTCAAAATTGATTACTTTTCTAATTTTAATCAGGGAACAGAATCAGTAGCAAAGTGATAAATGACATTTCTGGATAGACTCATTTGCAAATGAGAAATTTGCAAATTTCTATCTGCTTGGTTCCTCAGTTTCACTTGCAGAAATAGGGAGGATTCAGTGTTTCTAAAGAGCTACCTATCTTTGGTGGTCCTTAAAGGAGGTAGGTTGCAAAATTTTAGTTCATAATTGTCACAGTGTGTTGATTAAAAACAAATCTGTTTTTCATATTTAGTCTCTTATATCTACATGCCCCCAATGCATAGTCTTTCTCGTTATCCCTCAAGGATAATTTTTGGGAAGAGGGATCATTCTCTGGGTACTGGGTACTCATTAAGTGCAGGAAATCCAGGAAAAGACCAAGTCATATACTCTGACTCCTAAGTGGGTTATTACTATACATAAAGAAACTGATTGTTTTCTAGGGTTGTAGGATATATGTCATACTCATTGTTTTTATTTTTTAATTAATTATTTAATTTACATTCTAGTTAGTTGACATACAGTTCAATTTTTTAAAAAAAGATTTTTATTTATTTATTTGACGAAGACACAGCAAGAGAGGGAACACAAGCAGGGGGAGTGGGAGAGGGAGAAGCAGGCTTCCTGCAGAGCAGAGAGCCTGATGCAGGGCTCGATCCCCGAACACTGGGATCATGACCTGAGCTGAAGACAGCCACTTTAATGACTGAGCCACCCAGGTGCTCCGACATACAGTTTAATACTGATTTCAGCTCAGTAAAAAAAAAATTTTTAATTATTTATTTACTTATTCATATATATATTTTAAATATTTTACTTATTTCACAGAGAGAGACACAGTGAGAGAGGGAATACAAGCAGGGGGAGTGGGAGAGGGAGAAGCAGGCTTCCTGCTGAGCAGGATCCTGATGTGGGACTCAATCCCAGGTCCCTGGGATCATGACCTGAGCCAAAGGCAGATGCTTAATGACTGAGCCACCTAGGTGCCCCAGGTCATTGTTTTTTTAAACAAAATTTTGTTGGGGTTAAAAAAAAAAAAAGTGATATTAAATTAAAAAGAAAAGGCCCTCTAGCTATGGCTTTCATTTCAAGACAGGCACATTGACACAGATACGCAGAGTCAAATGCAGGCAGTTTTTTGTTTTGTTTTGTTTTGTTTTTTTAAATCTTAAACACAGAAAACACCTTTTAAGCAGTAAAAAAAAAAAAGTTTTAAAATTAACTTTTTTTTCCTTTTCCCCTTTTCTAGAACTTTTTAGAACCATAAAATGTTAACATTGAAAAAGATCTTAGAAATTATTTTACCCTGTCTTCTATCCAATGTGGGAATCCTTACTGTAATAGCTCTAAACTTTAAAAAAAATCTCTATTTTACTGTATTGGGTTTTTAAAAAAGCAAACTCTGTGTACAACATGAAACTTAAACTCACACCCCAAGATCGAGAGTTGCATGTTCTAGGAACTGAACCAGCCAGGTGCCCCTAAATCTCTATTTTAAAGAGGTCTACTTATTTTGACCTCCTAGATTAATGGGCTGCTCATTGTGTTGTGGAGAAAGCTGTCAGATTATTTGTTGACTCTAATTATTACAAAGACTTGCTTTTAATTCACCTGCAAGTTCTATGACTTTCTCCAGTTGTGTCTTCTTCTGGAGTATAGAGTAAATCTATTTCTTCTTCCATTTGACCACCCTTTAGAAAAAACATTTATAACATTCTGGGGCTGAATTTTTTTTTTTTTTTTTTTACTTTTTAACCTGGGGTTTACAGTTTAACCTGGAGTCTGTGGCTGGTCTTCACGGAGTTGTATCAGATGTAAAATTGTGAGTATATATGTGCATTTTTGGGGAAGAGAGCCAATAATTTTTATTAGTCTCAATAGTACCTGATTCCCCACCAAAATTAATATGCCAGACATACCTGGATGGACCTGGTAATCTGCTTTTTGTTTTTGTCTTTATTTTTATTGTTTGTAATAAGTTTGCAGTGAGCCAGCAAGTCCAGCACCTCAAGAACTATTGCTCTAGGTACTTTCTGAGATTCTTGGAGCATTTCTGATTCCATTGAGAATTGTAGAATTTTTAGAGCGTTAGAGACCATCTAATATACATACTGTAGTTACTTCTTTCTATCAAAAGATTAAGCTGATCCAAAAGGGTGAAGTTTTTATTTAAAAATGTATTTCAGGGGCGCCTGGGTGGCTCAGTCATTGGGCATCTGCCTTTGGCTTGGGTCATGATTGTAGGGTCCTGAGATTGAGCCCCACATCAGGCTCCTTGCTCGGCAGGAAGCCTGCTTCTCCCTCTCCCACTCTCCCTGCTTGTGTTCCCTCTCTCACTGTGTCTCTATCAAATAAATAAGTAAAATCTTTAAAAAATGTATTTCAAAGTCTTGGCAGCATTCATTAACATTAAGAATGTGGTGTTGCTGTTTTAAATCAGAAGTGTTCTCAAGATTTTTTTTGTTATATTTAATATTTTAATCTAACAAAGTTTATGAATTATTCTTTTTTATTAACTTTTAATCTGTAAAATTTTTAGCCTATTTGGTTTTTATGAATCCTAAGGAAGGACACTATGGCTTAGCATTCAGTCATTTATGAACACTGGTTTCAATATCTCATCTAGATTTTGGAACAGTTTGAGCCTCCTGTGCCTGCCCCCCTTCCCCAAAGACAAAACTCCTCAACCAACAACGCTTTTGTTTAGTTGAATAACTAACAACATAAACCAAATGACAAAAAGCCTCTTAAGATTTGAAGATGTCTCTCAATGTGCTGTGATTACTTCACTTTTATAGAAGTCTATGATAGGCACACATTTTGCTATAAATGTCAGAGGAGTAAAGTCAGAAGAGACAAGAGACTACTGTGAAAGAAAACAGAATAATGAAGATGCAGCAGGGGAAAATGAACATGTTTTAATAAACAACAGAAATGGTGAGCAACAGAGATGGCAAGAACCAGGATTTTCTTTTCTTTTCTTTTTTAAGATTTTATTTATTTATTTGATAGAGATCACAAGTGGCAGAGAGGCAGGCAGAGAGAGAGAAAGATAGGGAAACAGGCTCCCTGCTCAGCAGAGAGCCCGATGCAGGGCTCGATACCAGGACCCTGGGATCTTGACCTGAGCCAAAGGCAGAGGCTTTAACCCACTGAGCCACCCAAGCTCCCCAAGAACCAGGATTTTCATTCATTTAACCATTTATTCCTCTCTTAGTGTTGGCTTATATATAGACAGAGATATATATGAAAACAGAATGTTTTAAATAAAAAGGGGCTCCAGGCTGGCTTAGTTGGTGGAATGTATGACTCTTGATCTTGAGGTCCAGAGTTCAAGTCCCGCATTGGGTGTAGAGATTAAATAAATAAAACTTTAAAAAAATCTGAGGAAAAAAGAATGCTTTGAATAAATAGATAAATAAGTAAATGGTTTAAAGACAGGCAATATAACATATCTGATATCTGGGGGAATATATAGCTGCTTTTGCCTCAATATTGCAACTCCCCTTAGGTGCCTGGGTGGCACAGTCTGTTAAGGGTCCAACTCTTGGGTTTAGCTCAGGTCTGGATCTCAGGGTCCTGGGAGTGAGCCCCACATCAGATCTGTGCTAGCGGGGAGTCTGCTTGAGATTCTCTCTCTTCCCTCTGTCCCTCCTGTGCTTGCTCTCTCTCCTCTGTAAAGATACATTCTTGTGTAAGCCAGTAAGTAGTCAATAGCTGCTCACGCCCTTAAAAGAATCAGACTACATGTTTCATACAGTTTCATACATAACTGTTTGACTCCTAAAAACCTAAGGGTTGGGAAACACTAGTTATTTCATTCATTAAAGTGATTTACTGTGGTTTTTATTTTAATAAGGTGGCAATATGATGAGATAATGGGAGAGAATACCAAAGTCTTGGGAAAGGAGAACAAATTCTTTGGAAGGTTGGGAGAATGTACTTTTAGTTGAGAATCGTTGCCTTAATGTTCATTCATTCATTCAACAAGTATTTATCAAGTGCCTCTATTAGACACATTTCTCGGGTGCTGAATTGAATTATGACTAAGGGCATTAATATAGAGTGGTTAAGAATGATTTCGATCTAGCGGCACCTGGCTGGCTCAGTTGGAAGCCATAGGACACTTGATCTCAGGGTTATGAGTATGGGCCCCACATTGGGTATAGAGATTACTTAAATAAATAAAATGTAAAAAAACATTTAAAGAGGGCACCTGCTGGATGGCTCAGTTGGTTAAATGACTGCCTTTGGCTCAGGTCATGATCCCGGAGACTTGGGATCGAGTCCTGCATCAGGCTCCTAGCTCCGTGGGGAGTCTGCTTTTCCTTCTGACCTTCTCCTGTCTCATGAGTGCACTCTCTCTCTCTCTCAAATAAATAAATAAAATCCTTTTAAAAATTTAAAGAGTGATTTGGATCTAAACTGTATGGGTTTGCATCCCAGATTTTTCATTTGCTTAGCTAAGTGACCTTGGGAAAATTAATCTCTCCGTTTCTTGGTTTCCTCATCTATAAATTGGGAGTCATAATATTATCTATCTCAGAGTTGTGGTAAGGATTAAATGAGTTCTTGGAATAGTATTATTATTAAGGGAGTGCAGTTGTTTTTATACCACACACAAACATACATATGTATGTATACGTATATATGTGTAAAATGCTATGATTACCTAATTAAGCCGTAACACAGTATAGTATAGCACTCTAATTCATATTTTGGTTTGTATTGATTTATATACCACTTTGTTTCAAAAAGGATTTGAGACAGAACCAAAACCTCCTAAAGAACACTCTATATTCCACCAAAACAACAGAACTAAGATATGGTTTCAGATCTTCTTGCTTTGAAAGGCAAAAACTTAAAGTGCTAGGAATAGATTCTCAGTAATTTTCGTGAAGTGCAAAAGAAAGTGATTTACTTACCGGGTAGGTTGCTGCTAGCCCAAAGTGTGCCATTGTGCAAATTATTTAAAAATGCCTCTTCCAGGCATGCCTGGCTGGCTTAGTCGGTGGAGCATGTGACTCTTGATCATGGGGTTGTGAGTTCGAGCGTCACATTGGGTGTAGAGATTACTTACAAATAATAAAAAAAAAATCTTAAGAATAAGTAAATAAGTAAAAATGCCTCTTTTGGGTAAACATAGTCCTTTGGGTGCGTTGGAGAGTAGAATGGAGGCTGGATTTTAGCCCCACTTAGTCACTTGGCCTGAAGCTCTTATGAAGTAAGCAATCTACACAACTGTGATTCTGAATACAGTATTAATTTGCTTCTCTTTTGAAATGACACTGAATTGTATAAAGCATTAGGACCATACCGTGTGGCATAGTCATCTAAATCAGAATTTTTAGGTCATGTTGAATAGTTCTGTTTGTTAGAATATTTGTAATTGTTTCAGACATATCATTTTGAATGTAGTCTGTCTCATATAAACACAGTTTTTTTCATATTTTTTTTAGTTTTTTTCATATTTTAAATTTTTTATGCTTTTTACTTTGAGATATTGTAGACTCACATGTAGTTATAAGAAATAATATAGAATGCTCCATTTACCTTTGATCTAGTTTGCCCAAATAATAACATCTTGTTACTATTGTATGTAATGCAACCAGAAAGTTAACATTGATACCACCCACTGACCTTACTTTGATTTCATTAGTTTTAATGCATTTATTTGTATGTATGTTTGTATTGAGTTCTAGGCAATTTTATCACGTATGTAGGTTTGTGTGACCATCTAGTCAAGATATAGAACAAATCTGTCACAATGATCCCTTGAATCATCCTTTTATAGCCACAGCTACTTCCCCTGGTAAACCCCTGGCAACCACTAATGTGTTTTCCATCTCTAAATTTTGTCACTTCAAGAATGTAATGTAAACGGAATCCTACAATATGTAACCTTTTGTCATTGACTTTTTTCATTCACCACAATTCCCTCGGGAGCCATCCAAGTTGTTACACAGATCAGTAGCTCATTAATACTGAGCATTATGCCATGGCATGCATATACCACAGTTACACCACTCATTCATTGAAAGGTTGTTTCCAGATGTTGGTTATTCTTGATGAAGCTACTATGAACATTTGTGTACAGGTTTTTGTGTGAGCCTAAGTTTCTTTTTTTCCAGTTTGCTGGATGTTGAATTTTATCAAATGCTTTTTCTACATTGATTGATATGATCATATGGTTTTTCTCCTTATTCTGTTAGTGTGGTGAATTATACTGATTTTTTAACGTTAAATTGGTCTTATATTCTTGGAATAAATTTCACTAGATCATGATGTATTATCCTTTTTATATAACTTTGATTTTATTTGGTAACCTTTTGTTTCGAATTTTTGTGCCCGTTTATAAGGGATGTTGACCTGTAGTTATTTTTAATGTCTTTATCAGATTTGGATATCAAGTTTCTATTAGTCTCACACATGAGTTTCTCTTTTCTCTGAAAGCATTTGTGTAAGATAAGTATTATATCTTCCTTCAGTGTTTGGAGTGAAGCCATATAGTACTCTTAAATTTTTTGCACAATGCCCAAATTTGTATTTTTCTATCAATGTCTATATTAATCACTTTCTATATCTTTCTTCTGAACAAGGGAAAGACTTCATCATTCTTCTGCTTCCCTTCCCTCAATCCCCTTCTTATCCTCACAATTATTCCTGTCAATATCATCTGAGATTGTAGTTTTTTGAAAATTAGTAAACCGTGTTTTGTTCTTTTTCCAATCAGCATTTAACTTTAAGGCCTTACTGGTTTCTCTCCTTACCCTTTTCTTATACCTTGTTTATTGTTTCTGGATTAGTTTTTTTTAGCTCCGGGTATATATCTTTGAGTAATTCTTTCACCAGAAATCTGAGGGAAACAAAATTTTTGTGTCCTTGTACATTAAAAAGTGTCTTAATTTCACTCTCACAATTGAGAGTTTGAGTAGGTATCTGGACCATCAGTTGAAAAGACTGTTCTTCCCCATTGAGTAGTCTTATCACCTTTGTCAAAAATTCTATTCCATTGGGGTGCCTGGGTGGCTCAGTTGTTAAGCGTCTGCCTTCAGCTCAGGTTATGATCCCAGGGTCCTGGGATTGAGCCCCACGTTGGGCTCCCTGCTCAGCGGGAAGCTTGCTCCTCCCTCTCCCACTCCCCCTGCTTGTGTTCCCTCTCTCTCTGTGTCTCTCCCTGTCAAATAAATAAATAAAATCTTTTAAAAAAATTATATTCCATTGATCTATATGTCCATCCTTATGCCAGCACTAAACTGGTTTGAATACTGTATCTTTGTAGTAAGTTTTGAAGTCAGAAAGTGTGAGTCTTCCAATTTAGTTCTTTTTCGAGATTGCTTTGGTTTTCTGGGTTCCTTGAATTACCATATGAAGTTTATGATTAGCTTGTCCATTTCTGGAAAAAAGGCAATTGGAATTTTGGTTGAAATTGCTTAAATCTTTTATATCTTAACTTTGTGAAATGCTTTCTACTTCTTTTTCCTTCTGTACTCTATTGTGAATTTATTGGCTCCATCTTTCATTGTACCAATTTAGTTTGTTCATTAACTATATCTTTTCAGTTCTTAGGTGTTTTAGGTAAGTGATCAAAAATTAATTTCTGAGGGCTCCAATTGATTTCTTTTTAAAAGTATTATTATCTTGCATACCTCTGAGGATATTAATTGTACTTGATCTAAGGTCTTACCCTATTTAACCTGTCAACTCTCTTTGGGTGTGAGTTCTTCTGTTTGTCACATTCATGCCTCCTTTTCATGTTGGAATCTTGGTTTTATACTCATTTATCTTTGTTTCAGAGTCCTTGTTAGCCTTCCAGTAAGTGTTACATCTATTACTGCAGCAGGTCTCCGCTGATAGTGGGTAGAGATGGAATGGGATGGTGTGTACCATTGCCAGTCTTCTTTGTAGTAGTGTCTCCTCTTCTACCTGGAAGTTAGTATCCATCCAGGGTTCTGTCTTATCTCTCTGATCGTGTTTATACTCCGTGGTCCTACCTGGGGAGGGACACCAGTCTTGTTTGATTGCCACTATTCCCATCTGGGAATACCTCTCTGTATTCTACAATGCTTATCCCAAAGAGGTAAATGGGGGAGAGGCTGATCTGCTTTGTAACTTCTGTGCTACCCCCCCAACCTGTAAATTCTGTAAATTGTTTCAGTTCTTCCTGCTGTTTTCCACCTCTGGGATTATTTTACTGTGGGGCTGCTCCGACCACTTGCAGTAGCCCTCTACTCTAGGTGTATAGGACCATGTTTTTCTATTTCAGTGATTCCTCATAGTGTTAGTCCACCAAAAAACATTTCTTCTTTTGATTATGGATTTTTTTTTAAAAAAATAGCTTCTGTGTTATTTGCTGGGCTTTGGAGAAAGGGGAGTGTGCTCAGCCTATCCCCCATTTCTGTTAATGCCTATGTCATATTTATAAAGAAGTAAATTTAATAGAAAGGAAAAAAAATTAAAAGTTAGCAAAAAATAGGGGTGCCTGGCTGGCTCAGTTGGTAGAGCATGTGACTCTTGATCTCCAGGTCCTGAGTTCGAGCTCCATGTCGGGCATAGAGATTTCTTTAAAAAAATTATAAACGTTAGCAAAACATAAATATTGAAGAAATTATGCTTTTTGTTTTTGTTTTGAAGGGTAGAAGCAATCACAAATGAAGATTGGCAGTTTGAATGTATAAAAAATCAATGCTTTATTGAACAAAACTTCAGACCAGGAATGTACCTATGTGCAATTAGAAAGGCATATAGTTGCTCTGTTGCTAGTTTTCTCTCTGTTTCTAGTCTTCGGGTGAAGGAAGAAAACGTGGGTTCTGAAGCCAGTGCCTAACCTCTGTAGAGTCAACATTAGCTTGTGCCTATGACAGACGTATGTTGGTGGCTGAGAGAGAAACAGGCCAAAGATGTTTGACAGAGCTCTGAGAAAACATCAAAAAGATTTTTTTATTGTAACTTTGGTTCAGTAATTTTCAATATTATTCCTTTAGTGCTATTCTAAATTTCTATATCTTTTTCTTTATAAAATAAATCATGAAATTTTTGGATACTATAAAAGAGGCAATAATCCTCAACCCTAATCATAACCACTGTTAACACTTTGGTATGTTTCTTTACAGTATTTTTTTTAACACAGTTAAAAAAAAAGTAATATGATATTATTTTTCTTCCAGTCCAAAAGTAATGCCTACTCAATGGGAAAGCTTGGAAAATAAAGACCAGCATTAAGGAGAAAAATCCAAAACTCACTCATAATAACCACCCAAAGATAACCACAATTAAAATTTTATGTATATGCTACCTGTATTTTTCACGGATCTATATAAGCACTTTTTTCTTTACTAATATGGTATCATACTTTGGTACTATTTTGTATTTGCATTTTTTGTTTGCAATATATTATGAATGTTTTCTCACGTTAATAAATTTCTTGTATATACTTCTTAGTGTATGGAATTTGAACATATTTAAGTATGTTTATTTAGCATACTTACTTAGCCATCTCCCTGTCGTTGGACATTGAAAGTGTTTCTAATTTTTTACCATTATAAATAATATCATAGTGAGTATCTTTGTCCATACATCTTTCCATGCATCTGTGATTGTTTCTTTAGGAATAAATTCCTAGAAGTGGAATAGCTGGGTCAAAGGGTATGTACATTTTAACACTTTTGATACATAAAAATGTCAAATTTTAAGCTAATCACTTGTTATATTCTGTCTTGTATTGCTATCTAACTGTTTTATGTGTCTGTCTTGTCTCCCTAATTCGAATATAAGCTTCTTGAGGTCAGGGGAAGTTTTTCATATATTTTATGTATCCTTTGACAGTATGGTTTACAATGTTGGACTTAGGAGTTATTCAACAAAAATTGTGTTGATTTAAAGCTGTGGTTCTTCAGACTTTTGGATGTCATTAACTTGTAATTTAAAAAATATATGTATTTTGGGGCTACACATAGACTTGTAAATTTTCTATTTTTCCAAGAAAGAATGATAAAACCAAAACCAACTATGCATTTCCTATCACCTTCATTTCATAAAGTAAAGCATATTTAATAACACAAAATTCCCAATCCCTGAAAAAAAGGACAGGCCTTTAAATGGAACATTTTACCTTTAAAAAAACAAAACAAAACACTGCCTTGTCCACTTTTTTCTCATTTTGTTTTGGGCTGGTCAGTCTTTATCTTAGCCTAGCAATGGTCTGTAGACCAACATTTGGGCATTGCTGATTTAAAAGACTTGGACGATTAAAAGATAACCCTTTTGCAAAAATGAATACTTCTTTCCCTTGCCAAGGAGTCTGTCTTCTCCACAATAATAAGTACATATGCACCAGTAATGCGATTTCATTACACACTGTTTGTGTGTCTCTATGTACAAGTACCACAGTAAACAAACCAGACCTTGCTGATAAACATCTAAATGTATTTTCAGTTGCCAAACCCAAAAACTGTACACTTTCTAAGGAATTTGAGACAGGGTAAGTGTGGTATAGTATAGTGGATAAAAGGCTGGTTTTTGTTTTTGTTTTTGTTTTTAAAGTCAATAGAAGGCTGGTTTTAAAGTCAGGCAAGCTGAGCTTGGATGCTGGGTCGAGCATTAAGTCACTTAATTTTCCTTTGGCTTCCTGACTTGTAAAATGAAGATGATAATATCTTCCTCAAAGTGTTTTTATGGCTACTGTTACGGCAGTTACTTCACTGTAATATAATTATTTGTTTAGACATCTGCCTTCCTCACAAGACGAAGAGCTGTTGAGGGTAGGAGTCATCTCCTTCTTGCACTACCCTAAGGCCTAGGCTAGGGTTCAAGGCATAGCAGATGCTTAATGAAATGACTGTTGAATCCATATAGGATTGTTGTGAGGATCAAATGAGGTAATATGTGTGGAAGCTCTTTTGTAAACTTTTAACTCTATACATACGTTAATTGTATTGCCAGGTAAAGCTATCTTTGGGAGCTATCAAACTTCGGGAAGAGACAAAATTATCCCATTTACCAGTTCAATAATGCTTTATATTTTTCTACTATATTATAAGAAAGCAAATTTTAATTGGGATTAATATGGAGCTGATTTGCTTCCTGGGAAGGCAGATGAATTTCCTTTTTTGTCTCCCCCAGTGGAAGTGCCGAGATATTAAATGTTTGCTTTATTTGGTTGTCACCATAACATTTTAATCAGCTTATTTCATATGCAAAGAATGGTGCCCCTTGCTTTACCCTCTTAACCATTTAACTGATAAAAGAATACCAAACCTGGAAGAAAACAGAAGCCTACATTATGCCAAATTAATTTTAACCAGAGCTGCTTTTTTGACATTCACTGGTTTTTAAAAATGTCATAATTCCTAATCTGTTTGTAAAGCTCCTGGTGAATTTTTGCCACAAGATGGCATTGGTGATTATTGAATGCATGTACTATTGAACCAGAATTCTGAAAAATGGTGTACATGTTGTTCGTATCCTTTGGGGATGAGTTTAATACCTTCATCACTGCTTATATATTAATTTAATTTTGTTTTGACTTCCAAAACAGGGTTAAATGAGACTTTACATCACTTCTTTCTGTATTCAAGTATTGTTTTGTTTCCTGTTTTTCTGTCTTTATAACTACAGTAACTATGTATTATTTGCCATGTGTTGTATGTGTCTGACTGATTGCTGATAATTGTGGTGACAGGTAAGAAGAAAATACGATGGGACCCAGTTAGGAGGCGCTTCATTCAGTCCTGTCCCATCATAAGGATCCCTAACAGGTTTTTGAGAGGTGGGTGATAACTAGCAAGAGATCTCTGCTTCGTGTGGATGGGGTAAAGGGAGCTTTGAATTTTCTAAACTCAAATATCTGGTTTTAAAAAATTGTCTAAACAGCTAAAATTGGAGTAAGAAAAGTCTAGAACTTAATTTTAAACTTGTGTTTCATATTGACCACTGTTGGAATTATAATTATAAGCTTTAGGGAGTTAGAGTCAATGTGTATTAGATTGTAGATGGTGGAAATAAATCATCTAACGGACATCAGTATTATTCTACTGTAACCATATGAGAAAGAACTTTGAGTGAATATTCTGTAAAATATGGGTGTGGGAAAGAATTTTCTAAATATTCTGAGGAAGAAATAAAGATTAATTTGTTTGATTTTATAGAATTTAAAACCTCTTATGTCAAAAGCTATAAATAATGGCAGACAATCTCTCCTTTGCTGTCCTGCCCACCATTCCCTTGCAGTATATTCAATAAACTTTAAATAAATAAATAACAAGATAAATTAAAGAGGGTACTATTTTTAACAAATGGTTACTATCATGAATATACAAAGAGCTCTTATAAATCGATAGTTTAAAAAGCAAATGCCCACTAGAAAAATAGGTAAAAGGACATGAATAATCAATTCATAAAAAGGAAAGGTCAATAACTATGAGCAAATATTTAGTTTTACTATTATATAAACATGATACTTAAAATAATAAGATATCATTTTCACCTATGAGGTTGCTGAAGACTAAAAATAAGAATACCCCAGTGTTGGCAAGGGTATGGGGACATGAAGCTCATATGCTGAGGGAAGTGAACATTTAGCACAGCCTATCTGGATTCAATTTGGCAATATAATGTAAAAAAACCCTAAAAATGGTGACATCCTTTGACCTAGTAATTCTTACTTTTAGAAATGTTGCATTCCTTCTATTTCTTATTTTTTCCACCAAAACATACTGTACACTGGGAAAAAAAAATCTGAAAAGAGGGTTGAGAACTGGTTCACACTATTTTTTCTAGGTATAACAAATTGTCAGACAAGTATGCTTAATGTGCTTTAGACTTCATTAAATTATAAGCCACTATGTCTAATTTTAACTGAAGATTATTTTTAAAAAAGTCTTCAGCTGCTAGAGATTTTCTATATCTAGTACCTAATCTATTTCTAGCGCCATGTTCCACAGCATGGAAAGAATAAAATCTAGACTGAATGGGTCAGGATAAGATACTTAGGGTGGTGTGCTATCTTTTAGAATAAATAATAATTTTATTGATACAAATTAAGAAGATATAATTTTAGTATTATGTGACATGAACCATTGTGCATCCATGGCCAAGCAGGCACATCAAATTCTATAACATTTTTTTTCCATTTATGAACTAGAATGCTAATTTATTGTTTTACAGTGAGAAAGCTAACTCAGGCTGACTAAATTTAAGTACAATTAAGAAATTGTTTAATTAGGATGTAGAATTTAGTATAGTACCAATTTTGTACAATTATAAATGTAAAAAAACAAAGGAAGCAGTGAAATAGCATCATTATCTGGATGTGAGATTTTATTTTCTTTTGAATATTCTGTTTTTCAATTTTTTAATAATGGAAAAAAGAGATTAGCACAGGTAAGTTGCACAGCTTTTATTATTTTGTAAGCCCTAACTTGCCTCCAACAATGGCTGAGGCAGATGTCTCTGCCAGTGCGGAGGGAGGCGGGGGTAAACCCAGCATCACCATCATCAGTCACCAGTGACTGCCTCTAAGTCAGTGGTCTTGTCTTAGTTCTCGCCTTCTTTGACCTGTTTGTAGTGTTTGATGCTGTTGACCACCTACACCTCTTAAATTTCCTTCTTCTTTTGGGTTACTTTACTGTACAATCCTAGATGTTTTCTTCTTCTCTTTGATTGTTCATTCTGTTTCCCTCACTAGCTTCTTACTTCCTACCCACTAGAGGTGGGTATTCCTCCAACGTTCTGTCCTTCTCTCCATTATCTCCTTTGGTTCTCTCATCAGCTTTCACAGACTTAATTCTCTTCGTTCGTTCGTTCATTCTTTCATTCTTTTAGTATTTCTTGATTGCCTCCTGTGCAACAGGCAGTGTACTAGCTCAATATCTAGATAATAGAGAATCAGATAAAGGAGCAATTATAGAAAATAATTTGAGTGTAATTCTTTGTGATAAGTGTCCTGATGAGGTAGTATGGTATGGGATTACATGAAAGAGGTACCTGACTCAACTTGTGGGGAGCAAGGAAAGGATTGGCCAGCAGGATGACTTCAGAGGAGATGTACTTAAAGGCTGAGTAGGTGTTAATGAGCAAGGGAGGGTTAGAACATCTCAGTCATAGGGACCACACAGCTTAAGTAAAGGCAGTTAGGCAAAATGGAGCACAGACTCTCAGAGAACTGTAGGGAGTTCAGCATAGTGGGAAAGAATATGGAGAGAAGAAGCTGGAGAAGGCCCAGATCAAGTGGGGGTACCACCCAAGGGAACTTTTCAGAATCATTTTGTTTTTTTAACCAGTGAAGAGATTTAACTGAAAGACCAGCTATGAGGTTATTTTAGTTATCAAGGTGAGCAGTGATAGAGGCTGCAGTGAAGGCAGAGGGTAGGGAATTGATTTTAAACATAAGAGAGAATAATTTGATGAGACTTGATTGATTTGGCTAATACTAAAGAGGAGGAGCGTTCTGTGTGGACTGTTGTGCTCTTTAAATGTGTTATATAGGTGGATAGTGGGGCAGATTTGAGAGAAAACATGATACATTCAGTTTACAATCTCCTCAAACCAATAATAATGTATCCTTGAACCCTCAGTGTAAGAGTTATTTCCAGGAAAATCTCCTTGGAAGGCCTGTCTCTGTTCTGATACCACTCTTGGTGTACCTGCCTGTATCATAGCACTTATCACACTGAATTATAGTTGTTGGTTTCCTTGTCTGTGCCTGCCGTTAGACTGTAAGCTCTGTAAGGGCAGGGGTAGTGGGACAGTGCCTTTCATTTCTTTATCTCCAGTCTGTAGCACAGTACCTGTGGTAGGTATATCATGTCTATTTCAGTCCAACTGAATTATTTTTTTTTTAAAGATTTATTTATTTATTTGAGAGAGAGGTTGAAAGAGAGAGAGCACATGAGAAGGGAGAGGTCAAAAAAAAAAAAAAAAGAGAAGGGAGAGGTCAGAGTGAGAAGCAGACTCCCTACTGAGCAGGGAAGCCTGATGTGGGACTCGATCCTGGGACTCCAGGATCATGACCTGAGCTGAAGGCAGTTGCTTAACCTACTGAGCCACCCAGGCATCCCCCAACTCAATTACTTAAAAGGCCACTGTCAGGGAATAGGATGGAACTAAAATTTTCATATGTTCTCAACTTCTCTCTGGTGGTGTGACAGTAAGCTAATGAGTTGTTGAGAACACGAAAATGCTGGTGTTTATTGTTTTCTTAGATTAAAAAGAATCTGTGCTTTTGAAATTGCCACTTTTAAGACTCTCATTTTGGGAATCCAGTGCATTACCTCTGTTGATTCTGATTTAAATAGTTTCAAAGGGCTCATTTTCTGTCACTGGATTCCTTCACTAGATCCTGCATTTTCTCTTAAAGCTATTTCTCATTTCTCATAAAGCAATGAAAAGTGTGGTGTGAAACAATACTGGTATAATAAAAAGAATGGGTTTCCATTACAAAATGGTGGCCTAAATGTACCCATTTATGTTTCCATGCTTCTTAATATCGTTGTAAAAGACAAAATAGACATAAGAAAAATAACAAATCATAATTGTAGAAAAGGAAAGCTTTGAAGCCAGATTATCTATGTCTGAATCCAGGCTCTACCGTTTACCAGCTGTGTGACTTCGGGCAAGTTCCTTACTCTTTTTTTTTTTTTTTTTTTGTCTTCAATTTCTTCATCTGTAAAATAAGGATGATGATGGTAGTACCTGCCTCCTAGGGTTACTGTGAGATCAAGAGAGATATTATGTGCAAAGCACTTTGAGTTTTTACATTTAGCCAACATTGAATTAATCTTAGCTACTTTCATTATTATTTTATAATGCCAGAAAGTCTAAGGAATTTCAGGACAATAGAAAGCAGTTGGAATTATATTGATTGAGAAACCAGAACAGAACAAAGTGGAAGCCAAAGTAGGTGTTCCTGCCGCATGCTGCAGAGAATTCTTAGTAGGGCCTCTTTCCTGAAACTCCAGGTACGGTGTCAGCAAGTATGGGAATAGGGAGCAGGTGTAGGAAAAGTGGAACATCAAGGCAAATAATTAAGGGTCTTCCTCCAAAACACTTATTTCCCTTACTTCTCTCTCTTCACATACAGAGCTTTGGCAAGAGCAGTAGTTCCTAGGATAAAGCTATGAGGACAGCTGCTCAGGCAGAGTTAAGGGATTTGCTCTGGGGAAGGTTGAGCAGCTATGTTCACATGGACTGGAATTGGAGAGAGAGTGGGGGCGCAAAGCAGAACTTTGGATGAGGGAGGTGGAACAGGGACAGGAAAAGAAAGGGAGCTCCATCAAGGTGTGATGTACATTAAAGGACCATACCATCAAAACACAGCCTTTCTTGGGGCCCCTGGGTGGCTCAGTGGGTTAAAGCCGCTGCCTTTGGCTCAGGTCATGATCCCAGCGTCCTGGGATGGAGCCCCGCATCGGGCTCTCTGCTCAGCAGGGAGCCTGCTTCCTCCCTTCTCTCTCTGCCTGCCTCTCTGCCTACTTGTGATCTGTCTGTCAAATAAATAAAATCTTCAAAAAAAACAAAACAAAAAAAAACCCCACAGCCTTTCTCATTCGCGCAATACCAAGGCAAAGCTACTCACCTTTTCTCTCCTTCTAAAGGGCAACCTGTCTGTCAGTCTGCCACCTACCTGCAGAGGCCCACCATGAGAGGGACCTCCCATTTGGAGGTTTGGAGACAAAGTACTAAAACTATTGAGGAAATCCTTGTCTCTCACAATTACCAACCAATGTAGTCCTTCATTTATTAATATAAATAGGTGATCGAGGCCCATCAGATATCTGAGGGAGATTAGATTTGAAAAAGGGATGACTAAGATGAACAAATGAAATACCTGACCATGGGGGAAACAACAGGAGGAAGTAGGATGGAACTTTAAGAAGATCTGATCATAGGAGATTGCCTCAGAATCAAGAGTGAATTGGATCCATAAATAAAAAACCAACTGCCGTGGAGAAAAGTGAATGATTAAATAATTATTTCTGGGGGTGCCTGGGTGGCTCAGTGGGTTAAGCCTCTGCCTTCGGCTCAGGTTATGATCTCAGGGTCCTGGGATCGAGCCCCGCATCGGGCTCTCTGCTCAGCAGGGAGCCTGCTTCCCCTTCTCTCTCTGCCTTCCTCTCTGCCTGCTTGTGACCTCTCTGTCAAATAAATAAATAAAATCTTTAAAAAAAAAAAAAGAATTATTTCTGTGTTGAAGTCTTGATTGCTGACATAAAAATGTAGTTTGAGTATTAAAAGACAAGCTTAAGACCAATTCTAAGGAAAATAAGAAAGAGGCAATATAGAGACCATAAGGCAAGACCACCAAAAGAGAAAATACATGAGAGAAATTCATACTTTGAGGATAAATCTAAGTGTTCCACTGTCCATATCATGGAATTACAGAAGGATAGTGGAAGGGAGAAATAAGGAAACACAGAATATTTCCCTATACTGAAGAAAGACTAACTTTTCAAGTATAAGGGACCCACCAAGGAACAGGCAGGAAGAACACAAAAACAAAAGCATCTATCTATACGTTGGTGAACTCTTTATGATTCCGGGGACAGAAAATTGTTTACATTTTCTTAGTCTTAGACCAAGACTAAGAATCAGACTGGTATTGGATTTCTCAGCTGCAACACGATTTGCTAGAAGATAAGTACCTTCAGTGTTCTGAGAGAAAATTATTATTTTTTAAAGATTTTATTTTTTTATTTGACAGAGACACAGCGAGAAAGGGAACACAAGCAGGGGGAGTGGGAAAGGGAGAATCAGGCTTCCCTCCGAGCAGGAAGCCAGATGCAGGGCTCAATCCCAGGACCCCGGGATTGTGACCTGAGCCTAAGGCAGACGCTTAACGACTGAGCCACCCAGGCGTCTTCTGAGAGAAAATTATTTTGAACAGAACTCTGTACCCACCCTCACTAGTGTTTAAGTGGGGGTGAAAATAAATGAGAACTCGGGACGCCTGGGTGGCTCAGTTGGTTGGGCGGCTGCCTTCGGCTCAGGTCATGATCCCAGCGTCCTGGGATCGAGTCCCACATCGGGCTCCTTGCTCGGCGGGGAGCCTGCTTCTCCCTCTGCCTCTGCCTACCACTCTGTCTGCCTGTGCTCGCTCTCTCTCTCTCTCTCTAACAAATAAATAAATTAAAAAAAAAAATAAATTAAAATAAATGAGAACTCTGAAAGTTTACAACACATATCCTTTTTGAGAAAATTACTTTGAAGAGATACTCCCAGTGAAATGAAAACAAATCCAAGAAAGAGGAGATTGGGATATAGGAAGCTACGGTGTGGAAAGAAACCAGTAAAACTCTAAGAGTTGCATCCAAGTAGAGGGACTAGGAAGCCCAAGTTTAATTGTTAAGAAAAGATTTATAAAAATACAGAAATAAATGTGTGTATATGTCTACTTTATATATATAACATTCTGTAACTAAAAATACAGAATAATATAAATACATATGTGTGTGTATTTATATGTGTGTATATATAGATACAAGTAACATTCTATAGCATTTCAGATGATTTAAACAAATTGAGGGTAGGGAGAAAGTAAAACTGCTTAAGATCATCTTATTGTTTCAGAATTTACAAGTGTAATATGGGCTTATTTAAATTCAAATAATATGGAAATACATAGAGTGAAAAATGAATGTCCTTATCTGTATATAACAAACTTGAACAGATTAGTAAGAAAAAGACATCTCAATAGAAGAATGTATTAAAGGCTTGAGGAGATATTTCTCAAAAGAAAAAAATCTAGTTGACCAGTAAACAGGAAAAGGTGCCCTGTCTCATTAGTAATGAGACAAATGCCTATTAAAACCACAATGAAATAGGTAAACAAACGGAGAGGAATTGCTAAATTAAAAAGATTGACAATACCAATAATAAGTATTTTGTAAACAGTTTGAACTTTTCTAGCAAAGGTAAAGATTTCCATATATTGTAACTCACAAATTACCTTTCTGGATTTTATAGCCAACAAATGTGGGTCCCTGTGCACCTGAAAACATGTACAAAAATATTTATAGCAGCATTAAGAGTCACTAATTTGAAACAGCCCAAATGTCTATTCATGCAACGTAGAATGGATAAATTGTGGTATATATTCATACAAAGAAATACTATTTGACAATGGAAATATGGAAATGAACAGACCACTTCACTCCCAACAACATGAATGAATCTCACAAACATAATTATGAATGAAAGAGCCCAGAAAGAATATATATACTATATCATTCTACTAAAATACACTTCAAAACTAGGCCAAAATAAACAATACTGTTTAGGGATGCAGACTTAGGTATGATAGAGCTATTAAAAGAAAGCAAGTTTTATGATTGCCATAAAAATAGGGAATGTGTTCTTCCTCTAGAAGTGAAAGAGGTGGGTTGCAGGGAGTTGTGGCCAAAAGGAGCAGGTAAGGGGGCATCTGGGTGCTGGCAGTATTCATTATTTTGACCTGAGTGACGATTGCCTTTTTTGTAATTTGTTCAGCTATACGTTTATAGTTATATGTGTTCCTGTACATGTGTTATATTTCACAACAATGTTAAATTAAAAAAACAAAGGACCTCCTTCACATCTTTACTCTTCACTTTATTCCCCTCTCCAGAAGTAATCACTGTTAATAGCCAAGTTTCTTTCCGTATGTAGTTGGTTTGTTGGTTGACTTGTTCATTTGTTTATTTTTTGAGAGAGAGAAAATATGAGCTTGGGAGCCTGGGGGGAAGGTGGAGAGGGGTAGAGGGAGAGAGAGAATCTTCAGCAGGCTCCACAGCCCAGCATGGAGTCCCATGAGGGGATTGATTGCAACACCGTGAGGTCATGACCTGAGCAGAAATCACAAGTCAGTCGCTTAACCGACTGACCCACCTGGTTGTCCCTATATGTGGTTTATTCTTAATATTGTTAGGAAAACAAAAGTTTATGGTTTTTAAAAAGATTTATTAAAGAGAGAAAGAGAGGGAAGTTACGTGTGCTTGCGAGTGGCAGAGGAGCAGAGGGAGAGAGAGAATCCTCAGGTGGACTCCCTGCTGAGTGAGGAGCTGGGAAGCCAGGGCTTGATCCCAGGGCCCTGAGATCATAACCTGAGCTGAAATGAAGAGTTGGCTGTTTAACTGACTGAGCCACCCAGGTGCCACAAGTTTATTGGTTTTAAAAAAATATTAGAGGTAATGGGATGTAGATCTTCCTAGGAGAAAAGGAAAGAAAAATAAGAAAGCTTAATTATTTCAGCAAAATCAGAAAAGTAGAAAACCAATAAGATTTTCTTGATATCAAAAAAGCTTAATAAAATTTGGTTCTCAGTGTGTTCATTTTGTTAAAATGCACCAAGCTAGACTCTTATATGCGGTTTTCTGTATTTTCCATTTCAATAAAAATTTAATTTTTAAAAAACCATACCCATTCCTGGTAAGGAAAAAATTGGCACACAGCCAAGAATAAAGGAAAATTTATTTTATTGTATAGGCTATGTATAAGAAACCAATCGCAAATATACATTATGGTGAAACATTACCAATTTAAAATGAAAATAAGACAAAATGCCCACTGCCTGGGTGGCTCAGTGGGTTAAAGCCTCTGCCTTTTGCTCAGGTCATAATCTCAGGTCCTGGGATTGAGCCCCGCATCAGGCTCTCTGCTCAGCAGGGAGCCTGCTTCTCCCCCCGCCCCCACCCGCTCTGCCTGCCTCTCTGCCTACTTGTGATCTCTGTCTGTCAAATAAATAAAATCTTTAAAAAAAAAAAAAAAAAAGACAAAATGCCCAGTATCATCTCCACTCTTCAACCTTGTTCTAGAGGTTTCAACCAATACCAGAGAAGACAAGGAAAAACATGAAAGTACATGTATTGGAAAGAAAGAGCTGAAAGTTGTCATTAATAACATGTACATGATTGTCTACTGTAAAATCTGAGATAATTAATGATAACTAATACCAGAATTCAGACAGTTGACTGGATAAAATTTGAACTTGCAAAGATAAATTATTTCTGTATATATTAACAACAACCAGTTAAAAAATAGAACAAAAGAGATACCATTCACCATTGTGTGGAAAATTATAAAGTACTTAGAAATAAAAAACAAGAAAACAATCTATACTGATGGCTATCAAAAAAGATGAGGATAAATGGCTAGAGACTATGTTCCTTCATGACATAATTTCAGACTCAACAGAGAAGCAACAAGAATGGTAAAAAATTCTATACCATTTACCCAGATTCTCTAAATATTAACATTTGATTACATTTGCTTGATCCTGGTCCCTCTCTTCTCTTCCCTCTCCTCTCCCCTTTCACCCCCTCTTTCTATGCATGTATGACACATGTATATGTATACATATGTATATTGTTTTTGTTTGAACTGTTTGAGGGTAAGCTATAGACATGATGCCCTGTTACCCCTAAATACTTTAGTGTCCCTGGAAAACAAATATTCTCTTTGACTGCAGAACAAGTATCCAAAATAGGAAATTACCACTATTAACACTATAAGGAATGGATAAAATTAACACTAGTATCTGATTTACAGACCTTACCTTTAGATTTTGCCAATTACTCCAATGATGTCCTTTGTAGTAAAAGAAAATGCCAAATCATGTGTTGCATTCAGTTTTCATGTATTTTTAGCTTTGACATTGATATTTTCAACATTATAGACTAGTTATATTGTGGCATATCCCTTAGTTTGTGTTTGTCTCATGTTTTTTCATGATTACATTCAGCTTATGCATTTTTGGTAGGAATGCTGAAGTCGTTTTGTTTTTGTTTTTGTTTTTTCTTTTTTTTTTTTTAGAGAAAGAGCAAGCAAGGAGGGGCAGAGAGAGAAGGAGAGCAGGAATCTTAAGCAGGCTCCACGGCCAGCGTGGATCCCCACCCAGGGCTCGATCTCACAACCCTGAGATCATGACCTGAGCCAAAAAGCAAAGAGTTGGATGCTTAGCTGACTGAGCCACCCCACAGTGCCCATCCTGAAGTAATGTTGTGTTCATGTCCCTTGCAGATGGTGTTGATTTTTCCCGTTATGATGATGTTAATTTTGATCACCTGGATAAGATAATGTCTTATATCAAGGGACTTTTTTTTTTTTTTAAGATTTCATTTATTTATTTGTCAGAGAGCAGGTGAGCAAGCGAGCACAAGCAGGGGGAGTGGCAGGCAGAGGGAGAAGCAGACTCCCTGCTGAGCAGGGAGCCCCATGTGGGACTCAATCCCAGGATTCTGGGATCATGACCTGAGCGAAGGCAGACACTTAACAAACTGAGCCACCCCGGCATCCCTCAAGGGACTTTTACATTTGTGGGGGTTTTTTTTTGTTTTGTTTTGTTTTGTTTTTAACAAACTGACTCCAAAATTGATTGCAAGCGTAGATGGAGAAAAACAGCCCAGAAGTTCTTTGAAAAAGTAACAGAAAGGGGAATTTGTTCTCCTGGATATTGAGAAGATACTTCAAAGCTATCATAATTAAAACAGTGTGATAATGGTATAGGAGTTGACAAATAGCAGAGCTGGTGGAACTGAATAGAGCCCAGAAGCCAATGATGATATATAACTAGGTACAGTGTAACAACTACCTCAAGTATGCTGTGTTCAGTACTTGAAATCAACTCATCATAACACCAGGGTCTGTCAAAGCAGATTTATTTTATTGCTGCTATCTTCAACACTAAGATTATCTGCCCTGAGAAGCCAGATCTTTACATATGCATCTCATACAGGGTATGGAGTTCCTCTGGTAGGAAATGCATATATAACTGTATAATAATGCTTGCTGGTATGAATAGATTGCTTTTGCCTGAACAGCTTGGACTCTGGGAGTAGTAAAAAGGTCTGCTTGCTGGTCAGGGGCGGGAGCCAGCTGGCTCAGTCCTCCTTGGCTTTCCTGTCCAGTTTTCCAGATGTAAAATAGAAGACCTGTCTTCTCTGGTAGAGGTAATGGAAAGCTTTATATTTGGAAAAAAGTGACCAGTTAAATCTATCCTTTAGGCTATTTGATATTTATAACTAGCTAATACTTTCAGCAGTAAAGGTTTTTATTTTTTTTAATGGCCTCCCCACAAATTAATATAACATTTAGAGGTGGCTACATCTTGTAAGTAATAGATTTACTAAGTAATAAATGTTATATGTTATTTTACTTGCAAGCTTTTGCATTTAAGATTCTGTGATTTTGCTTTATATTGATTGTGTGCACTCTTTTTTTTTTTTTTTTTAAGATTTATTTATTTATTTGAGCGAGAAAGAGAGAGGAAGATTCCCAAGCAGATTCTGTGCTGAGCATGGAGCCGGTCACGGGGCTCGATCTCACAACCCTAAGATCAGGACCTGAGCCAAAATCAAGGGTTGGATGCTTAACCAACTGTGCCACCCAGGTGCCCCAGTTGTGTGCATTCTTAAAGAGTAATAGATTTTGTATCCAAGTTTGTGATTAGATCTGGATATTGGGATTTTCCTAATTCTACTCTAGAACATGTTAGTTTAGTGTGTGATAAAGTTGGCGTTTCAACTCAGTATAGAAGAGATGGCTTTCCAGAAGTGGTTTGATGGCAAAAGCCTATCCATTTTGGGAGGAAAATTAGAGCCCTACCTCATATAATACACAAAAATAAGTTCTGGATATATTCAGTTTCTGAGTATTAAAAAAAAACCTGTAAAATTACTAGAACTAAATGAAAATATTTTTGTAATTTTATGATTCAGAGATAAATGAGATATAAAGCACCTTTTCTTTTCTTTTCTTTCTTTTTTTTTTTTTTGCAAAGGAACCTTTATTAAAAGATTGAGAGATTTGGTAACACAAAAACTTACATACATTAAAAGATAAAATTAAGACAAGTAGCAGATTGGATGAAAGAAGTGTTATAAATAAATAATTTCTACAAATCTATAAGATAACAACTAGGTAGATAGAGAAGTCAGCAAGGGGTATGATCAGGCAGCTCCCCACAGAAGAAATATAAATGGGCTGGTTAACATGTACACTAGTGAAAAATCGGAGAAATACAGATACCTGACCCTAATTTGTACCCTTCCGATGGTTGGGAGTGTAATTGTTCCAGACTCTTTGGAGAGCAATATGGCTCTATCACATTGCCATCTGTAACACTTTAAAGCATATATTCCTTTGACGCAGAAGTACTCAGACATTTGCATGTGAACATATGTAAAGGAAGCTTTGTTAAAATATTGTAATGGTGAAAACATTGACTAATCTGGCTAATCATCTGTCACCTTAATGTTGGGCAGCTAGCTTCTCTCTTCCTTTGGGCTGGAGTAGAAACTAAAGCCCATTTCCCTGCTTACCATGAGCTCTTGCTTCTGCCCTGGGTTAAAGAGCAAGTGTTTGTGATGAGGTGAGCCCATGGAAGAGAATATGGTTCAGACGTCATAGGTACACACTCCCTTAGCTGGATGTTGCCTTGTGGATATTGGGAGTCAACTCTGCATACTAGTTCAGTTTTAATTTTTGACTTTTTTACGCTTCAGTTTTTTACATTTTCTAGTGGAAGTTTCTGAATCAGGTAATCTAATTCAAAGGGTAATTTTATTAGTAGCAAGTCATTTTTAGGAAAGTGGGATTTGCACATGGAGAGTTTGGGGGAGGATTCAGAGAACTATTTAACAATCTAAAACCCAATTTTATTTTGGTCAAGGCTGATGAACCTGTGCTATATCCCACATGATGAAAATAAGTGCTTAGTCTCCATGGCATTAGCCCTGACAAATTCCCATGATTTATTCAAAGTAAAATTTGACTTTCTGATATGTTAGTCACTCTTGGGCTATAAATATGTACAAAGAAATCTCTAGTTACCAACTGAAGAGAAAGAAGAGTTACCTCTTTACTTCCAGCTATCAGACTTCCTAACAGCAGCACGTTTAATATTTATCAAACATTGATCAGATTCTCTTTACCCAGCAGTTTAATTTGCATAGATAATGGAATTACAAAAGCCAGCAATTGAGTCAGACCAGCCCTGTTCAATAGAAATGTTACATGAGCCACAAATTGAAAAATTTCCAGTGGTCACATTAAAAAAGTAAAAGGTGGCATTAATTTTAATACTTCTGTTTAACTCAGGACATCAAAAATACATTTCAACATACATTCAATACAAAAATTAGTAATTCTATATTCATTTTTGGATACTAAGTCTTTGAAATCCAGTGGGTATTTTACATTGAAATCATATCTCATTCTGGACCATCCTCATTTCAAGTGCTCAGCATTAATACATGGTTAGTGGCTACTGCATTGAAAGTGCAGGACTAGACTTTAAGCTCTAGAGGACAGAAATGGCAATGGTCTTATCACTGTATCCCCAGCATCTTAGGCAGTACCTGGTACATAGCAAGTATCCAATAATATTTTTGGCTTAATGAGTGAATGAATGAGTGAATAAATATGAAACGGTCTTTTCACTAACTCCTCAACCTTTAATCCATTTGAGTTACATTTGTCACAAAAATAGTTGTCAAGTAACTCATAGTGGAAAATTATAGAGAGAAAATCCTAGAATATAGTGATGTCTTTTCAAATATTTGTCCAAAAGCAGTTTTAGAAAAGTATCTGTTGACTTCAGGGAGGAAAGCAAATGACGTTATAAAGATTCTCAAAGTTCCCATCTGTTAACCACAACAACTCTGTTTTGTTTTTTCCTTAAATTTGTCTCACTAATTTTTAGAAGCATTTTTTTTTAAATTTATTTATTTGTTAGAGAGAGAGAGCGAGCGAGCACAGGCAGACAGAGTGGCAGGCAGAGGCAGAGGGAGAAGCAGGCTCCCCGCCGAGCAAGGAGCCCGATGTGGGACTCGATCCCAGGACGCTGGGATCATGACCTGAGCCGAAGGAAGCCGCTCAACCAACTGAGCCACCCAGGCGTCCCAAGCATTTCTGTTTTGAGAAGACCATTGCATAATCCAGCTCCTGCCCCTGAAATTGTATATCTCTGAAGTATAATGATATCAAAGTCCATTGGGAGCTGTACACTATTTTGATCATCCCTGTCACTGTTTACTTTAAGCTGAAACTAGAATCATGAAACTCCTAGTGTCTTTTTTCTTTTTTTAAGATTTTATTTATTTTTATTTGAGAGAGGGAGTGAGAGAGAGCATGAGAAGGGAGAAGATCAGAGGGAGAAGCAGACTCCCCTTGAAGCTGGGAGCCCGATGCGGGACTCGATCCTGGGACTCCGGGATCATGACCTGAGCCGAAGGCAGTCACTTAACCAACTGAGCCACCCAGATGCCCTGTCTCCTAGTGTCTTTTATATCGCTCCACTGGTTTCAGGTGTTATGGGTAATACAGGACAATTGTTATACATGATCTTTGCCTTTGAGGAGCTTCTGACCTATTTGGAGAAGAAAAACAAATGTTAACAAAATGAGTAGAGAAAAATTTGTAAATTTTTGTTTAGTGTTTTTTGTGTGCCTTGGGCTTGGTACTAAAAAGGTGAATGCAAGTACATTCCTCTTTCTTCAAATAGTTCACACACTTGGAAAGATTAATATATAAGCCAATAAGCATTTTAATAGAAGTATGAAAAATCTGTGAGGTATAGGCATAATATCCCCTTATACAGACGAGGAATCTGAGATACAGTGAGGGTCAGTGACTTGCTCAAGGTAGCAGTTAGAAACCTGGATTCAAATCTAGATATTTGTAGGAGCTTTTGCTTTTTCTTCCACACCACACTTTCTGTGTTTCGAGATTCCTAGAAAGAGAAATTTAGTTCTTCAGTTGAGGTAAATCACAGCTTATGAATAAATTTTCTTTTTTTTTTTTTTTTTTTTTTTTTTTTTTTTTAAGATTTTATTTATTTATTTGTCAGAGAGAGAGAGAGGGAGAGAGAGCGAACAAGCACAGGCAGGCAGAGTGGCAGGCAGAGGCAGAGGGAGAAGCAGGCTCCCTGCTGAGCAAGGAGCCCGATGCGGGACTCGATCCCAGGACGCTGGGATCATGACCTGAGCCGAAGGCAGCTGCTTAACCAACTGAGCCACCCAGGCGTCCCTGAATAAATTTTCTAACTGGTTATAGTTTGCCTAATATTATATTCATGTATTTATATAGATACAGTATAATAATCTTGCTGTGTGTGTATATCCTATTATTTGAATTGCAGGGTATTGAACTTTAAGGGCCCTAGGGTTTAACTGATGAGAAAGCTGTAAGGGCTGGATTCGGAGGCATTTCCACAAGTAGGCATTGAAGGGTAGGAGACCAGGCCAAGGGCTAAGGGAAGGACTTGGCTTTATAAGCAGAGAGATAAACTTAGGCAGAAGTGTGAGCCATCAGGCCAAAGTTGTGTTGTGAAAGGCTCTAAATTGTGGGTTGAAAACTGTACTTGAACAGGAAGGAGTCATCAAAGATTCTCAGACAGGACTGATAGGTCAGAGTTGAGGGATTCAGTGATTGATTCGTGGTTTATTTGTTTTTTAGTTTCTCTAGATAGGTGCAACTTCTTTTCTGTTCTTATTTGAAGTTATACCCTAGGAAGTGAGATTTTGATTAACAAAATACATAAGGCCTATGTTAGGTTGGTAATAAGTGCTTTTTTCTTAATATAACATGTTTGTTAGGTGTCCAACATCATCCTAAATATTAATTAACATTATACTAGTATCTATTCCTAATATAGGAAAGTAGGTAAGTCTTTAGGGTGACAGACAACTGTTATGCCTTCTTATTCCATCCACTATGGATTTAAGCGTCTTTGGTTCTGTAGGTATGTAAGGGTTTGTGTAGACTGGTATGAAAAATTGTAAGGATAATAGAAATAATCTAAAAATTTAGGGTTTTTTACTCTAATCTTGATGTAGTTTTTAGTGAACTAGTTGATGCAATTTAAACTTCAGATAGCCCAAATATAAACTGTAGAAATAGCTTTTCTTAGTAAAGCTCTCAGTAGGATGAAAGATGCTCTTTGAGATAACTATAAGGATATTTTTTGTTAACTGCCGTATTGTCTGGAGTGGTATTTAATTCTAAATCTTTCTATAACTCTTTGAAAGCCAGTTTTTTAAGTGTGTAATTATATAGTGTGGACAAATCATAGGTTTTATGTGTGTGTATTTTTATTTATACATGACTCATTCACATTTGTGATTATATTTATGTAGTTCTCTAATATTTTCAGTTTAATTTAGTTGGCCTGTGTTTTTGTTCTCCACTAAGGAAATAAGAAAATTTGTCCTGTTAGCTTTTTGCTTATTAAACCCCTCCTCCTTCTTGAAAATTTCAAGTTGTCAGCCATTTTTTTGAGTTTATAATGCTATTTTACCTCCCATGGAAAAAAAAACTTCTCACAGTTACCAAAATCTGAAAGTTAGTCGTATGAAATAGAAATGGAGACTAGCTCCTTAAAAACTTAAGTAGTCGTGTGTGAATGTAAAAAATAACCTAAGCAAATAAAAAGTAAATCAATGTTATAAATTTTCCCTGATTCCCTTTTAAAGCTAAAATGATTGTGACCGAATTTGTTTGTGCTTTCAATCTGCTTGGCCATCTGTGGAAAACCGTCTTCTTCTCTCCTAGGCCACAGACCTCCACCAGCACGAAGTGGACATCGTTGTGTGGCAGATAATACCAACCTCTATGTGTTTGGAGGTTATAACCCAGATTATGATGAATCTGGAGGGCCAGATAATGAAGACTATCCTCTCTTCAGGGAGCTTTGGAGGTATCATTTTGCTACAGGAGTATGGCACCAGATGGGCACAGATGGCTACATGCCCCGGGAATTGGCATCTATGTCACGTGAGTGCAAGCAGTTCTGAACTTTTGACTTTATGAAATGTCTATGAGGACAGGTCAGTGTCACATGGTTCTTGTTAATAATTTGTAATAATACTGTCATACGATTAAACCCTGTTAAGGATAGACTTGCTACTGTGGTAGTAATGCAGCATGGTGATTCAAAATCACCTGGGAGGCTAGTCCTGAGTTTGAATCTAGCTGTATACCATTTCCTTGCTTGATGATTCTTAGGTTCAAGTTCCTTACTTGTAAAATGGGATTAGTAATATTTCAGAGGGTTCAATAGAAAGTAGCAGATATAGGCAAAGTAAAATGTAGTAGAGGATCAACAGAGGGGGTTTATAATGACGATAGTAGCTTCTGAGCAAAGTACTGCACACGTAGTATCCATTTACCTCACAGCATCTCTGTGATGCACTTACTAGAATTATTGCCGTTGTACAAATGGAAAACAGGATGTTAGAGAGGCCTTAAGGGACTTTACTGAGGTCATACAAGAATTGAAACCTGGCTCTTGCAGCTCCAGAGCCATGCTGGCTCTCAAACTATATCAGCTGAACAACTGATTTCTTAAAATGTCATTGAAGTAAAATAGTAGCACGATTTGGGGAGTACTTGTCGTGAGAGAGAGAAAGAATGTGTGTGCATGTGTGTGTGTGTGTGTGTGCGTGCGTGTGTGCATGTGGTGGCAGGAACAGAAGAAATATAGAGAACACCAAAGTTACCAGCAGGATATTGGTGTTTCTTTTTATCTGGTGAAGGATTAAGGTGACAGAAGCATAATTTAAAATGTAGAGATCATTCATTCCCCTGGCAAAAACAGAATGATCCTTTTATCCCTTCATCCAGAGTCCTGCTGGGTCTTTGCTGAGGCAAAGATGATACTTCATTTCCTCTGCTTCGCTGCATACTTGAACTGTCTTCAGTGACAGTGGTGTGCCATAGTTCATGTCCTTTAGTAGTGTTAGACACAGTATTTCAGGAACTCCACAAACACGTACTGAATACATGTCACATACCTAACAACGAGCTGGCCTTATGGTTTAGTCCGTACAGTTTGAAGTAAGCCTTTTCCTGCAGAACTTTATAGTAGTTAGATGTCAGTGGTTTGAGTTACCTTCTGAGAGAGCATTAAAGCAGACATTTTTTTAGTCTCTCTGTTATTCTGGGTTTACGTGGGAACATACTGCAGGTAGCCAGTACATAATGGACATGTGCGTCTCTTTCCCCAGTTGTGCTGCATGGAAACAACCTGTTGGTGTTTGGAGGTACAGGCATCCCGTTCGGTGAGAGCAACGGCAATGACGTCCATGTGTGTAACGTGAAGTATAAGAGATGGGCTTTACTCAGCTGTCGGGGGAAGAAACCCAGCCGTATATATGGACAGGTACCAATCTGTGGCCAATCATGGTGGATGTATTAGTGCAGATCTTTCTAGTTCTAGGGACAATGTCAGAATATTTGTTACCACTTTTTTTTAAAACAGAGAATGAATTCACTGTTTAATATTTGATTTTTCAGTTCATTTTTTCAAGAAGATTTTATTTATTTATTTGAGAGATGAGAGAGAGCATGAGTCTGTGGGGAGGGGAAGAGGCAGAGGGAGAAGCAGTCTCCCCAGCAAGGGGCTCGATCCCAGGATCCCATGACTGACTGAGCCACCCAGGTCCCTAGGGTTTTTGTTTTTGTTTCTGTTTTCCTTAATTTATTTATTTGAAAGAGAGAGAGCACACACATGAGTGGGGTGAGAGCAGAGGGAGAGAGAGAATCCTCCAGCAGATTCCCCACTGAACGCAACACCACACAGGGCTTGATCTCAAGACCCTGAGATCATGGCCTGAGTTGAAACCAAGAATCAGGTGCTCAACTGACTGAGCCACTCAGGCGCCCCCTGATTTTTCAGTTCTGATGTGAAGTCATAATTTGCAAATCTGGTTGTTTACCTCCTTTCCTTTTTTTCCTCACTCTTTATTTCTAATCCAATTTGGGATCATGACCTTGATCTATACAAAGTATTTTTTTTTAAAGATTTTATTTATTTATTTGAGAGAGAGAGAGACGGAGAAAGCATGAGCAGGGAGAGGGGCAGAGAGAGAAGCAAACTCCCTGCTGAGCAGGGAGCCGGATTCAGGATTCGATCCCAGGACCCTGGGATCATGAACTGATCCAAAGGCAGCCGCTTAACTGACTGAGCCATCTGGGCACCCCTCTACAGAAGTATTTTAAATGTCAGTACGTACCCTGCCTCCACTCCCACCCCCAATGAGTTTGGGCTCTACATATGGTCAAGGTGCTGTCATCCCTAAAATGATATGATTCTTTGGAGAGCTTTCTGACCTAAGTAGTAGAGTAGATAATATCTGTACTTGGAAGGGACTTAATACAGGCTAATCTGAGCTAAAACACAGATTATGTGGACATTAGTTTCTAGTTAGATTCCAGTGCTTCAAACCTTAGGTCTGAAAAGTTCTATCCAAAAAGATAGGGAGCAACCCTCCAACATCAGCGACCCTTGGAGAGTAATGGGCTAAACTTAAAAGCATTTTTAGCTTCTTTTTCAGCTGGGCAACGTTAGTGCTGATAATAAATACCTCCTGAGCTATGTGTAAGAGGTACATACTGGATAACTCTATTCCACTGGAGGAGGTATTAAAACTCTGAGAAATGACCATAACAAAAGCGGAATTTATGCTGAAGGGAGTCTGGTGGAAAATGTGACATTTTTAGGACTACCAACTTTAGACATTTTACTTAAGGGGTTCTGGTGCCTTATTTTCATATCTGCTACTTCTTCCTGAGAGCGTCTTTCTTAACACTGCTTAGAAAGAGAAGCAGCTTTGCGTGGAAATGTTCATGTCCTTGATATATACATTCTTTGGTTGGCCAGGACCCCTAAATGATATCCAGTCCTCTTGCCTATCTAGGTAGAACTGCTTCGTAGTTGAGCAAAGCTTTACCTTTCTTTCTTTTTAAAGATTTGTTTATTTATGTATTAGAGTGCATATGGTGGGGAAGGGGCAGAGGAAGAGGGAGAGAGAGTCATAAGCAGACTCCATGCTGAGCAGCCCGATGCAGGCCTTGCTCTAACAACCCTGAGATCATGACCTCAGCCAAAACCAAGAGCGGGACACTTAACCAACTGTACCACCTAGGCACCCCAAAGCTTTACCCTTCTAAAAATAATCCCTGGGTTCTCTAAAAATCTTTAATCTTTTATTTATTTGTTTATTTTTAGGTATATTTTTAAAAGATTTTATTTTTTAGGGGCACCTGGGTGGCTTAGTCGTTAAGTGTCTGCCTTCGGCTCAGGGCATGATCCCAGGGTCCTGGGATCAAGCCCCGCGTTGGGCTCCCTGCTTGGCAGGAAGCCTGTTTCTCCCTCTCCCACTCCCCCTGCTTGTGTTCCCTCTCTCACTGTGTCTCTCTTTGTGAAATAAATAAATAAAATCTATTAAAAATTTTTATTTTTTATTCATTTATTTGAGTGAGAGCGGGAAAGAGCCCGAGTTGGGGGAGGAGCAGAGGGAGAAGGACAAGCAGACTCCCCACTGAGCAGGGAGCACGTTGACATGGAGCTTGATCCCAGGACCGTGACGTGACCTAAGCCTAAATCAAGAGTCAGATGCTCAACTGACTGAGCCACCTCGGTTCCCCCCAAATCTATAATCTTTTAAAGGTCTGCTATTTTAGAAGGTTAAAAAGTAGAAGAGAATTTCATGAAGTCTCATTTTGGGGTATTGAATACATTTGTATTCTTTAATCAGGCGTTAGTGAATCAATGGTATTCACCTTTCCTTGCCCTCCAGGCCATGGCGATCATCAATGGCTCCCTCTATGTTTTTGGAGGGACAACTGGCTACATTTACAGCACAGATCTGCACAAACTAGATCTCAATACAAGAGAGTGGACACAACTAAAACCAAACAACCTGTCCTGTGATCTGCCAGAAGAGAGGTGAGGTTCTAGGATCAAAGCATATTTATTCTTTCTTGCTAAGTTTGACTTTTTTCTGAATACTGCTAATATGGTTTGACGAAGACTCTTACAGCCTGGTTAAAATAGCCAACTGGCTGGTAGATCCCAGTTCAGCATTAAAGAAAGGTCGTCTGGTTAAGGAATGATATTTCCCCATAGATTTTTTTCTCATAGTATTTCCTTTAATATCTCATTTTTTCCTGCATTAGGAAGATAGTAACACTTTGAAGAAGAAACCAGTGGTAGCAAATGTAATTAAATACCATATTACAGACAAAACAATCACTTTCTAGTTACTTTTTGATTTGCCTTCTTAACTTGCGTATTGGGATTCTTTGGCTCATTTGCTCGCAGCTGTATACCCAGAGAGCCTGTGGCACTCAATTCCCATAGTGGTACTCAGTGAATATTGATTGCTGGGGGCGGGGGGGGGGGGGAGTGGGCGTGGTGGTTGGATGGGTGGATGAGAGGAAGGGAGGACATTCATTTCAAGTGCCCTGTTAAGCATGCAGACATCACAGGATGCTCCTAGCCACCTTCTGGGAGCAGTCCTATGCCTTTCGCTTTTCTTTCCTACTAGGACTTGCCTCTTAGAATTAAACTCTGTGAAATACTTCTTTCCTCTCCAGTTTAAAAGCAAAGACAGTAAATACTTTTTTATTCACTTTGTTTAGATGAATCCAGTTATCTCTTCGTTTCCTTTAAACAAAATGGCCTAGAGGTTCTAAGGAAGGCTTTATCTTTGTTGTAGTATGCCAGTGGGCTGATGTTTGCAGAGCTACCATGTGAGGACTCAGGGGGGTGGGCTGCTGCTGGAATAATTTTGATGTAATTTATTTTATCAGCACCAGGGCCTTCAGGGAAAGGAGGAAATAGATTAAGTTTTCAAAGCATTTTCACATGGTTGCCTTCTTGAATCATTTTATGGACATATTATAAATTGTTTCAGCTTCTAGCTAGACTGCTTGGATAAAAGTCCTGGTAGGTGTTTCACATTATAATCACAGTTCTATGTGGCAGAATTTTTCTGATATTTTTATATCTATTAAATAAGTATCTTAATTTGAAAGTCCATACTGTGGGGTTTCTAATGAAATGTAGACAGATCACTTTTTAAAAATTCTGTAATAATTTCCCACCTTATACAAAGTTATCACAAAAAGATTTTAGAAAATCTGGAAAATACAAATAAGTAAAATGAAGAAAATGAAAAAATAAAATGTAAATCTAGAGATAGCCAGGGTTAACATTTTGGATCTATCTCTGTAGTCATTTTCTGTGCATATTTGTGTATGTATAAATTTTTCATGGGATTAGAGCCTATCTGCTTTTACATAACTTTTTTTTTTTTCCAGTTAATGACATGGAAAGAAGTTCTTGATATATTAACTGTCCTCTCTGCCTACATTCTTATTGGTTGCACGCTAATCCATTTTATGTCTATTCTGTAATTCATTTAACCAATTCACTATTGTTAAACAGATTATTTCTAACAATTTATTACTATGAATAATTATCCAACAAAAGCCTTATGGCAAAATCTTAGGTAGATCATTTTTCACTTCATTATAAACAGATTTTGTGTATGTTTTCAGATACAGACATGAAATTGCACATGATGGGCAGAGGATTTACATCTTGGGAGGTGGTACTTCCTGGACAGCTTATTCCTTAAACAAGGTATATTTAAAAATAATAATAATGAGAGAGAAAAGGACAGAGAGAGGCATGTTTCATACTAAGTAAGATAATTCTGTGACTATAGATACTTGAATTTTGGAACAGTTTCTTAACACCTGTTTGTTTGTTTGTTTTTTAAGATTTTATTTATTTATTTAACAAAGAGAGATCACAAGTAGGCAGAGAGGCAGGCAGAGAGAGAGAGGAGGAAGCAGGCTCCCTGCCAAGCAGAGAGCCCAATGCAGGACTCGATCCCAGGACCCTGAGATCACGACCTGAGCCGAAGGCAGAGGCTTAACCCACTGAGCCACCCAGGTGCCCCTTAAAACCTGTTTTATGTTACATGCTCTTTATAACATATGGCCAAACTCTGTCCCCGATAAGCTTTCCAGTTGACCATTGTATCGATCACACTCTGAAAATACATGAGAATTATCCCCGGCATAAGCTGGATGGGGGAAGTGACTAAAAGGAAGAGATAGTAGCTCGTATGGAGAAACTAATGAGAACTGGAACCATGATGCTCAGGATGTCACAGCTCTGTCATCGTCAGTGCTGTGTATCTAGAAAGAACTTTGCAGGTCTAGGACTATGCATCTGTAGGAAGCTGCACTCTGACGGGTTTTTATTCATCCACTCCTGTGGCGTTGCTAAATCAACATCTCCCAGGAGAAATCTAGATTAGGCTACAGAGCCCCTGGGCTGTTTTGGCACTTTATTGGTCTTTTTCAAGTTTTGTCAAAACTGCATTCTCAGATTTTCTTACCAATACTTACTTTCTTTCTGGTATAAAAATGATAAATGTTCATTGTAAAAAATGTGACAATTGCAGAATTCCCACTGTTTTCTTTTTTTTCTGTGATTAAAAAAAAATTGGAATCCTATATCTGTTTAACTTTCAACTGTATCATTTAATGTTTTGCCTTCTTTTAGAATTAGGGAAGATTGGAGAAAGGCAAAAGAAATGAAGACTTTCCAACTAAGAATACGTGTTTGTATAGGCTGTTATTAAAAAATCCGGTTTTCAGGCTAGCTAAAATTACGTGTGTGATTCTTCTTTCTTTTTTTTTTCTCCCCAAGATCCATGCATACAACCTTGAAACGAATGCATGGGAGGAAATTGCCACAAAACCCCATGAAAAAATAGGTAAATTTAAAATATTGATTCACTTATCTTTAATAAATATATTTTAATTTTTACTTGTTTTGAAGGGGGGGAAGTACTCCTATTGAGTTATATGACAAGTAAAATATATTATGCTGGTCCAGTTATTATTCTTCCTCTGTAATTGTGCAGAGACTTTTAATGGGGATTGTTGCATTCTGTGGAAGAAGGGAAACGTGGGTGGGTTAGGAAGCAGACACTTGAATCAAGATCCACCCATCTTTTTGTGGGTAAAAGGACTTGGAAAAGCCGCTAGTAACTCCTTCCCCTACCATCCCGTTTTGTTCCCCTGGCACCTGAATGCTGTATGGTTACAGTGAGACTTGGATGGCTTTATTTTAGTGTGAAATAAGGAAGGATTGGAAGGACTAGTCAGTGTTTGCTTAATGCAACAATGGGATTGTTTTAAGTATTTAAGAGTTATTCCTAGTGTGTCTTTCACCATGGCACTTCAGCGTTAGTCTTAATTTTTCTGTGAATAATGGAATTCCTGTGTTTATTATGTGTTTGGCAGGTTTTCCTGCAGCCCGAAGATGTCACAGTTGTGTTCAAATAAAAAATGGTAAGTTTTCTAAAGAACATTCTAGTTCCATTTTTATAATTGTATGAGCTGAGAATGTCTTTATGTGTATATAAAGGGCATAATTTTGAGAAGAGTCTATTTCTTATAGTTTAAACTTAAGGGAAATCCATAAAGATTTGCTTCTTTTAGTGGTTTTCATCAGGTACATGAGTGGGGTGTCTGGGTTCCCTCAGTTACCAGAGAACTCAAAGACTGGCAATAAATAAGTTTTTCTTATACGGGCTGACCTTTCAGCACCCCACCCCAAAGCTGTCTGTGGTTATGGTGGGTAATACTGATAATCTTGACATGTAATTGAGACCTTGGTGGACATAGTATTAAAATTACAGTAACTCCTTGAGAGTGGTATTTCATAAAGTTTATTCTGTGCTCTGTCTGATGGCAAATAGGACTCTTAGCTCATTCTTTGGCTGTATTACAACAGAGGCATTGTATGGCTTCCCAAAGCAGCTGTGCCTACCTCGTCCGAGTGTGATAAATGACTCCTCTTTGGACAACCCTCCTGTCTTCTAGTTTACAGCTTATTTTATAGCTTGGTACACCCCCTTCCATTTTTCCTGGGGGGAAGGTGTGTATAAGTGAGTTTGAGAGCCCATATCCTTTCAGCAGTTTAGTTGGGATTTAACTAGGATTATGCTGCCATCTCCAGTACAGAGCTGCTTTTTATGATGCTTCTGTTTTCTGGATAAGATGTGTAGATCGTGGCGTTGTTCAGCTTTGCCTCTCAAAGTATTGCCTTGGCGCCAAACTTTTCTTGAATCTTAGCCAAAAAAGTTTCCAGTGTGTTTTATAGTTTAATTAAGTATTGGCTTGAGCTTGATCTAGACCTGAATGAAGACATCTCCTCATTTGATCCGTTGAGGCCGGATACCGTACCAGTGGAATTCAGTCTCAGTTTGGGGCATTTCGTTTGAATGTTACAAGCTGACCAGTTATAACTATCTAACTTTACAGAAACAAAATGACAACAATGATGAAAAACCTTTGATTTTTGGGAAGGTTGAAAGAAAGAACTGTGTAGATCAAATGGGGCTTCACACTGTCCTCCTTTGGCTAAAGAAAGCTTGGAAGAACCACTTTTATGCCCCCGAATTGAACATTGCAGTGAATGTTTCTCCTCAGGTTAAATGTCTGCATAGAGGACGTTTGTCTTTATGGGCAGACAAATATCCATCCTTTCTAGAACATTATTTGAAAGAAGAATTTGCAAACTGGTGGCCTGTAGTTATGTTTTGTCTGGCTCGTATGTGTCTTAAAATTTTTTGGATTAGCGGATAACACTTAAAAATCAAAATATTTCCCTTAGAAAAAAAAATCCAGATTTCCAACTTCTGTGGAAAAATCAGAAGATCTGGCAGTTGTGGGCCTTAAGTTCCACATGGTATCGGTCAGCTGGCGCTGCATCACCATCTCCCCCTTTAGAGTGTGTGCTCTCTTGTTGGCTTATTTTCCCTGGACCTTCTTGTTCATTCACTTCCCGTGCCTGCCACCTATAGGTATTTGGATCTGAGGACCCAGACATGAAGCCTGCTTAGAGACTTGCATCCCTAGTCCTAGCAAAGATCCCAGCACAGTGTCCGTACTTTACTGAGGGACAAGATAGCAGCCGGAGAGGACCACCCAGCCACAGCTGTCAGCTTGCCGGGTGATCTACTACGAAACATGCTGTTCCCGTGTCTCTTTTCTTTTGTGTGATCTGGCGTCTCTCTTTTCTTGATAGATGTGTTTATTTGTGGGGGCTATAACGGAGAAGTGATCCTGGGAGATATCTGGAAGTTGAATCTGCAGACTTTTCAGTGGGTGAAGCTCCCGGCTACCATGCCCGAGCCAGTTTATTTCCACTGTGCAGCTGTTACACCGGTAAGTTTCTGTTTTCTTACCTTCCTTACATAGTTGCAGGTGATAAGGAAATCTTTTCAGCAAAGTTAGCAAGAGAAAAAGATTCTGCAGTTAGCAATCTTGGGTTAAGAATGGGTTTCTACAAGTTTCTTCAAGACAAAGCTAGCTCTCCCTCTGAGAAAAGGGGAGAGAAACCATATACACAGTTTAAAAGCAGCAGAAATGTGAAAGGAAGGCTGTGTGTGGCATTCAGGCCCTGGCAGGGACAGAAAGGCTGTCTTCTGGGAGGACAGAATAGCTCTATCCCCACAAAGCCTGTTGTTAAAGATCCCACTAGTTTCACGAAGGCAGGGGCCTTTATTTTCATCTTTGTATTCCCAGTATTTGTCACTGTGAATATTTCATATAATGTTAGTTTAATGTCTGCTGAAGTTAAAAACTGTGAATACTTCATATAATGTTAGTTTAATGTCTGCTGAGGTTAAAAAAAAAAAAAAGGAAAAAGGAAGAAAAAGAAAAAAGCTACCGTTTTCTCCTAGTAACTCTTTTATTATTTAAACCCTTCTTGATCTCTGTGTTGGGATCGGTGAGAAATTCTTTTTTGCTTCACCTCATCTCACTTTGGCCTAATGGGCAATTTTTTGCTGACTCTTCAGCCTCAGTATCTGTTTCTTTCCCATTTGAATTTATCCTCTTTTGACTGCCATTTGTTCACAGGCTGGTTGCATGTACATTCATGGAGGAGTGGTGAACATCCATGAAAACAAACGGACTGGGTCATTGTTTAAGATCTGGCTGGTGGTACCTAGCCTGCTGGAACTGGCATGGGAGAAGCTGCTTGCGGCCTTCCCTAACCTAGCAAACCTCTCCCGAACACAGCTTCTGCACCTTGGACTCACACAGGGACTCATCGAGCGCTTGAAATGAGGATTTCTGGACTGTTCATTGATACTGGAAATGTTAATTTAAAGAGACTCCTTTATTTATGGGCAGTGTAGAATGTGCTACAAAGAGGATTGGTTACCCTGATCAAGGCCTTATTCAGAAAATACATCAGATGCCTTTCTGTAAATTGGTTTTAAGTTTATGGAAATCTCACTTTCCCTTGTGCTTCTTTCTTTGCTTCTCTCCCTCCTGCCCCAACACACACACACACATACTCACATACTCCCTCTTCCTTGATGGAGTTGAGGGAAAGTCTGAAGGTACCTTAATAATGTTGTGAATCAAGATAGGATAATTTTTTAAAGGAACTCTGAAACTATGACCATGTTAGCCAATGCTCTACAAATTAAAGAAGCATCATTGACAAAAAAAATAAAATTTTTAAATATTTAAGTTTAGCCACAACAATGAGAAGTTTCAGGATAGAACAAGAAGGCTAACCTTGAGAATCGTGCGGATTATATGCAAACCTAGATGTTTAACTTACTGTTTTCCAAGATGCTGCGAATTGAGTAGCTGGGTCTGGTGGCAGCACTGGTTGATGTCTTGCTGCATAGATACCCCAACCCATCCTTTGACTTTGGAGGAAAGTCAAGCAGCTCAGCAACTCTGGATTAGTGATTTCTTTTCTCATCCTTATGGTGCCAGCAATGATTAGATTTGGCTCGTCACAAGGCTCATGTGTGTGTTGTAGTTGTGTGGTTTATTGTGGCTCTTAGAAATTATGGCACCAACAACGTTTCGAATCAAGGAATTTATGGTGGTCAAAGTTCTTCGTTCTGGGCAGTTTCAAAATTCTCCTGTGCTTATTCCTGGTTTCAAGTATCTCTTTGACTTCTTCATGGGGGGACTTGTAGACCCTAAATGTGTGGCATAAATGCCATGGGACATAAAGAAGCTTGTAAGAGGCCAGAGAAGAGCAGGGCAGGGAGGGCCTCGGCGCCAGACTGTGAGGCCCAGCGTTCATATTGGCCACTTCCCTTTCACAGCCGTTTCTTTTCTGACACTGGGCCACACACCTGCCATTTGCTCAGGCAATAGGTTTTATCTCTGGAAAGCCAACTGGTCCTTGATTTTCCCCTTAGTTTATTGTCTCCCTTTTTTGTCTGCTTTTAATGTGCATGGTGCTGTGAGTAATTGTCTAGTTATTGGATAAAAGGTCTTGGTGGGGTGGGGGAAGCCACAAGTCATCCTTCCCGATGAACTAAGTATCATTTTAAAAGCTAGCATGAGGAAGGAATGAAACTGAGGATCATTAGTTTTTTGGTGTGAAGTTTTAGTTCTGGTTTTTTTGTTTTGTTTTGTTTTGTTTTGTTTTGTTTTGTTTTGTTTTGTATTTTAACTCTAAGAAAGGAGTGACCTAAATTTTCACTTCTTTGCCATCAGGCTGCTAGATAGTTGAGCAAGTCACTGAGATGTGAGCATTTGGAAGTCCTCAGGTGTTCGCCAGGTGCTGCAGGTGTACAAGAAGGCACAGTGCTGATCATCCCATCGGTCACCTCACAACAGGAGACTCAGATGGGAGATTTGGGACACATTTTTTCCTTTAAGTGCCTCTTTTCCACTTAGCTTTTAAAGTTACTCTTCTTTTTTCCTTCATCCCAGAAGGATCTCTTTGGCTCATGTGTGGATTTGAAATCACTTTTGAGTTGTAGCTAAAGTTACCATCCATTGTTGAGTTCCGGGGAAGAGAAAACTGTGGTCTCTAGACTTGGACTTTCAACTTCCATGCCTTATTAGAACATCCCACCCATGTTGGGTTGAGTTCATGGTGCCCATAGTCTGCAAGGTCTTAGAATACCACTCCCCTGTGAGTTTGGGTCCTTTTGGGGGGACTGAGGGGTAAGGGCCAGAGGAGGAGAAGGAGCAACTCCTCTAGAGGTCCCCCCCCATCTTGCCATGACCAAGTCTGTTTGACATTTAGCCTCTTACCACCCACTGCTTAGCTTACTCCAGTGAGGAGCTCTCTCCAGAGCAAGTCAGTTTGAGCAGCGCCATGAGTTCAAGACAAGGCTTTGCTGCATGACTCCAGCCTGGTCTCTGGATATTTGGTGGAATATATCCAGTTCAATAAGCTGTGCTGTCTAGGGTGGTAAAAGGATTTTTGTCATGAATTTATATAGGGACCAAAGCCTGAATGCTCAGCCTCTGTTCTTATCTTCCCGTGCTCCTTGGGAAATAAACAGATCTCTAGCTTTGCTACACTGGAGAGCTAGAAAGAGGGTCTAGTTCAATCCACACTTGCTAGCAAAAAAGGATTTAAGCCTTCTGAGGGCAGTCTTCTTTGAGGTAGACTTTTGGAGGCCTGACATCCAAGACCTTGTATGTGATGTTTTTATAAAAGTACATATCCTTGGTCTAAAGTGTCTTCTTTTAATATAATACTAGTGAAAAGGATGTGGTGTGACCAGCTCAGAGTGCTATAGAACCGCACATATGCACATGTTCTGGATGCCAAATGAGACTGTGTGTATGATGACTTAAATGTACATGACTAGAATTTTATATAGGGGGGTCCCCAGCCATTTAGTATACCTGTAACCAGCGCCCTGAATTCCTGACACTGTTACTTGGTTTAGGAAAGTTTATGCCTGCTGCTTCTCTGCCTCTTTGAGGCACTCCCTGCCATCTTACTGCAGTCTTGTAAATTAAAGTGCAATATATAGAAACACATATGAATATATACAGATTATATATAGGGTGTAACTATAAAGCAGGTAGACTACTTTTTTTTTTTTTCTTTTTGATCTACCTTGGGGAAGCCAGCTCATTGCTTTAGAGTCAACTTATATCAAGAATGTGAGATGTGATCAGCTAGCATAAACCAACTCTTGGTCAGTCTGGATCTTCAAGTCTGTGTTTTCTTACTCCAACTCTTAAAGACTTTTTATTTCTTGGGCTCGTTAGAGTTGAGACTTTTCCCCAGTCATCTTTGTACTATCTCATGTGTGCGTATCTTCCTACATTTCTTTGCCCACAAAAAGGGAAGTCTACCTGTAAGGAATTTCCTAAATGGAGAATTAAAGCCTAATATTTAATACTATCAGTTCTCCCATGTATATACTAATTTATCTGTGAACATAATACGTTATTAAATGAAGACAATGATGCTTTCTTCATTTAATAAAATATTTTCCACATTCTGGAAAATCTATAAACCAATATAGAATAGATGGAAATTTTAACTCTTCTTCAGGGGCCAAACTGAAATCCTTTCCACTGGCAGAATTTTTTTTTTCAGGGCCCTAGTGACTTGGCGTAAAAATTTGGTCTAAATTATTCATTTCCATTACATAGCTAGATTTAAACGTATAATAATAAACATTAACTTTTCTAAGCAAAAGGTTTATTAACAGTGACCTTTGGTTACCCAGGGTAGCTAGGGTAAAGCACAGATAATTGAAATTCATAATTAATCAGTGTTTCAACTTTTCTATCAAACAATTGATTCATTTATATTCTTCCTCCCTAGCCCTCTCCCACAAGCACCTCCTTTTTAGTGGAGTGGGGCTAATAAGTAGTTAGAAATGAAAAAGAAGAATCATGGAGGGCTAGAAACCAGCAAGCATATAAGCAGCCCTATTAGCCGTAATTGTCAATTTGATGACAGCTGTTGAACGCTGAAATTAGGACCCATGGGTGGTAATCCTGAGTTGAGATGTTAACTCTTCACTCCTCTGCTTCGGCGTAGTGTTCCTGCCCTGAGTTCTAGGCTGTCTCTCCTCTAACCACCAAAGAGCTCTCAGCGCCTATGGGAAGAAGCAGCTACTGTGTGTGAAGCAGAGGAAATCCCATTATTTGAACACATTTCTTTGGCTCTTGACAAATACTTGCATTTCCTCTGTTCTTGCAGGAGCCTTATTTTCCCTTTGGAAATACCCTTTCCAGCCATATAGCTTGGCATGTAGGAAAGGTTGAATTATCCTGGAAGTCTGTGTTGGTCTTCATTCTGTAAAAGCGGTTTGTTTTTATGTGGTCTTACAGATGTTTAGAAAGTGGCACCGTTATTCATTTGTCTAGCTGCCAGCACTCTGATGTAGCACAAAAAGCCATTTTCCTTCTCTTCATTGTTCTGGCATTGAGCTCCAGGATGGATGAGGGTTTATGGTCCCGTGATCATGAGCTCCCCAGACTGGTCTCTGTTAGCTTCAAGTGCTTTGGTTCCGAGGATTCCTCGGGGCCCCCCGGAGTGTTGGCAGTGCCTGAGGCGGGCTCGGCAGGGCTCCGTACTCTCCGTGTGTGTTGTGCAGACCGTGCTGGCGACGGCGTTTCCCTTTCGAGGTCACTGGATTTGCCAGAAAGCGACCTCTTCTCTTACCTGGGGTTACAAAAAGAAGTTCTGAGGTGTGCTTCAAAAGTGGTACCATCTTTTTAGTCTAATTTTCATGATTCTATCTTTTTTTTTTTTTTTTCCACTTGCTAGAAGTTTTTTAAAGGCCCTGCTCAGTCAGTGTACAGGGTGAGTCAGAGGCAGGTTCACCAAGGTGTAGTAATTGCTGTTTTACTAGTTGCACATTTAGAATACAAAGGAGGCATCAGAAACACACTGACTTTCTCCAGAGCCACTTCCTTGTACACAGAGTCTGAGCAGGGACAGCACCAGGCATCTCCCTGTAAAGGCACCTGCTGATGAGGATTTGAAGAACCTAGGCAAGAAAGGGAAACCTGTCACGCAGTCTCTGAGGGCAGGCCTGGGCTTGGCTCTCCGTACAGGGTGCGCTTAGGCCACACACGATGCTTGCCTTACTTTTCAAGCTATTTGCCACAGTCCTGTTCAATAGTGTGGAAGTCCTTTTGCAGTCTGGTGTGCATGCCATATGATCAGGACAGCTTCTCCACCTTACCTGGTTTCCTACAGGCAAGTAGGAAAAATAGTGAATTTACCCTAAAATGTCCAATCTGTATTTATGTACCTTGTCAGTGTTTTGCTGTTGGTTTTCTAAAAACAATCTGATCAATAAATCTTATCCAAATCGATTTGGCGCAAGGCTACCTTGATTGACGGTCATTTGCGTGTATGTGAGCTCACCACTGGGACGGAAGCCTCGGTCCACCCACCTCGGCCGCTCCTTTCCCGACCCAGCAGGGCCCACTTTTCTTTGTAATACCTGTGAGTCATCTGCCTTCCACCCCTGCCTGCTGTGGCTCCTTCCCTCTGCTTACGGTCTGGAACTCGTGGACACACAGCCGCCCCCTCAACAGAACGCTGTTCCCCTCAGGACATCAGCAGAAGAGTGAGTGACCATGGGGGCAGGTCATGCTCCCTTTTCCTTTCCCTGTCCCACCCTGCGTACTCCCCGAACTACCACTAACCGAATTTGTGTGGATGTGTCAGGACATTTCTGAAGAGCTGGGGAGCTATAAGGAAATTCAAAGGGAAAATGTGAATCAATACATAGGGAGTCACAACTGTTTACGATTCAAGGGAAGAGACCCAGGAGGAGCTGAGCCCTTCTCAGGGGTCCCTTAGCGATGAAACCACAGTTCCCAGTTCTGGCCTTGGTCTTCCAGATGCTTCTTTATCCAAAACCTCTGCTTTGTGTCGCTTCACCGTCTACTAGGATCCCTCTCCCAGCAGTGCTTTTCTGCGAGCTCTGCAGTCTGGCATCGGTGTGGACACTCCAAGGCTGGTCACTTGTAAGGTCTCCCATCCAGAACTGCACACATGCCTCTTAGCTTTCAGTGTTTCCATCGACAAACCATTGGATTAAATATACCCTCTGGGGACTAATAATCTTAGATATTACAATATAAACCAACAAGAGGAAAACATGTAATTTCTACCCCTTAGTGTATAAGGTACAGTTAATACACTTACTAGGCAGAGCAGTCTTGTTTCCCCTGCTTTCTTTCTCCTACCTCTTCTGAGGTCTACTCCCCTGAAACCTACCAGGAATAAGAAATGGACCTTATACCTTTTCGACTTCCGACCAGCCAGAGTTTTGAAATGAACTCTTTTGTTTGTATCTGATTTGGTTCTTAGTTAAGCCCCAGCTTGGGTTGGGTGGGATGAGGTTTCAGTGGCTTAGTTGGTTTGGGGGGTTTTCTTCTTCCAGTTCCATGGATAAAATTCTAGTTTGTCAAAATGCTGTCACTAAGCCATTATAACTGAACAGTTCTCTTATGGTTAATCTTCTGCAGTAATTGCTTGAGGGGAGAGAACATTGATAAAACCATCCAGTTTCCATGTGGTTCATGTGAAGAACTAAATTTTTAATTCTATTTAATTTTAACTTACTTAAACGTGAACAGTCACACACGGCTAGTGGCTACCGCAGCACAGCTGTAGAAGGAGGTGATCTGGAGAGTTGGGGGACCGAAGCTTAGCTCTGGGCTCAGTCAGTGTTACTGTGTGGCTTAACTCACATGTGAAGTGCTTTGAAGAATGCCTGGCACATAGGAAGCGCGATTAGGTGTTTACTGCTACTGCTCTCTAGCTGCTGTCATAAGAAATGAAGATGAAGTATTTACTCAAAGTTACAAAGTTAACCAGTAAAGAAACGAAGAGGATGAGACGGGAGGTTCAGTGGTGATATAAGTGAGCTAAATCCTCATCTTCCATAACAGGAACGTAATACATAGAATGTCTCAAATTAAGCAATAACCAGAAAAGCGTATTAATTAGAGGCATAAAGGAAGGTATCACAAACAAAACAAAAAACAGCCCATAGAGCTAACAGGAGCAAGATGGCCTAGGAGGTGTGACGGGCCAAAGCAGGGACTGCTGGATTTTTAAAGTACGTTCATGGTTTTTTGTTCATTTTTTCCCTTTTTCTCCTTTATAAAGCCCAACCCTTCACAGCTCTTTGGATTGAGGCCTTCTTCAGGATACTGTGCTTCTGGGTCCCTTCTGACCAAATCAGGCTGTAAAAAACTGGGTAATTCCAAAGGTAGGGCTGGAGTATTCGTATTTTTTATTTTTAAAGAGAGTGAGTGCAGCTGTACACGATGGGGAGGCGGGCAAAGGGAGGGAGAGAATCTCAAGCAGGCTCCACAGGGCTTGATCTCATGACCCTGAGATCATGACCTGAGCCAATCAAAAGTCAGGCGCTTAATGGACTGAGCCATCCAGGTGCCTCAGGAGTATTAGTGTTTTTAAGTTCTTTATTGATTAAGTCATAGCTTGACTAGTATTTGGAAATCTTTGATTTAAAAGCCAATCTTGGGAGCTAGTAGGAGGAAAAAAGGCAGGGGAGGGAGAGAATTTAAAAACAAAACACCAATCTCTCAAGGTTTAGATGTGATTTTATTCGGTTGCCCAAAGTCCCTTCCTCACCATGCTGTCCATTCATAGAATCAAGCAAGAACATTACTTTGGAGGCTTTTTCTTTCTATATTCCACAGTGAGGTGAGAGGAGACCGAGGGCTTCTGAGCGGTACACAGAGCAGAGCCGGCAAATCCGCCCATCCTGCACAGGCCTCGGGGTCTGGCCCCAAAGTCTCCAGTGGAGCAGTGAGATGCTTTTCTGATTCTCAAGTATCTGAGCATGTCTGAGCTCCTGCCCAGCAGCCAGCCTCCAGGACGGCCGGGCAGCTCTGGTAGGAAGGAAGGCAGCAGCAGCACGGCACATGCAGGCAGGGCAGTAACCCGGGCTATGGAGGACAGAAGGACAGGGACAGATGGGAGCTCTGGCCACTTACTATTTTGGAGCCCACCGCAGGCCGCGAGCTGTACAGCCCTAGTGCAAGTGGCAGCTGCGAAAGGAAGAAAAAGCAGCTAAGGTTCTGTGTCGCCTCAGAGAGGACGGACTGGTCAGTTCATCCTGGCTGTTGTGGCTGAGGTGGCCCTCCCGGTGACTGCCAACAATGTCGACAACATGTCCCCCACCGGACGTGAGCAAACTTCCGTGCTCTGGCGACCGCACAGGAATACGTGCAGCCCTCCCGGGTCTTGGTTCCTCCCTGAGCCTCACGCTGGAGGACAAGGCAGAGTGTGCCCTGGGGCAGCCAGGATCCCATCACGAGTCAGCGCTGGCCCCTGCCCCTAGCTCCCCCTGCACGGCCGACTCCCTGGAAAGGAGGCCGACCTCCCGCCCACAACCACGGGATCCCTAAAAACGGCAACTTGGAGGTCGCTCAGAGCGGCCTGCACCTGCGAGGCACCCTGCTCCCTCCATCCCCAACCTCAGAGCCCAGCGTCGGGCTCCCCGCGGGCTCCACCGCACCTTCTCACGCGCCTCCCTCCTCCGCACACAGGGACTGCAGGGTAAGCCTGGCGGGCAAGCCTGGCGGGCTGACTCCCGCGCCGACGGAGTTCCCCACCTCCGCGAAGCCCACCGGAGGCTGGCCCTGCCTGTAATCGCCCCCCGCAGAACGGCCACCCTGGGGGCTGTGGAGCCCCCGGCTGGCGGGGCGAGCCGTGCGGGAGCGCCCCCCGCCGCCTCCCCTCCGCGAGCCAGGCCCCGGCCGGAACAGCCTCGTGCCTTGCGACCCCGCGACGCCAACGGCCCCGACCCAGCGCCTTCTCGGCCTACCCCTGGCGGGCGGCGGGCGGCGGGCGGCGGCGGAGCTCGGCCGGGAGGGGGCGCTCGGCCCCCGACCCAAAGAAGGGAGCGCGCGGGGCGAAGGCCGGGGCCCGGGCCGGTGCGCGCCCGCTCGCACCCCCGACTAACTGAGCACCTAGTAGGCGCCCGCGGCCTGCGCGGAGCCGGCGCGGCGGCGGGGAGCACGCCTGACTGCAGGCAGCTTCCGAGGGCTGTGGGGAGCGGGGAGACCGTCCCGGGAAAGGCCGCTAGCGAAGCTGGGGGAGTGACTCCGAGCTGCTGGACACAGAAAAGTTAGGGAGAGCCTCTCAGAGGCCGCAGTGAACATGCACCAGGAGCTAGAAAGCGCGCGAGGCACACTGTCACTACACCGGGGCCGGGCATTCCAGACAGAGCCCAAACCCAGCTCCTGGAGTCTTCTGGAAGGGGCAGAAGCCAGGTGGCAGCAGAACAGGGACCCAGGGGAAGAGGCGTGGGAGGCAAGGAAGGGGAGGCAGGCTGGGCGGATGATAAAGAGCTGGACAGAGAGTCCGGGTTTTATCCTAAGAACACCTGGAAGCTGGAAGCCAGAGACGGGACGAAGCGGCCCCTCGGGCTTCGGCGGGGAGGGTGCAGGAGGAAGCAGGGCCCTCTGCTACGAGGACCTGGCAGGGGTCCGGGCAGGGGGAGGGTGCTTTGGGCCAGGACACAGAGCAGGGCTGGATCTCAGCTCCCGCCACTGCTCACCCTGGGCCAGCGCCCTTGGGTAGTGAGCAGAGGCCCAGCAAGCCCAGGCGGTAGGAGAAAGGCTTTGCTAACAGCCCGCCCCGGCAGGGAGGCAGCTGGGGCAGGAGAGGAGAGCAGGCTCAGGTGGAACCTGGGGCGGGGCGCGGGGGGGGGGGCATTTGCACAGTAGCTTCCAGACCCTCCCCACTCATCCGAAGGCCCAGAGCCTGCTTCCGCAGCCCACGCCTAATTCGAGAGCCTCTCGGGGAGTGAAGCGGGAACCGCTCCGAACCAGAATGATCTGGTTTAGAGCGGCTGCCTTTCCCTCCTCCCTCTCCCCCACCGGCGCCCTCCCTCTCCTTCAGCGACTGGCTGGTTTTTGCCGCAGTCCCTGACCAAGGTAAACAGAAGAGGAAAGAGGGAAGAATGCTCTGTTTCCATGGCAACCCAGAGGGCAGTCGATATGGCTCTCTGGGATGTGCTTCAGGGGAAGAAAAGGCTCACTAGAAAAGCAACGGGGAGAGGGGCCCCTTCACCATGCACACGGTGGGGGATTGTTCTGGAACACGGTGAGGGCCTGACTGAAAGGAGGAGGGTTTGAGAGGAGTCACGCGCCATCAGTGCAGTGGCAGAGGAACAGAAGGGCTAGGGGACACCAAAAAAGCAGCCACGCACGCTATTGCAACAGCTGTCCATCACTGGCTCAATCCTCACACCCAGGGAGCACAAAACAGAGATGGCAGAGATCTCAGAACCTCCCCCAGATGCACACCCAGCTGTCCCTTTCCAGAAAATCCTTCCATGGGGCAGGCCAGTCAGCCAAAGGGCAGCCACAGAGGTTGGACCCAGAGCCTCAAGGCCAAAGACAGGTTTTGTCTGAAGCAGAGAAGCCCACTGTTCTCCAGCTGCAGAGCTGGGGGGAGCACTGCTGCCCCATCTGTGCTCCCCTCAGAGACCTCCCAGTCTCTCCCTGAACCTCCCTCAGACTCCTGGGAGGCTGGCACCTCAATGAGGCCTCATGACTGTGGAAAAGTCATCTTTTTGGTGAAGGGGTGCGTGTGATGGAATAACAGAACAGCTTCACAGGATTACGGGCAAGGTGGCTCCAGGGGTGCCCCCCTCACCCTTTCAGAGGACAAGGGCTGTCCATTTTCACCACGTCACTGTCCTGCTGCTGACTACAACTCTCCCTCGCACTGAGGACGTTTCTCAGGAGCAACCTGTGGGCATCAGAAACCTCTTCTGTTTTCTAGGCTTCATATTGGATTCGTGAGAAACTTGCTCTACCTCAGGAATTGGCCTGAAGGTTTGGGGGGGGGGGAGTCCTCTCACTTGTCCAGGCAGGGATGGGAGAAAATCTGGGACAGAGGGAGGTGGGAGGTGGTAAGCTTCCCGTTCCCACAAAGCAGAAAGAACCTGGATGGCTTCAGCCCGGAGAAGCAGCAGCAACAGCAATGATTTTTGGGAAACTGGAGGGAGGTGCCTCGGTTTCCCCCTGCAGCCCTATAGGGAATCCTGTCGGTGGGGCTACAGGCCCAGTAAATGCTCACCCACACGTTGTGCAGCCCACACCCTTCTCTTAGCACAAGCCCTCAGATGTTGTGGTCTGCGTGGGAGACGCCTTCAGGACAGGACCCAGGGGTGGGAGGGAACACCCGCGGAAGACAGACTTGACAGACGTGCTTTTCCCTTGCAAAACACCCAGAAGTGCCAGGTTTACTCAGCTCTTTCCATGGCCTATAGGTTCCAAACTTCTGTAGCCTTAGCTGCCACCACTGCCGCTTTGCTCATTCTATTCCAGCTCCCCTTTGCTGTTCCTTGACCGGGCAGGCTCCCACATCAGGTCTGTGGCACTGGCTGTGCCCTGGAAGTCTCTTTCTCCAGTATCCATGTGGCCGATCTCACACCTGCAATTCTTTACTCAAATGTCACCCTCTCGGGCGCCTGGGTGGCTCAGTAGGTTGGACCTCTGCCTTCGGCTCAGGTCATGATCCCAGGGTCCTGGGATCAAGTTCCGCATCGGGCTCCTTGCTCAGCGGAGAGCCTGCTTCCCCCTCTCTCTGCCTGCCACTCTGCCTACCTGTGATCTCTCTCTGTGTCAAATAAATAAATACATAATCTTAAAAAAAAAAAAAAAAAAAGTCACCCTCTCAACAAGGCAGAGCCAGGGCAGGGGTGAGTGAGGTGAGAGAGGCAACACGGTCTTCCCTGACCCCTTGGTTCAAAATTGTATATTGCTACCCCACTCGTTCTCCCTCATCCTCTCCCCACAGAATGAGACACCCTCTCGCTTGTCATTTCTCTTGTTTGTTGTCCGACTTTATTTATTAGAATGGAAGCACCAGGAGGGCAGGTGTTGTCTCTGTCCTGTGCTGGGAGGTCTCCACCACTGCTGAGATGCTCAGGAGGTGCACTGGGAGGAGATGGGATGGCGGTGGGGACAAGGTGGGAAGGGACCCACCTCTTAGAACCACACAGGCTCTTCTGTCCTGCAACCAGGAGCTCCTGTCCTTCTGCCTCATGAGGCTCCTGCCGTTCAGTCTTCTAGAGTGAAGGGACAAGAGCAGGTCCTAACAGTCCATCAGACAAACCCCCCACTTGCGGCGTGTCACCTTCAATTTCCTGCCTGCCTGCCTCTTTCCTGATTGACCTGATAAATTCAGGACAGCTTTTATTGCTTTTGGCAAAAAACTGCCATTAAGATTTACAGAGCCAAAAGCTGGTACAGTGTAATCTTCAGAGTAATTTACACAGTGAGTTTCAAAAGATGGAAAAGTTAGCATTTCAGAGGTAATTTCATAGAAAGGATTATCAGATTAATCACTGTGTCAATTTAATAGTTGGTGTCTCAAATAATTAATTAGCTTTCTTGGAGTCAGCAAGGCAAAAAGGGACTCTAAGAGGAATAAAAATGGCTGTGTCAGACAGTAAGTGTGTTTTGGGCAATAGATCTTGAGAGAATCCTTGTCGGAATTACCCCGTGCAGTGTCTGGGGTGGCTTCTGTGGCTCAGAGACATAACAAGAGGAGAAAATCTCTAGGAGGGCCCAAGTCTCCCTGAGACCTGCTGGTGGAGGCTGGTCTACACCTGCTGAGTGAGGCTGCCCCGCCACGTGTTGAATTGTCCTGTGACACCTGGAAAATGTGTCTAACCACGCCGTGCGTTGACAGGCTGCTCTGGAGGGAGAGCCGGGTGTGACTTGCAGCCGGCCTGTGAAATTACCTGTGAGAACTCGGGGACAGAACATAATCAGCGCGGCTGGGCCATTGTCATGGCAGTCAACGGTTCCATCGCGATGAAGCCCTCAGTCAGCCGCCACATGTCGGGGCAAGGCTGTGTCTTCAGTGGGTGTTATGGGTTACATTTGTCCCCCCCGCCCTCCCCCCAAATATGCTGTGGTCCTAATCCCTCATACCTCAGAACGTGATCACATTCAGAGACAGGGTCTCTACAGAGGTCATCAAGTTAAAAACGAGCTCACTGGCATAGGTCCCAGTCCAGTATGACTGATATCCTTATAAAAAGAGTATCTGGGGGTACCTGGGTGGCTCAGTCGTTAAGCGTCTGCCTTCAGCTCAGGTCATGATCTCAGGGTCCTGGGATCGAGCCCGGCTTTAGGCTCCCTGCTCGGAGGAAGCCTGCTTCTCCCTCTCCCACTCCCCCTGCTTGTGTTCTCCCTCTTACTGTCTGTCTCTCTCTCAAATAAATAAATAAATAATCTTAAAAAAAAAGAGCGTATCTGAAAACCCACCCACGCACATGCAGGGAGAATGGCACGTGAACGTGCAGGCAGATATTGGGGTGATGCTTCTAGAACACCGAGGATTGCCAGCCAACCACCAGAGGTGGGGGGGGGGTGGGCGAGCAGGGAACGGATTCCCCCTCACAGCCTGGGAAGGCACTGCTGACACCTTCCTGGATTTCGGACTTCTAGCCTCCGGAACTGCGTGGTAATAAACTTCTCTTGTTTAAGCCACTTAGTCTGTGGTACTTTGTTATGGCTGAATTAGTAAATAATTCAGCAGGGCATCATGGAGACTTGGGTGTCATCATTCTTAAGAAGATTCCTATAGGGTGCCTGGGTGGCTCAGTGGGTTGAGCCTCTGCCTTCGGCTCAGGTCATGATCTCAGGGTCCTGGGATCGAGCCCCGCATGGGGCTCTCTGCTCAGCGGGGAGCCTGCTTCCCCCTCTCCCTCTGCCTGCCTCTCTGCCTACTTGTGATATCTCTCTCTGTGTCAAATAAATAAATAAAATCTTAAAAAAAAAAAAAAAGAAGAAGATTCCTGTGTTTTTGTGTGTTTTTAAAAGACTTTGCTCTTTTAGAGCAGTTTTAGGAGCACGGTAAAATTGAGAAGGTACAGAGATTTCCCACAGGTGCCCCCCTCAGCCTTTTCCACCATCCACGTCGGCACGAGAGCTGTACCTTTGTTACAATGGATGAACCTACATGGAAACACGGTCACCACCCAGAGTCCGTGGTTTCCCTTCAGGCTCGCTCTCAGGGGTGTGCGTTCCGTGGCTTTGGACAGATGTCTGAAGACACATGTCTACCGCTGTGGTGTGATCTCCTGCGGGGTCTCTTCACTCAAAATGCTGTGTCCCACCTCCTCCTCCTCCCCTCCTTCCAACCCCCGCGGCCACAGGTTTTTTTTTTACTGCCTCCATAGTTTTCCACTTTCCAGAATGCCATAGAGTTGGAATTACTACAGTCCGTAGCCTTTTCAGACTGGCTTCTTTCACTTAATACGTGTTGAGGTTTCTCCCATGTCCTTTCATGGTTTGATAGCTCATTTCTTTTTAGTGCTGAATAACAGTCCATTGTCTGGATATACCACAATTTATCCATTTCCTCCACTTTTTTTCTTTAAAGAAACATTTTTTTTAAAGCACCAGCTCAGGACAGAATATAAAGATATGACAAATCCGGGCAGTAGGTACTACAATATTTTAAAGAATGAAAAAGACTCAGGTCCTTTTTCCTGGGGCTGCTGACCAGATCGGCTCTGAGCCTGGAGCCACGGGGGCCAGTGGCCTCGGGTTGAGGAGAGCCTGCGTGGAAATGATGAGGGAGCAGGAGGCTGGCTGAGGACAAAGGAAAAGCTGGCACCTTGCACCCCCTCTCCACCCACTCCCCTGGGTAATATGTGTGACATTCCTCAGGCACCCCTGACTGCCATAAATGAGAAACAAATAGTTATCTTGCAGAGATCACAATCCTGCAAGACAGGAGTCTCCCTTGGTTTACAAATGTCCTGGAGACCTTGCTTCCAAAATTCCTTAGAGACTAACATCATCCCCTTTGTCCTTACCTACCCAACTCCTGTGTATATAACCAGCCACTCCTCACATCCCCGGGGCAGCAGCACTTCCTGCCCATGGGTCCTGTCCCCGTGCTTGAATAAACCACCATTTTGGACCAAAGATGTCTCAAGAATTCTTTCTTGGTCATCGGCTCCAGACCTCAGCCCACTGAACCTCACCTAGGTTCTAGAACTTCATCAGAAGAGAACAAGCTGGCAGCCCCCTGGGGGGCTCTGATGCCCTGTGCGTACCTGGACCCAGCTGGCCAGGGTACGTTAGTCACGTGAGCTTTAAACAATACATGGTTTTGGAGCTCAAGTGACTCTGCTTAGAATGTGGTCTGCTGGGCCTTGCCTTCCTCCCCTCTAAAATGAGAAAAAATTAATTAATTAATTAAAATGAGAAAAATCCACCCCCAAACTTGTGAAGATGAGACTTGGGGTGACCTGGAAAGTGCCAGAACATTGATAGCTGTATGGTTAGAAACTTCCTGGGCAATTGACATCCCACTTAACAGCCTGGAAGAAGTTCTGATCCTAGACTCGAGAGCTACGCCCGCCACCCACCCAGGTGCCACTCACTCTATTCACCCCCAAAGCCTCTTACTGACCTTCCGAGGGTGTCTCTCTGGGGGTCTGCTTCTTGCCCTTCAGGGAGGATGATCTTCCTTACTACTGCTTCTTCTCACCACCGTCTGGCCACCCTAACCCCTGTAGCCTGGGGTGCTCCTAGGAGGATGATGGCCAGTTCTTTCAGAAAGGGGACTAATGGCCAAGATGCCAATGACCTGCCGAGTCTGCTTGAGGTGTCCAGCCATTAGAAAGGGACAGAACTTCCATGGCTATGAAAGAAGATTCTACAGGCTTCCACAGGCTGTGGAAAAGGAGTCTGAGGAGGGCAGGGAGGTGAGAGGGGGAGCCAGCCAAGTGGCTAGAGGCTACAAATGTATCCTTCAATGGGGAGATTTACCTCAGACTGCCTCTCCTTCCACGTCCCTCTTGGCGAGGAAGAGCCTGAGCCCCTGCCTCACAGCACCTGCAAAGCCCAAGCCCCAGGTCCAGGTTCTACCCTGCCTACTGCAGCGTCTTTCCCACTCCCCTTTGCCTCTGTTTCCCAGGGACACAGCTGGCAAGAGCTAGTCGGCCATTGCCAGAGGAGGCCGTGTGGGAATGTAGGGGCTGCCTCCCAGGTCGACACACTTAAGCTCCCTCTCAGTGGCTCCTTGAAAAAGGGAAATCCAGCCTGTGCCACCAAGGCTCTTCTCTCCCCTCTCCCCAACCGTCACCTGTTGGGCACCTTGCCTGCTCTGTGTCTTTCCTTCAAAGATTTAAGTTTAGATTCTCCCCATGAGAGCAAGATGGCTCCAGGAAGAGGACAGTAAGTCCTAGACTTGGACCTGGAGGAGGAATTCAACCATTTCTCTTGTCTTTTCAACAGTGTAATTTATTTCCTGCTCTTAGGCTTTCCCACGTTTCTCCACTGGGACCCTTCCGTGGTGCCTTGAACTGTCAGCCGTTCCCAAAGATGCCATGTTGGAATTCTGGGCCTTTGGAATAGGGACGAGAGGAGGGCTGGTTTAGGGTGGAGGCAGGGGGATGCAGGAAGCAGATGATATATTAGATACAAGCTGTTTTGGGGGAACAAATTTTCTTATTTGGGGAAGTAAATTTTTTGTAAACTTGGATCCTAAAATGGCGTAATTGCTCACTCTTCCCCAGGAGGGAAGTCAAGCCCAGATGGCGTGATCCGTTTCCCAGGCACTCTGGCAAGGTCACTGGAAGGGCCAGCTGGCGGCTTTCTTGTTATTGTAGAGTTATTTTATTCTTTAACATTTTACTGATTAAAGTCCTTAAATCTCAAGAGGCCAGATGGAAGCCAAATAATATAGCTCTTTTGGTTTCCTTCTAATGAGATCAGGGTTGGGTGAGTCCTCGGGTAGGACAGAGAGGGAGAAGCCGTCTGCCGGGTGCCCTGGGACTGGCTGTCCAGAGGCCTTGCTGCGCCGTGATTTCTTTGATCCTCTTCCCTGTTGTCAGTCCCTATTTTCCAGAAGACTCTCGTAATGGTTTCTGTAGGACTTTGCGCTTCACAGGCTTCAGTTAAAATTTGACTCAGCTTGGAGGAGGGGGAGCGGGATGAGACCAAGAAGCCTGCCACGACACTTGACCCTTAAAGCCCCCAAGTCCCACCTGAGGCTGCTTGGCATAGGAGTATGGAGGGGGCACCGAAGATGTGTTGGGCCCTTCCCTAAGTCTTGCTGCCAATGAGGAGGTGCAGCGTCAGGTCCTGCTCTCTTCAGAAGAGCTTTGAGCAGCCCAGCAGCAGCAGGGCACACCCCGTTCTGCTGGGATCGAAGGGCCTGAGCCCATCCGACCTGGATCTCAACCCTGCGGAGGCAAGATGGCCACCTGCTGCCCTACCTCACATTCACATAGTGAAGGGGGTGAGAGAGGGTGGGCAGGCCAGGCCGGGTGAGGGTGCTGAGAAGGCGGGGCCTTGCGGAGCTCTCCCGTAACCCCCGTAACCCCCATGGGCCTCCAAGAGCCTCTCCAGACCCTCAGGAAGCTGTCGCCATTTTATTTAGCAAGCAGTTTAGCACCAGCTGTGTCCCGAGCCCCCCGATTAGACCCCGGGGCACCAAAAGGACACAAAAGGAACAGGAAATGTGTCTGTTCTCAAGGATATCCTAAAAAGGTCAGGAAACACAAATCTCCCCCACAAAATGGCCTGAGGACAAACCCGGCCCAGCGGCAGGGCCTATTCATGGTACATAAACCAGGAAGCTTGAAAAGCTGGGGGCAGAGGAGGCAAATCAGAGGGGACATGAAAAGCTCAGAAACACTGGCACGTAGGGGAGGACTGTGACCTGGGGAGATGTTTGCGACCACGCGTCAAGATTGGCCATACCTTCGCACACATGTGCGCCTCGCACGTGTGAAGGTGGCCTGTGCTCCTGGTGCTCCCTACGCTCAGGGTTTTCGGGGGCGCTCACCCGGCTGGAACAGTGGCTCTCAGACTTGAGGGGGCAGAAGAATTTTAAGACAGCCTTGTTTAAAAGTGCAGAGTATGAAGCCCCAGCAACCCTAGAGGTTCTGCTTCAGTAACTTGGGGTGGGACCAAATCTGCATTTTTCAAAAGGTCCGCAGATGGTTCTGTTGCTAGAGCCCCAGGGAACCACACTTTGGAAATCGGTCCTTTACGACCTCAAACCAAGGCCTTCCCCTGGACCAGCCTCAGGAAGGGAACATTAAGGAAGAGATTCTCCAGGGTTTCAGGACTCCTATGGGGCAGCACCTTCCACTCCCAAAGCCTCCACTCACAGTGACCACACACCACCCACGTAACGCCCACACGCTCATGGCAAACACACCACTCTCACTCTTCCACACTCACACAAGCCATAGCGCACCCCCCACCACATGCACCACACCATACCACACACCACAAGCTACGCACACACCCCGACACACGCCGCACCCCACATTCCTCTCTTGAGCCCGAGTCCCGGGCAGGGGCCTGTCCTCAGTGACTCAAGGCAGGGCAAGCTGGCCACCCACGTAAGCGAGGCAGCCGGCAGGCGAGGGTTTGAACGACCGTCCCACTGCACGTTTTTGTCACCAGAGACTAACTGCGTCATTGGCTCACTCGCGGTGGTCATGCCTGCGCAGAGAGGTGAAGGCCTCCGGCTGTTGTTCCTTTACCAGCTCTGCCGTGAAAGAACCTCTTTCCTCTCAGCTGAGATTTATTGATCTCATTTTTGCAGACAGAGAAAATGGATACGGGGAAGTGATCAGTGAAAGCAGCGAGGCACTGAGCTGAGCGTATTAAGTGTTCAATAAATTTGCTGACTGATGTCTAAGGCAGGGAAATGACACTCAAGAAGCTGGATCCCTTCTTCCAGAGGCCTTGTGTGCTGGTCAGGGCCAGGGCCAGGGCCACGGCCAGGGGGCCAGGGTAACACCCGCCTGGCCCCTCCCTCTCCTAGGTCTGGCCAGGCAGAGTGGCTTTGGGCTTTCAGGACACGTGCCAGTGTGTCCACTCTCCCCCACCCCCCAACTAGGGAAGAGAAGCTTCTCGGGAAAGGGGCAAACACGAGTGTCCACAAGGGTGTGAGGAACCCTCGGAGCCCCGGGTACAGCTGTGGGAAGGCTAACATCCAGCATGTAACCCCGCGAGTGGCCACCTGGAGGCAGAGAGAAGCTCGAAGAGCCGGTGGGGCTGGGGCTTGAGGAGCCACGTGGACTTAAGGAGCGGAGGCCCCGTCTGCCGTCCTCCCTCGCCGGGTCAGCAGCAGTGGGGTCAGCAGCAGTGGGATCAGCAGCGGTGGGGGCAGAGGGCGAGGTTAGGAACACCCGCTCCTCGGCCTCCTGCCGCTCCGAGTAGGGCTGCCCTGGGCCTCTTCTAAGGGCTGGCTCCCTCGCACCCCGGGCCAGCCTCCTCAGCGCCCACGTCGGGGAGGGAGACGCAGTCGACTCTGAAAAGAATCTTCTAGAAGCTCGGGCCACGGAGCGCGCCTGTTCCGGCGGTCGTGGGGACCCAGGTGCCTGCAGCATGAGGGGCCCGGCGGCTGGGTGAGCTACTCGAAGCCCTGCGGCCTACTGTGGGGGCGAAAAGCACTTGCATGCATTTTGCCCACGACGCCCCAGGGCAGCGGAGAGCCAGCGGTCCCCCGGCTTAGGCGTCGCGGCGAGGCCGGGACAGCAGCTGTCTGGGTCGGGAGGGCCTCTGGGGGCGCGCAGGCCGGGCGCCCTTCTCTCCCGCGGTGGAGCCCGTCCCTGTGCGGCGGCCCGGCGGGCGGCCGGGCTTCGTCCCCCCGCGGCGGGAGGGGGCGGCCCGGAGCCTGCGGGGTGCGGGGGGGTTAGGGGCGCAGGGGGCGCGGGGCGGGGGGAGGCGGGGCGCGGGGCGGGGGGAGGCAGGCCGCGGAGTCGGGGCGATCCCCCGGCCGGGCTCACAGGCGCAGAGACCGGCGGACCCTGGATTCACGCCAGGAGCAGGTGGCCCTGAGATCCCCGGCTCCAGCCCCCACCTCGCGAGGCCTCCGCAGGAAACCTGGCACCTTTCCCCGCGCCAGCTGCGCCGCCTGGCACCAGGTCCGCACCCAGGGGAGCCCGCGGAGCACGCCGCTGCCTGGGGACCGGCTGCGTGACTCACGCCTGCTTGCTAATCACTCCCCTCTCCTCCGCCTCGCGTCTCGCACAGCCCGCCTCCCCCTGGAGAAAAGCGTGCCCATCTGACGCCTCGCCCGCCCGCTCCCCGGGACACAGTCATCTGCCCTTGCGGCTGCCCCTGCTCCACGCAGCTCCCACACCGCTCTCCCCAGCCTGCCGCCTCCTGCTCCAGCTTCCGCGTGGGACAGCTCGGTGGTCCCCTACCCCCTCCCGCGCCGCACCTGGCGGCTAGGCTGTGTGTCCAGCTGTCTGTCCGGCATAGCCTCTCTGGCCACCTGCACAGGGAAGGGCACAGACCCCCAGTCTGGAGGCATCTTCGGAGAGGAAGTATCAGAGCGCAGTGGCCAAGCTCTTTGAGCCATCGTTCAGCTGTGACCTGTGGCACATCCCCTAAAAGGGGCCAAGAACAGAGTGGCCCCGGGGTTTGTCTCTGTAGCTCAGGTAGGCAGTGGGAGGTCCCAGGAGTGTCAGTGGCCTGGCATCGCAGAGCCAGCCTGCTGGGGACAAACGACTCTGTCCTGCCGCCCAGCAGTCTGAGGGCTGGGACTCTAGAGTGGGCTCTGACACCAGCGCCACGCTGGACCCCCGGCAGGGGCAGGCCCTCTTTGGGCTTCCGGGTCTTCTGTAAAATTAGACAGTCCAGCTGCTTGGTCCGCAAGACCAATTCCAAGTTTTCTAAGCCGTGACAAGGGAAAAAATATCTCACCTAAAGGCTGAAGCAGCCCCAAAGCAAACACGGGCGCACGTGGTATGGGCGAAGGTGGTGTGTCACAATGGAAGGAGCTCCTTCTCCTGGGCAGCTGAATACAGAACTGGCTTCCCAGGCCTGCCACCTGGAGGGTCGCACAGGACCCTGCAGTCAGAAGGGCCCTGTGATTGGCTTAATGCTCTGTTGTGGTTGTCTTGAAATTCTTGGCAATTTTTAACAAGGGACGCCCACCACATTTTCATGTACCCTGGGTCCCATGAGTTATGTAGCTGGTGCATGCCAAAAATAGTCAGAATGTTGGTCAAGGAGAAGCATTTGCAGCTGTCCCTGCCATGTTTTGCTCTACAGATCCTGGCATCTGGAATTCAGAAATGTGTTCCATGGCCTTATTTCCGTGCCTGGGGACCAGGGAGAGGGCGAGACAGTTAAGAAGCACTTGATGAGAGTTAAATTGTTCAAGGGGACGATGAGTCCTATATCCAGTTGCTGTCCTTGGAGTCAGACACAGGTATGGCTCTGGGGCTTTGTGTGGACATCTCCTGCGGGGACAGGCTGCTGCTGTTGTCCAGTGTCCAACCCCTCCTTCTTCTGTAGTGCTGGGGTTATTAGCTGACCATGGCCAGGATCCTGGTGAACACACACTGCTTTTCCCAGATTCTTGTGTAGCTTGATGTATCCATGAAATGAAGTAGCTGGCTGATGGGTGGATGTGCCTGGACGAGTCGGCCACCTTCCAGGAGCTTTCCTTAAGAAATCGTTGGTGTGTCCTTTCTTCTAAGTGTTATATATATTTTATTATATTATTTATTTAAATAAATGCCTATTTTTTTAAAGATTTTACTTATTTATTTGACCGACAGAGGTCACAAGCAGGCAGAGAGAGAGGGGGAAGCAGGCTCCCTGCTGAGCAGAGAGCCCGATGTGGGGCTCGATCCCAGGACTCTGAGATCATGACTTGAGCCGAAGGCAGAGGCTTAACCCACTGAGCCACCCAGGCGCCCTGCTAAGTGTTATATATATTTTAAAGATTTTATTTATTTGACAGTGAGAGAGAGAGAGAGCGCGCGAGCGCGCACAGCAGGGGGAGGGGCAGAGGGAGAGGGAGAAGCAGGCTCCCTGCTGAGCAAGGAACCGTGTAGGTCCCGAGCCCAAGGCAGATGCTTAACCGACTGAGCCACCCAGGTGCCCCCCTAAGTTGTATGTTTGATCTGTAACACAGCAGAGGAGTTTTAAATCTTTAGATGAAGATCTGGAGTCAGAAAAAATATATGCTATTTGTTGTTATTTCACAATAGAAATTGACAGAAGAGTGAATTGGCACACAGTCGCCCATCACGTTCCCTTCTTCAGATAGAAGAGGACACCAGTGTCCCATCTCTAAAAGGGATGCCGGTGGGGTAAGTAGAACCTCACGTATGTGGGATGAAGAGCTGAGCAGGGTAAGGGGGATGGTGAGCGACAGGGCTGCCATTTTCAGGGGGCAGGAAAGGGCCCAGGTGGTGGTATTTGAACAGAGATCTTAACGAAAGATGGGAAGCAGCCGTTCCAGAAAGCTGGGGGAAGAGCATTCTAGGAAGAGGGGTAGGTTCAAACTGTTTTCCCAAAAATGGGGATCTCTCCCGTCAGATTCACACTCCTGTTTCTAGCGATCTGTTGTCATCTCCATCTGGAGGCCCTAACAGCAGCTCACACTCAACATTGTCTAGAATTTCTCTTCCGCTGCAAACCGGTTCTTCCTCCTCTTTCTGTTATTAGTGCCACCGTCTGCCTAATCACCTCCATTGAAGTCTTGGAGCTGTGTCTGTGCGTGCCCGGTTACCAGTTGTGACCACTTTTCTTCCACAAATGCTCTCTGATCATTACCAAAGCTCCGTGTGTCTTAGCCACATCTGGAGTCCGGCCTCCCCACGGGCCTCCCTGCCTGTGACAGCTCCAGCCTGTCATCCTCGGCGTTGTGGTCAGAGGCCCTTTCCGTAAACACACCTGTGACTTTATTCTCTGCTCAAAAAATTTCGGAGTCTCTGCTATAAAGTCTGCAGTCCTTAGCCCCGTAGCGCAGGTGCACCTTTCCTCCAAGCCCCGTCTTCCCACGCTCCTCTGAACACATCTGGGTTTGGACTCTCGGCACTTTTCCCAAGACAGCTCCTCCTCTCCTGTCTTCAGGACTCGAGTCCCGCTGCTTTCCTCCCCCTCCTGAAATTCAGTTGCGGCCTCTCCCACCTGAGCTTCTCACTCAGCGGAGACTTCTCTTCCGTTGACCTGTAGAATTCTAAAATTCTATTTGCACCCCATCCCCTCCCCCCACCCCCCACCTCTGCCCAGAGTTTTTCGATTGTAAAAGCACCATAACATTGAGAGGGAATTGAAAATGGAAAAATAATCATCCACATTCCCACTCAACAAGTGAGTTCACATTTGGATATTCTGTTCTAGTTGGCGATCTGCGTGCATATTTTTACATAATTGTAATCACAGTAGACGTACAACTTTGATTTGTTTTCCCTTCTATGCAACATTTCCCCCATCTTTTTATGTAGTCTTTTTAAAGTTGTAGGACTTTTTAAAAGGGGTCAAAAATAAGTCTGTGGGTATCTCATTCAAAGATGCATCTCAGAGTGTTGAGGTACTGTAATTTATTAAACCATTCTATCATTAAACGTTTGGGTGGGTTTTGTTCTTAGCTCTTGTGGACGAGAAACTTTGTGAGGGGAAAAAGGGAATGCTGAGTCTTCTCTGTATTCCTAGCACCCAGCAAAATCCCTCAAATAATATTTACTGGGTGGATGGATAAACCAATAAATGAATGTACACAGTGAACATCTTTAGGCAGAACTTATTTTTTTTTTCCTGGTGAATATTTTCCTAGGATAGATCTTCCTGGGATCGATGAGCCAGAGTGCTCACATCATGAGGGGTGGCTGCTACCCACTGGCGCACGTTTATTTTTCCAAAATGGCCACATCAATGTATGACGCATCCTACATGCTGTGACGTAGGACATCTTTCCATGGAGAGTCAGGGTTTAGGCTTCCTTTGAGAATAGTTCTCCGTAGCTGCCTTGATCAACAAGGGGCAGTGGGAGAAATGCAGAACTTCCAAGTCTAGGTTCTAAAAGGTTGTAATATGCTTTTGTCCCTATCTATCTCCGCCTCTTTCTCAAGATACTTGCTTTCGGAATGCAGCCACCATTTTTTTTTTTTTTTTAAAGATTTTATTTCTGAGAGAGAGAGAGAACACACAGGGGGAGCGGCAGGCAGGGAGAGGGAGAAACAGGCTTCCCGCCGAGCAGAGGGCCAGACATGGGCCTCCATCCCAGGACCCTGGGATCATGACCTGAGCCGAAGGCAGCCACTTAATGGACTAAAGCCACCCAGGGGCCCCTCAGCCACCATGTCATGAGGGGGCCCAGGCCGCATGTGGAAGCCCTGTGTGGGCATTCTGCTCACCTTCCCAGTCAATAGCCAACCTCAACCACTAGACATGTGAATGAACGAGCCCCAAGACGATCCAGCCCCCATGGAGAGAGATACTAAGTGACTTTTTTTGTCTGGGGATACTTAATTATGCCTCAGGAGTGCCGGAGACACACACACAGCCCCATGTTGTGTTTGGAAAGGGCTGTACCAATTCGTAGTGCCACCCGCTGTGGAGGAGTGTGACAGAGCCTGGTGTGGCCAGGAGGCACGGACTCTCACTGTGGAATAGGCTGAGGCTAGCGTGGTTTCATCAGAGAAGACACATCCTCTAGTCCAATTAGACACATACTTGGAGGAAAGTCCGCAGTGTGTCAGGAAACAGGATGATGGCATCTGTGACTGAACATAGTTTCCCCAGCCCTCATACCTCGCATCTACCCTTATACAGCTCCAGCCTTGTCAGTTTGTAAGATGCCACCGATTTTGCATCCAACTCAACTCCTGGTCCATGTGCATCTAGATACCCCTCTCCACCACCCCCCCATGGAGAGGGCACATACATATACTCTTTACTGTTGAATCCATTTCCATAGAGCCCAACAAAAAGGAATGCACGGAAATGTAGAGAGGGCCCTCTGGCCTTCCTTTCTACAAGTTTAGATCTAACTGCCAACTGCCAACTCCTTACTGCTTTTCTTCTCTGCCACCTTCTACTTAACTAGCCACAGAGCTCTCTACGGTCTTCAGCATGGAAAGCACATTGCAAAGTCCAGTCCAAAAGAAGGAAAGGATTGCTTTTCAAGTAAATTGTCTACTTAATCCAATTGTTAATCCAAAAATACTTCCTCAGCATCTCAGAGATGCACCTGCCCCCAAGGACCTCAAGGAAGCCGCCGTCTAACAGCAGCTCCACCACCTGCAGGAGTTGCAGCTGTCCAAGATCTGGTTTTCCTCGGGTATTTGTTCCAGCACTGCCCCACTGTCATACCTACCGGGACAGGGTCGGGAGGGCGAGCCAGTGAGAGCTTCGGATTCCTCACCAACAGAAACTATCGGGGGGCGGGTGGGTGGGGAGGGGTATGAGTTTTGAGGCAGGAAATAGTAGTATACTGTAGAAACACAGTAGTTTCAATGAAAAAATGCTCTCTCTAGCTATGTAGAAAGTATGTAGTGTCTCACTTTAAGAGAATCCATAATTCTAGGATGTAGACTTTGTCTTCAAGTTCTATCCAGGGCACTTGACCTAAGCGCAGTCTAATCGCTAACATTAAGGTAGTTAGTTCCAGGAATTTTCAAGATGGCTTAAGAAAAAAAGACTTTAAAGAACTCATGTTGAACATTTAACTGGAAGCAGAGCACTGTACTGAGTTTACTTTTAGGAGTAGTTAACTCGAGATGGAAGCCACGTAACACCTTTTCCAACTCCCAGGTTTGGGGGCTGATGGCTTTAGTTCAGCCTTCCTTCTGCCAAGTCTCAGGTCCATGAGTTAGCCAGGCAACAGTTCTGCCCCTCAGGCTGGCCAGGGATGATACCCCTCCTCATTTGGAAAACAAGAGGCCTTTCTGTGGAGCTGGAGCTCAGTAAGCTAATGCCTGTAGTCCGGGCCAAAACTATCACAGAGCTGCCTGATTCCAGTCTACACACCGTGTGTTTGAGAAACAATCACGCCTGGCCGCTACTCCTGAGAAAACAAGTTTTGCCCCCAACAGAGCAGATCACCACCTTCTGACTTTCCTCCCTATGGGATGCAGGTCATGAAAGCAGAGTCTGATTCAGGGTTGTTATTTTTTCCTTCTAGTTTAGAAATGGGAAAGGAAGGAGAGTGTTTTCTTGGTAGACCAGAAAGCCCGGGTTTCAAGGGTACAAGGGCAGCACTGTCTGTGCTGGGGAATGGCCAAATCTGCGTTTGGGGAAGGGAAGTGGGAGCAGGAGGCACATCCAGCTAGGCGAAGGCAGTGGGGCGAGGGTGTGTCAAGACCATGAAGACCGCATGGCCCATAAACGAGATAGTTGCTTTGCAAGGCCAAATGGGCCATTTCCTACTTTTATAATAATGTGATGTTTTGAGACTTAAAAAAAAATTATTTTAGGGCACCTGGGTGGCTCAGTGGGTTAAGCCTCTGCCCTCGGCTCAGGTCATGATCTCAGGGTCCTGGGATTGAGCCCCGCATAGGGCTCACTGCTCAGCAGGGAGCCTGCTTCTTCCTCTCTCTCTCTGTGCCTGTGTTTGCCTACTTGTGATCTCTATCAAATAAATAGATAAATAATTTTAAAAAATTTATTTTAAAGAGCACACACGTGTGTGAGTGAACACAAGTGGGAGTGGCAGAGGGAGAGGGAGAATCTCAAGTGGACTCCACACTAAGTGTGGGTCTTGATCTCACCACCTAGAGATCATGACCTGAGCCAAAACCAGGAGGGGGACACCCAACCAACTGTACCACCCAGACACCCCGATTTTGAGACTTTTTAAAGCCGTATTTTTTCCTTACCCAAAACCACTGTCATCATTATTTTCAATTTAGCTTCTCCGTGATCTCTGAATCAGAATCAGAATCAGAATCCGTGGAAATGGGAATTGCCCTGCCCCACTCAGGGACAGAGCTCAGTCCTTCCAAGCCTCAGCCCATTCAGGCTACTGGCTCATCCCGCCAGAGTGACTCTGAAATATTCATTTTGCTTCGGGGGCACAAAAGGATTTAACTACAGCTTTCTGTGGAAATGCTAGCAGCCACAGCCGTGCTTGGGACTGACTGCTTGTGGCTCTGCTGTGAACCACCCCAGGGTTGGCAGGTCCCTGGGGGCATGCCAGTCTGCTCTCCATACCTGTCCTGCTGTACCAGAGTCTTTTTCCTGATCCTGACTGAGAACCCACAACCTGTTCCCCAGGTCAGGACAGCTCGGTCAGTGCTGAAATGGAATGCCTGCTGATCTTCCAGGGATCAAGTTAGAGTTGCGGCTCCAAACTAACACCCAACAATCCTCTCAACTCTGCAGAAAGCCACCGGCATACCCAGGGAGATGTGGCAATGTCACCAGGGCCCAGGAAGCATGGGGGCTGGAAGTGCGAAACCCTCTCATTACAAGGGGGCAGATGAGTTCTCCACAGACCGGCCCTTTTCCAAAGCTTTCTGGCCGGAGAGCCCAGCCCTCTGCCGCTCACCCTCAAACACTTTTGCCCGCCACTGGCTACCCGCTACCCATGGTCTGGGGCAGCTGAGGTTGAAGCCACCCCACCCTGAGGGATGGCTGGACCCCATGGCATTTGGAACAATGTGCTAAGCGCAGCAGCCTCACCCCAGCTCACACAGAAGTCACCCCCCAGGGACAGGGAATGGGCTGGGTCATTTCCCTCACACGCCCCCTCAGGCAGGCCCCTTGCTGCTGTCTGGGTCCTGGGCCTGCTTCCTCCTCCCCAGGTCTCAGCACGGGAGGAAAGCCAGTGCTTGAAAGGTGTCCTTTGAAGAGGAGAATGTAAGCCTTTTCCAAAACATAGCTTTAGCCATCGTCAAGTCCTCTTGAACAGTAGGACAGCTCGGACTCATAAAAAACCCCGTTCTCTTAGGATGAGAAAAGGTATGAGGATGCACTGTTGGACGGAAAGTCACTTCTGAATCCATTCACATGGCTGCTGAGTGCCAGAAAAGGGGCACAGATCCAATCACCCTGGGGGAGAAATGACTGCCAGCTGGAGTGGTCAGGACTAGCTCCAAAAAATGGCAGGTTTAATCAGAGCGAAGTCTCCAGGCAGGGGCAGCCTGTGGCGGGGGAGGGGCTTCCCCAGGGGGCAATCAGGCCAAGCAGGACTGTGGTTCCCGGAGAGCTGGGCCGGGCCAGCCTGCTCTGGCTGGTGCCAAGATCCGCAAGGGTAAGGCTAGCTCGGGGCCAGATTGTGGGGGGCTTGAAATGTCGGGCTAAGGAATTGATCAGGGGACTGAAATAATCAAACAGGTGTTTTAGGAAGATGAATTTGAAGAGAATGTGCGGGATGAATTGGAAAGTCTGGAAGCGTGGCAACAATTAGGAAGCTGTGAGATTAATTAGGCTGTTGTAGTGGTCCTGTGTGAGTTGATAAGGGTGTAAATGAGCACACTGGCAGCAGAAACGGAAGGGGACAGCTGCAAGAGACATTGTTAAGAAAGAATGGATGAGGTTTGCTGCCTGATTGGATTGGGGACCCGGGGAGCTCAAGGAATCAAAGATGACACCAGAGTTTTGAGCGTGGGCAACGGTACAATGAACAGAAAAAGGGAGGTTAGGAGAGCGAGCTGGTTTCAGCAGATGTGAATTCTGTTCCAGCCATAGAGCGTCTGTAGAACATCCAAGTGGAAATGTCTGACAGGTCAAAGGAGAGCACCACCAGAGCTCAGGAGAGACGTCCAGGCTGCTGCTGACCTTGGGAATCCAATGCAGAAAGGTGATAAATGAAGGTGTGAAGTGAACGAGATCTCTGAGGAAAAGAAGAGACGGTGAAACAGGACCAAAACTGATCTTTGAGGCATGTCCACATTTAAAGGATTTCTATTCCAAAGCTGAGTTTAGAAGTGCCACCTGTAAGCCGCTCGTCTTCACCACTGAAATAGCAAAGTGTTCCACAGAGCAGTTTGCAAAAGCCGAGCAACAGAGCATTGTTATGTCTCAGTAGGAACTAAATGATAAATACCTCGGTATGCTCCTAAAACAAACTGGCCTGAAGAAAAGGCTGATATTCATAGAGAAAAAAAAAAGGATAAATGATACAGTGAACATAATCTAAAAGACTGGTGGATCTGATCCCACAAGGATGAGTCAAGCAATGAAAAAAAAAACTTATGAAAAATTATCCTCTAAATAACATTTAATTAGAGAAAAGTAGATACTCATTTTAACACAAAGACCAAAGAAAATTTACCATATCTGCAGTGTGAATCCCAACTAATTAATTCATCAAAGTACTTTCAATAAAGGCTACACTTAAATACAAGCCGGCTCAAACATGTGTGAAGATGGGTCAATACAGGAAAGCTAGTGAGACTGTAGTACGCCACACCAGACTCGAGTAGGCAAACAGCAGCTTTTCTTTCTTAGTGTGGATCCCTAGTCTTTTCACATGTAGATTTCCCATATATGGTATTTTCTTGACAGTTATAAAATAAAATATCATAGCTTTGAATTTTTAGAGTAAAAGCTGCCTTAAGTCCTATAAAGAAAAAAAAACCATTTTGTCTTATGTGTTATTAAATTTTTTCTCCTTATTCCCTTTAAGAATATGCAACTGAATAGTTTAACAGCCTAACAAGTGTTCTTCCACGACACCTTCAATGACTTCTGAAATAGTACTTACATTTCGATATGTCTTATATTTAACATCTTTAGTTGATTATTTTCTTCTAAAATATCATAGCAAACATATTTAACATACATCAAAAGCAGTTAAAAGAAACTTCCTTTCTTTTGGACATAAGACCTTTTTAAAACAGAAACAGCTTTTGAAAAACAGAATTTACAAATCATTAAAATTGGGCTACATATACATGCCCAACAAACAGGCAGTTACTCAGAAGATAACTGCTTTTAGTTTTCAGGTTTAAATAATGTGGCAGAAACAGTTTCTAGTAATATGTCAGACCAGAAAACAAATGCGACTGCTAGCGAGCTTTAGAGATTCTATATACAGATATATGAGGAAACAATCAAACAAAACTTACAGACATAGTCACTTCTTACTCTCCAAATATTCTGAACATACCTAAAAATTTTAAACAGATACTGTATGATCTTAGAGAACTCTTAAAAATAATACAATATAATGGAATAGTCAAATTGAGTTATTAAAACCAAAGCAGCTGTTTCTTGATGTCTTCAGCCTTTTAACCTAAGACCCAAATAGTTTATTAACATTATCAGTTAACATTTAATCTGAGAGTTGACTTTTTAAAATGCCAATACTGTTAAACCTCTTTCAATAATGCTTAAAAATACAATTAGACTAATACACTACTGAGAAGTTTATCTCCTTTCTTTAAATATGGGCCACGAGCTGACTTGTAGAACAGTAAGTATAGCGATAAAAAAGCTGAATTAGCAATGTCCTTGTTTCTTTCCAAGTATTTACACCAAATAAAGCAACTAAAAAAACTATTTTTGCAGGGAAAAATTAGGGGGATGATTCTCATTTGTAGGTTACAATGAAAAAGGACTCAGATTTCTTAATGGAGGGGAAATTGCACTGTTTTGGGTCAGCAAATACCTGAAGAGTTGCAGTTTTATAGGCAACTGAAAAATCTGAAAGGTAATAAAAAAAAGTATAAGTAATGTCTTTTGATGTAGAAGATTTAGGACATACATTTACAAGGAAGTTTCACAATTGCTAATTTTTTGTTATCTCTAAAGCGTCTGTAAAGACACACAATGTATCTTATTTCAAAAGAGGAAGTGACTCAGAGATGCTTAGATTCAACTTCTGGTTCAATCAAATAAAAGTCCAAATGTTTGGAATTAAATGACCCACTACTCGCCAAAAATCCACAAAATATTCACACCGGACAGACCAAGATTAACTCTCCTAAAAAAAAAAAAAAAAAAAAAAAAAAGTTTTAGTGGAACTGATCGCAAAGCATTTAAGGTCTTTTTTCAAATAATGGAAAACAAGAGTCTTGA